>NC_058522.1:194079467-194679467 GCF_904849725.1 Hordeum vulgare subsp. vulgare
AATTATGTGATAAACGAACTAAATAAGTTAATTATGTCATTTTGGAGAATAATTAGGTAAGTATGTAGTTTTCGGGAAAAATAAGATAAGTATGTGGGATAATAGGGCTAACTAGCATGTACGAAGCTAAGTATGCATTTGTTAAGCAGAACACTAGAGAAAACTTACTATCGTCGTCATCAAAGATGTGAATCAGCAGGGTTGCTCGGGGCGGTTTCACCTAGAGAAGGTTGCCGTAGAGAAGGGTTGTGCGATGCGGCTCAGGAGTTATTCTATAACAAAGATCGTTTACAATATCTTGTTAGCATGATGACACTCAAATGTTAATACTAGTAACTAATAACCATTCAAATGAAAATTACCGTTCCAACCGCAGAAATATCTTGCACCGGTGGAGGGGTCTGACCGATATTCTCACACATAGACTATACATCTCGTTATGAAGAGTCAGTCATATTAGTTAGTAATGAAACATACATTACATGCTTGATTTGGCTAATATGAAAAAGAAACTTACCACAAGGAGCTCGTACATGGCCCGGTGAGCCACCTCATTCCGTTCCCTAACCTCCTCCAACAACCGAGCCGTCTTATCCTCCACGGCCTGAGTCGTCTTCCCTACCACCCGGTCCCTCTTATGCTGAACCTCCTGAACAGCAGTTCGGGTTGTCGCTCTCTCTCTCTCTCTGAAGAGCAGCCTGGAACACCACTCCTCATTAGCATTGTAATCATCAATGGCCCCACACACAATGTAATGGAAGGAAGTTTTCTGAGTCCGTATAACTAACCTTGATGGCAAGATTGATTGGCCATGGACAAGAGCTCATTTGGCGCTCCTTGATCTCCGGAAGAGTCAGAGGACAACGTATCAACCCATCTTCAATGGCTATCGAGCCATAGGGCCTCCCACCACCACATATCATCACTAGCTCTAGATCCAAAGGTTGCTGACTTGGGTTAATGTCCTCCCCTTTCCTCACCTTCGCCACCTCCTTGTAACTCACAAGCTTGTGGTGGGAGGATATGTTGCTGAACTTCTCTAGATGATCGAGGTCAGACTCAGAGAATGCCTTCGCCTTCTTGTAGGAGGCAGTATGGGCCATGGCATAGAGGTCGTACACCTCTAACACCTTCATGTTATTGTGATGCACCTAAAAGAGAGGAACAAAGTATTAGTAAAGGGCTCAAGCAAGCATGAAGAATGAATTGCATGATTCATGAATCAAACCAGGTACCCAGTTCCACCTAAACTGAAATAAGTTAGCGCTGCCTTGATGGTGTGGCACACCAATCATTTGGGCACGCTGGTCCTTCACATTGTCATGGATGGATCACCATTGGCCTCTGGACCGCTCATCCACCAACGCCTCCCAACAATCCATCTTATCCACACACCATTTTGGGGCACCTATAAGTTAGTAAAGAGAAATTTGAGCGCTACGCGTACGAATCAAATCAATGAAACTAAGTACAAGGACTTAAGAATAGGTAATTACCATCATGTACTGCACCTTCTTCTGAAACTTTTGCGGCATGACAACTTGTCCTTCTTAATACTACGCGATGCGTAGTAGCCTCAAATAGCATGGACCCGAGCCTTGTGGCGTAAGTACTGTAATAGGTGCTTCCACCCGATATGCATAACCTTGGCCGCCTCCTCCTCATATCCTACCTCACATGTGTAGAAGGTCTGCAATCAAACAAGACAACACTGATCAGTACAATAACTAGCTATATTTTTAATTTTAGATTGTGTAAAAGGAGAAATTACACAAAAGCTATTGATCACCATCTTGGACCTCGTGTGGCACAAGACACCATCGATCATTATCCTTCAGCGGGGCCTGGGCAGCCTTGTAGTGCTCCCAGCTAAATCCTAGTTTAGGAACCTCACCCTCACCGGGCAACGTGACAAACCCTGGGAAATTTTGCCAGCAAAGCACACCAAGGATGGTGTTCGGCTTGTGGACTCCAAGGGGGTGATGCCAACCCCTACAGTATGACAACGTCAATGCATTATATATTTGAAGAAACATGAAGGCAAAAGGTAGAAAAAGAGTAAATGCACAACCCTAGCACGCCTAATCAACCACCTCTGCTTGCGGGGCGCCCGCACAGCCGGGAGACGTGTACCACCACACTGGTACATGCTACGGCGAAAGAAATCTTCTGTCATCTCTTGAGCTTGCGTTGGTTTTTCCCTTGAAGAGGAAAGGGTGATGCAGTACAGGAGCAGTAAGTATTTCCCTTAGTTTGAGAACCAAGGTATCAATCCAGTAGGAGAATCACGTCAAGTCCAGAGTACCTGCGCAAACACAAAAGAGCTTGCACCCAACACTATAAAGGGGTTGTCAATCCCTTCAAGATTGATTGCAAAGTGACATATGAAGGCAGAAAGTGCAATGAAGTAAAAGTGTAAGGCTGAAAATATGATGTGAAGTAGACCCGGGGGCCATAGTGTTCACTAGAGGCTTCTCTCAAAATAGCAAATATTACGATGGGTGAACAAATTACTGTCGAGCAATTGATAGAACCGCGCAAAGTCATGACGATATCCAAGGCAATGATCATACATATAGGCATCACGTCTGAGACAAGTAGACTGATACTTTCTGCATCTACTACTATTACTCCACACATCGACCGCTATCCAGCATGCATCTAGTGTATTTAGTTCATGACGAAAAGAGTAACGCCTTAAGCAAGATGACATGATGTAGAGGGATAAAATCAAACCAATGATGAAAACCCCATCTTTTTTACCCTTGATGGAAACAACACGATGCGTGCCTCTCTACCCCTTCTGTCACTGGGTGAGGTCACCGCATGGTATGAACCCAAAACCAAGCACTTCTCCCATTGCAAGAATTATAGATCAAGTTGGCCAAACAAAACGCACAACTCGAAGAGAATTACAAGGATATGAAATCTATCATAAGAGATATCAGAAGAAAATCAAATAATATTCATAGATAATCTGATCATATATCCACAATTCATCGGATCTCAACAAACACACCGCAAAATAAGATTACATCGGATAGATCTCCATGAAGATCATGGAGAACTTTGTATTGAAGATCCAAGAGAGAGAAGAATCCATCTAGCTACTAGCTATGGACCCGTAGGTCTATGGTGAACTACTCACGCATCATCGGAGAGGTCATGGTGTTGATGAAGAAGCCCTCCGTATCCGAATCCCCCCTCCGGCAGGGCACCAGAACGTGCCCCACATGGAATCTTGTGGAGACAGAAACTTGCGGCGGCGGAAAAGTATTTTCGTGGCTCCCTTGATTTTTTCTGGGATTTTAGGGAATGTATAGGAGAAAGACCTAGGGCAGAGGAGGCCCAGGGAGCCCACCAGCCTAGGAGGCGCGCCCCCCTGGCCGCGGCTAGGAGGCTTGTGGGGTCCCTGGTGACCCTCTGCCTTGGTTCTCAAGTCTCCCGATCGTCTTCTGTTTCGGAAAAAATCTTTTTGGAAGTTTTATTCCGTTTGGACTCAAAAACACGAAAAAAACAGGAACTGACACTTGGCACTGAGTTAATAAGTTAGTCCCAAAAAAGATATAAAAGACATACAAAACATCCAAAGTTTGACAAGATAATAGCATGACACCATAAAAAATTATAGATACGTTGGAGATGTATCAGTACACGGTGACCCCCTCAACCACCTCGCCCTCACTATCAGTACACTCATCCCCGCCACCATGAGCATGTCCACCCAACCCCTTGGTCCGATCCGGCTAGGCACCCCATCCAGACGTCTTCTGGGACGTAGCCCCTAGATCCCGAGTCTTGTTGGCCGAAGTCTCTAGGGTCGTAGTCTTCTGGGACATAGCCCATGGTACATGAGTCTCATGGGCCGAAGGCCCATCGACCTAAGGCTCCTCGTCCGGAGTCCCTATAGCCTCCACCTCAAATGGATATACCATAGTAGTCTTGTGCTCACGTGAATGAGTTGGGGGTGGCTGAGAGGACGTCACAACAGTAATCCTACGTTTCCCGCAGCCACATCGTGTACCCTTCTCCTTCTTCCCTACCCGACCTCCTCTCCTGGTGGGCAACGACACCGACAAAGAAGCGTCCGCAGGTGTCCCCATACTGTCTTCCAACACTCTACAGAGAGATTGGAGTGGAATGGAAGTACCCCTCCCACGGGGCACCGACAAAGAAGTACCCGCGGAGAGACATGGACCTGCGCCCACCATCTTTCAATACATGCCATGACAAAGAGTAAAATAAATTAGTAAAACATACAAAAATTGAATACCTAACATGAATAATAATATGTACATATATAATTTAAGTTGGGATGCATACAAACTAATAATAGTCTCGATCGTCTATATATGCTCTGTGATCGATAAATGCATCTTCATCATCACTATCATGCATGTCGTCATGAATGATGTGCTCATTGAGTTCATCAACATCAACATGTGGAAGGCCTTTCTATAACCGGTCAAGCATTGAGAGGTCATCCCCAACAGTAACCTCTTCTAGTTTTGGCTATGCTGATTCTGGCTCAGTGGTGATGTCGGATTCACTATCGCTGTCTACTTCCATGTTCTGGCGTGAAGTACAGCGGTTCTTGTAATGTTTCTTGGAAGAATTCTTCGTCATATGTGTCTAGGTTATTGTGAGGGTCATAATCTTCTTCATTGGAGGGAGGTGGTCTAGCATGTGGCGGCACTTCATAAACAACATCCCAACCATTCAGATTTTTATTAGTTTGGCAGGCCCACGGTAGATAGAAAACTTGGGTCGCCTGTTGAGCCGCAATATAAACATTGGGAACATCTAAATGGGTCCTTTGTTTATTTTGACTACCCCTAAATGTTCATGAGTCCTTCTAGTCTCCTTCGGCTGGAACCAATAACATTTGAAGACTACAATGTTTGGTGGTTTTCACCATAGAATTGAAGTTCATAAATTGCTTCAACTCTTTCGTAATACTCGGTACCTCCTTCGCCGATAGCAGAGACACCACAATTTGTAGATTTCCGGTCGTGCATAGACAACTCTTTGCCCAAGGTACCCAAGCGATACTCGTTAATGTTGCATTTCTCAAATGAACGGACCATATAGTCTAAACCATTAGCGGCTTGTCTCAATTCTACGTCCATAGACACTGAATTAGCCTACAAATTTAATACGAAAGGATTGTTGCATTAGCCGCAAATTATACCAAGAAATAAAATGTTCCATTATTGATAATTACTGTTTCTCTGAACCAAGATATGAAACCGGGATAGCCGCTTGCATGCTTTGCTAGAAGCTCATACTCTTCAACGAAATGCTTTTGGATCACCGCTCCATCCGAGAATTTGGCGACCTATCGACTATATCAAATATCTAGGAATAAGAGCAGTTCAAAGGAATTAGAAGTTGCAGAAAAATGCATGGAGAACTTACTCGATGTACTGTCGCACTTTTGTTAGGTTGTTGAATATATAAAACGAAATGGTCCACCATTCTTCGACAGCCAACGTTATTGGTTATGAAGCATCGGTTGTTGCGAGCTTCCCTTTGAATAGGCTTAGGTTGGATCCACCTTTTTTAGGGTCGCCATTATTGTACTAAGGCTTCGGATTATGCAAATGACGATATCTGGTTTTGTAGTGTGACGTCATGAAGTTTGCTACCTTCTTAGTAATGAATGCCTTGGCCAGTGATGCTTTAGTTCTGTGTTTATTTTTACATTTTCCTTGAAGCATCTTCTACATCCTTTCTATTGCAAAGCACCAATGATTTTGTACGGGCCCACCCAATCTTGCCTCGGTAGTGTGATGTAAAATCAAATGCTACATTGGATTTAAGAAGCTCGGTGGAAAGATCCTCTCTAACTTGCACAACCACTCCAGCGCCAACTCCTCCATGTCATCTACCACGCCAGGCGATAGTTATTTCGCACAAACAACACAGAAGAAATAGCTGAGCTCTGGAAGTACTAGCCATTCATCCTCAGGAATAAATCCACACAACATCACCGGCACTATCCGCTCAAGCCATATGTGCCAATCATGACTATTGAGACCAAATATTTTCAATTTTTCAAGACTCGCTCCCCTCTTTAGATTTGCTGCATACCCAACGGGGAACATCAACTGCATTTTGACCCAAAAGATAATTTACTTCATAGCTCCCCTTTAAAATTGAACCAGGCCTTTCGCTTCGACTAGTTCTGCTTTCCTTTTGATTGTCGCATGTTTTGTAATGTTCTATCACATACTGTGTGCTGATAGACTCTAGCCTTAGGATTATCCTTTGACTTCCCCTCTATGTCGAACAATGTACCAAAAATGGCCTCTCCAATATTGTTTTCAATGTGCATCATGTCGATGTTGTGTGGAAGAAGGAGGTCTTTAAATTAAGGTAGATCCCACAAGCATGTCTTGTGAGTCCAGGCGTGTTCCGAATTATACCGCTTGAAATATACTAGACAATCTGGATCAGGCTTGAGACTGTTTAATTGATCCAGGATCTGTTGGCGTGTCAACGCAGGTGGTGCCAAGTTTTTGAAATTTTACCTTTTATAAAGTTCTTCTTGTCTTTTGTGAACTAATGGCGAGGATCCAAGAGTTGTCTATGCAAGTCAAAGCAAGAATACTTCCGACCTGCCTGCACCAATGAAACCGAAGAGCTACCTTGCATGTTGGGCACGAGAACCTTCCATGGACACACCAGCCAACGAATAGCGCATATGCCGACAAGTCATGCATCGAGTACATGTACGAGACATGCATTTTGAAGTTTTCTTTTCTAGCAACATCATATGTCTTGAACCCATTATTCCAAGGTTCTTAGTGTTCGTTCTTAAGCGGCAGCATGTACATATTCATAACCTTACCTGGATAGTTGGGCCCTGGAATTATCAACGTCAAGAATATGTTCTTTCTTTGCATAATCTAACCGGGGGGAGATTGAGTGGAATGAAAAATAAAGGCTAACTACTGTATTGGGTTGACATCATAACAAAAGGATTGAACCCATCCATACCAACACAGACTCGAGGATGCATGGGATCTTCCGCTTTATCCGGATGAATGTATCAAAGTGCTTCCACGCTTCCACATCTGATGTATGTACCAACATCTTATTCCCATCTGCATCTAGTTCGGTTCTTTTGTCCAATTTGTGCCATGCCATCTGCATGGCCGTCTCTTCGACCATGAAAAGACGATGAAGTCTCGGTATGATTGGCATATACCAAAGAACGTTAACTGGGATTTTGGTCTGCCTCTTCTCACCAATACCATTGTCCACCACAACATACCTAGAAGACATGCAAATGGGACAATAGTTCAAGTCTGCATACTCAAGCCTAAATAAGGCACATTCTTTCTCACATGCATCTATCTTCTCATAGGGCATATTAAGTACACGGAGTATTTTGTCCGAGTAGAACATGTTCGTAGGCATGACATGGCCTTTGGGTAGAAAGAGTCCAAATAGTGTCATCATCGCGTCGTAGCATTCTTTGCCCAAGTTGAATTGAGCCTTCAGAGCCATTACTTGTGCGATGGTATCCGGCTGACAAAGCTAAGTGTGCTCTTGGAGAGGGCGTTTTGAAGACTCCAACATTTCATAGAAGGCCTTTGTAGATTCCTCAATCTCATCGTCCGAATCCTGAGCATCACCAAAGTCTTGCACCATGTCTTCAATCTCGGTACCATGCTCGTCGGTGCAACGATGAACCACCTCAGCTTTGGTACATTGGGCAGACTCACAATGAAATATCCACACCGTATAATCGGACGTAAAACCCCTCTTCGGCAAGTGTTAACCCATTTCATCACGTGTCCTCTTGTTAAACTTGTCGCACCCAGGACAGGGGCACCATGTTTTTCTCTGTCCATTTGCAAATGCAGCTTTCACAAACTCCTTGGTTTTTGTTAACTATTTGAAAGAACATATGATCCCTTGGTGATTTTGATAATTCATGACAATATACATTGCCTCTTGGACTAACACTTTTACCTAGATATTTCACGTTTAGTCTATGAAGAGCTATGGCTTAAGGTTTATGTGGAGATGCCCCTAGATGCAAGAAAGGAATAATATTGGCTCAAGCTTCAAGCTAGAAGACCCTTCATTTTATATTTGTGAGAAATCACTTTTGAGTCCATAGGAAAGCCAATACTATTAGAAGGGGGTGAGGTAGTAAAATGAACTCATTGCTCAAATGCTCAAAGTTAGCCACCAAAACACTCAGTCATTTTCCCCACATATCCACTCTGTCAAGTTCCACATACACAAATTCGGTGTAACCAAGACCGCCACATTGAACCCACAGAGTTTGAACCTAAGACAGAACCCTAGCCATTCCCACCAAATTGGTGCAACCGAAACTGCATCGATGCTACCGAGTTTAGTGTGACCAACATTCTGTTGCCAAGATAACAAAATCAGAATTCCCGAGTTTGAGTATCCGTGCCACCGAGTTTGGCCATCTGACCGTTAATCATCTTTTCTATGCCACCGAGTTCTATATATTGGTCTCACCGACATTCAAACTTCTCACTTTTAGTACTAATCGGTACCACCAAGCTGTCCACTTTGGTGTCACTGAGTTTGCACTTTTGTGTGTAACGGTTGGAATTTGATGCTGCCTATATATACCCCTTCACCCACCTCTCATTCATGGGAGAAGCACTCAGAACACACACTTCATTTCCAGATCCATTTTCTAAGAGAGAACCACCTACTCATTTGTTGAGACCAAGATATTCCAATCCAGTCATTTGAATCTTGATATCTAGCCTCCCCAAACCGCTTTCCACCAAATCAACCTCTCCTACCCATGCATATTCTGTGTGAGAGAGATTTGTGTTGAGGAGAATATCTTTGGAAGCACAAGAGCAAGGAGTTCATTGATCTACCACATCTATTACCTTTTGGAGGGTGGTGCCTCCTAGATTGGTTAGGTGTCGCTTGGGAGCCTCCTACTTCGTGTTGTGGAGTTGAACCAAGATGTTTGTAAGGGCTAGGAGATCGCCTACTTTGTGAAGATCTACCATGAGTAAGGCTAGTCCTCCATAGATGGAAGCCGTGCTCGGATAGACAAGGCCTCTTCTTTGTGGACACTCCGTGGGTAGAGCCCTCCATGGACTCTCGCAGCCGTTACCTTTCGTGGGTTGAAGTCTCTAATAACATGGACGTACGATAGCGCCACCTATCGGAACCATGCCAAAACTCACCGTGTCAACCTCATGCGTTTGATCTTCCTTCCCTTCTCCTCTACTTTACACTTGTATGTTTTACTTTCCGCTCCTATACTTTTATAACTTCTCGTGTAGGGTGCCTAGACTTGTTAGAACTTCTATATTTCTGCCCTCCTAGAAATTAGGTTAGGATAGGAATTTTATCCTGACAAGTAGTCTAGTCACCCCCCTCTAGACACATCTTCTATCGATCCCTCAATTGGTATCAGAGCAAGTTCTCCAAAACCTTGGTTCAACAGCCATTGTAGGAAGATGAATGTGACTAGTTCCCAAATTTTTAGTTGTAGAGTGCCTATTCTTGATGGGGAGTACTTTAGACAATGGAAAGACGAATTTCTTGACATATTTGATGAGTTCCATTTGCGCAAGTATATTGAATATCCCCATGCGCCTCCCATTGACCCCATACATCCTTCTCATGATGATGAAGTTAACATGCTTGGAAACCTCAACACCATCAATTTTATCATTAGAGGTTTACCAAGAAATGTGCTTAATCAGTTGCAAAACTTTGAGTGTGCTCATACTTTGTGGAAAGACTTAGAGGAAATATATCCAAAGTATTCCTTGAAAAAACTTGATATCTTTGTTCACAAATACACTGCTTTCCATAAAATGAAGCCAACCGATCCGTACTTCGATAAATGATTATTTGAGCTTCGTGACCTCATGCATGCCAAAGGAAATGTCATTACCATCAACAACAACATTGTAGAAGCCATTCGAATGCATAAACTTTAATATTGTAATAGTAAATTTTTTTATGAAACATTTGTCTGTTACGAAGAAACTTCATACAAGGATGACTATGCGGAACGTGGGTACTACGATGATGATGAGGATTTGACACCAAGTATGAGAAGACCATGAAGAATCTTAGTCTTATGGCTAACCTTAAAGACTACATGGCTGGTGGTAAGGAGTGGGTTCTTGACAGTGGATGCACTGATCACATGACCGAAGATAAAGACATGTTCCATGAAATCACACCGAATCCTGGACCTCGAAGGTATTTAACTTTTGGAGACAATTCCAAAGGTAAGGTACTTGGTCTCGGTAAGGTGGCCATATCTCAAGACAGTTCTATTCAGAATGTAATGCTAGTAGAATCTCTTGGCTACAATCTACTTTCCGTATCTGGACTAGCAGATTTCGGTTTCCACGTGCTATTTACAAAAGTTGAATGCCGAGTGTTTTGTAGCCACAATCATAACATCGTCTTTACTGGTTTCCGTAGAGGTGACCTATACATTGTTGATTTCTCTGAGATTTACAAACCTCGTACATGCCTTGTTACAAAATCTTCTAAAGGTTGGTTATGGCATAGAAGGCTTGGACATGTTGGTATGCGTAATCTTGACAAACTTATGAAAGGTGATCATATTCTTGGTCTTAAAGAAGTTATCTTTGACAAAGATAGACTTTGTAGTGCCCGTCAAACAGGAAAACAAGTTGGTGGAAGTTATCCCGTGAAGAACATAATGACCACAAGAAGCCCCTCGAGCTACTTCACATGGATCTCTTTGGTCCCAATGCTTACAAGAGCCTCGGTGGAAATTCCTATGGTCTAGTTATTGTTGATGATTTTTCTAGATTTACGTGGGTGTTCTTTGTCAATGATAAGTCGCAGGTACAAATGATCTTCAAGAACTTTGCTCGAAAATCTCAAAACCAGTTTGAAGTGAAGATCAAGAAGGTTCGGAGCGACAACGGAACGGAGTTCAAGAACGATAATCTGGATACTTTTCTTGATGAAGAAGATATCTCACATGAGTTCTCAATGACGTACACACCTAGACAAAACGGAGTTGTTGAGAGGAAGAACCGGACGCTCATAGAAATGGCAAGAAAGATGCTTGATGAATACAAGACTCCCATTCAATTTTGGGCAGAAGCCGTGGAAACAGCTTGCCATGCCATAAAGCGACTCTACCTGCACAATCTTCTCGGTAAAAAGGCAAACGAGCTACTCACCGGTAACAAACCCCAAGTTGGTCACTTTTGAGCGGCTCTAAGTGCTATATTCTTGATAAGCACTGTCGATCTAAATTTGCACCTAAATCTTATGAATGTTTCCTTCTTGGTTCGGATCAAACTCTCACGCCTACCATGTCTACAACAACTTCACTCAAAAAGTTGAAGAGACGGTAGATGTGAAGTTTGATGAGATTAATGGTTTGCAAGTCGGACAATTGCCAATTTATATAGGAGATAAATAACCTTCGGAAGCTATCAAAGATTTGTCCATTGGCAAGATTCGTCCCATGGAGATGAAGAAAAGCACTTCATCAACTCAAGTGGATGCTCCTACTTTGCATCAAGGCGAACCGCAAAATGACATCAAAGCATCCACAACCGGAACACAACATGATGAAGAAGTGGAAGAAGTACATCGCGAGGATCCACCTCAACCTTCCTCACCACCACCTCAAGGAGAAGATGACGCCAACGACAATGCTCAAGATGATGTAGAAGGAGAAGAGGCTCCTCCACCAAACAAGAAGAATCTGTCAAGAGTTAGAGAAAGAGTGGATAGAGATCGTTCGTGAAACAAATCTAAAGCGACATAAACAACGGGAGAATCACTCGCACTAAATATTTATTAGATATCTTTTGTGAGCATTATTCTTTCATATCTAGCATTGAACCCTTGAAGGTAGAAGAATCTCTCCAAGATCCATACTGAGTGAATGCCATGCATGAAGATCTACACAACTTCGAGAGGAACCAACTTTGGACATTGTTTAAAAAGCACAAGGCGAGCAGAATATCATTGGTACAAGATGGGTGTTTCAGAACAAGCAAGATGAAGACGGACAAGTTGTACGCAGTAAAGCACGTCTCGAAGCCCAAGGATACACGCAAGTCAAAGGTATGGACTATGGTGAGACTTATGCTCCTGTTGCTAGACTTGAAGCCATTCGTATTCTTCTAGTTTATGCCAATCAACATTATATAACTCTCTACCAAATGGATATTAAAAGTGCCTTTCTCAATGGAGAAATTGAAGAGGAAGTTTATGTTAACCAACCTCCTGGTTTTGTGAACCCTAAGAAACCTAAGCATGTTTACAAACTTCGCAAAGCTTTATATGTCCTTAAACAAGCACCTATAGCTTGGTACAAATGCCTAACGAAGTTTCTCATTGAAAAGGGTTTTGAGATTGGTAAAATTGATGCAAACTTATTCACTAAAAGAGTAAGGCGAACTATTTGTGTGTCAAATATATGTGGATGATATTATCTTTGGTTCTACTAACCCACATTTTAGTGAAAAGTTTGGAAAGTGTCAGAGAAGTACGAGCTATCCATAATGAGTGAAGTGAAGTTATTCCTTGGATTACAAATCAAACAGTCGAGAGAAGGTATGTTCATCTCTCAAACCAAATACATCAAGGACTTGATAAAGAAGTTCAACATGCAAGAATGCAAAGGTATGAGAACCCCCATGCCTACTACTGGACATCTTGACCTCACTAAGGATGATGCACCCGCTGATCAAAAGGTTTATCGATCAATGATAGGATCATTGTTATATCTGTGTGGCTCTCGTCCTGATATCGTGCTAAGTGTTTGCATGTGTGCTCTCTATCAAGCAGCACCTAAATAATTTCATCTATTGGAAGTGAAAATTATAGTGAGATACCTTATACATACACCAAACTTTGGCATATGGTATCCCAAGGGATCTTCTTTTGATCTTGTTGGCTATTCCGACTCGGATTACGCTGGAGACTAGGTTGATAGAAAATCCACCTCCGGTACATGTCAATTTCTTGGGAGATATCTTGTATCTTGGACATCCAAGAAAGAAAACTTGATATGCTTATCAACTGTCGAAGCTGAATACATTGCCGCTGGATCATGCTGTGCTCAGTTACTATGGATGTCTCAAACGCTTAAGGATTATGGCATTCATGTTAGAAAAGTCCCATTGTTGTGTGACAATGAAAGTGCTATTAAGATTGCATATAATCCTGTGCAACATTCTAGAACTAAGCACATCCAAGTGCGACTTCATTTCATCCATGATCATGTTGCCAAAGGAGATATTGATCTCAGGCATGTTCGTACTAACAAACAACTGGCTGATATTTTCACCAAACCACTTGATGAGAGAGTGTCCTATCATTTGAGGAGTGAGTTGAACATCATTGATGCTTCAAACTTGAGCTAGCCTCACTCGGATGCATACAAGGGCATGAGCTTGACTGACTATTCCTTGATGCCATTGATATGACCATCTTATGTCTTGGAAAGTATGCTCCCTTGTATTGTATCTAACCTTTTGTATGTACTTGGATGAAATACACTCGACAAGATTGCAACCAACTCCAAACAAAATCAATCTTGACATGGCCAAGTATGAAAAACCTAATTCTTTGGAGATGAAGGAAGTAGACAACAAACTCATATCCTTGACAACACTATGATTATGAATTTCACTCATGTCATTTGGATATATTATGTTCTGCCTTGCGTGACTAACCATTGTAGGTGAAAAGTGAACCAAAACGACATGGATTACTTCCAACACAAGATGATATTCATCAACCTTGAGCATCCACAACAAGTTCACCTACATGCTACGTCAACAACATCATTTGAAGGTATGTACGCATATCCTTAGTAAAGCTCTACACTAATTAATGGAGTAAAGAAACTCAAGTGATATGAAGACATCAAAATGCTTAATAAAAAAATGGTAACCCCATTTCAAGCTTAACAATGAGTATGACCTGTGATCAAGCATCCTTGCTTGACTCCACAAGTCAAATACTCTAATATAGGTGACCTAGTCACCGCCCCACATCTAGATGGAGAATATCGTATGGTTCACATTTGATCTTTCACATTCGTAGAACCATCCCTCTCTCATTTATATGTGTGTATTTTCAAAAAAATCCTACTTTTGTTTAACTGTCTCAGTTGGAATTGTCATTCTTTTAAACCGGACTTTTCAAACAATACTTTCGATCAACCTAGTTTCTGTTAAAGAGTTGACTATCATTGCAACTCGGTTTCACCAGATTGGGAAACTCGGTCCAACCGATTTCTCCGAGAGGCCCAAATATCAATCTCGGTTCTACCGAATCATTATGCCTTGGTGACGCCGGTTTTTCTGACTTTGTTGCTCTGATAAATTTCTTCCGGACTATTGTCTTCGGGGGAGACAACTTCTCTAGGGGGAGAAAAATCTGAGTGATCCCATGCAATACAAGAGGGTGAATTATCAAGGATCCCTACCATAGGGGGATATCATTCAGGGACCCCTTATCCATACCTGAGGGGGAGAACATTCGATGAGCCCTACAAAATACCTAAGGGGGAGAACAACTAAATTCAAGGAACCCTTACAAAAGTGAGAAGTATCCAGGACCCCTATCTCTCAATGAGACCTTACCCTCTGCCTTTCTTTTTGGTAATTATGCCAAAGGGGGAAAAATATCATCAAAGCTTCCATTCAACGAACCTACTTATAGGGGAGACATATCATCAAGAAGCTTGTACAAAAAGAGGGAGAAACAACATTAAGGGGAGAAACTTGTATCAAACCTTACACATTAAGGCCTTGTTTGGTACTAGTGTTTTTGAGGAGATTGGTGGGGATAATCCCCCAAGGGATTGGGTGAAACCCTAACCTTCACCCAATCCCTTTAAATCCCCATTTATCCCCAATACACTAGGTAGGGGTAGTGTATTGGGTATTGAGAAAAATGCACTATAATTTGGGGGATTTAAGGGGAAATATGGGGATGAAACATGTCAAATACACTAGAACCAAATGGTGTTATGGGATATGTGGGGATTGAGGGGTTGGACCGGAAGAATACCCATAAATTCCCTAAATTACACTAGTATCAAACAAGGCCTAAGGGGGAGATAGATAAACATGGCTTTACAAGGAACAAGAACTATCTTCAAACTATCTTCCTTGGAGACATATTCTTTCATCAAATACTATCCTCGATATGTCTTCAATTTCTTGGTATATTTGAAGTTCTTTGCATCTCTACAACAGGGTACTCTTGTGTTATCTAATATTTGTTTTCCCAAGTGTACTTCTATGTCAAGATGCTCAAGATTCTCAAGGTAAGTATATGCATCATATCCTTGTTCATGATGACCTGTTGTTTCTTGCACATATTGTTTGCAAGAGGGAGTCTTGAACATGGAAGTCCTTCATTCACATATGTTTGATGCATATAGCCAAGATCCATATGACTTGTCTTGTCCTTCTACCTTGTGTGTGCCCATGCATTCCAAAGCAATTATCCTTGAAAGGGATTGCACACATTTAGGGGGAGCATGTGCTAGTCATATGTCTGTCAAAGTTGTCATATACTTATGAGTATCTTTATTTGAAGCTTTGATTGTATGTTGTCATCAATTACCAAAAAGGGGGAGATTGAAAGAACGTATGCTCCCTTCGTGATTTTGATAATTCATGACTACATACATTGCCTCTTGGACTAACACTTTTACCTAGATATTTTAGGTTTAGACCATGAAGAGCTATGGCTTAAGGTTTATGTGGAGATTCCCCTAGGTGCAAGAAAGGAATAATATTGGCTCAAGATTCAAGCTAGAAGACTCTTCATTTTATATTTGTGAGAAATCACTTTTGAGTCCATAGGAAAGCCAATACTATTAAAAGGGGGTGAGGTAGTAAAAATGAACTGATTGCTCAAATGCTCAAAGTTAGCCACCAAAACACTTAGTCATTTTTTGCACATATCCACTCTGTCAAGTTCCACATACACAAATTCGGTGTAACCAACATTGCCACATCAAACCCACAGAGTTTGAACCTAAGACAGAACCCTAGCCATTCCCACCAAATCGGTGCAACCGAAACTGCATGGGTGCTACCGATTTCAGTGTGACTAACATTCTTTTGCCAAGATACACAAAATTGGAATTTCCGAGTTTGAGTATCGGTGCCACCGAGTTAGGCCATCTGACCGTTAGTCACCTTTTCGGTGCCACCGAGTTCTATATACCGGTCTCGCCGAGATTCAAACTTGACACTTTCAGTACTAATCGGTACCACCGGGCTGTCTAGTTTGGTGTCACCGAGTTTGCACTTTTGTGTGTAATGGTTGGATTTTGGTTGCTGCTTATATATACCCTTCACCCACCTCTCATTTGTGGGAGAAGCACCCAGAACATACACTTCATTTCTAGATCCATTTTCTGAGAGAGAACCAACTACTCATGTGTTGAGACCAAGATATTCCAATCCAATCATTTGAATCTTGATCTCTAGCCTCCCCAAACTGCTTTCCACCAAATCAACCTCTCCTACCCATGCATATTCTGTGAGAGTGAGATTTGTGTTGATGAGACTATCTTTAGAAGCACAAGAGCAAGGAGTACATTGATCTACCACATCTATTACCTTTTGGTGGGTGGTCCCTCCTAGATTGTTTAGGTGTCGCTTGGGAGCCTCCTACTTCGTGTTGTGGAGTTGAACCAAGATGTTTGTAAGGGCAAGGAGATCGCCTACCTCGTGAAGATCTACCGTGAGTAAGGCTAGTCCTACGTGGACGGAAGCCGTGGTGGGATAGATAAGGCCGCTTATTTGTGGACCCTCCATGGGTGGAGCCCTCCATGGACTCTCGCAGCCATTACCTTTCGTGGGTTGAAGTCTCCACTAACATGGACATACAATAGCGCCACCTATCGGAACCATGCCAAAAATCGCCGTGTGAACCTCATGCGTTTGATCTTCCTTCCCTTCTCCTCTACTTTACACTTGCATGTTTGACTTTCCGCTGCTATACTCTTAGATCTGCTTGTGTAGGCTGCCTAGACTTGTTAGAACTGCTAGATTTCTGCCCTCCTAGAAATTAGGTTAGGATAGAAATTTTATCTTGACAAGTAGTCTATTCACCCCCTCTACACACACCTTCTATCGATCCCTCACCATTCTTTGGTCATCTCTTTCTGACTAGTGTGACCGATGTACATCCACGCACGATCACTTATCTTGCCTAGCTACTAAACACAGAAGAAATATATATATATATATATATATAATTCAGCATATATATTCATGAGTTAATCAAGTTTGTCACTTTTGTTACGTGCATGCAACCTACATGCTAATAGGTAAAGATAGGTCCTAATGCCACCCGAGTATTTGTAGACTGGGTTCGTTTTCCCATGCTCTCCTCCGGATCTGATGCAAACATTTCGGCAACACCACCACGTTGTTCACC
Organism: Hordeum vulgare subsp. vulgare; assembly: GCF_904849725.1. Lineage (NCBI taxonomy): Eukaryota > Viridiplantae > Streptophyta > Magnoliopsida > Poales > Poaceae > Hordeum > Hordeum vulgare. The sequence continues at coordinate 194,096,919 of NC_058522.1, forward strand.
TCATAGACGTCTCATCAATAAACAAAGAGAATGTATACCCTCAGAACAATAGGGAGGCACTGGCGAAATTATGCAGTGGATCCGGAGTAGAGCATATAGGAAAACGAACCCAATCTACACGTACTCGAGATGTCCATGGATAACGTTGGACAATTCTAAAGAATCACGGTTATAAATATATGCAAATGCATGCATATTTATAACTATAACCCTTTCAAACGGGAGACGCATACTGGTCATGCATACTGGTGCTTTAATGTACCTATATCTAGAAAGTTTCATCGGCACGAAGACCGGAACAAAGCAAATGAAGGGGGGGTGTCATTTGTGCTCTAAATGCAGGGGCGGAGCTATTCGACTGCACGGGGAGGTCATCGAACACCAGACCCTCACAGCGATGAAACAATTGTACATTTTAATCCACTCGATCAAAACAAATATGATATTTTTTGTAACAAAATCGGAAAAATATATGACCTAACTCAAAATTTGCAAAACTATGACCCCGTCAGCCCGTGGAAGGCCGAAGAGGACCTTTTCGGTCAAAAGGAGGTTGAAGACGTGTCGGGGGTGAGTGCCGTCAGGGGCGGCATATTAACAGTTGTAGGGGGGGTTGTAATGGCAATCTACTAGTGACATCTTCCCGTCACCACACGTAGGTGCATGTGCCTGGTGTCGAGCTGGGGTGTCGTGCCATGGTGTCGTCGGGGTGTCGTGCTGGGGTGTCGTGCTTGGTTGCCATGCAGGGCGCTCACCAGAGGGTGTCGTCGGGGGTGTCGTGCCGGGGTGTCGTGTCGGGGTGTCGTGTCGTGGTGTTGTGCTGGGGTGTCATGCAGGGGGCTCACCGGAGGGGCGTTGTCGGAGTGTCATGTCGGGGTGTCGTGTCGGGGCGTCATGTCGGGGTGTCGGGGTGTCGTGTCGGGGTGTCGGGGTGTCGGGGCGTCATGTCGGGGTGTCGGGGCGTCGTGTCGGTGTGTCGGGGTGTCGGGGCGTCATTTTCTTCTTCTTCATATTCTTCTTTCCCCCCTCTTATTCCTTTTCTTCTTCCTCTTCTTCCTCTTCTTCTTCTTTTATTCTCCTCCTCATCATCATCATCATCATCATCGTCTTCTTCTTCTTCTTCTTCTTCTTCTTCTTCTGCTGCTGCTACTTCTTCTTCTTCTTACTCCTCCTCTTCTTATCCTCTTCTTCCTTTTCTTCTTCTTCCTCTTCTTCCTTTTCTTCTTCTTCCACTTCTTCCTTTGCTTCTTCTTTCTCTTCTTCGTTTTCTTCTTCTGCCCCTTCTTCCTTTTCTTCTTCTTCCTCTTCTTCATTTTCTTCCCTTTCTTCTTCTTCTTCTTCTTCTTCTTCTTCTTCTTCTTCTTCTTCTTCTTTTCTTCTCCTCCTCCTCCTCCTCCTCTTCTTCTTCCTCTTCTTCTTCTTTTTCCTCTTCCCCTCTTCTTCTTCTTCTTCTTCTTCTTCTTTTCTTCTTCTTTTCCTTCTACTTTTTTTTCTTTTTCTTATACTAACTAACCTAACTAAAGTAAGCTAATTACTAACCTAACATTTTGTAATTACATGAAAAAACAAAAAAAACATACGGCTGGCGGCGTCGGGTGGCGGGCGGCGTGTGGCGCTGGGGGTGGGCGTAGGTGCCGGGGGCAGGGTGGGAACAACGGCTGGCGGCGGTGGTGAGCATCGGAGAGGGGTGGCGACAGTCTAGGGGCTGGCGGCGGTGCAGGGGCTGGTGGCGGCGTGGTGCAAGGGCTGGTGGCGGTGCGGTGCACGGAGGGAGAGGGAGGAAGTTGAGGGAGGGAGAGAGAAAGGGGGCACAATCATTAGTAGGTCGTGCCCTTTGCTATGTGCCAGCAGACAACAAATAATGTTTGTCGTTTGCTTGGAGATGGCAAAGAAGTAAGTTGTGTGACCTAACCACATCCAGGGCCGAGTGGGCCCAGCTGGGTCGTTTGTCGTCTGCTTTTGGGCTTTTTGCCGTGTGCTAGCAGATGACAAAGGAAGGCCAGATGGCAAATACGTTCGTTGCCATCAATCCCTTCTTTGCCGTCTGCTTTTTGTAAGCTGATGGCAAAGACCTTCTTTGCCGTGAGTTGGCACACAACAAAGAAGTGACATACGGCAGATTACCTGATTCCAGTAGTGTTTTTGACATTTTTTCTGGACCAGAAGACACTCTAATAGCTTCGAGAGGAGACCATATGGTAGGCGGTGGAGCCACAAGGCAAAGGGGCATGCCAAGTCCCTTTTGTGAGCCCCTTGTGGCCTCCGTTATCCTAAAACAAGCACTATAAATTCACATCTACCAAGAAATCTTCATACTACACCCCGAAATTATTTTAACTCCGCCGGAAGCCTATGTTCTTCCATGATCCCATGTGGAGCCTTTCACAATACTCTGTCAGAAGGACATTCATCACGGAGGTCATTTTCATCAACTTTGTTGCCTCCATGGTGATGTGAGTAGTTTGCCACATGACCTATGGGTCCACAACATTAGCTAGATGTCTATCTCTCTCTTTTTGATCTCTAATACCATGTTCTCTTTGGAGATCTATTTGATGTAATCTTTAGGGTGCATTTGTTGGGATTCGATGAATTGTGGGTTTATGATCATATTATTCATTAAAAGTAATTGAGGCTTTTCAGATTTATTATGTATAACTTTATAGCTACATATGATGTCCGATCTATGAGTTTTCTTTCGATGCAGATGGATGTCGGTCTACTTGTCACGGCCGTGATGCCTATATATAGATTATGACATGGATGATCATCGTAATTATTCACTTTTCTATCAATTTCCCAATAGTAATTTGTTACCCACCCGTTACTATGCTCATGAGAGAGATGCCACTAGCGAAGCTACGGATCTCTGGTCCATTCACTTCATATTATAAAAAAACTAAAATACCTTGCTACTTCTAATTACTTTTATTTAGTTACCACAACAATAAAATTGTTCTTGCAATTGGCGAGAAACAAGGGGATTGACAACCCCCTTACTTAGAGGGAGAGGAAGAGGCTGCACCGTGGCTTGTGGTGCTGCAGCCCTCCCTCCCCTCACATATATATATAGGAGGAGAGGAGGGGGCCGGCATCCCTAGGGTTCCCCTCTAGGAGGGGCGGCGGCCAAGAGGAGGGGCGACGACCCTTGGGTTGCCTTGCCACCCAACGCAAGGGGTGGTCGATGGGCTTAGCTCACAACTTCCAGCCGCATGGGCCTAGGTGGGAGGGGAGGCCAGCCCACAAGGAGCTCGTGTGACCCCTCTGATAGCCCATGGTGCCCTCCGGGGTAGGTGGACCATCTCGGTAGACCCCCGAAACACTTCAGGCGCTCTTGTCACAAAAACGGCATGTCCCAGAACTCTTCCGGACATTGAATACCAACTTCTGATATATCCAACTTTACCTCCGGACCATTCCGGAGCTCCTCGTGACGTCTGGGATCTCATCCGGGACTCCAAACACACTTCGGTTACCAACATACATAACTAAACACTACCATATCGTCACTAAATGTTAAGTGTGTAGACACCGCGGGTTCGAGAACTATGCAGACATGACCGAGACAGTCTGCAGTCAGTAACCAATAGCGGGACCTGGATGCCTATATTGACACCACACATTCTACAAAGATATTTATCGGTCGAACCATGATGTCAAGGATTTAATTAATCCTGTATGCAGTTCCCTTTGTCCATCTGTATGTTACTTGCTCGAGATTCGATCGTCGGATCACCATACCGAGTTCAATCTCATTACCGACAAGTTTCTTTACTCGTTCCGTAATACAAGATCCTATGACTAACTCGTTAGTCACATTGCTTGCAAGCTTCTTGTGATGTCATATTACCGAGTGGGCCCAGAGATACCTCTCCATCATACGGAGTGACAAATCCTAGTCTCGGTCCATGCCAACTCAACAAACCCCCTCGGAGATACCTTTAGAGTACCTTTATAGTCACCCAGTTGCATTGTGATGTTTGATACACACAAGGCATTATTCTGGTGTCAGTTAGTTGTATGAACTCATGGTCGTAGGACCAGATACTTGACATGACTATAGCAGTAGCAATAAACTGACATGATCATATGCTATGCTTACGGTTGGGTCTTGTCCATCACATCACTCTCCTAATCATGTGGCCCTGTTATCAAATAACAACTCATGTCTATGGTTAGGAAACATTGACCATCTTTGATCAACGAGCTAGTCTACTAGAAGCTCACTAGGGACATTGTGTTTGTCTACGTATCCACACATGTATCTAAGTTTCCAATCAATACATTTATAGCATGGATAATAAATAGTTATCATGAACAAGGAAATATGACAATAAAAAATTTATTATTGCCTCTAGGGTTATTCCGAAGAAGCACAAAATTTCTATGCGGGACTAAATTTTGTTTCAAGAAACCTTATAGACTTAGATACATGTGAAACATTTATAAAGATAACACTTGTTGAGGCGACTAAGCTTGTTGATAACATGATGGCCGATTATTCTCAATGACATACCAAGGAGCTCCAACCGGTGAGAAGGTAAATTCTATCAAAGAAATATCGTCCTTGAGGGATAAAGTTGAAGCTATCATGACTATGCTTACTACCAAAAATGTACAAATAGATCCAAATGAAGTCCCTTTGTGTGCTTTTATTAAGCAAAACAATGTTTCTATTTATGTGAATTTTATCGCAAGGACCAATTTCTGTAATAGTGCTTATATAGGGAATTTCAGTAATTCTAGACTTGATCGTAGTAATCCCTCTAATAATTGTGGTAATTTCCATGGAAATTCATGTAATAATAATAGGATATCTTCTAAACAAGAGAAATTTATTAAAGAATTTATTAATTCTTGAAAGATTTTCAATACTATGGTGGTAGAATAAATGAGAAAAATTTACGATATGTCTAGAAGCCTGGATAGGCTTGCGCATTCATAGAGGCGAAGGTGTCGAGTTTTACAATGACATAGTGACTATCGTTTTTGGTGGAATAGACCTGTACGTTCCATCTACGAACATGCGAGGATGTCGTACCTTAGGAATTGTTAAAGAAACCCCGAGAGGTTATTAACCATGCCGTAGCATGATCAACCTGACCATGAAGGTCTATTTACTGCACGCAAACAAAGAACAAATAAGAAACTGAATTTGTAATCTAGATATTGCGAATATAAGAGGAAAGCTTTATTGATGAAAGTGGGGTTCTATATGTCTTGGTATGGTCGTGGAACAAAAATGATGGATGCGAAGTTGTAGCTGTGGAGAACTTCTAATCTAAACAAACCCCAAGTATAACGGTGCCTTAAGGGTTGTATTTATAGGGGAAAAGGGAGGGGATTTCGTCCACCCTTGGCAAGGTGGGACTAAAACACCTCCCAAGTTGTTTCTCCTACAATACGAACTCTACGACTAGCCTAGTGATGACCCACAAGTATAGGGGATCAATAATAGTACTTTCGATAAGTAAGTATGTCAAACCCAACGAGCATCAGAAGGAAATGATAAGGAGTTTTAAGCAAGGTATTCTGTGGAAATGGTGTAAGTAACAGTGATGGATAGTATTGTAGAAAGATAATTCGTAAAAAGTGGTAACTAACAATAGTAGCAAGTGTGCATCAAGATATCCCAATACTTTTTGTAGCAAACGAAATGCATGAAAGTACTCTTACATAAAGCAAAGCACTCCCGAGAACACATGGGAATTTCCTTCTAGTCATGTTCATCATGTTGAGTTGATTTGCGTTTGTTACTTTGAAAATTTTATATATGGGTGGATTGGTGCTAAGATGTTTTTCTTACTTGAACAAGCAACCCACTTATGATTACCCCCTCTCGGAAGCATCCACAACTACGAAAGAATAATTAAGATAAATCTAACCATAATATGAAACATGTGGATCCAAATCAACTCAACATGATGAAATAACGCTTAAATTAGGGTTTAAGCTTCTATCGCTCGAGCAACCCATCGTCTACTTATTACTACAAAATGCCTTCCCTTAGGACCATAATATGGTGAAGTGTCGTGTAGTCGACATTCATATGACACCACTAAGAGAAGCAATAACATATATATCATCAAAATATCAAACGAATACAAACTTCACATGATTACTCATAACAAGACTTCTCCCATGTCCCCGGGAACAAAAGTAACTACTCACAAATCGTCACCATGTTCAAGATGACAGGTGTAATAATTATGAATAAGCATATGAACATACTATCATCCACCAGGTAAACCAACAAGCATCAACTACAAGAGGTAATCAACACTACTAGTAACCCACATGTACCAAATTGAGTTTTCGAGACAAATATTGAATACAAGAGATGAACTATGGTTTGAGATGAGATCATGCTGGTGAAGATGTTGATGACGATTGGTCCTCCCGCAAGTGTTGGTGACGACAACGTCTATGATTTCCCCCTCCGGGAAGGAAGTTTCCCCATCAAAATCACTCTCCCAGAGAGCAAAAGGGCCTCTGCCCATGTGTCACACTGTGTGTTTTGCCTCACATCACTATATTAATAGAGCTTAAGAATTAGGTCCAACAAGAACTTTATTTGTGTTGTGATGCTTGACTTGATTGCTACTCGATTGCTCGACTAAGTGTGCTCCTAAATCATAAAATTCCTCCTACTCCCAAAACTTATCTCCTTGATCGAAATCCTTCCCCAATAATCATGCCATGTGTATAGGACATAAAACTATTTCAAAAAATATTATTGTAGCCAAAAAGCATTTATTTGATTTAGGTTTTCAATACCCCTTGAATTAAGGTTTGTACTACAAGTCCTTAAAATAAGGTAATTGTTTTGCCCAAAATATTTTATTTGAAGCATATTACCTACAAGACTTCCAAAAAGCAAAAAACATTTATTTTGAAATTTATTTGTGTATTTTATTTAAATGCCTTTTTCTAAGGTCAGAAATGGCCTTTTATAGGGAAAAAATATTTTTAATGTTTAAAAAATATTTTAGAAAATTTAGGGAAACTGTGTGGACATATATTCTCCATATATATGAGTTTCAACACATGGTCATGTCAAAAATATTGGACAAAACCTTCCAAAATCCTTTCTAGTTATTTCAAGTATTTGAAATATTTCTATAATAAATATTGTCAAATAAATCCAAGAAAAATACAGTAAGTCACATATACCTCATGTGATTGTGTTGCCAAGTATGAATGCAATCCAAATTGTTTTGGTTCACTAAAGTGCCCCAAAACCCTCTCTGACCAGATTCAAACTTGATTAACTTTACATTGTCAAGTATCACCATTTGTGCTCAAATTTATGGACATGTTCTAATCCTCTAATAATGCATCTGCACAAAGTTATGAATCAAGGAGAATAGATTAGCTTGGATATATCTATCCAAATCTGTTTTTGATGATTTATAGGGTTTGGCAAAGTTACATTGACCACTTGCTCCAAATGAGCTCAAATTATTTTGGCAAGTCCACTTTGTCCTAATTGTCATTATTGTTAAACCTCATGTCAATTAGATCAACTTAACTAGCTCAAAACACCTTCTGCCCTATTCTAAATATCAATGATGAGATGGTAGATGTATTCTCCTTGAGCTATAATTTTTACTGCAGTCCCACATATACCCCCTCTACCGCTTGTAAGTTTCCATGGCTAAGGCTAAATAATCGAAGGGAGTAAAACCCTTATTTTCTTCTCTGGACAACAAAGACAACACTCCTTCCTCCCCCATTCCTCTTTCTTCTAACCTTTTCTTCGCTCTTAAGGTTCATAGGGCAACTAAGAACACCCCAGGGACTAGGAGACAATCTTGGCCACGTGCAGGGTGATAATACCCAAGTGCAAGGAATTATCATATCACTTTCTAAAGATGGAAGTGATAACTATGTGTTGGAGTATGGGATCTGCGTCCAAGAAACTCTCTCATGATTTAGGGTTTGAATACTGGGAGGCTGGGCTTGGCAACCTGCAACACAATGAAAACTATGACAAGGCCGACGACGAGCACGTTCAACATCACCGAGAATGAAGGGGGCATGCGAGCTACCGAGGTTTGGGACACCATGTGGTGTAATACCCTACTCTTGCCTATGTTGTATTGCTTTTTATGGAGAGATTGCGGCTCGAGGTACACGAGGGTGTGTGTGTGTTTGGGGGGTGTATCAACCCCATACATGGAGGCGGTCCTGCCCCCCTTTCTAGTGTCTTGGTCCTCTGAAAGCACAACCTCTCCCTAGGTGGTTTTGGTAATTAATAACAACATATATTTCATTGGACTAATGATTCTACCAAGTATATTTCAGGAAAAGTTCAATGAGTGCATTGCAAAGGATTGTGAGGAGATTCCCTAGATGCAAGGACCATCTATTGGTGTGGGGACCCTGACTCATAAGTCGTGATCACCGAATGCACATGTATAGTGATCCCAGAGATCAATGCTCATTAAACACACAAAAGATGGATAACAAGAGTCTCACATCCATACATATCGTCTTACACAAATAAAGGCCATTACGACCAAGTCTTACATATTTAGTACAAAGAAGGCCAAACATCAAACATAACTAGCAGCGGAAAACTTGAACGAAAGCGTGAACCCATGCCATCTGCCTTAACCCTACACGCATTCTGACTAGGAAGCGTCCTAGTTCGCATACTCGTCAGCAATGAATTATTCACCATATTACCGCTCTTCCATGCATGGCCAATTAAATAATCAGTGGTAAGCCGATGAGTACTTTTAATGTACTCGCAAGAAACCCATGTTTGGAACAAGGTAATATCAATGCATGATATAGCAATAATAGGTAAGTTGCAGAAAGCTAATTTTAAGTGCAATGACATGACCAATCTCTTATGAAAGCATGCATCATGGGGTAACTCGTATCTACATGAACAAGTAACATATATCAATATAAACAGGCGTAGAACATCTCATGTTCCATCAGCATGTCAAGTCATTCAACTTAGCTCAAATATTCTCTTTCTCACGCCCCCACACACATAGTTTCGTAACAATGGACGTAACCCAAGAGCGGTCATCCAACTGTCCTTGACCATGGACACGGCTATTCGAATAGTTTTACACTTTGTAGAGGTTGCAGACTTTACCCACAAGACTCGGGAAACTTCCATGTCAATACATGACTCGCGGTATTTTCCATAGTCGAGGTAAGTACCCGAACAATGCCTTTCCCATGACGATACTAATAAATAGTTCACTCGCCGGTGTCATCCCTCGTGATGTACATCACAAGTATCATTCATGAGGACACGCAATGGTGTGCTTGGTGTGTGTAAAAATAGCCCATCATTGTCCTTTTCGGGACGACCCCGTGTCGAGAGTGACCACGTCAATCCCTCCACTGGTAATGCGACCTCTCAGACAGTATCGAACACAGTAATCAATAAAGCCATGTCCCATAAGGGGTATCGTGGTCGTACATGTAAGGTTGGAGTAACAATCGAAACTTAAACCAATCCATTTTTTAAAAGAACACACTCACTTGCTCGGTATACCACTTCTTTCTCAAGTGGTTACCTAGCTCACTACCATCTCCTTTAGGCATTAGTGGCACCCAAGGGGTTTTCGAAAAAACTTTGAAAACACCGTTGTTTCCAACACCATGCATAATCCGATCCCACTTGCATAGCAACTACATAGCATCCTAACTACTTCCCATCCGCACAAACCCCATAGGAAGGTAAAGTCATGCTTAGTGCAAGTATCAACGAGGAGTTATCGGAGGTAACCCACCAAAGTGGTCATCGATTCAACATGATTCAAATGCAATGAAGTGAAGTGTTATATGGCATGCATAAAAATGTTTTCAAGTCATGGTCAAGGGCTGCTTTCTTGGTTCAACAATGTCTCCGAGGTCTTCAAAGTCTTCTGGTCCAACTCCTTCATCAACAACACAATCTACCAACGTGATAAAAAGGGCAAAAATAAGACCACAACAAAAACAGGGAAAATATAACATGTAGAAATTTGTCAGCCCATTTTTTTAAAATACTATGGTGAATATTAGCTTTGTAAAAATCATTAGTTTTGGTTTTGAAGTGTAAAAAATAATTAAAATCATTTTAACAAATAGTTATAATATTTAAAACAAGGTTTTTAATATGAACAAGCCATAAAATATTTTTGGTCATAGATAAAAATAATACCATTAAATAGGTGAGAATTTTAGAGGAATTTAGAAATTTGAATCATTGAATTTGGCGAAGTATTCAACCTTGTGGATTTTTTAAAAGTTCCTGGAAAAAGAAAAGGGCAAAATGCTACTATGCACTTGGGCCAAATTTGGGTGCAACTGCCCAGCCCAGTAACAATTAAGCCCGACCGGACCGTCGACACGAAAGGTGTATTAGCAAAATACGCCTTCACTTAACACACTGAACCGGTACACACGGCGGCCTCGTTTTAAATCTGACGGATGGGACCCATATGTTAGTGGAACATATGCGAGGGAGGGGATGACAGGTGGGGGCCACCTATCATCACTAACCCCTGGCCAGAGCGGTGGAGGATCTTGCTGCTGGTGATGTGTGGTACGGCTGGTATACACGAGGGCACTGGGGGCTTCGCTAGGCTGGCGCGTGTCTCGTGGGAGTGGAGATGGTTTCCGGGGAAGAGAGGTTCAATGGAGGTGAGGAACCTGCGCGGCATTCCAAGGAGGTCATGGTTGGATTGCTCGAACATACCGGTGATGCACAAAATTAGGAGGGGGTTAGGTTACTAGGATCGAGGGGAATCCCGAGGAAGAAGAATGGAGGTCGATGGGGCTCTGTGCCGTCTGGTCGATAGCGACCCACCATTACTTAGCTCGTGCTCGAAGTTGAGTGCAGAGGGAGGTGGAGGATAAATGGGTGGCGCGGGCCTCCAATTCTGGGTGGTAGGGAGCGAACAGAGTTGAATGGAGGGCCGGGGATTGGGTTTTATAGAAGGTCGAATATGCACCATCAACGGAGCTCATGGGTGTCCCAGGGATGGGCGTAGTGACCAAGGAGGGGGAAATGGCATGTCAGGGGCATTTGTGGGGGCGGTCCACGACCGGGGGAAGCAAGAGAAGAGGTAGGGAGGACGGGTGCCCGTGCATGTGAGTGAGCTTACTCGAGCTCTCGGGTGGTACCGCACGCGTGCGAGGGAAGGCCCGTAGAGGGGGAGAGAGGAGGGGGACCAGGGCTTTGTGTGTCCCAGACATCGAGGCAAGTCTTCAGGCGAGAGTGGAAGGCTCGAGGTTGTGGAGAGCCTTGGAATAGGGGCAACTATATTGCGAGAGAGCACTATAGCGCGCTCCAAAGCGTGTGTATCACATTCCATGGCATGTTGCACATGTTCTCGGTGTGTCCCCCGTGTCCACTAGCTGCTGGTGCATGTGGAGATGCCCTTCAGATGCTCTAGAAGGGAGGGGATAGGGTAGAGGTGAGAGGAAGGGTAAACAATTTCTGACCTTGTTGTCCATGGGGTAGAAATGGAGTTTTCACCCCCAATCATAGTGCCCAAGACTTGCAATTTTTACGGGAGGTGGGAGAGGTATATGAGGTGTTGTGGTAAAAGTTTCAGGTGAAGGAGAAGAGTAGAAGTGGTCAAAACACAGAGTTTACCATTTCACCCGAAGGTGTTTGATGGCTATTTTGTCAAGTTAACTTTGCCCACTTATGGTGAGAGTTCACATGATTGAATGATGATCTAAAGTAAGCTCGACCACAAGATTTGAGCCCATTTCATGAAGGATGAAAATGTTGACTTAGAAAACCCTATGAATCAACATAAATGGGTTTTTGTAGATCAAACCATGCCAAATCATTCCTCCTAATGAAAAAGTTGGCGTGGAGACATTATTTCATGATTAGAGAATGCCCAAAAAGTTTGGGATCAGTTGCGAAAACTTGGCAATGTAGAGTTGCTAAAATTTGGTTCTGGACAAAGAAGGTTTTAGAATATTTTGGTGAATCAAATCACATACATAATGTGTGACTTGCTTGAATTTTCCTAAATTTATTTGATAATATTTCCTATGGAAATATTTCAAATACTTGAAATGGACAAAAAAGTTTTTGAAGGGCTTTGTCCAATATTTTAACATGAGCATGTCTAGAAAATTTTATATATGAAAAATATATGTCCATTGAGTTTTCCTAAATTTTATCAAATATTTGTAAAGCATAAAAACATATTTTTTTCATATAAAAAAATATTTCTAGCCTCACAAAAAGGTATTTAAATAAATTAGGAAAATAACTTTCAAAATAATAATTGTTAGGTTTTGGAAATTATTTTTGATAATAGGATCCAAACAAAATATTTGGGACAAAACATTTCTCCTAATTTGAGGACTTGTTGTACAAACCTCAGTTCAGGAGGTTTTGGAATCTTATTTTAAATAAATGCTTTTTTAGTCAAATTAATATTTTGTAAAAATAGTTTTAGGTCATTTAAACATGGCATGGTCATTGAGAAAATATTTTGAGAAAGAAGATGAGCCTTGAGAGAAGGGAAATTTTTTAAATAAAAAACCCAAATAAGCAAGCAAGCAAATCGCAACCAATTCAAGCATCACGAGCACACCCAAAAGTTTTATTTGGTTTCGAATTTTATAATCTTATAGCATAGCAAAGTGTTACAAACACAGGGTGTGACAAACCTACCCAACTTATAGGAATCTCGTCCACGAGATTCCTAAACTAGGCACTAAAGGGATAAGGGAACTCGGATCTGAGGTAGTCTTTATGCTCTGAGGTTGCTTCGGCTTCTGTGTGGTTGCTCCGCTGGACCTTCAAGTACTTGATGGTGCGGCTCCTGGTGCAATGCTCGGCTTCATCCATGATGCGCACTGCCATTACACAATAAGTGAGGTGTGGCTGAAGGTCGATAGCTTGATGATCGATGTCCTTGTAGAGATCGGGGTCGTTGGAAACTTGGAGGCACTTCTGGAGTTGCGACACATGGAAAACGTTGTGCACATCCGAAAGCTTGGAGGGTAACTCTAGATGGTAGGCAACTTCTCCTCGCCCATCAGTGATCTTGAAGGGGCCGATGTATCTTGGCATGAGCTTTCCCTTGATGTGGAAGCGCTTCGTTCCCTTGAGAGGTGTGACTCGAAGATAGACATAGTCCCCAACACGGGAACTCATGTCTCGATAGTGTGTGTGGGCTTAGCTCTTTTATCTTGACTTGGAGGTCTCCAGATCTTCTTCGACAAGTTGAACTTGCTCTTCTGCTTCACATAGTATATCTAGTCCAAATACTAGTCCTTCTCCGGTTTCTGACCAGTTGTGGGGAGTGCTACACTTGCATCCATACAATACCTCAAATGGTGCCATGTGAAGGCTGGACTGGTAGTTGTTGTTGCAGGAGAACTCGGCAAATGGTAATCAGTCTTCCCATTTGGCTCCATATGACAAAACACAAGCACATAGCATGTCTTTGAATATCTGGTTTACTCATTCCGTCTGTCCACGTGTCTCAGGGTGAATAGCGGTGCTGAAAGATAGCTTGGTCCTAGAGGCTTCTTTGAATCTGCTCCAAAACCTCGAGGTAAACTGGGTACCTCGATCTCACACGATTTCCTTAGGAGCGCCATCGAGGCTTACGACCCTGTTGATGTAGAGGTTGGCCAGTTGGTTCCCATTGTAGGTTGTCTTGACAGGGATGAAGTGGGATACCTTAGTAAGGTGGTCGACAATGACCCAAATGGAATCATTTCCTTTGCTTGACCTGGGCAATCTGGTGATGAACTCCATCCCAACCTTGTCCCACTTACATTCAGGCACCTTGGGAGGTTGTAGCAATCCAGCAGGTCGCTGATGCTCAACTTTTAACCTCTGGCAGACGTCACACATAGCTACATATGTGGCTATCTCTCTCTTCATGCCATGGCACAAGAATCTTGCCTTGAGGTCTTGGTACATCTTGGTTCCTCGAGGATGGATGGAATAGATAGTGTCATGGGCTTCTTGCAAGATCAAGTTCTTGAGCACAACTTTGTTGGGTACACAGATGTGACTCGCAAACCACACGACTCCTTTCTTGATCTTCTTCTTGATGACTTTGATTATCTTGTGTCCCTTTCGAGCTTCCTTGATATCATCCATCAATGTAGGCTTCGCTTCAAGGCTGACCAGAAATCCTTGTGAAACTAGTTCCAATCCGAAGCTTTCAAGTTCTTCATATAGGGCGAGTTGCCTTTCCTTAATCCTAGTATTCAAGGAACAAGACTTTCTACTGAAGGCATTTGCTACCACGTTAGCCTTTCCAGGGTGGTATTGAACCCTGAGGTCATAGTCTTTGATCAGCTCCAACCATCTTCGCTGCCTCATGTTCAATTCCTTTGGAGTGAAAATAGACTTCAAACTCTTATGGTCTCTGTATATCTCACATCACTTCGCAGAAGGTAATGCCGCCATGTCTTCAAGGCATGAACAACTGCTGCCCACTCAAGATCATGAGTGGCGTAGTTCTCCTCATGAGGAAGTAGCTGTTTGGAGAGATATGCTACGACTCTGCCTTCTTGCATCAGAACACCACCAAGCCCGGTTCTTGATGCATCACAATATATCACGAACTCCTTGTGAATATCGGGGGTGGCCAAAACTAGGGCAATCGTTAGTCTCTTCTTGAGCTCCTCGAAGATTTCTTCGGAATTCAGCGTCCATTCAAACTGCTTGTCCTTCTTCAAGAGCCGAGTCATAGGTTAGGCAATGCTTGAGAATCCTTCAATGAACTGGCGGTAATATCTCGTGAGTCCAAGGAAGCTTCTGACTTCCTTCACATTGCTTGGAGATTGCCATTCAGTCACGACTTCAATCTTTGCAGGATCCACTAATAATCCTTCTCCTGTCAACACATGACCCAAGAATCCAACTCCATGCAGCCAGAATTCACACTTATTCAATTTGGCATAAAGTTTGTGCTCTCAAAGCTTATCCAGTACCATCCTCAAGTGTTTCTCATGCTCTTCTTCACACTTGGAGAATACGAGTATGTCATCGATGAAGACAACAAACTTGTCCAAATACTCCATGAGGACTTTGTTCATGAGGTACATGAAGTAGACGGGGCATTGGTTAACCCAAATGACGTGACTGTGTACTCATATAGACCATACCTAATCAGAAATGTCGTCTTCGAAAATCTGGGGGTCTGATCTTCAACTGGTAGTACCCATACCTAAGGTCGATGTTGGAGAACACCTTGGCACCATTCGGTTGATCGAAAAGGTCTTCAATCTTGGGGAGTGGGTACTTGTTATTTATTGTCACCTCATTGAGAGAACGGTAATCGACACAGAGTCGGATACTTTCGTCCCTTTTTGACACAAATAGAACATGTGATCCCCAAGGAGATGCACTAGTGTGAATAAATCCCTTCCCGAGCTGATGTGCTAGTTGCTTCTTTAACTCAACCAACTCTTCGGATCACATTCTATAGGGCTTCTTATAGATGGGTCCCTCTTCGGGCATTAGCTCAATGATGAACTCAATGTCACGGTTAGGAGGCATTCCGGGCAGCTCATGAGGAAAGACATTTGGGTATTCACAAACCATTGGCACTTGATCCAACTCAATTCCTGTGAGACAATTGACCTGCGGGGCTTGAGCGGAGGTAGGGTTGGGAACATACTTGACTTCAACTCCCTGTCTATTGGTCAGGGTAACAGTCCGCTTGGCACAGTCTAGCAAGCCTTGGAGCTTGATTAACCAATTCATGCAAAGGATGATGGCCAAGCCTGGTGAATCCAAAACTATGAGGTCTGCTAGGAAGTCTACCCCATTGATGTTAATCCCAACTCCTTTACATCCTATCTTGGATCTCAAAACTGAACCCAGGGTTTGTACCAACATATGACTACCCACGCTGTAGGCTTCATACCACTTTCTAGTGCAAACTTTTGGGTAACAAAAGAATGCAAAGCTCCACAATCAAACGTAATGGTTGCTGATACATCTCCAACGTATCGATAATTTATGAAGTATTCATGCCATGTTTGCCTATGTTCACAATACTTTTACATATTTTTTATGCACTTTATATGATTTATTTAGAACTAACCCGGACTGACGCTGTTTTGTGCAGAATTGCCGTCGTGTTTTTTTTTGCAGAAAATGGAAGTTCTCGGAATCGTGTAAAACTTTTATATTTCTTTCCAGGGGGAAATAAGCAATATTGGAGCGAAGAACAACAAGAGGGGAGCCACCAGTGGGCCACAAGCTAACATGGCGTGACACCCCTAGGTCACGCCCAAGTAGCTTGTGGGGCCCACATGGCTCTGTTTGGCCTTTATTCCAACACTGAAAAATCCCATATATACAAGAACCCCACAAGTAAAAACAGAACTTCTTCTCCACCACCACAACTCCCAGTATCGATGAAAAACTAATCCCGAGAGGTCCGAGTACCCTGCCGGAGAGGGGAAGTCATCTCTAGTGGCCATCTTGATCATCCCGGCGGAGGCCATGACAAGGAGGGCGTAGTTCACCCTCGAGACTAAGGTTTTGTACTAGTAGCGATGTGTTTAATCTCTCTCTCCCTCATGTTCTTGAGATATCATGATCTTGATGTATCACAGGCTTTGTAAACATATCTGGAACATATGGTGTTTGTCCCTTGCTATTGTGGTGATGAATTGAATCTCTCTCTTTAAGACTACGATATATTGTATTGAATATTAGTGACAACACTTGATGTATGTCTGGCATGCCGATACCCTGGTGTCATTGGGGTATTCAAGTGATCCAATTCATATATGTTATGGAATGAACTTGCGGATGCCCGTGACCTTGGGAATCTACTCATAGGGGTTGATTGCACATTTTCATACTATGTTCTCCAATAGAAATCTTGGGGTGCTTCTTGAAGTTGTTTGTGTTGGACTCAATATGATAGATCTTAAATTGTTTGATGCGTGTCACATAATTTACCCACAGATACTTGAGGTGACATTGGAGTATCTAGGTGACATTAGTGTTGATTGATATGTATCATGGGTGTTATTCTAGTATGAACTCTAGGGCTGTTTGTGACACTCATAGGAGTGGCTCAAAAGATTGATCAGAAAGAATAACTTTGCGGTGGTTCTATTACCTACACCAATTTCATCTTATTGTTTTCCACTAGATAGGAACCTTGGAGTGATTCTTTGTTGCACGTTGAGGGATGATCATATGATTCGATTATGTTAGTATTGTTGAGAGATTGCACTAGTGAAAGTATGAACCCTAGGCCTTATTACCAAGCATTTATACAATGTTTTGCTTGTTTTTTTACACTTGCTACCTTTCTGTTTTTACATTTTCAGATTAAGAAAACCTATATCTTCTATCCATATTACACTTGTATCACCATCTCTTCGCCAAACTAGTGCACCTATACAATCTACCATTGTATTGGGTGTGTTGGGGACACAAGAGATTTTTTGTATTTGATTGCAGGGTTGTTTGAGAGAGACCATCTTCATCCTACACCTCCCACAAACTGATCAACCTTAGAAGATCCACTTGAGGGAAAATTGCTACTATCCTGCAAAATGCTGCGCTTCGAGGCCCAACAAAGTCTACAAGAATAAAGTTGTGTAGTAGACATCAAGCTCTTTTCTAGCGCTATTGTCGGGGAGGTGAGTGTTTTTCACTATTTTGGTTTTATAAAAGAAAACTACAGAAAAAATGCAATTTAGGTTGCCTCATTTGCTTCGTCTCTATAATGTCTTTTATAAAAATGATGGTTCAAAAAATTGTGCTCAATTGCTAGAGGAAGAATTCATGAAAATACTTAATGTGAAATCCTTGAATGATGAGAATGATAGCAATATTGTTCGTATGAATTCTCTAAATATCAATGATGCTAATGATATGCAAAACCACAAGTTTGATGAAGATGCTATTTTTAGTCCCCCAAATTTTGATGAGCAAATTTATTATGATGAAATCATGCCTCCTATCTATGATGATTATTGTGATTTCATTTATGCTATAAAGAATAAGTATAACTATTGAACTTGTCATCACTATTTTAATTTTCACATGGATTATATCATCAAGTATCTCATGATAGTTATTTTGTTGAGTTTGCTCCTACAACTATGAATGATAAGAGTTTTGCTTTTGTGTGTAGTAATAAATAATATATGTTTGTGCATCATGAAAATAATGCTTTTGTGCATCATGAAGTTTCCTCCCTATGTGTTCAAAGTTTTGAAGTCATGCTTGTTTTGACTTCCTATGCAAGTTTATTATTGCTACAATAAATTGTTGGCTTGCAAAACCCCTATGCATAGGATGTGGGTTAGACTTAAATGTTCTTGTCATGTGATCATGATGTTGTCTTGCATGCCTAAATTACTGCTTTTATACGAGCATCATTGAAATCATCATGTCTAGCTAAACTTATGTGTCCAGTATACGAATTATGTTATTTTACTAGAGAGTCAAAAAAAATTATGAATTTGTTACATACAATTTCCAATTCAAATTATCTGTGTTTTCCTAATTATTTGAAAAATTTAGAGTCAGGGAAGTATTGTGTCCATTCAGTTCTTCATAGAATGTTATCTTTTTGACACATTCTCTTTGGCATGCATAGTTTGCTTATTTTATTGTTCCATAGCTTATATTTGGTGATATAAATCATGGGTATGACAGAATACAATCATTATTATGTTAGAACAATTATGAATCTTGTCTTGATAGTACCTAAGTGCATGATCTATGTTTATTACACTAAACCCTCTCATGAAGTTCCGCTAAGTTTAATGTGATTGGAGTTTACAAGTCTTGGGTTAGATACCGATATGAGGATAATAGGGAGCATCAATAAGCTAATCTTGGGGATGCCCAAGGCACCCCAATGGTAATATACAAGGAAGACTCAAGCGTCTAAGCTTGGGGATGCTCCGCAAGGCATCCCCTCTTTCTCCCCAACATTATCGGTATATCTTACTTGGAGCTATATTCGTCACATGATATGTGTTTTGCTTGTAGCATCATTTTATATTTTCATTATATGTTAGATGTTATTTATAATATTCTTTTTAAATAAAAAGTTCCAAGTGTTGCCTTCAGAATGCTTGAATTGCATGTGTGATGTGTGATGTACAAAAAAAACTATTGTTGTAGTATTTGATATCAGATTTTACAAGAACGTCGAAAGTTTCTGAAGTTTTTGCACAGTACTTTAATACAAATTATTTATCTTGAACTAAATGTTTATAATTTTTTGAGTTACACAGGTACACTTTTCGAATTAATTGCTAGAGACTGTCCTGATTAGATAGATTGTTGTCATAGTTTTGTTATCTACTTATCCTATAGTTTCCATAGCCTATATTGGTAGATATAAATTGTGGAAATGATAGTAAATAGTAGATAATGTTTTAAAATTACCATTCAACTTGTCTTGGCAGTACATAAAGAGTTGATTTATTCTTATGTGTAGTAACCTATCTCACGAGGTCTTTCAAGTTTTGTGTGGATGAAGTTTTTGAGAGACGTAAAACCGGAATATGAGAGGGTTGAACAAGTTAAAAACTCTCAAGCTTGGGGATGCGCAAGGCACCCCTAGTAAATATTACAATAGTTCTCAAGAATCTAAGCTTGGGGATGCTATGCATCCCACCTCTCTTCGTCAACAACTATCAATTAGCCTATGTTGACCCTAAGTTATTTTGTTCACATGGTATGTGCTATTATTGCAATGTGTTTTTGTTCTATTTGTCGTTCGAAATAAAATATCAGATCTGAAAATCTTTATTGAGAGAGAGAGAGAGAGTCCTCACATAGCTACTTAATTGCTTGACTACTCATTGATCTTCATTTATGTCTTTTGAGAGTAGTTTCATGTTTACTCTTGTGCTTCACTTATGCCCAAGAGTAAATTGTGAATGAATGCAATATCATAAATCTGAAATTATCAATGTGTATTATGCGCTGTAGTAGTTTCACATTTGGTTTATAACTTAAAATCTATTGAAGTGTGGCAATCACAATATTGGTCATACAAACAATTCATGAATGATTAGTGTAAGAAAGAGAACTTCCACTCACAAATATTATCTTGGACATCTTTTATGATTGTGAATACCCATTAATTATTTTCAACCTTGATCAAATAGTTGAAGTTGGACAAGGAATACAACATAATATTTATGTTTGGGTATATTTGCATAGAAGTTATATTTTTCTGGATCATTCCACATGTGGTGCTTGTTTAGAACCTTTTGCTAGCCAAAACTTCGTAATAAGTAGAAATACTACTTGTGCATCCAAGTCGTTGAGCCAAGTTTCTTCCATGAAAGTCCACCATACCTACCTATATATGGCATTTCACTGCCATTCCAAGTAAAGTTGCACGTGCCACCTCTAAAACCTTCAAATAAACATCAGTTTTGTTTGCCCATACCGTTCATGGAGCGATCGGGGTTAATGTCTTCCATGCTAAGCGAGTTATTCTCATGACGAGTATTTATTCACTTATCATTGCACGAGAGAGTCTGGTAAAAAGGATTCCTAGTCCTACATAATACAAAAATAAATAAACAAGAATGCCCCCTAAAAAGTTGTTTGTTTGGAGGGCACCCATGGATACGGCTAGCCATGGAATGTGATTGAATGGTGGAGTGGGAGTAAAATTTCAATTCTGTTTGGGAACCGCCAATAATGTGATTATCATGGAATATATTGAAAACTCTGTTGTGACGTTGACATGAAAGGCAGACCACCCAAAATTACATATTCATCTCTATTTTAAAACAACGAGCTCTGGCACCTCTACAAATCCCTGCTTCCCTCTGCGAAAGAATAATCTACTTACTTTCATGTTACTTACTTTTCATGTTGAGTCAACATCTTATTCCAACCTCAATCTATTAGTTGGAAAGCACCATGTGGTGGGTAAAGATCCAAACATATATATCCACTCAAATATATTTTATCATGATTCATTATTGTTGACAATTATCTTTATGATAAGTATGTTCGAAGGCGAAACTTTAAGCCCCTATCTTTTTCTGTGTTTGATGGATGTTGTTTGTTCAAAAGTATGCCATGAGTATTAGAAATCATAGAATACTATATGATAATTGTGTATGTGGAGATCTTACTTAGACATGATGATGCATTGAAATTGTTTGATGACTAAGAACATATGATGTTGGATTTCAAGAAAATGCATTGTTTGAACCATGACATTTGAATTGATTGCTACTCAACCATGATAACTTTTATAAAAAATTTGTTGGTTATGATGCTAGAAAAAGGTGACTGAAATTATCAATTATCAATGATCAAATCAAAACTAGTTCCTTACATGTTGCATAAGGCAAAATAACTACTTGCATCGAAACACAAAAAACAAAACAAGCAAAAAGAACACATGGTTTCATATGACGCATTACACGGACTCGACATCACATGAGGGATACATGACTTATCCTGCCCTAGGGATTCTCGGACTCAAGTGGCGGAGTGCTCAGTCTCCTACTCATGCTCCTCTAGGTCTTCCTCTTGGTCATCATCCATATAGGCATCATCTGTGGTCGAGGTTGTCGGAGAACGAGGGTTCCACCCCGACAATGTTTCCGGGTGGGTCAGTGTAGAGCACTTGAAACTCCTTCGCACTCATGCGACATCGTTGAGATGCTCCTGAAGTGGGTGCACCTCTAGCTGGGGGTACTCCTCCTCTATAAGCGATAACTGGTCATCCCTTGGGAGCTCCATCTTTCTTGATCCTATCTGGCTTCATCTTGGCTTGTCGTAGGGTCACACCCTGTGTTTGTACCACATTTGTCACATGATGTTATAAAAAATTGGAGACAAGTAAAACTTTTGCATATTTATGATGGTTGATTTTTTTGCTACTTGCTCGTGTGACTATTTCAGTTTTGAATCATTGTAGTTGTTCTCCTCTTTATAACCCACCTCCATGACAGCAAACCCTTGCCCAATGATCATGCCATGTGGATAGGACCAGAAATCTATTTTTATCAATTATTATTTCAACAAAAAGCATTTATTTATTTTAAGCTTTCCAAAACCCCTGATTTAGGATTTGCACCGCAAGTCCCCAATTTAGGAGAGATGCCTTACTCCAAAGTTTTTATTTGGAACCTATTATCAAAAAGGTTTCCCAAAACCATAAAATAATTATTTTAGAAATTATTTTCCTATTTTATTTAAACACATCTTTCTGGATCCAAGAATGGTATTTCATAAGGAAAATTTATTTTATCACTTCAAAAATATTTGAGAAAATTTAGGGAAACTCAGTGGACATATATTTTTCATACATAATAATTTCAACACATGGTCATGTTCAAAATATTGCACAAAACCCCTCAAAACCATATCTGCCTATTTCAAGCTTTTGAAATATTTCCATCGGAAATATTCTCAATAAATTTCAGGAAAATTGTAGCAAATCACACATGATAAATGTGGTGATCCTGCAAAGTTTCATCTCAATCCAAGTTGATTTGAACCACCTAAATATCCAAAACCCCTTTCTATCCAGAACCAAATTTGAGCAACTTTACATTGCCAAGTTTATCCAATTGATCCCATACTTTACAGGAGTTATCCATCCCCCAAATAAAGATGCTACATCAAGTTGTGCATTTGTCGGAGTTGATTTGATCACCTTGGTCCACAGAAATTTGATTCTATCGATTTCTAGGGTTTTTCATGTTTACATTGTCAACTGCAAGTGGTGAATTTTACCTTGCCCAAAACAACATCAAATACCTTTTGGTGATTTGGTAAAACTACTGCATTCACCCTTTCTACCATTCCCCTTCACTCCAAATTCTTACTACAAACCCAGATTGTTACCTTTCACCTGTAGTAAGAAGATCCAACTCTAGTTCAACGGTTGGGGTGGGTAAAAACCCCAATTACCTCTCTGATTCAGCCTGGCAGAAGCTTTCTCCCACTTTTTCTTTGACCTCGACCACTCTCCTGAGCTACAGAGCATCCAAGGAGCATATCCACTACCCCCATGCACTAGTGGACAAGATGGGATGGGCCAAAGCACGCTAACATGTCGCGGCATGCCAAAACGGCGCTCTGTACGTGCTACAGTGTGCTCCTACACTATGGCTGCCTCCCAGTGGCCATTCCTGACCATCTCGAGTCCCCTCTTGCTGTCTCCCGAGGTGCCCTCGATGTCCGATGCCGTGCGCCTTCTCGGTCCCCTCCTCTCTCTCCCTCTCTCCGCTCTGCGTCGCATGCTCGCGGCTGCCTGCTTCGGCCAATAAGCGTCGTTTTCGTGACAGGACAGGAACCTGCCCCCGCTCCTCTTCGTTCCTTTCCCGACCATAGACCGCATCCATAAATATCCTAGATGCGCCCCTAAGTCCCCTCTCCCCCCTGGCAGTCGCCATGGTCCTGCCAGCGCACAAGCTCTTGGTGGACCGTGCCCCGTCTATAAAAAGCCACCCGGGCCTCCTTTTCCCTCCCTTCGACCACCCGCTGCTCCTAATCGAGCTCCGAGACAACCCACTCCTTGCCAGAGGCTCCTGAGCTCAAAATCGAGCTTAGGTCTGCTGCATCGGGACTCTGGCAATACCCGGGTACAAGGCCGCTCCAGCCCTCCTTTCTTCCCCTTTGGAACTGCGGCAACCTCCTAGTGCTTCTCTTCCTTTTTCCCGTCCTTTTTCTGCAGGAAACAGCCCTGGCGACCACCCTCTCGAAGTGCCTCCGCCACGGGACCTTGCCGCCGGCGACTCCCGGCACCTCAGTTCCTCCCACCACCACGAACCAAACAGCGGGATGATGCTGGTCTCATTCCCGTCATTGCCGAGCCCAGCCATGCCCCATCTCATCGTTAGTGAGCTCTCACCCTCACCTGTATGGAGGTTGAAGATGACTCTGGTGGGGCCCGCCCGTCATCCTCCTCTCCCCTCCCTTTTTCACCGACCTCTGGGTCCAATGGTCGGGTTTGAACGCGTAGGTTGCGCTTGCGCCGTGTCAGCTAAAGGCATAAAACACCTTTACGCCTTTGACGTGGCCGCCTCGTGTGGGTTGGTTTCCCTCTGGGCCGGCTCTGCCGAGCCGATTTGGCCCATGGGGAATAATGGCCCTTATTTTTATTCATTTTTCAAAATCTTTAAAAAATCCCATAAGTTTAAAGACTTGTCCAAACTCAAATATTCCTCCACCAAAAATCTTGTAATATTGTGTAGTATTTAGGGTGCCACTTGTGTAATTTTTATAATAGGTTGCATGCACTGTTTTATTTTAAAACCTTGTTTAGGGCATTTTGACACTTTGTTAAAATCATTTTTACAACTTTTTACACCCCAAAAGTGAAACCGAACAATTTTTAAAGTATTATACTGAGCCTAGTATTTTACAAAAGTGGTGTGACATTATTCTGAGTAGATTATTTTCTCTGTTTTCTGTTGAGTGCTTATTTTTTTCCTGTCGATATTGCGATGATAGATTGCGTTGTTGACGAGGGACTCGGACCAGAAGACTTTCAATACCCCGGAGACTTTGTTGAGCAAGGCAAGCAACCCCTTGACCATGTCTAAGAGATTATTTTCATGCATGCCATATTTAGCATTTCATTATGATGCATAAGATCATGTTCAATCAGTAACTACCTCGATGGGATGTTTTCGATAGCTCCTCGTTGACACTTGCACTTGGGCATAACCCTACCTACCTATGAGGGTTGTGCGGGTGGCATGTAGATATGTTGCTAGTAGTGCTACGCATGGGATTGTGTAGATGCATGGCGACGACAAAGGAAAGTGATTTCAAAGGTTTTATGAAAACCACGTCAGGTGCCTATAATGCCCGAGGGAGATGGTGTGAGCTAGGTAGCCAGTTGAGAAAGAAGTGGTCTACCGAGGCTAGTGAGTATGTGGTTTTTAAATCGGATTGGTTTAAGTAGTGACCCTTACTCCAGCCTTACATGCACGACCACGATACCCCTTATGGGACAGGACTTTGCTGATTACTATGGTTGGTGCTAGTAGAGAGCCCGCATTACTAGTGGCGGAAGTGACATGGTCACTCTCGAGACGGGGTCGTGCCAAGAGAAGGGCGACCATGGGCCGTTTTCACACACACCGGGCACACCGTTGCGTGCCCTCGTGGATGACATGTGAATGTGCATCATGAGGGATTGTCACCAATGAGTGGTCACTTTGCTAGTATCGTCATGGGAAAGGTGATGTTTGGGTACTTACCTCGGGTATGATAAATAGCGCGAGTCGTGCCATGACCCGGTAGTTTCCCAAGTCTTGTGGGTAAAGTGTGCAACCTCTATAGAGTGTGAAACTATTCGAATAGCTATGTTCACGGTCATGGATAGTTGGATGACCGCTCTTGGGATACGTCCATGTTTATCAAATAGTGTGCGTGTGTGAGAAAGGTGGTTATGTGATAAAAGCGATACCCGAGCTAAGTGAGATAACTTGGCAAGATGGGTGAACACGGGTGGTTCAGCCCTTAGATGATATTGATATCTGTAACATGTTTGCATGGATCTCACTTACCTTATGATGCATGCCCGCACAAGTAGTTGATCATGTCATTGCACCAGGGAAAAATCAGCTTTCCGTAAAATACTTAATAGTACTATATCGTGCTTCATCATTGCCTTATTCCACATCATGGGTTGCTTGCGAGTACATTCAAAGTACTCATTGGCTTGCCACTAGTTATTTAATTGGACACCATGGAAGAGCAAGAACCAGGAGAAGAGTTCATCGATCATGAAAAGTGAACTAGGACGCTTCCAAGTGAGAATGTGTGTAGGTTAAGGAAGATGGTATGGGTTCACGCTTTTGTTCAATATTTACGCTGCTAGTTATGTTTGGTGTGTCGGCCTTCGAGGCCCTATCTATGTAAGACATGGCATTAATGGTCCTTATTTTATCAGACATTATGTATGGATGTAAGACTCTTGTTATTCACTTTATGTGTGTTCAGTGTGCATTGATCTCTGGGATCACTGTACATGTGCATTCGAAGATCACGACTTATGAGTCGGAGTCCCAACAAAGCTGGTATTAGAGCCACCTTGACTGTAGGAAGACTTAGCTAGCATGGACGTCGGATAGGAAGAACCCCCTTTCCAAAAACTATACCTAGCATCTACACTTAGGAGTTTCTACACTTCTTGCCTCTTCCACTCTATTTTCAAAACTCTTTACTGACACCCTCTACTTAAACCTTATAGATGGCCATCGTATCCGAACACATCCTAGCATCCGGCTCTCCCCTACTCCTTGAGGACAGCCCAGAGAAGTGCCAGATCCGTCGATCACCCGTTTTCCTCTACCACGAGCACTGGGTCAATGCCACCATGAAGGAGTACCATGTTGATGTGGTCGTGAAGGCAAACAACTCCCTGACAAGCTGGTTATTTGAATGAACACACATGGAGACTCTCATGTTAGCAGTCAAGACAACGGTATGGAAGGCGCTCATCCACCTTCACGACATGCTTCCTGATATGGCCGATGAACCGGCTACTCTCCACTTCTCTTTCGAGAAAGATGATGTTGGCGGGAGTTGGACATTGATACCATCCCAGGAGGATGGAACTCCGCTCAGGTTCCAGACCTACTTCAGCCTCTTCGCCTATAGCGTGGCTCACAACCTGATCAAGGAGTCCGTGAACCTCCACAAGGAATTTCACCACACTCGTGAGCTACTCCATCAAGCTAAGACGAAGCAACGCAAGATCAAGAAGGATGGAGCCCCCGAGGGGCGACCTGCTGTCTCTTAGAGAGGAGGAGTACCCCGAACTGGAGATGCACCCACATGTCGTCATCGCATGAGTGCAAAGGAATATCGTGAGCTCTTCACCGCTCCTCTAGCGAAGCATCTTAAAAGGGACCTCCCTCGACGGGGGACAATGCCCATACAGATGATGACGAGGAGGAAAAGACCCAGAGGAGCGTGCGTACGAGACTCAACACTCCACTACTTGAGTCCAAGAACCCCTAGGGTAGGATAAGCTATGGATCCCTCATGCGAAGTCAAGTCTGTGTAGTGAATCCTATGAAACCATGTGTGCTTGTTGTTTGTTTTAATGTTTGTGTTCCAATGCAAGTCGCACTTTTGTCATAGGCAATGTGTAAGCGACTACATCGCCTATCTTATCAAAATGTTATGTGATGAGTCTTTCGATTTTTTTGACACACTTGCGCTGTACCAACCCTCTTAGGCGCGTTTCCCTCTTGTTGCTATTTCTTTCGTCTATTCCAGTTGTCTGACTTGGCTGCTCCAAACAGTATGGTGACTGCTACTTGCACCAATACTTTTGGCAACCTCAGCACCGGTTACTCTAGCCAGCAGCAAGGACACGGTGGGTCTGCTCAAGATGGATGTCACCAGGAGCAGACACAAGGCGATCTTCCCCCGCCACTGCCTCCATCGGAGAACATGAACATGGATCAATTTCTCCAAGTTATCCGAGAGAAATGCCAAACCAACTCTATCGCTATCCAACAGATGTCTTAGGTTCTCGTGAACAACCAACAATAGGGAAGGAATGGCAATGGTCATTTTACTCTGCTAGAGTTCATGAAGGCTTTGCCCTCGACCTTCACCGAGACAGCTGAACCTTTGTATGCTGATGACTGGATGCGCACCATCGAGGACCTCCTTGCATTTCTCAACTGCAATGAGGACCATCAGAAGGTTCTCTATGCCTCTCACTGCCTAGGAGGTACCACTAGATCTCGGTGGGATGGATTCAAGGTCATGCGAGGCGAGCATGTAATCACCTGGGATGATTTCAAGCAAGGATTTCGCACTACCCATATCCCTTTTGGATTATGGCCATCAAGAAGCAGGAAATTTGAGCTCTGAAGATAGGAAGTGTCTCTATCAAGGAGTACTTGCAGAAGTTTAATCTCTTGTCAAGATATGCACCTGATAGTGTCAGCGCTGAGGTAGCCAAGATAGAATGCTTCATGGAAGGACTTCAGCAATCACTGCAGTATCTACTTGTTGTCTATGACTGCCGAACCTTCTTCGAGCTGGTAAACAAGGCCCTCATGCTTGAAGGTAAGCGTCGTGCCATGGAATACACACGCAAATGCAAGATAATCAACATCAGTGGTTCCAGCAAACAAAAGACTCACCCCTGGCAATCAGCCCCAACAAAGCCAATCTATCATCCTCGGCAATCCAGGACTCCCGCACCTTGTTCGAGCTACCACCCTCAATAGTATGCCAACCCCAGGACGAGATACAACAATCCCAATAACAACACTGGCGGCAAGACCAACAACTTCGGGCAGGTCACATGCTTTGGGTGTGGTTAGCCTGGACACATCTCGAAGTAGTGCCCCAACAAGAAGCGAGATGCACCAAGCCCCAATGCACCAAACAAGGGACAAGGTTGTGGAGCGCCACCCAGGAACCAAGCTCCCCGCAACCTGCCAAACAATGGCAAGGGTCATGTGAATCACGTCTCCGCTGAGGAAGCCCAGGAGGACCCGGATGTCATACGGGTTACGTTCCTTGTCAACTCAACCCCAGCAACAGTTCTGTTTGATTGTGGTGCTTCAAATTTTTTCTTACCCAAAAGTTTACACTAGAGATTGGCATGGAGCCTACGCCTTTGGGTAGTCATATGATGGTACAAACGCTAGGTGCAGTAATGATGGCCAAGACAGGGTGTAAAGGAGTTGGGATTAAAATCAACGTGGTAGACTTCTTAGCAGATCTCATCGCCCTAAAGTCGCAAGGCTTGGACGTGATCCTTGGCATGGATTGGTTGACTAAGCACCAAGGCTTGTTGGACAATGCCAAGAGGACTATTACCATGACCAATAGACAAGGATTCAAATTCAAGTATGTTCCCAACCCTACCTCCAATCAAGCCCCTTAGGTTAACTGCCTTTTGAGAATTGAGATGAATCAAGTGCGAGTGGTATGTGAATACCAAGATGTTTTTCGAGGCGAGCTGCCCGGGATGCCACCTAATCGTGACATTGAGTTCATTATTGAGCTAATGCCTGGAACAAGACCCATCTATAAGAAGCCCTATAGAATGACATCTGAAGAGTTGGTTGAACTGAAGAAGCAACTGGATAAACAGCTCAGAAAAGGATTCATTCGGCCTAGTGCCTCTCCTTGGGGATTGCCTATTCTATTTGTGCCAAAGAGGGTCGGAACTATCACGCTCTATATTGATAACCGTTCTCTCAATGAAGTCACAATAAAGAACATGTAGCCACACCTCAAGATTGATGACCTGTTCGATCAGTTGAATGGTGCCAAGGTGTTCTCCAAGATCGATCTTAGGTCTGTGTATTACCAGTTGAAGATCAAACCCGAGGATATCGCAAAGACAATGTTTATGACCAGATATGGCCTGTATGAATACACGATCATGTCATTTGGGCTGACCAATGACCCACCCTACTTCATGTACCTCATGAACAAAGTGTGCATGGAGTATCTAGACAAGTTTGTTGTTGTCTTCATCGATGACATATCCGTCTTCTCCAAGTCTAAAGAAGAACATGAGCAACACTTGAGGATGGTGCTGGAGAAGCGTCGAGAGCACCAGCTTTATGCCAAGTTTATCAAGTGTGAATTCTGCCTAGATGAAGTTGAGTTTTGGGGCCACATGTTGATAGCAGATGGATTGTGAGTTGATCGTGCCAAGTTTGAAGCCGTCATAGAGTGGCAATCACCGACCAACATGAAGGAAGTCAGAAGCTTCCTTGGACTCGTGGGATACTACCGCAAGTTCATCCAGGATTCTCAAGCATCGCCTAGACGATGAATCAACTTTTGAAGAAGGACAAGAAGTTTTAATGGATGCCAAAGTGTGAGGAAAGTATACAGGAACTCAAGAAGAGATTGACAAGAACCCTAGTTTTGGCCACCCCTGATATTCACAAGGAGATTGTGATATATTTTGATGCATCGAGGACCGGTCTTAGTGGTGTCCTGATGCAAGAAGGCAGAGTTGTGGCATATGTGTTGAGATAGCTATGCCGTCACGAAGAGAACTACGCCACTCACGATCTTGAGCTAGCAGTAGTGGTTCATGCGTTGAAAACATGGCGACATTACCTTCTGGGAAGCGATGTGAGATATACATATACCACAAGAGTTGGAAGTAGAATTTCACTCAAAAGGAATTGAACATGAGGCAACGAAGATGGTTGGAGTTGATAAAATATTACAACCTCACTGTTCAATACCACCCCGGAAAGGCCAATGTGGTAGAAGATGCCTCGAGCAGAAAGGCTTGTACCTTAAATGCTATGATCAAGGAAAGGCTACCTGCCTTGTATGAGGAATGTGAATGCTTTGATTGGTGTTGGTCGCACCAGGATTTCTAGCCAACCTCTAAGAGAAGCCTAAATTGATGGATGATATCAAGGAAGCTCAAAAGGGACACGAGAGCATCAAAGGCACTATGAAGAAGATCCAGATTGGCAAGGCCACAGGATTCTTAATGGATGAACACGGAGTTGTATGGTTTGGGGACCGCCTTTGCATACCCAAAAAAGTTGAGCTCAAGAACTTGATATTGCAAGAAGCACATGACACTCCATATTCCATCCATCCTCGAGGAACCAAGATGTACCAAGACGTCAAGTAAAGATTCTCTTGGCATGGCATGAAGAGAGAGATAGCATCTTATGTCGCTAAGTATGATGTATGCTGATGACAAGTTGATGTATATACTTCTCACCCCTCATTGGTTACCCCAAGTGTAAGGTCGAGATGTAGTCAGCAACAGATTTCCCTTACACGGGGACTGTAAGGTTTATCGAACTAGGAGGACTTCGAGGATCAACAAGTAGGTGTCCCCTGCTCTAGCGCTAGCAGAAGACGTGGACATGCACACACAACAAATAACTTTGCTCCCAACGAGTTCAGAGAGGTTGTCAATCTCTCCAGCCTTGTAGTTTGCAAAGGGTCAAAACACAAGCGGGAATAGTGATAGTGATTGCAACGGAAAAGTAAAAAAGAACAATAAATGCTCGAGGTGTAAACAATGGTGGTAACATGGACCAGAGTCCCATGATGTTCACTGGTGATGTCTCTCTCCCAAAAGACGAGAAACAACTATGCTGGGTAAACAAATTACATCTGGGAAATTGACATAATTATAAATGCACCGCAATGCTAATCATGCTACAAGAAAGTTAGAGGCTCAAAATTAATGGGCAGTACGCCAAGACAAGTAGACCGTTTATCTATCAACATCTACTCTCTAATCCTCCACCTTGAGATATCTATCCAGAACATCTCGCTGGTATTAAGTTGCGAGCCCACCCAAAGTGTAAACTGAAAGCAACGGAAAACTGCATTAACGGACTTTAAGTAAGTTAAACAATCCTTCCAACGTGGTCACAAGCACCGTTGTTTTTCCCTGGTGGCAACAACACGTCCCCTAGTCTCATGTTTCTGTCACTCAAGCTAGACATCAGGGGGCATGAACCCACAATCATGCATAACGCTCCCTCTTGGAGTTATAATCCACTACTCGGCCAAACCAATAAAAAGCAACGGAGAACATGCATGAATTACTCAAGAACATAATACAAAAGGAGAACCAAATATATAACTCATCACAATCTTAACATAATCTCATAATCCATCGGATCCCAGCAAACCAAGCATAGCAACAACAGGTAAATTACATAGATGCCTTGATCATGTAGGGAAACTCTCAAGGGCTAAGCATTGAAGCACAAGATTGGAGAGAGGACATCACATAGCTACTGGTCATGGACTCATGGTCCAGGGAGGACTACTCACGGCACGTTGATACGTCCATTTTGCATCATGTTTTCAAGTTGATATTTATCGTTTCTTTGGCTGTTATTTCACTTCACGGTACTATTCTTATGCCTTTTCTCTCTTATTTTGCAAGGTTTACATGAAGAGGGAGAATACCGGCAACTAGAATTCTGGCCTGAAAGTGGAGCAAAGTTGAGATACCTATTCTGCGCAACTCCAAATGCCGTGAAAATCAACCGAGATTTTTTTCCCAATATATAAAAAATACTCGGCCGAAGAAGCACCGGAGGAGGGCCGGGGGGTGGCCACAAGCCTGCACGGCGCGGCCACCCCCCAAGCCGCGCCATGAGGGCTTGTGGGCACCCTGCTGGCCCACATGCCCCCTCTTTTGCTATTTGGAGGGTTTCGTCCAGAAAAAAATCAGAAGGGAGCTTTTGTGTGGTTTCACCGCCGCCACTAGGCGGAACTTGAGCAGGACCAATCTAGAGCTCCGGCAGGACGATCCTGCCGGGGAAACTTCCCTCCCAGAGGGGGCAATCGTCGCCTTCGTCATCACCAACACTCCTCTCATCCGAGGGGACTTGTAACCATCAACATCTTCATCAGCACCATCTCATCTCCAAGCCCTAGTTCATCTCTTGCAACCAATCTCCATCTCGCGACTCCGATTGGTACTTGTAAGGTTGCTAGTAGTGTTGATTACTCTTTGTAGTTGATGCTAGTTGGATTACTTGGTGGAAGAGTTTATGTTCAGATCCTTGATGCTACTCATTACACCTCTGATCATGATTATGATTATGCTTTGTGAGTAGTTACTTTTGTTCCTGAGGACATGGGATAAGTCATGCTAATAATAGTCATGTGAATTTTGTATTCGTTCGGTATTTTGGTATGTTGTATGTTGTTTTTCCTCTAGTGGTGTTATGTGAACGTCGACTACATAAAACTTCACCATTATTTGGGCCTAGAGGAAGACATTGGGAAGTAGTAAGTTGATGATGGGTTGCTAGAGTGACAGAAGCTTAAACCCTAGTTTATGCGTTGCTTCGTAAGGGGCTGATTTGGATCCACTAGTTTAATGCTATGGTTAGACTTTGTCTTAATTCTTCTTTCGTAGTTGCGGATGCTTGCGAGACGGGTTAACCATAAGTGGGATGCTTGTCCAAGTAAGGGCAGTACGCAAGCACCGGTCCACCCACATATCAAACTATCAAAGTAACGAACGCGAATCATATCAACATGATCAAGCTAGCATGACAGAAATTCCCGTGTGTCCTCGGGAGTGTTTTTCCTCTTGTAAGACTTTGTACAGGCTTGTCCCTTGCTACAAAAGGGATTGGGCCACTTTGCTGCACCGTTGCTACTTTTGTTACTTGTTGCTTGCTACGGATCATCTCACCACACAATCACTTGTTACCGACAATTTTAGTGCTTGTAGATATTTCCTTGCTCAAAACCACTTGTCAGATCCTTCTACTCCTTGTTGGGTTCGACACTCTTACTTATCGAAAGGACTACGATTGATCCCCTATACTTGTGGGTCATCACACGTCTGGGAAGCGTCCATGGTGGGGGAGAAGCTCCCGGAGGTCAATCCTCCCTCCGACAGGGTGCCGGGAAGAGGTCTCCTGGCGCTCCCGACCTCGGAAGCACTACGACGGCGGAACGATGGGGAAATTCGCGATTCTGGATCTTATGATAGGGTTTTCTATCAGAGAGGTAATATAGGCCGAAGGAGGGCACCAGGGGGTGGACCCGCCATCCAGGCGACCTGGTGGCGCGACTAGGAGGGGGCCATGCAGGAAGGCCGCCTGGGCTGGGCTTGGCTCCCCTCTGGCCAACCTCGGTGCCTCGTGAAGCTTCTGTCACGCTGATTTTTATATATTTTTCTTGGGATTTTTGGGGCTCTGTAAATTGGGGTAAAAGTCCCTGCAAAAAAGACATCAGCAGACATAAACTAGCACTGGGTGCACTGAGTTAGTAGGTTTGTCCAAATATGTGTAAAAAGGTATGAAAGTGTACCATAACATATAACAATGTCACCCAAAAGATCATGGAACAAACAGAAATTATAGATACATTTCGGACGTATCATATGCCAAAGGGTCAAGGCTGAGCATCAGCGACCCGTTGGACTG
This sequence comes from Hordeum vulgare subsp. vulgare, assembly GCF_904849725.1. Classification (NCBI taxonomy): domain Eukaryota; kingdom Viridiplantae; phylum Streptophyta; class Magnoliopsida; order Poales; family Poaceae; genus Hordeum; species Hordeum vulgare. The sequence goes on from NC_058522.1 coordinate 194,130,792, forward strand.
CTATAACCTCTCAAGGTGTCTGAATGGAAGTGGGACAAGGTTAGAACTTAGAATGGATATCATAACCGGTCTGCCCAGATCGAGCAAGGGACATGATTCCATTTGGGCATTGTCGATCACCTGACGAAAGTGGCCCACTTCAGTCCCGTCAAGACGACCTACACTAGGAATGAGTTGGTAAGTCTCTACTTCAACTGGATTGTAAGCCTCCATGGAGTCCCTAAGGAAATCGTGTCAGATCGAGGTACCCACATTACCTCGAGGTTCTGGAACAGATTCCAAGAGACCTTGGGATCCAAGCTATCTTTTAGCACCCCTTTTCACCCTCAAACCGGTGGACATAAGGAACGGGTAAACAAGATACTCGAGGACATTCTTCGTGCGTGTGTCTTGGCATATGGAGCCAAGTGAAAAGACCGTTTTCCCTTTGCCGAGTTCTCCTACAACAACAACTATCAGTCCAGCCTCTAGATGGCACTATTTGAGGTGTTGTATGGTCGCAAGTGCCGCACTCTCCTCAACTGGTCAAAAATCGGAGAAGGGCTGGTCTTCGGAGACATAAGAGCTACACCGACACCCATTGCCGAGACATGAGTTTCCGTGTTGGGGACTATGTCTATCTTCGAGTTACACCTCTCAAGCGAACGAAGCGCTTCCATGTTAACGGAAAACTTGCACCTAGATACATCGGCCCCTTCAAGGTCACGAGTAGGCAAGGATAAGTTGCTTACCAACTGGAGCTACCTTCCGAGCTGTCGAATGTGCACAACCTATTCCACATGTTGTAGCTTCAGAAGTGCCTCCAAGTTCCCAACCGCCATGAGCTCTACAAGGATATCGACCATCAAGTCATTGATTTTCAACCAGACCTCACTTATCGTGAGAGACCAATCAGCATCCTGGATGAAACCGAGCATTGCACCAGAAGCCACACCATCAAGTACTCCAAGGTCTAGTGGAGCAAGCACACCGAAGCAGAAGCAACATGGGAGTCTGAAGACTACCTCAGATCAGAGTTCCTTCTCCTTTCAGCGGCTAGCGTAGGAATCTCGGGGATGAGATTCTTGTAAGGGGGCTAGGTCTATCGCACCCTGTGTTTGTACCAGTTTTGGCACATGATGTTTTGTAACAATTGGATCCAATTAAAACTTTTGTATATTTGTGATGGTTGATTTTGTTGCTACATGCTTCTGTGACTGTTTGAGTTTTAAATCAATATAGTTGTTCTCCTATCTATAACCCACGTCGTTGACCCCAAACCCTAGCCCAATGATCATGCCATGTGGATAGGACCGGAAATATATTTTTATAAATTATTTTTTCAACAAAAAGCATTTATTCATTTTAAGCTTTCCAAAACCCCAGATTTGGGATTTGCACTGCAAGTCCTTAATTTAGGAGAGATGCCTTGCTCCGAAGTTTTTATTTGGAATCTATTATCAAAAAGGTTTCATAAAACCATACAAAAATCAAAGTTATTTTCCTATTTTATGTAAACAAAACTTTTTGGAGCCAAAAATGGTATTTCGTAAGAATAAATATTTGATCAATTCAAAATTATTTGAGAAAAATAGGGAAACTTAGTGGACATATATTTTCCATACATAAGAGTTTCAACACATGGTCATGTTCAAAATATCGGACAAAACCCCTCAAAACCCTTTCTTCCTATTTCAAGCTTTTGAAATTTTTCCATAGTAAATATTCTCAACAAATTCCAGAAAAATTCTTAAAAATCGCACGTGATAAATGTGGTGATTATGCGAAGTTTCATCTTAGTCCAAGTTGATTTGATCCACCCAAATATCCGAAAACCCTTTCTATCTAGAACCAAATTTGAGCTACTTTGCAGTGCCAAGTTTATCTAATTGATCCCAAATTTTACACGATTGATACTGTCGGCCTTGTGGGACCAGGGGTACCTAGGACCGTCTCCCTGCGGCCCGGGATGTGACACGGTGGGATAAGCCTGATTCGGCATATCGACCAGCGTGGCAATGAGAACCATGTGCCTCGCGAGGCGTGTCCTTGAAGATCGTCGCCCAAAGCCTCAAGAGGGCGTCCGCCGCTAGGATTTCCCCTGAGGACCCCGGGGAGCAATTCCGCAGAGGGCGACTTGGTCGGGTCCCATGATCCAACTCCTTCACGTGGATAAGGCAGACCACACAGGCGAGGCTGGCGCGGTGCCAGCGATTGCATACAGGGCGTTTCCCCTTCTTTGCTAAGTAAGCTGGGACAACTGTCGTGCTCCTGAAGTAACTCCCAAAGGATTGTCATTTGGTGCAAAGAGACTACAGCCGGAGGCTCCACAGGATGGAGGTCATCTCCGAGCCCACCAGCGCGTCATGAAGAGAAGCTTTTGCACGCTAAGTCCACCTTTGTCAGGACGGACTACAGTCCTGTCCCCTGCCGAAAATGGCGATTGTGGCAACCCTTCCCATCAATGTTTTTAGGGGGGAGAGGACCAAGGCCCGTATATAGGAGAGGCCAAGCCTCCGTAGAAGGGGATCCAACATCATCCTCGAGCTAGGGCAAGAACCCGCCGTTGTACTTGTCTTCCACCTCAAGCAATCCAACCACAAGGAGTAGGGTTTTACACCGTGAGGTGGCCTGAACCTAGTTACACTGCCGTGTGTTCCGGTTTATCTTCCTAGCCCGCCCTACCATAGGACCGTTGTGAGGCTGAGAGGTTCAACAGGATTGGAGAGCGAGCACACCCAAGTGTTCGAACCTTTCCTTGGGTGTGTGGAGCCCCGATTCTCACATTTGGCGTGCTAGGTAGGGTTGCGTAGCCGATGTTCAGATTTGGTTTCGCTCCAGCTTCACCGACCCCATGGCTGAGGCCCGCCGCATGCGCCCTGGGAGCTCAGTGGCGGATGGCCGTTACTGGCCCGCCAGCATTGCGGCCATCACCGTCTTCACCCCCACTGCGCACAGGCACCAAAGCTTCTTGTGGCCACCGACGCATCAAGGTGGTCACCCTGCAGTGTCCGTGTGGCCTCTGCCTCGGCCTGCGTTCACGCGGGGACCTGAATGTGCAGGACGCGCAACTCATGGCGAGTGAATTGCTCCGCCACTGCCAGATGGACGGAGGATACGATGCGTGGGCGGACCATGTACCAAACTTGTCGTCGTTGCCACGAGGTCCTTGGCGCCCTACGCTCTGCTTCGACCCCCACTGTGGGAGGTAGGGGGCTCGACTAGTGAGCCCCCCGGAGTGGCTGCTCGCTCGGCCCGCACTCTGAGGGGCCCTAGCAGGCCCCACCTCATGCCATGCTCCTGCTCCTCAGGGTCCGGGTGACCGGCCTCACACCTCAGCCGGTCCCCTGCGACGACGCACCCTGTAAGTCCCGTGGCAGGTTTTGCACTGTCCACAACATGCACACCCACAACACAAATGATTGTCAAGCGGTCAAGATCCTGAACAGCAAGTGCGCCGCTCGGTGGTGAGACTGTGTCATTTCCGCTGACCACAGAGGAGACGTCGGTAACAACGCCCGTCGACCCCGCGGCGATGGAGGAAGCGGTCATCCGTGAGACGATGCACGCCACGGGTCCCCCCCGGAGCGGCCGCCACCCGGATGTCGGCACGGTGCCATCGCGCCCACGAACCCCTGTCAAGGGCGCTGTCGGTGTCAAAACTGGCAGATCTTGGGTAGGGGATCCCGAACTATGGAGGTTAGATCGATGGGTTGTAGGAGAGAGGGGGAGACGATATTTACCCAGGTTCGGGCCCTCTTGAGGAGGTAAAACCCTATGTCCTTCTTGATTATATTGATAGGGAATGATGGTTACAGAGTTGATCTACCTCGAGATCATACGAGCTAAACCATAGATGAGATAACTTAACTCTACGCATAAGAGCCTCTGGTTTATATGGATACCTGGGCCCCGAGGGTTATATCTTACCGACATAGATTGAGGGTAGATGGGCCGAACTAGTCCTCCTGCCTTTGAGTGCACGCCTAGTCTTCAGAGATTTCCATCTTGATTATGCAGTCATCAGATAATCCAGTCTTCAATGATGCAGCCCATATGATCGGTTCACAGGGACAACCCGACTACCCGAGGACCTCTTAATCCGGAACTCCTTAGTAGCCCGTGAGCTGGCCTTCAACACCGATGTGTATGGTCTTCGGTAGCCGAGCGCATAGACAAATCAGCTTGCACGACGAGTTCCCTTTATATTCCACTGGTATTGGCTTAGTCGTTCCAATGACGTAGTATTATAAAAAAACAAACGTCGTTAAACCCAAAGGCTTTTAAAGGCTTGAAGGTGAATAGTAACCCATCCGACAACTCTTCTGACAAAAAGTCACAATAACAAATACTGAGTAAAACTCGAGTCGCGGCTCGAGGCCACTTTTCCTAGGGCACGTTCTATCAACAACAAAGATCGTGTCCCTTCTATAAAGGGATTTCGAATTAATGACCCGAGCAAACCTACGCACGTTCCAACGGTGCGGTTGTTTTGGGAAGTGGCAGAGCTGGTGGCGCAGTAAGCGGAAATCGTTGGTTTTGTGACCTCCCTTTAAAAGGGGAAGAAAGATCCAACGCCCACCACAGACATTCCAAACTCTTGCTCCTTCGCCTTCCAAGCTCAAGCGCCCAGATCCATTCTTCCTCCCATCTTGTCGGCGTTCTGGGAACGGGGGTACCCAGACTCGCCTGTCTGCGGCCCAGGGCTGGCCCACTCCATCGACATAGCATCGGAAGGCTCGACAAGGCCCTCGTGAGGGGACAGGTCTCAGGAGGAGGAACGGCATCAAGACCCGTAGGGGGCCTCCTCAGGACCGCTCCGAAGCAGCAGACATTCTAAGGGAAGGCCCAGCTTCAGGAGTCAAGGATGACGCCGAAGGAGGACAGGCAAACCACATATGGCAGTGCAGTGCAGGTCCCCCTTTGGTGCAAAGGGGGCTAAGACGTACGCGGGACCTGAAGGCATGTTCCAAAGGTTTCCATTTTGGTGTAACCAAGCCACCGCCGCCCGCCAATAGGGCGGATTTATCCCTGTAATGCGGCAAACCACTTTGCAGGCGAAGACCACCTTTGGATAGGGGAACACGTTTCCATGTCCCCCGTTAAAATTGGCCATTGCGGGAGCCCTTCCTGCAGAAACGATAAGGGAGGAGGATCGTGGCCGCCGCAATATATAAAGGAAAGGTCGCTTCGTAGAGGGGATCAAAACCCTAACCATCAGCTCACCGACCATCACACCGCTGAGGCTACCTAAACTCGGGAGGATGGAGAACACTATACTGATTCACTCATCTACCTCCACGAGAGGCAATCCACCAAAGCAGGAGTAGGGTTTTACGCTTCCCTGTGGCCCGAACGTGGGTAAACTGCTTCGTCCCCTGTCTTACTCACAATCGTGTGGGTTCTTAGCCTTGCTCACAAAGTAACGGGTCTGGTGACTCGAATCTATTAAGTAGCCTCCGTGCGCGCCCCTGTGTTCGAATCCTTGGGGTTTTGCGGAGCCCGAAATCCGACATTTGGCGCCAGCAGCAGGAACCAGATCTCGACTAGGCGGGACCATGGCAAGTGCAACCACTGACGACCGGCAGTCCGCGGAGGTGGACGACGTCCGAGCAAGCAGCGCCATCCCTGCGGTCACTTGTATTCTCAGCGGATCGCAGGCGCCACCCTCCGGTCGCCACATCTAGCATTTCCTGCAGCACGGGGGGGGGGGGGACGGCTCACCTAAGGACCGAGCCCCCGGAATGCCGCGTGTGGCCAGAGGTCAACATCACCTTCGGCCCTGACGACCACCCTAAAGCCACAATGGCTGATGTGGCGCTTCCCATCATGTGCACGCCGAACATCTCCGGCATGGATGTCTCCAAGACCATCATCGATGGTGGCGTCGGCCTCAATGTCATCTCAATGGAGACCTTCGACGTGATGCGATTACTCGGAGAGCAGCTTGCGCCCTTGAAGCCATTTTCTAGGGTAGTGGCGGGATCCGTCGTTCCCGTCGGAGGGATACGTCTCCCTGTCACATTCGGTACCCGCTCCAACTTCCGCACCGAGCAGATCGACTTCGACCTCGCTCACATCCACCTTCCGTACAATGCAATACTCGGCTAACCCGCCCTCACGCAGTTCATGGTGGCGACGCACCCGGGTTACAACGTCGTCAAGATGCCAGGGAGCCGCGACATGCCTACCGTCGTGGGGGACATCAAGGACGCCTCACGGGTGCTCGGGCTATCCCAGAAGGCCACGACCGTAGCACGTGCCGACTCCAGGGGTGAGGCGCGCGCTGCGGAGGGCCCGGGAGACGTCCACGGCATCGCGCCTGTGAAGAAGAAGCCGATGTTTTCCCAGGACCAGGTGGAGACGAAGCAAGTGCCGGCGGATGAAGGAAGCCTAGCCCCCACCTTCACCATCAACGCGAACCTCCCCCAAGACCAAGAGAAGGCATTTGTGGATTTCCTCAGGGCGAACAAGGGCGCGTTCTCCTGGAGCGCCTGCGATCTTGTGGGGGTTCCGAGGGACGTCATCGAGCACCACATGGTGTGCCAGAACGTGCGTCCGGTGAAGCAGAAGGCAAGGAGGCAAGCCCCGGAGAAGCAAGTGTTCATCGCTCAAGAGGTGCGCAAGCTGAAGGAAGAAGTGGTCATAAGGGAGGAGCGCTACCCAGAATGGGTGGCCAATCCAGTGGTCATCCCGAAGAAGTGTGGGAAGGAGCGCATGTGCGTCGACTTCACGAACCTCAACAAGGTTAGCTCTCTGGACCCGTTCCCGCTACCGCACATCGACCAGATCATGGACTCCATCGCAGAGTGAGACCTCCTGTGCTTCTTGGATGCATTCTCGGGCTACCACCAGATCAAGATGGCGGTCGAGGACGTCGAGACATCTTTCCTCTCTCCGTGCGGGGTATACTGCTACGAGTGTATGGCTTTCGGGCTGCAGAACACCGGGGTGACCCTCCAGCGGTTGATGCATATTGCCTTGGGGCCGCAGCTCGGGAGGAACGCGGAGGCCTACGTCGACGACATTGTGGTCAAGTCAAGGAAAGCAAAAATCCCTGGTGGAGGACCTGGAGGAGACCTTCACTAGCCTGCGAGAGGTGAACCTGAAGCTCAACCTCGAGAAGTGCGTCTTCGGAGTCCCATCAGGCAAGCTGCTCGGTTTCCTGGTGTCACACCGGGGATTGAGACTAACCTAGTGAAGGTCAATGCTATAAACAAGATGAGCGCGCCCACAACCCTCAAGGAAATGTAGAATCTAGCGGGGTGTGTCACCTCCCTTGGTCGTTTCTTCTCCAAGCTTGGCGAGCCGGCCCTTCCCTTCTTCAAGATCATGAAAAGGAAGGGGTCCTTCGAGTGGACCTCGGAGGCCGACTCTGCCTTCAACGAGCTCAAGCGGTACCTCAGGAGGCCGCTGGTCATGGTGGCGCCTCGCCCTCGGGAACCCCAGCTACTGTACCTCGGTGCCATCCCACACTCCGTCAAATCGGCAAGGGCGCTACTTTGGGAAGCCCCAACAGCCTCCCACCCGCTGCTTCTGGGGACTCACATGACTCATAAGCTCCAACTCCCCTGCGAGCGGAGGGACCTGAGGCCCAGACTGACGAATCATGTCATGAAGAACCTTCCCTCCCAAGGCCCCGGCTTTTCCTCTGGACGACGAAACACCCCGGCCTCCTAAAGCCACCAAGGAGCAAGATGCCCCGGGCAGACGCATCCTTGTCGAGCACATAGTGTACTTCGTCGACACGGTACTACGGGACGCGCGCTCGCGCTACCCCATGCAGCAGAAACTCTTTCTAGCGCTCCTCGTCGCCTCGCGCAAGCTGCGTCACTACTTCCAAGGACACCTGATCAAGGTCGCCTCCTCCTACCCCTTTGAGAAGATCCTGCACATCCCAAACGCAACAGGAAGAGTTGTCGATTATAACATCGAGCTTCAGGCCTTCAACATTGAATTCCGCACGACCAGGGTCATCAAGGGAGCGGCCCTGGCCAACTTCGTGGCAGAATGGACGGACGCACCAGACTGGGGGCTAGAAGGGAGCCAATCCCTTGACCCTGGAGCAGAGGCACCCGAGGGATGGACGATGCACTTCGACATAGCCTTCGCACGAATGGGAGCGGGGACTGGTGCCCTACTCACTTCCCCAATGGGAGACATGCTTCACTACGCCGTGCAGCTCTGCTTCCAACGGGGGGATAAGGTATCCAACAACATAGCAGAGCACGAGGGCCTCATCGCAGGCCTCAAGACAGCGGCGGCCTTGGGGGTCCGGCTCCTCAACATGATTGGAAACTCTCAGCTCGTCGTCAACTTCTCCAACAAGGAGTACACACCCAAGGACGAACATATGGAGGCATATCTGCAGTAGGTACGTAAGATTGAGAAATGTTTTCAGGGCCTCGAGCTGCAGCACGTCCCGTGAGGCGAAAACAAGGAGGCGAACGACATTTCCAAATGAACTTCGCCCCGCGAGGCTCAGGATCCATGCATTTTTGAGGAGCGACTCTTCAAGCCTTCCGCGAAGCCGTCACCTGAGGGCCCGGCACCACGCTGTCGGATTTCGGGCTCCGCAAAACCCTGGAGATTTAAAGTGAGGGGCGCGCGTAGAGACCACTCAACAGGTTCGATTCCCTGGACTCACTACTAGTTGGGCAAGGCAAGAACTTACGCGACAGCGAGGAGAAATCGGGACATAGTAGTTTACCCAGGTAGGGGCCACTGCGAAGCGTAAAACCCTACTCTTGCTTTTGGTGGATTGCCTCTCACGAAGGTGGATGAACGAGGTAATATAATTCTTTTGAGCCTCCGGAGGCCAAGTGGCTATGTGTGTTGCTCTTGGGTTATGATGATCCGATCCCTCTCTCAGGTATCCTACCTCCCTATTTATAGTGGAGGCCAGGGTCCTCTTCCCTTATCGTAGGCGGGAAGGAATCCCACAACGCCCAGTTTTGGTGGGAGACAAGGGAACATGCTTCCCCCGTCAAAAGTGGTCGTCGCCTACAAAGTAGTTGTCCGCGCTGCAGGGAAAGGCTCGTGCTGACGTCTGCCGTACTCACGAGCGATGGTGGCTCTGTTGCACCAGAAGGGAAACCTTTGGGGGATGCCTTTGGGGCCCATGTATGTTCCTACCCTCTTGCCACCATAGGGGGGACTGTACTACTCTGTCATCTGCGGGTTGCCTGTCCATCTTCTACGTCATCTTTGACTCCTGAAGCAAGGCCTTGCCTCAGTATGTCCGCCGCTCGGGAGGGGCCCTGAGGAAGCCCATGCGGGTCTTGATTCCGTTCCTCCTCGTGAGGCGTGGCCCCTCACGAGGGCATTACCGTGCCCGTTGGTGCTTGATCGGCGGAGTGGGCCAGCCATGAGCCACAGACAGGCAAGTCTGGGTACCCCCGTTCCCACGACGCCGACAGTAGCTCCAGGCCCAAGGCGTGCTCGGGCTGGCTTCTTGACGATGCCTTGGAGGCAGCCTGGAGCGTCACGAATCCCAAATGTCTATGGGCCACGCTTTACATGTGCCGTCTAGCCCGGCAACATTCGAGTTCCCGAAGCACCCGGAGGCGTGCCTTGTCAAATTGAAGTGACGCCTGGATGTTGCGCCAGCCAGCATTGCTCTCTGGGGGCGGTGCCTCTACACTCGCCACGCGGTCGCGTCCCCTCACGAATTGCGTGGGCCCGGGATGCAAAGGGACGCTCGTCTGCTGTGGCTGCCTATTTAACCCGGCAAGGGCGATAAGTCTTGCTCTGTCTCTGTCTTCTTCGCCTTCCACCTTCATCCCTCTATTCTCGCACCATGGCGCCGGTGAGGAGATTCTCTTCTGCCGACAAGAGGAAGGCCCCTAGCGAAGGTCTTGCTGCCCCAACCACCAAGAGGGGGCGATGCCGCCCTAGGAAGTAAGAGGCGGCGCCGATAGCGGCATCCGGCTGGCGCGACTGTGGTTAAGCCTGTCCCGGGATCGCCATCGGCAGCCATGGCGGGGCATGGACCGGCGCGGGTTGTCTGTGGCGGCCGAAATGGGAGGTCGACGATGTCACATGCCTGCCTCGCCCGCGGCTCCACTCGGATGATACGGCGATGTAGTTCAAGATGTGGGTGGACATGCCGGATATCGCCTGGCTCTAGCTCCCAAGCTTCTTAGCGAAGGCGATGCGGTCCGACGGGCACTCGGGCCTTTGGCTGCAGGACGACAGCTGCTGCGGTGGGGCTTCCTGGGTCGAGGTCGAAGTCACCCCCACGGCTAGGTGTACTTGAACCATGGGTGGCAGGCGTTCGCTCGCGCCCGAGGCTTGTTGGGGAGGTGCTACCTCCACTTCAAGTTCGACGGGGAGGCGACGCTCTTTGTCAAGATCTTCGGTGTCGAGGGTGACGGTATGGGTTGTTGCCCGGAGGACGCCGGCCGTGGCGGTCCGATGGATGAGCCCGTCTCTGGTGATGGGCGCCATGGCGCCAACAACAGCGACACCCCCTCGGGGAGGAGCCCGAGCTACAACAGCTACGACGAGCCGCCTCACCGCCGTGCCCGAGCCTCGGGGGGAAGCCCCCTAGCGTGGCGTCGCCCGTCTGCTCCTGCGGCGCCTACGAAGGAGGAGGGCACGGACTGAGTGTCGGTGAGAAAGTGTCGGGCCCTCCTCTAGGATCTCCATCGTTAGTTTTCTTCTCCTTGCTCTCGACCCTGCATCCATTGGAACAGGGGCAGACTCCTCGGGCATGTAATTGATTTTGGCGGCCGCCCCTTTTGCTAGTGATGTTGCTTCTCTGTTGGTTTAGATACTTAGCTTGATATGCTTGGAGGGGACTTCTTCGTTGTGATGCATGACTTTAGTGTTCAGGGGAGGTGCTCGTTGGTTGGTTGGTCTTTCCCTTTCTGCAGGTGAAGTGGGTCGATGCTCTATGTCAGTTGGTCCCGGTCCCGCCCATATCCCTGCCGCCGTGGAGTGCGACCCGTTACCAAGGTCGTTCCTCACGAGGCAAAGCCTTGGCACCGGAGTGCCAAGTGGCTTTGTGACCGGTAAGACTCGTGAGGCACCGTGCTCAGGAGCCCCCTTAGACATTCAAGGGGCTCTATGTCGACAGGCCCCAGTCCCGCACATTTCCCTGCCGCGAGGCGCGACTTGAAGGTAGCCCCCCGTGGAACAAGGCCCTATTACCCGGGTACCAGGTGGCTTTGTGACTGGTAAGGTTCCTGGGGCGCGATGCTCAGGACCCCCCTTAGACGTTCAAGAGGCCCTCGCGAGTTCTCTTTTTGGAGGTCCCTAATCTGCATTCAGGAAGCTTTGCGTCGGTAGGGCCCAGTCCCGCACATTTCCCGGCTGTCGTGAGGCGCAACCCGTTACCAAGGTGGTTCCTCATGGGCCGGGCCCTGGCACCGGGGTGCTAGGTGGCTTTGTGACCGGTAAAGCTCCTGAGGCGTTATGTTGAGAAGCCCCCTTAGGAGCTCAAACTGCCCCAAGATAAACAACTGTTGTGAGGAAAGACCAAATGTTGTTCCCTCTCCATGGTGGTGCCCCGAGCCGCGATTAGGTCTCGTGAGCGAGTGCTAGTTGGCATGAGTCTGCCGACTCATCATTGAGTACCACACGTGTATTCGGGCACCAAGGCCTTGGCGAGGTGCCGACACCGTGCCCCCCAGCCCCTACACGCGGGGTACGAGAGGGTGAGGGCAAACAGACGCATGACTTAGAGGAAAAGGGCATGCTGCGAAGAATGAGGGGAAAACAAGTTATTGCTGAAAGCTTCATTTGGAAAGGCCCCGAGTTTTGACTTTGTAAATATCATTAAATCCAAATAAGAAGAGAGAAAATGCAAGCCGCGTCCAGCACCTAATCTATTATCCGCCTCCATCGCCACCCAGCGCGGAGCTAAGTTCTTCTACTAGGCGTGGGGTGGACCCCTTCCGCGTCCTCAGGGGGCCTTGGGCGTATACAGCCTTGACTCATTATTACGTGAGACCATAACGATGGGGGTGTATCTGGGAGGTCGCGATGACACTTTGGCCTCGTGAGTTTCCCTACCCCCGAGGCATTAGGCGCCTAATTCCAGAAGTCATTGGGGGACTGTGTTGATTTCCTTCGTCTTCCCCACCAACGTGGGATGGACCCCTTCCGCGTCCTCGGGGGGGCCTGGGTGTATACAGCCTCAGCTTGTTATTACGTGAGAGTGCCATGGGATGAAGTAGGTTCTGAAAAATTGAAGGAAGATGTCGAGTCGATGCAACAGCGGCGCGGATGCAGTGCATGGACGGTGCAGAGTCGTCATGGGTAGAACCTGCGTAGGTGCTGGATGTTCCAAGAATTCTGGATGGGGACTCCCTCTTGAGTCTCCAGACGCACGGAGCAGGCCTAGAGACGTGGATGACCTTGAAAGGTCCTTCCCACATAGGCGAGAGCTTGTGCAAGCCTTCCCTGGATTGGACCCGCCTCAGGACGAGGTCACCGAATTCGAGGGTCCTGAAGCGGATGTTGTGGCAATGGTAGCGCCGCAAGGCTTGCTGGTACCTCACGGCTCGGAAGGAGGCCCGGTGGTGCACCTCCTCTCCGAGTACGAGGTCCATCCCCCGCGCGTCCTCCTGACGCTCCTCATCGAACGCCAGTACTCGTGGGGAGCAGTGCTTGATTTCATGGGTTAGAAACGCCTCCACTCCGTAGACGAGGAAGAATGGGGTCTCGCCGGTGGGCTTGGTTGCAGTGGTGCAGATGGATCATAGTACCGATGGGAGCTCATTGACCCAAGCTCGACCACAAGCCTCGAGCTTCTTCTTGAAACTCCTCACCTTGAGACCCCGCAGGACCTCTGCGTTGCCGCGCTATGCCTGGCCATTACTTCGCGGATGGGCCACCGATGTGTAGCATATTTGTTTAGCGAGGTTAGCACAGTAAATCTTGAAGAGTTGATTGGTGAACTGCGAACCGTTATCCATGATGATGCGGTTGGGGACGCCGAAGAGGCTCACAAGGCCCTTGATGAACTTGACAGCGGACCCGATCGGGATGGTGCACGCGCGCTCCACCTCCACGCACTTGGTCAATTTGTCGATGGCGACCTAGAGGTAGCGGAAGCCCCCCAAGACCCAGGGAAAAGGCCCCAGAATGTCCAGCCCTCAGACCGCAAAGGGCCAGGTGAGCGGGATGGTGTGGAGGCCCTGCGCGAGCTGGTGGATCTGCTTGGCATTGAACTAGCAGGCCTCGCAAGACCTCACCATTTCGGTAGCGTCGTCCAGAGCTATGGGCCAAGAAAAACCTGACCTGAACGCCTTACCGATGAGCGTGCGCGAGGAAGAGTGATGCCCGTAGTCCCCTCCGTGAATGTCGGCCAGTAGCTCGCGCCCCTGCTCCCAGGAAACGCACCGCACCGCGATGTCGTTCGGGCGTGTGCGGTACAAGGCGTTGTCTCGCACGCAATAAGTTGAGGCTTGTCATACTACGTGCTCCGCATCATCCTCCTTCTCCGGTAGTGCACCACGGAGAAGATATGCCCCGATTTCTCGCATCCAATTGTCATCTTGAGCCTCCAGGGCTAGGAGCAGTCGAGGCCCCGAGGCGTGACCGCAGTCCGGAGTCCCCAAGGGTGGTGCAGGGGGGAGCTCCTTTCCCCGCGGTGCGTGATCTTCGGGTGACAGCGTCGTAGAAGGCTTTAACAGCCGCTCCTCAAAGACGCCTGGCTCCTGAGCCTCGCGACGCGAAGGTATTTTGGCGATGTCATTTGCTTCCTTGTTTTCACCTCACGAGACGTGATGCAACTCTAGGCCTTGAAAAAGTTTGTCGATCTTATGCACCTCTTGCAGGTATGCCTCCGTATGCTCATCTTTGGGCGTGTACTCCTTGTTGGAGAAGTTGATGAGGAGCTGAGAGTCGCCCATCACGCTCAGGCGTTGGACCCCCAAGGCCACCGCTGCCTTGAGGCCGGTGATGAGGCCCTCGTACTCCGCTATGTTTTTGGAGACTTTCTCCTCCCTTTGGAAGCAGAGCTGCACTGCATAGCGAAGCTTGTCTCCTATCGGGGAACTAAGGAGGACGCCAGCCCCTACTCCCATTCGCGCGCTCCGTCGAAGTGCATTATCCATCCCTCGGGTGCCTCCGCTCCGGCGGCAAGGGATTGATTCCCTTCCAGCCCCCGACCAGGCGCGTCCGTCCATTCTACCATGAAGTCGACCAAGACGGCTCCTTTGATGACCCTGGTTGTGCTGAATTCAATGTTGAAGGCCTAAAGCTCAATGATCCACTCAACAACTCTCCCTACCGCATTCTGGTTGTGCAAGATATTCTCCAAGGGGTAAGCGGAGATGACGTTGATCGGGTGTCCTTGGAAGTAGTGATGAAGGTTGCGCGAGGCGACGAGGAGCGCCAAAAGAAGCTTCTGCTGCATGGGGTAGCGCGAGCGGGTGTCCCGCGGTACCGTGCTGACGAAGTACACGGGGTGTTCGATGAGGACACGACCGCCCGGGGCATCATGATCCTTGGTGACTTCTTGAGGTTGGAAAGCTTCGTTATCTGGAGGGAAGGCCGGGGCCTCGGGAGGAAAAATCCCTACAAGGCCTGCTTCACTAGTCTTGACCTCGGGTCCCACCACTCGCGGGGGACTCAGAGCTTCCGGGTCGCGCGAGCCCTCTGGAGCATCGGGTGAGGGCCCGCTGTGGCTTCCCGAAGTAGCTCCCTTGCTGACTCAATCCTCCCTTACTGCCACCAAAGCACCACTGACAGAGTGTGGGCGTGGAAGCAAGGTACAGAAGCAGGGGCTCCCGAGGGCGAGGCGCCACCATGACAGGCGGGCTCGTGAGGTAACGCTTGAGCTCTTCAAAGGCAGCGTCGGCCTCTGGGGTCCACTCGAAAGGCCCCTTCCTTTTCATGATCTTGAAGAAGGGCAGTTCCCGCTTGCCACGCTTGGAGATGAAGCGGCCTAGGGAAGTGACACACCCCGCAAACTTCTGCATTTGCTTCAGGGTTATGGGCGCGCTCATCTTGTTTATGGCGTTTTCCTTTACTGGGTTGGCCTCGATTCCCTGGGGTGACACCAGAAAACCAAGTAGCTTGCCTCATGGGACTCCGAAGACGCACTTCTTGGGATTGAGCTTCAAGTTCACCTCCCGCAAGCTGGCGAAGGTCTCTTGCAGATCCTTCACAAGGGTTTTGGCTTGCCTTGACTTGACCACGATGTCATCGACGTAGGCTTCCCCATTCCTCCCAAGCTGCGGCCCCAAGGAAATGTGCATCAGCCGCTAGAAGGTCGCCCCGACGTTCCGCAGCCCAAAAGGCATACACTCGTAGCAGTACACCCCGCACGGAGAGAGGAAGGCCGTCTTCTCAACGTCCTCCACCGCCATCTTGATCTGGTGGTAGCCTGAGAAAGCGTCCAAGAAGCACAGAAGGTCGCATTCCGCGGTGGAGTCCACGATCTGGTCGATACGCGGTAGCGGGAATGGCTCCTAAGGGCAGGCCTTGTTAAGGTTCGTGAAGTCGACGCACATGCGCACCTTCCCACACTTCTTCAGGACAACCACTGGGTTTGCCACGCACTCCCGGTAGCGCACCTCCTTGATAACCCTTTCTTCCTTCAGCTTCCGCAACTCCTAAGCTATGCAGGCCTCCTTCTCCGGAGCCTGCCTCCTTGCCTTTTGTTTCACTGGACGCGCATTCGGTCATACCATGAGACGGTGCTCGATGACGTCCTTGGGGACCCCCACAAGGTCGGAGGCACTCCAGGCGAACGCGCTCTTGTTTGCCCTGAGGAAGTCCACCAATGCCTTCTCTTGGTCTTCGGGATTTGCGCCGATGGTGAAGGCGGGGGTCGGTCTCCCTTCGTCCACCTTCACTTGCTTCGTCTCCACACGGTCCTGGGAAAACAACTGCTTCTTCTTCATGGGCGCGATGTCAAGGGTGTCTCCTGGGCCCCCTGTGGCGCGCACCTTGCCCTTGGGGTTCGCACGCGCAGCGGTCGCGGCCTTACGGGTTAACCCGAACACCCGCGAGACGTCCTTGACATCTCCCACAATGGTAAGCACACCACTGTTCTGTGGTATCTTGACGACGTTGTAGGACGGGTGCGTCGCTGCCATGAACTGTGCGAGGGTGGGGTAACCAAGTATTGCATTGTACGGAAGGTGGATGTGAGTGATGTCGAAGTCGATCCGCTCGGTGCGGAAGTTGGAGCGGGTGCCAAACGTAACAGGGGGATGGATCCGTCCGACGGGGACAACGGATCCCGCCACGACCCCAGAAAAGAGCTTCGAGGGCACGAGCTGCTCTCGGGGAAACCACAGCGTGTAGAAGACCTCCACCGAGATGACGGTGAGGTCCGTGCCGCCATCAATGAGGGTCTCGGAGATAGCTATGACGGGGATGGTCGACGTGCACAACATGGGAAACGCTCCTGTGGCCGTCGTGGCTTTGGGGTGGTCATCGGGGCCGAACGTAATGTTGACCTCTGGCCACACACGGCATTCCGGGGGCTCCGGCGTCAGGCCGGCCATTCCCGCGGAAACGCTTGATGTGGCGGCTGGAAGGTGGCGCCTATGAGCCGCCGAGGATGCATGCGACCGCAGGGGCGGCCCTGCCTGCTGGGACACCTGCCGCCGTCGCGGGCCAGCGGTTGTTGATGCTTGCACTTGCCATAGTGCTGCAGAGCCGAGATCTGGTTCCTGCTGTTGGTGTGGAGGTTCCAACACGCGCTCCCTACCTGGGGCGCCAAATGTCGGATTTTGGGCTCCGCAAAACCCTAGAGATTCAAACTCAGGGGTGCGTGTAGATACCACTCAACAGGTACGATTCCCTGGACTCACTACACGTTGGGCAAGGCAAGAACTCACGCGACAGCGAGGAGAAATCAGGTCACAGTAGTTTACCCAGGTTTGGGCCGCTCCGAAGCGTAAAACCCTAGTCTTGCTTTTGGTGGATTGCCTCTCACGAAGGTTGATGAACGAGGTAATACAATGCTTTTGAGCCTCCGGAGGCCAAGTGGCTCGGTGTGTTGCTCTTGGGTTATGATTATCCGATCCCTCTCTCGGGTATCCTACCCTCCCTATTTATCGTAGCTGTCCTCTTGCCTTATCGTTTGTGGGAAGGAATCCCGCAACAGCCAGTTTCGGTGGCAGACAAGGGAACATGCTTCCACCGTCAAAAGTGGTCTTCACCTGCAAAGTAGCTGTCCGCGCGGCAGGGAAAGGCTAGTGGTGACGTTTACCCTACTGACGGGTGGCGGTGGCTCTGTTGCACTAGAAGGGAAACCTTTGGGAGATGCCTTTGGGGCCCATGTTCGTTCCTGCCGTCTTTGCACCCAAGGGGGGACTGCACTGCTCTGCCATCCGCGGGTTGCCTGTCCACGTTCTACGTCATCTTTGACTCCTGAAGCCAGGCCTTTCCTCGGAATGTCTGCCGCTCCAGAGGGGCCCTAAGGAAGCCCCTATGGGTCTTGATTCTGTTCCTCCTCGGGAGGCTTGATCGGCGGAGTGGGGCAGCCTGAGCCAAAGACAGGCAAGTTTGGGTACCCCCGTTCCCAGGACGCCGACACGCGCGGAGAGAAGCTCCCCTCGGCACCGCCCTCGGGGGCTCCGAACTACGGCCAGGCCTTGGGGTCTCGACTGCTCCTGGCCCTGGAGCCTCAAGACGATGATTTGGTGCAGGAACTCGGGGCATATCTGCTGCACGACACATTGCCGGAGAAGGGAGAGGATGCGGAACGCGTAGTATGACAAGCCTCAACCTACTGCGTGCGAGACAACGCCTTGTTTCGCAGGTGCTCGAACGACGTTGCACTACGGTGCATTTCCAGGGAGCAGGGGCGCGAGCTACTGGCCGACATCCACGGAGGGGACTGCGGACATCAATCCTCCACGCGCACACTTGCGGGTACGGCGTGTAGGTCAAGTTTTTACTGGCCTACAACTCTGGACAACGCCATCAAGCTGGTCCGGTCTTGTGAGGCCTGCCAGTTCCACGCCAACTAGATCCACCAGCCCGCGTAGGGCCTCCAGACCATCCCACTCTCCTGGGCTTTTGTGGCCTGGGGGCTAGACATATTGGGGCCTTTCCCGCAGGCCGCGCGGGGTTCCCGCTACCTCTACGTCACCATCGAGAAATTCACCAAGTGGGCGAAGGTGGAGACCGTGCGCACCATCCCGGCCGAGTCTACCGTCAAGTTCATCAAGGGCCTCATGAGCTGCTTCGGCGTCCCCAACCGCATCATCACAGATAATGGTTCGTAGTTCACCAGTCATCTATTCAAGATTTACTGTGCTAACCTCGGTACGCAGATATCCTATGCATCGGTGGCCCATCTACGGAGCAATGGCCAGGCGGAACACACCAACGCGGAGGTCCTGCGGGATCTCAAAGTGAGGAGCTTGAAGAAGAATCTCGAAGCTTGCGGCCGGGGTTGGGTCGATGAGCTCCCGTCGGTACTGTGGGCCATCTGCACCATTACAACCAAATATACCGGCGAAACCCCGTTCTTCCTCGTCTACGAATCAGAGGTGGTCCTACCCCACGAAATCAAGCACCGGTCCCCGCGGGTCTTGGCATTCGATGAGGAGCGTCAGGAGGCTGCGCGGGGGACAAGCCTCGTACTTGGAGAGGAGGCGCGCCACCAGGCCTCTCTCCTAGCCGCGAGGTACCAGCAGGCCTTGCGGCGCTACCACTTTCGTAACATCCGCTCAAGGACCCTCGAAGTCGGCGATCTCGTCCTGAAGCGGGTCCAATCCAGGGAAGCCTTGCATAAGCTTTCGCCCATTTGGGAAGGCCCATTCAAGGTCATCCACGTCTCCAGGCCCGGCTCCGTGTGTCTGGAGACTCAAGATGGAGTTCCCATCCAGAACGCGTGGAACATCCAACACCTCCGCAAGTTCTACTCGTGAAGACTCTACACCGCACATGTACTGCCTCTGCGCCGCCTCTGCATCGACCCTGCATCGTCCTTCAATTCTTTCAGAACCTACTTCATCCGATGACACTCTCACGTAATCACGAGCCGAGGCTGTATACGCCCAGGCCCCCCTGAGGACGCGGAAGGGGTCCATCCCACGCATAGTGGGGCAGACAGAGGACATCAACACAGTCCACCAATGACTTCCGGAATCAGGAGCCCAATGCTTCGGGGGTTGGGACACTCGCGTGGCCAAAGAGTCCTAGCGACCGCCCAGATACACCCCCACCGTGACACTCTCGCGTAATAACGAGCCGAGGCTGTATATGACCAGGGCCTCCCGAGGACGCGGAAGGGGTCCATCCCACACGTAGTGGAAGCCCTATGCTCAACTCCGGGGGGCGACAGAGGCGGAGAATCGATTGGGTGCCGGACGCGGCTTGCATTTGCTTTTTCTGGATTTTATTCAATGGTATTTATGAAATTAAACCTCGGGGCCTTTCCAAATGAAGTATTTGCAAAAACTTATTTTTCCTGCAACTCTTTGTAGAACTCTCTTTTCCTGTGAGTCGTGCATCTGTCTGCCCTCACCTGCTCGTACCCCACGAGCGGGGGATGGGTGCACGGTGTCGGCATCTCGCGAAGGCCTTGGCGCCCGAATCCACGCGTGTTACTCATGAACGAGTCGGCAGACTCATGCCAACTAGGACTCGCTCAAGAGTCCTATTCGCGGCTCGGCGCACCATCCTGGAAGGGGAAGAACATTTGGTGTTTTCTCACAATAACTATTTATCTTGGGACAACTTGAGCGCCTGAGGGGGCTCTTGAGCATAGCGCCTCAGGAGCCTTACTGGTCACAAAGCCTCCTGGCACCCCGGGGCCAGGGCCTGGCCCCATGAGGAACCACCTGGGTAAAGGTTCGCGCCTCACGACGGCGGGGAAATGTGTGGGACTATGACCTACCGACACAGAGCTTCCTGAATGCAGATTAGGGACCTCCAATACCAGAACTCGCGAGGGCCTCTTGAATGTCTAAGGGGGTTCCTGAGCATCGCGCCTCAGGAACCTTACCGTTCACAAAGCCACATGGTACTCGGGTGCGAGGGTCTTGTTCCGCAAGGGGCAACCTTGACAAGTTGCGCCCCACGGCAGGGAAATGTGCGGGACTTGGAGCTATCGATGTAGAGCCGCTTGAATGTCTAAGGGGGTCTTGAGCATGACGCCTCAGGAGCCTTGCCGGTGACAAAGCCACTTGACACCCTGGTGCCAGGGCTTTACCCCATGAGGAACGACCTTGGTAATGGGTCGCGCCCCACGGCGACAGGGAGATGTGCGGGACCGGGGCTAGCTGACAAAGACCATCGACCCACTTCACCTACAGCAATGAAAAGACCAACCGACCAACAGCCCCCCCCCCGAGCACCATAGTCATGCGTCACAACAAAGGTGTTCCCCGCAAGCATACCAAGCTAAGTATCTAAACCAGAAGAGAAGTAACATCACTAACAAAACGGGCCTATCCATGTTTCTCTGCATGCACGGTCAAAAGCAAGGAGGAGACATCTAGCGATGGAGATCCCGGAGGAGGGTTGCCGCCGCTGACGCCCGACACCCGCACGCCGGCACTCAGTCAGTGTCCTCCTTCTTCACAGGTGCCGCAGGAGCAGACGGGCGACACAGCACTTGGGGGGCTCCTCCCCAAGGCTCGGGCATGGCGGTGAGGCGGGTGGTCATAGCTACTGTCGCTAGTGTCGCTGGGGCTCCTTCCGGAGGAGGTATCGCCGCTGCTAGGGGATCGACGCCCGCCATCGAAGACAGGCTCGTCTACGGGATCACCACGCCCGGCGTCCCGGAGATCTTGACGTAGAGCGTCGCCTCCCCGTCGTACTTGAAGACGAGGTAGCGCCTCCCATTCAGGCCTCTAGCACCGGCGAAGGTCTGCCACCCGCGGTTTAGATACATGTAACTGTCGGGGCTCACCTCAACCTCCAACCACGATGCCCCACCGTAGCAGCCGTCAGCCTGCAACCTGAGGCCCCGAGGCCCACTGGTCGGCAGTGCCTTGGCGAAGAAGTTCGGAAGCTGGAGCCAAGCGATTTCCGACCTCTCCACCCACATCATGATCTCCATCGCCATACCAGCCGAGAGGAGCCGCGGGCGAGGCGACCGGGTGGCCATCACCGACCTCCCACTCCGGCCGCTACAGGCACCCGCTCCAGCCGACTTCCCACCATTGCCGCTGATGGATATCCTCGGGTAGGCAGAACCACGACCACGCCCTTCGGAGGCCGCTACCGACGACGCCGCATACCCCCGAGGGCGGCCTCGTCACCTCATGGTAGGTGGAGTAGAAAGACCTTCACCAGGGGCCCTCCCCTTATCGACAGCAGAGAATCTCCTCATCGGCGCCATGCTGAGAGAGTGGAGGGCTCAAGGTGGGAGGCGAGGAAGACTGGGCGAAGCAAGCCCTATCACCCTCGCCGGGTTAAATAGGCAGCCAAGAGATGGCTAGTGTCCCTTCGCTTCCCCGGCCCCGCACAATTCGTGAGGCGACGAGCCCGCGTGAGTGTGTACACGCGTCACCCCCAAGGAGCAATGATGGTTGGCGCCGCACCCAGGCGTCACATCAATTTGACCAGGCATGGGTGCCTAGGGAACTGGAGTGTTGCCACTGAGCTACGCGGCGCATGTGAAGGCTGACCCATGACATTTAGGGCCCACGATGCTTCAGGCTACCTCCAAGGCTTCGCCGGGAAGCCATCCCGGGCACGCCTTGGGCCCGGGGGCTACTGTTGGCGTTTTGGGAATGGGGGTACCTAGACTCGCCTGTCTGCGGCCCAGGGCTAGACCACTCCATTAACCAAGCATCGGCGGTCTCGAGAAGGCCCTCGTGAGGGGCTGGTCTCACGAGGAGGAACGTCATCAAGATCCGCAGGGGGCCTCCTCAGGACCCCTCCGGAGCGGCAGACATTCCGAGGCAAGGCCCATCCTAAGGAGTCAAGGATGATGCAGAAGGAGGACTTGCAAACCACAGATGGCACAACAGTGCAGCTCCCCCTTTGGTGCAAAGGGGCCAAGATGTATGCGGGACCTGAAGGCATCTTCCAATGGTTTCCACTTCGGTGTAACCAAGCCACCGCCACCCGCCAGCAGGGCGGACGTCATCCCTGTAGTGCGAGCAACCACTTTGCAGGCGAAGACCACCTTTGCACAACGGATCATGTTCCCTTGTCCCCCTTTAAAATTGGCTATTGTGGGATCCCTTCCTGCCAAAACAATAAGGTAAGTGGACAGTGGCCTCCGCTATATATATAGGATAGGTCGCTTCGTAGAGGGGGCTCGAAACTCTAACCATCAGCTCACCCACCATCACACCGCTGAGGCCACGTAACCTCGGGACTCCGGAGAACACCGTCCTGATTCACTCATCAACCTCCGCGAGAGGCAATCCACCAAAGCAGGAGTAGGGTTTTCCGATTCCCAACGGCCCGAACGTGGGTAAACTACCGGGTCCCATGTCTTACTCACCATCATGTGGGTTCTTAGCCTTGTTCACCGAGTAACAGGTTTGGTGACTCGAATTGGTTAAGTGGCCTCCGTGCGCGCCTATGTGTTCGAATCCTTGGGGTTTTGCGTAGCCCGAAATCTGACACATCCCCTCCACTCATCGTCCGTCTCAAGTCCTGCAATGGCCAACTTGGGCACTCATGGAAAATGGGAGTCTCCTGTGTATCCGAAGGAGACATCCAGGAGTTAAAGTGTTGCGGCTACATCATAGGTGGCATCGCCCACCGAGCACCAAAAATGTCAACGTGGTTCCTACACCAAGGCTCGGGGAGCGTATGGTGTTCGTCCCCCAGTTCCTTCGGGGACTGGGCTTCCCGCTCCACCCCTTCTTCAGGGGTCTGATGTTTTATTATGTGGTAGATTCTCATAACCTCCCCCCCAAATTCTATCATGCACATATCTGTCTTCATCACTGTCTGCGAGGATTTCGTGCGGGTTCATCCACATTTCGGTCTCTAGCTCAAGGTCTTCAATGTCAAGCCGAAGTTGGTCAGCAGCCAACATGCCGACAACGGCGAGGCCGTGATAAGCAAGATCTTTCGCGTGCCATGGGCGGAGGGCACACTGATTGACACTATGAAGAACTGACAGAAGGAGTGGTTCTATATCACATAACCAAGAGAAGAAAACTAGGTGGTGCCCGCTGAGTTCAGGTCTGGTCCCCCTGTGAGTATGACCTCATGGGTCAGGAAAGGCCTGGACTAGGTTTAGTCTTTAGATGT
Source organism: Hordeum vulgare subsp. vulgare (assembly GCF_904849725.1). Classification (NCBI taxonomy): domain Eukaryota; kingdom Viridiplantae; phylum Streptophyta; class Magnoliopsida; order Poales; family Poaceae; genus Hordeum; species Hordeum vulgare. Next base: position 194,153,916 of record NC_058522.1, read on the forward strand.
TCAGCAGCTGCAAACCGCATCACCAAAATGGTGGAGTCCAATATCCAGCTGGCCGATGTGGTCCAGGTCACGCTCCATCGCCATGTACTTCCCTGCAGCAACAGTTCAACACGATGTGGTCTCACAAGGCCGGCAAGCCTTGGACGATGCTCTAGTTCTACCACACCACTGATGAAGACCTGTGGCGGGTACTTCTCAAATCGCAGCAGGAGTTGCAGACCGAGGACGAAGATGCCGGCTTGGACGACAATACTACCCCAGTGGAGGTATGTCTGAGCTCTTATATCAAAGGTTTGGTTTTATCAAAGGTCTTACTATCATTTTTTTGCAGCAGTGGCTGGAATAGGCCAAGAACATAGAAGGCCCAGCTCCCCTGCTTGAGGAACCCCGGACTCCTCTGTTGGATATCATGCTAGTAGAGTCGCCGTACGTGGCGCCAGACAATAACAAGAAGGAGACCCGCGGGGGTCTCCGTTCGAGGGGTCCCTCGGATACAAAATCCGAGGATACCCATGCTTCCTCTACCCACTAGGGGGAGGAGGCAGATGAAGAGGAAGAGAAAGATTCTCTTCGGGTGAGGAAGAGGGAGGCACCAGAGGGGTCCGAGGAGGGACTACCTCCTCGGGCTCCGAAGAAACTTTGCAAGTGCAAGGTAGCCCTTCTTGCTACACGCCCGGACTCAAACGAAGAGGTCGGGGCCTATGGTGCGGCTCCTTGTTGAACACTTACGGTCAAGCCCCCGGCCCGAAGGTACATAGTTCACTCCATAATTTAATAAAGTTATACCATTTTTTTATCAAAATGAGAACCGGCGTTTTCATATCACAGCCCGATCTGAGATCTTTCGATAGATTGAGTATCGGAAGGGGATTCGCTGCCCGCCGAGCTCGTCGAGAGTGGGAATACTTCCCACAACACCCCTTCCCAGACGTCGGACGAGCTAGATGAGGTGACGCCCCATGAAGCCCCACCGACCACTACTCAGGCATTGATGGTCGAGGCGGATACGTTGGGTGCCAAGGATCGGGAGGTCCCGGCCGAAAAAGATGCACCAGCCTCTGGGGACCGAGAGGTTCCCGCTGGTGTTAATACACCGGTCGCCGAGGACCATGAGTTTTTGGCTGACGTACATACTTAGGTCATTGGGACTCATGAGGAAAGTTCCTTTTCTATAGGGGGGAACCAAATTCCCTCCACGCATTGCCCAGAGATAACTTCCAGGCAACCTGATGCTCTGGCATCTTCTTTCCCGCCCCTAGTGCCGCCCAAAATAGAACAAGCTATGGCTGGGTGGCCAACCATAATGGAGGATGCCTGGACCGGCTCCTCTATAGTCGAAGAACATCACACCCTTATGGGTGTGGTCTTAAAAAGTATTTAGTCCATCAACAGCAGACTGAACGAAGCCTTCAACGGCTTGCTGACGGGCTTTAAGGTAAGTCGTCTAACATTGTAGGTTTTATTTTGCAAAGTTATATATATGCTTTTATGGGTATAACATCCCCCCAGCCATGGGTGAGTTGGAAAGGAAAACTCACCTGTGTCTCAAAAACTAATTCATGGGAAAAACAAAAAAAGACCGAAGACTTGTTTAAACTTTTCATTTGAGAATTTTGACTGAGCAGTGTTCGCCTCGATAATTTGGAACCAGACTAACATGTTGTATTTATCTTGCAGGCCTCGTCCTAGGCTCCCAATGCCAATAGTTGGAAATAGCCGAGCAAAATCGGAAATTCAAAGTTTCAGATGAAGAGCTTGACCGCATAAATGGTCGGCTCAACGAGAACCAAGGTAAGTTGGGTCAAGAGATCCATACCATCCTTGAGAAATTTCAAGGAGTGTCCTGCCCGTGTCGGCTGACTCTTTGTATTCTAATTTTGTTAGCAGCTCAATACCAAGAGCTTGAGAAGCTGAGGTCCGAGGTGGATAAAGCCAAATGAGAGACCGCTGCGCACAAGGTGGCGCCGAAGAAGTGGCTGCCGAGCTGGACGCCCTCAAGGTCGTCAGCAGGAAACATGAGGCCAGGGTGACGGAGATCTAGTAGGAGCTACAAGAGGAAAGTTCGAAATGTGAGGCCTTGGAGTAGAAAGATCAAGAGCACGTGTCCGATGACACCAAACTGTCCGCCGAGCTTCAATGAGAGTGGGTGGAGCAGAGGTTCTATGAAGAAGAAGCGTGCCAAGCAACCGGTAAGCCGTACTTACTGCAATGTGCCTTTCATGGAAACATGTATGCATTTATTATGTGGATATGGCATTCCACAAGCGCCTTCATGAACCTCTCGCAGAGTGCGGCGGATGTGGCCAAGCAATTTGCAACCCACGACGGGGATGCTGAGCAACAACTATTTTGGGCTCAGTTTGAAACTCTCATGCCCAACCCTAGCCTGAGCTATCAAATGAAGCAGCTGATGGAACTCCATAGGATGGCGGAACCGGTCATGAAGGATCTCTGTGTTCGGCTAAGGCGTGCCGAGCCCTGGCCGAGAAGTTACTTCGCATTAGTGCAAAAGATGATCAACGCAGCGCCCCGGATTGAAGGCCTGCAACACTCTGCTTGTATGGTAGGAGGTCACATGGCCTATGCACGAACGAAGGTGCACTTGCCGAGGCTAAAGCCCCTTAAGATGGCCACTAATCCACCACCTGCCGGAAAGGAGCATAGGCGCCCCGAGCTATATTTCTCCTCCACTTTGGAAGGTTCTCGGGCAATCGAGTCCGAGTGCCCAAAAGATGTAATATTATAATGAATATTTGTTAGTGTTTCTCTGAACAATTTATCTGATAAGATGTATGACCAAAGGGGAGTACACTTTGTGTTATTTTGATTCCTATTTTGGTCGTTTTAATCTAAAAGTTACCAGTCATCGTCTTCAGCCCCCATGTAGAGACTACTTGGGGTGTTTCATTGTCTTCACTGTAACCCTTGGCCGATGCGTCGGTGCCCGAGGGCGGTAGTGCATGAGGGAAACAAGGCAACCAGACTATGTTTCTTTATCTCTTTTGTTTAGCCTTAGAAACTTTGAATGCGGGGGCTAGTGACAAACCCCCAGCCTTTTGCGGTAATCAGACAAACTGGAAATTGAAATAATTACCGCGAGGTTTTGAATAAGTGCAAGCCAGTTCTCGCTTATTATGACAGTCATTTTTCGGCTTTGTCCACTGAGGTATTTCGAACCAGGCCAACTGGGTCTACAGTCAAAGTGGTTCTCCCTTTACCACTTTAGCCGAACTAGCGTAACGTAAGGGGGTAAGCACAGGAGCGGGGCAGTCCAACTATTGATCGAAGACATAATTCGGAACCGATGCATATAAAGAAAAATCCTAAGAGATTGAACACTTAGGAGAAGAAGCAGTGACAATGAAGTGACCGTGGTGGTGTTACGATCCAAGCCTCGGGGCTGTGATCGATAGTGTTTTAGCGTGTGTAATAAGTAATTTTGTCCTGTCAGTGCTGATAAGCATAAAGTGTATGCATACGAAAGTGCTTCAGATAATGTGAGCGATGAATTTTTATGGTGTTGATGTTGGCATCAGTACCATCATCATCGAGGGCGCCGTGCAAACCTTGACTGTGCTGACTAGACAAAAAGTCAAGGTAGTCATGTTCGCGATCATATTGTATGTGGTCGACAACGTGGTCTGAAGCACCGGTTTCTTTGTTGTTTGACATGTTTCATATGATTTAGTCAGCTCGTTTAATTTTTAAACTATAATAAAATGAGTAATGACATAAACAATGTCTATGGTCTACCAGAATGTCGTTTCACTCCCGTCGAAGCAAATCTCGGGCATTCGATATGCCTACTTTCTAGCATAAGTCATGCCAAAATTCACGGGAAATTTTGGCATGACCTTTGCTAAAAAGTGGACATATCGAGCACCTGGAATTTGCTGGAACCGAAATTAATCAACATTCCTGCAAATCATTAGCCACTCGGATCGTTTTCCTACACATAACCATTACTTTCCAAATATCACATGTCCAAATAACATGTGCACATATCACATGTCCACTTCAAGTTTGCATATAACAAGAAGGAAAAAATAGATCTTGAAGAAAAATGCAAGATATCTAGTGGAGTGCAAGAAGTCCTTTTTTGAATTTGATACCAGGGTTGAAACACTCCAAATTTGAATTCTAGGATATTTGTTTAAATTTGACCCGAGGATATTTGTTTAAATTTGATCCGAGGGTTCACACTCCAAATTTTTGTACTAGGTTGTTTTAGTCCTAGGGTTCACACTGTCCTAACTTGATTTCTAGGTACATTATGAACCCTAGAAGAGTGATAATACCGAAACCATAAATCCCTAATTACCAAAACCCTAAACTCCTAGGTAATTTTATGTACAAATTTGATTATTAGAAAAAAACAAATTTGTCAGAATCGCGATTCTGAATCGGATCGGATATCCGTTGCTAGGATCGTGAATCATAGAATCTTAACTATCAGGATCGTAGAAACTTAGATTCCATGAGAAAAATCATAGAATCGGAGGGGCTAGTTTGGATCGTAAGATCGTAAGATTCTAAGACTTGAGTCATGATTCTGACAACTTTGGAAAAAAATGATATTTCTTATACCTAAATTCCTATTGGGTACATATGGGGAGGGAGGCGACAAGGCAGGAGGTAGTAGTAACGGCAAGGACGAAGCAGAAGAGATAGCGACATCGAGGAGGACGCCAATGTGATGGCGAGGATGAGTCACGGGAGCGACGAAAAGGGGTGCGGGGCCGACAACAATGGCGACAACAAGGACAAACTGAATGTCATGGCGGTGTCGAGGAGGAGGCAAAGGCGAAGACAAGGACAATGTAGGGGCGCCACGGGCGGGGCCGACGACAAGGAAGGGGGCCGTGGGCTCGAGTAGGGGGCGACGATGAGGCAGAGGCGGTGCTCCTTTGACAGCGGTGGCTCTTGGGAGAGGGAGAGGGAGCGAGAGGGAGATCCCTCGCACGAGAGAGAGTGGAATGGAGAGGAGAGGATAGGGAAGTTGTACTGTACTAAAATTAGATGTTCCGTGGATTTTCAAAACACGCTACAACTAAGTTAGCATTAGAGCGTTTTAGCAAACCGCGCTACTGCTATTGTGAGTAGCAGTAGCGAGTTTTCCCTTTAGACCGCGCGACTACTACTACTGTTTTCTTCCCTTCCCATTTTTTCCATTTCTTTGTCTTTTCATTTTCTGCTATTAATTTTTCTTCCTTTCTCCTTTTTTATTTCTATTTTCATTTTTTTTTCCTTTCCCCTTTTTCTTTTTTCCTTTTTCTTTTCCTTTCCAAAAGACGACCGAGCCGTAACCATGTGCATGTGGTGGGAAGAAAGGAGCCGAATACAATGTATAGAACTCACGCGGTATATATTACATCATTTGACTGATAATGGGGTCAAGTGCGTATACAAAATAGGTACGAATATAAATGTTATTTTCTAAGTGTCGATGTTTTTATTTTTGAGTGAGCTTCTTTCCCTACTTGTTCGTTGTCAAATAATTGAGCCCCTCTTTCTGTCTTTTACTTTTCCATGGATTACAATCCTTTTTAGGTAATGTAGTATTGATTCTTATATTCACGTATGCTTCATCTTCATTGTCATCTTCCCTTATTGGGTTGCCATACTGGTCGTAGGCTTCCTCGTGTGCGACTTCATCCATTCCGATGATGTTCCTTTTGCCTCTCCTCACGACAGCACGGCTGGGATTGGTCGGGTCTGTTATGAAGAAGCATTGTGTCACTTGCTTAGCTCGTACCCATGGCTCATTTTTTGCCATGGCGTTCACGGTAGCGCTCTTAGCCTCGACGTCGAGTATATACATGGCAGTGAAATACTGATTTTCTCTTTTGTCATTCTTAGCACATATGACACAAAACATCGTTGCAGTATGCAGTCCAGATTAGTCAAGCTCCGAGATCTTCTCGCCCTTTCCGTAGAATCTTTCAGTTGCGGTGTTGTGGTCGGTCATGCATTCCATTGTCACCCTTGAGTTTTGAAAATCACTGTTTATATCCTTGGCTTCTCGTAGGATGTGTATCCATTGATATCATATGTCTCATAGGTCACGAGGTTGGCTGCGGGGCCATGTGCTAAGGCGTATATGAGAAATCCGTCCATAGAGCCCTCTTTCGGGGGATTAGCACGAACATGCTCTTTGAGCGAGGAAAGTGGAGTCATGCTCTCTAATAACTTTGGTGTTCGTCCTGCATAGCCCTCGGTCATGATACTTCTTGGCGATGGTTTATTTGCGAAGTGTCACTAAAGGATCTAGCACGTCTAGGTGTTGTAGCTCTACTAAGTTTTCCATGTCAAACTCGTTCCATCGATACGAGTAACCCACATGCAGTGTCGTGTGACTATTGGAGTGACCTTCTCCTTTGAGCCTCCCAAGGTGCTCCCTAACAGGCAAACCAACAACAGGGTCTCTTCCATATAGATAATTCTCATAGAAAGAGATGCACTCTTGGGTCAAATAACCCTGGACGATGCTTCCATCCAGACGAGACATGTTACGAACAAATCCTTTGATGATCCCATTCATCCTCTCGAATAGCACCATGCTATGCAGGAATGTCGGTCACATGGCTATTATGTTGTCCACAATGTGGACACACATATGCACCATGATGTCAAAGAACGTGGGCAGAAAGTACATCACAAGCTCGTTTAGTATCACAATGTTCTCTTCATGTAGCCTTTAGATCTGCTTCACACTCATCGACTTTTGACAGATAACATCAGAAAAGTTGAAGAGACCAAGAAGCGTGTTAGAGATGTGCTTGTCCATTATCCCTAATAGGGAACACGTAGTATGTGCATCATCATCACATGATAGTCATGAGACTTCATCCCGCTGAACCTGTTCTTCTTCGTGCCTAGAAATCTTCTTATCTTCCCATAGTAACCGGAACTAACTTTGGACTTAAGGCAAAGAAAGAAGGGGGGCAATAATTCTCTTCCTTCTTGTTCACATTTTCCCCTTGTCCTGTGCCTCCGTCTCCGTCTCCGTCTCCTCTGAATTTTTACGGGGCGGCATGTGGAGATTTGCCGTGATTTTCAAATCATCCAAGTCTCGTCTTGCCTTCGGCCCAACCTTGGTCTTATCCGACATGTTCATTAGTGTTGCAAGCAAGCTCTCAAGGACATTCTTTGTGATATGCATTTGATAAAGGCAATGAGGCGTGTCGATTTTGGGCCAATACTCCAAGTCCAAGAAAACAGACCTCGTTGTCCATACCTTCAGCATTGGCTCAGACGGCTTTTTCATCGTATTTCCCGACGCGGGGTACTGTTCCCAGTTTTTCAACAACTCATCGATTTTGGTGCCGCTCCGCTTACGTGGAGGTCTTTGATTCTCAACCTCACGATTGAATAGATCTCCACGGTTTCTCCACGGGCCGTCCTTCGTGAGGCATCTTTAATGCTCCATGTACATGATTTTCCTAGACCCGCCATCTTTTGTTGACATTGGCTGCTGGTACGCTGTATCATCCATGAACTTCGTGCATCCGCAATATCCTTGGCACACCTAACTACGACACATCCGTAACTGAGATTGTCGTGTATCATCATCATCAGCGCGACTCTCATATAGAAATACTCGCCTTAGCTCGTGTCCCATGTTTTGGTTGGTGTTTTCGATTACGTGTCTAACTCCTCTTGAAGTAGTCTGAGATACAAATTAATATTATTTCCCGGTTGCTTTGGCCCTTCAATCAGGCCATGTGCTATGGTTAGTGTTGTGGTTGCCAAACAGATTCAAGCCATCGATACTCGCGCCAAGCACGATGTTCCTTGCATAATATCAATATTTGCCGTTAAACGCTCTCCACTCGCTTGCATCCGCGAGGTGTCTCAGCTTCGGATCATCTCCATCGTCGGACTTTTTCCTCTTCGTGTGCCATCACATGAGCTTAGCTTCCTTAGGATCTACGAAATAACGTTGCAGATGGGGAGTGATCGGTAAGCACCATACAACTTTCTGGGGAGATTTATTTCCGGCCTTCTTGTGTCCAGAAGCATTGCACATCGGAAAACTCGTTTTTCCGCGTGCTTCTTCTGATAAATGACGCAATCGTTGATGCATGCATGGTATCTAATGTGCAGCAGATCAAGAGGGCACATGATCTTGTTGGCCTCATGCACACTAGTAGGACATAGATGTAACAACCCAAAACCGACGCTCCGTTTGTTTGTCGCATTCATCATCGCATAATGGAATTATCCGCATTGTATTGGTTTTTGTTGTTGTCATTTCTTTCAAAACATGCATCCGTTGTTAGTTGCTGGTACTCTCCATTTTTTCATTGACCGTTCTAAGACCAACCACACACGCACGCATCCGCAACATCGTTCAAATTTTGTTTCTAAAAGTGCATATAAAACATTCTTGGAATGGGCCGAAATTTGTTGTGCGGTCTTTATATAGTGTAGGTAGACCGCGTGCTAAATTTACTCACATTCGGAGTTCGTTTAATTCCCCAACGAACAACCCTAGTAGAGCAGTCATTACTTTAATTCCTAGACGTTTTCGCATTTTAAAACCTGTGCTGGGCCGCACAACCCGTCTCTCTGCTCAACCCAATGCCTCCTACAAAGCCTACCCAACCCACATAGCCTACCCCATCGTTTCGGAGCGCCCGATCGAGATCCGATTGTCCAAAAATGGACTAAGACTGCAATGTTGGGGAACGTCGCACGGGAAATAAAAATTTTCCTACGCGCACGAAGACCTATCATGGTGATGTCCATCTACGAGATGGGATGTGTGATCTACCTACCCTTGTAGACCGTACAGCAGAAGCGTTAGTGAACGCGGTTGATGTAGTGGAACGTCCTCACGTCCCTCGATCCGCCCCGCGAACCGTCCCGCGATCAGTCCCACGATCTAGTGCCGAACGGACGGCACCTCCGCGTTCCGCACACGTACAGCTCGACGATGATCTTGGCCTTCTTGATCCAGCAAGAGAGACGGAGAGGTAGAAGAGTTCCCCGGCAGCGTGACGGCGCTCCGGAGGTTGGTGATGATCTCGTCTCAGCAGGGCTCCGCCCGAGCTCCGCAGAAACGCGATCTAGAGGTAAAACCATGGAGGTATGTGGTCGGGCTGCCGTAGCAAAGTTGTGTCAAATCAGCCCTAAAACCTCCGTATATATAGGGGGAAGAGGGGGAGCCTTGCCTTGGGGTCCAAGGACCCCTAAGGGCTTCGGCCGAGCCAAGGGGGGCAGCCCTCCCCTTCCAAACCGAGTCCAACTAGGTTTGGAACGAGGAGTCCTTCCCCCTTTTCCCACCTCCTCTTTTTTTTTCTTTTCTCTTTGATTTTTCTTCCTATGGCGCATAGGGCTCTTTTGGGCTGTCCCACCAGCCCACTAAGGGCTGGTGCGCCACCCCAATGCCTATGGCTTCCCCGGGGTGGGTTGCCCCCCGGTGAACTCCCGGAACCCATTCGTCATTCCCGGTACATTCCCGGTAACTCCGAAAACCTTCCGGTAATCAAATGAGGTCATCCTATATATCAATCTTCGTTTCCGCACCATTCCGGAAACCCTCGTGACGTCTGTGATCTCATGCGGGACTCCGAACAACATTCGGTAACCAACCATATAACTCAAATACGCATAAAACAACGTGGAACCTTAAGTGTGCAGACCCTGCTGGCTCGAGAACTATGTAGACATGACCCGAGAAACTCCTCGGTCAATATCCAATAGCGGGAGCTGGATGCCCATATTGGATCCTACATATTCTACGAAGATCTTATCGTTTGAACCTCAGTGCCAAGGATTCATATAATCCCGTATGTCATTCCCTTTGTCCTTCGGTATGTTACTTGCCCGAGATTCGATCGTCAGTATCCGTATACCTATTTCAATCTCGTTTACTGGCAAGTCTCTTTACTCGTTCCGTAATACAAGATCCCACAACTTACACTAAGTCACATTGCTTGCAAGGCTTGTGTGTGATGTTGTATTACCGAGTGGGCCCCGAGATACCTCTCCGTCACACGGAGTGACAAAGCCCAGTCTCGATCCATACTAACTCAACGAACACCTTTGGAGATACCTGTAGAGCATCTTTATAGTCACCCAGTTACGTTGCGACGTTTGATACACACAAAGTATTCCTCCGGTGTTAGTGAGTTGTATGATCTCATGGTTATAGGAACAAATACTTGACACGCAGAAAATAGTAGCAACAAAATGACACGATGAACATGCTACGTCTATTAGTTTGGGTCTAGTCCATCACGTGATTCTCCTAATGACGTGATCCAGTTATCAAGCAACAACACCTTGTTCATAATCAGAAGACACTGACTATCTTTGATCAACTGGCTAGCCAACTAGAGGCTTGCTAGGGACAGTGTTTTGTCTATGTATCCACACATGTAAATGAGTCTTCATTCAATACAATTATAGCATGGATAATAAACGATTATCCTGATACATGAATTATAATAATAACTATATTTATTATTGCCTCTAGGGCATAATTCCAACAGTCTCCCACTTGCACTAGAGTCAATAATCTAGCCCTCACATCATCATGCGAATTACATTGTAATAAATCTAACACCCATACAGTTCTGGTGTTGATCATGCTTTGCCCGTGGAAGAGGTTTCGTCAGCGGGTCTGCTACATTCAGATCCGTGTGCACTTTGCATATATTTACGTCCTCCCCTTCGACGTAGTCGCGGATGAGGTTGAAGCGTCGTTTGATGTGTCTGGACTTCTTGTTAAACCGTGGTTCCTTTGCTAAGGCAATGGCACCCGTATTGTCACAGAACTAGGTTATTGGATTCAGTGCGCTTGGCACCACTCCAAGATCCGTCATGAACTGCTTCATCCAGACACCCTCCTTAGCCGCCTCCGAGGCAGCCATGTACTCTGCTTCACATGTAGAATCTGCTACGACGCTTTGCTTGGAACTGCACCTGCTTACCGCACCCCCATTAAGAATAAATTCGTATCCGGTTTGCGACTTAGAGTCGTCTGGATCTGTGTCAAAGCTTGCATCGATGTAACCTTTTACGGCGAGCTCTTCGTCACCTCCATACACGAAAAACATCTCCTTAGTCCTTTTCGGGTACTTCAGGATATTCTTGACCGCCGTCCAGTGATCCACTCCTGGATTACTCTGGAACCTACCTGCCATACTTATGGCCAGGCTAACGTTCGGTCTAGTTCATAGCATTGCATACATGATAGAACCTATGGCTGAAGCATAGGGGACGGTGCGCATATGCTCTCTATCCTCATCAGTTGCTGGGCACTGAGTCTTACTCACTCTCGTACCTTGTAAAACTGGCAAGAACCCTTTCTTGGACTGTTCCATTTTGAACCTCTTCAAAACTTTATCAAGGTATGTGCTTTGTGGAAGTCCTATTAGGCGTTTTGATCTATCCCTCTAGATCTTAATGCCTAGAATGTAAGCAGCTTCTCCTAGGTCCTTCATAGAGAAACTTTTATTCAAGTAATCCTTTATGCTCTCCAAAAACTCTACATTGTTTCCAATCAGCAATATGTCATCCACATATAATATTAGAAACGCCACAGAGCTCCCACTCACTTTCTTGTAAATACAAGATTCTCCAACCACTTGTATAAACCCAAATGCTTTGATCACCTCATCAAAGCGTTTGTTCCAACTCCGAGATGCTTGCCCCAGTCCATAAATGGATCGCTGGAGCTTGCACACCTTGTTAGCATTCTTAGGATCGACAAAACCTTCGGGTTGAATGATATACAACTCTTCCTTAAGGAAACTGTTAAGGAACGCCGTTTTTACATCCATATGCCAGATTTCATAATCGAAAAATGCAGCTATTGCTCACATGATTCTGACGGACTTAAGCATCGCTACGGGTGAGAATGTCTCATCGTAGTCAACTCCTTGAACTTGTGAAAAACCCTTTGCCACAAGTCGAGCTTTATAAACGGTCACATTGCCGTCAGCGTCCGTCTTCCTCTTAAAGATCCATTTGTTCTGAATACCTTGCGGCCCTCAGGCAGTACTTCCAAAGTCCACACTTTGTTCTCATACATGGATCCTATCTCGGACTTCATGGCTTCTAGCCATTTGTTGGAATCTGGGCCCACCATTGCTTCTTCATAATTTGCAGGTTCATTGTTGTCGAACAACATGATTGATAAGACAGGATTACTGTACCACTCCGGAGCAGCACGTGGTCTCGTCGACCTGTGTGGTTCGACAGAACTTGAACCGGAGTTTCATGATCATCATCATTAACTTCCTCCTCAACCGGCGTCGCAACAACACAGGTTTCCCCTTGCCCTGCGCCATCATCCAGAGGGATGAGAGGTTCGACAACCTCGTCAAGTTCTATCTTCCTCCCACTTAATTCTCTCGAGAGAAACTCCTTCTCGAGAAAAGCTCCGTTTTTAGCAACAAACACTTTGCCCTCGGATTTGAGATAGAAGGTGTACCCAACTGTCTCTTTTGGGTAACCTATGAAGATGCACTTTTCCGCTTTGGGTTCCAGCTTTTCAGGCTGAAGCTTTTTGACATAAGCATCACATCCCCAAACTTTAAGAAACGACAACTTTGGTCTTTTGCCACACCACAGTTCGTATGGTGTCGTCTCAACGGATTTTGATGGTGCCCTATTTAAAGTGAATGCAGTTGTTTCTAATGCATAGCCCCAAAACGATAACGGAAAATCGGTAAGAGACATCATAGATCGCACCATCTCTAATAAAGTACGATTACGACGTTCGGACACACCATTACGTTGTGGTGTTCCAGGCGGTGTCAACTGTGAAATAATTCCACATTGTCTTAAGTGAGCACCAAACTCGAAACTCAGATATTCACCCCCACGATCAGACCGTAGGAACTTGATCTTCTTGTTACGATGATTTTCAACTTCACTCTAAAATTGCTTGAACTTTTCAAATGTTTCAGACTTGTGCTTCATTAAGTAGACATAACCATATCTACTTAAATCGTCAGTTAAGGTGAGAAAATAACGATATCCGCCGCGTGCCTCTACGCTCATCGGACCACATACATCGCTATGTATGATTTCCAAAAAGTCACTTGCACGCTCCATTGTTCCGGAGAACGGAGTTTTAGTCATCTTGCCCATGAGGCATGGTTCGCACGTGTCAAGTGAATCAAAGTCAAGTGACTGCAAAAGTCCATCGGCATGGAGTTTCTTCATGCGCTTTACACCAATATGACCTAAGCGGCAGTGCCACAAAAATATGGCGCTATCATTGTTAACTCTAACTCTTTTGGTCTCAATGTTATGTATGTGTGTATCACTATCAAGATTCAATATGAACAATCCTCTCACATTGGGTGCATGACCGTAAAAGATGTTACTCATAGAAATAGAACAACCATTATTCTCTGACTTAAAAGAGTAACCGTCTCGCAATAAACAAGATCCAGATATAATGTTCATGCTCAACGCAGGCACTAAATAACAATGATTCAAGTTCATAACTAATCCTGATGGTAACTGAAGTGAAACTGTGCCGACGGTGATTGCATCAACCTTGGAACCATTTCCTACGCGCATCGTCACTTCATATTTCGCCAGCCTTCGTCTATTCCGCAGTTCCTGTTTCGAGTTGCAAATATGAGCAACAGAACCGGTATCGAATACCCAGGCACTACTACGAGAGCCGGTTAAGTACACATCAATAACATGTATATCAAATATACCTGATTTTTCTCTGGCCGCCTTCTTATCAGCCAGATACTTGGGGCAATTGCGCTTCCAGTGACCCATACCCTTGCAATAGTAACACTCTGTTTCAGGCTTAGGTCCAGCTTTGGGTTTCTTCGTCGGATTGGCAACAGGCTTGCCGCTCTTCTTTGATTTACCCTTCTTGCCTTTGCCGTTTCTCTTGAAACTAGTGGTCTTATTCACCATCAACACTTGATGTTCTTTACGGAGTTCAGACTCTGCGACTTTCAGCATCGCAAACAACTCGCCGGGTGACTTGTTCATCCCTTGCATGTTGTAGTTCAACACAAAGCCTTTATAGCTTGGCGGCAGTGATTGAAGGATTATGTCAGTGATAGCCTCTTGCGGGAGTTCAATCCCTAGCTCAGCTAGACGGTTTGAGTACCCAGACATTTTGAGCACATGTTCACTGACAAACGAGTTCTCCTCCATTTTGCAAGCATAGAATTTATCGGAGGTCTCATACCTCTCTATCCGGGCGTTCTTCTGAAAGATAAACTTCAACTCCTGGAACATCTCAAATGCTCCATGACGCTCAAAGCGACGTTGAAGTCCCGGTTCTAAGCCATACAAGACTGCACATTGAACTACTGAGTAGTCCTCCTTACGTGCTAACCAAGCGTTCTTAACATCCTGATCAGCCGTAGTGGGTGGTTCATCTCCTAGTGCAGCATTAAGGACATAATCCTTCTTCCCAGCTTGTAAAATTAGCTTAAGATTACGAGCCCAGTCTACAAAGTTGCTTCCATCATCTTTCAACTTAGCTTTCTCTAGGAACGTATTAAAATTTAGGGTGACTGTCGCGTGAGCCATGATCTACAACACAAATATATTCAAAGTGGACTTAGACTACGTTCAAGATAATTAGATTTTAACTTAATCAAATTACTCGCTAAACTCCCACTCAAAAAGTACATCTCTCTAGTCATTTGAGTGGTTCATGATCCACTTACACTAGCTCAAGTCCGACCATCATGTGAGTTGAGCATAGTTTCAGTGGTAAGCATCCCCATGCTAATCATATCATCTATATGATTCATGATCAACCTTTCGGTCTCATGTGTTCCGAGGCCTTGTCTGCACATGCTAGGCTCGTCAAGCTTAACCCGAGTGTTCCGCGTGCGCAACTGTTTTTCACCCGTTGTATGTGAACGTTGAGTCTATCACACCCGATCATCACGTGGTGTCTCGAAACGACGAACTATAGCAACGGTGCACAGTCGGGGAGAACACAATTTCGTCTTGAAATTTTAGTGAGAGATCACCTCATAATGCTACCGTCGTTCTAAGCAAAATAAGGTGCATAAAAGGATTAACATCACATGCAATTCATAAGTGACATGATATGGCCATCATCACGTGCTCCTTGATCTCCATCACCAAAGCACCGGCACGATCTTCTTTGTCACCGGCGCCACACCATGATCTCCATCAACGTGTCGCCATCGGGGTTGTCGTGCTACTCATGCTATTACTACTAAAGCTACATCCTAGCAAAATATTAAACGCATCTGCAAGCACAAACGTTAGTATAAAGACAACCCTATGGCTCCTGCCGGTTGCCGTACCATCGACGTGCAAGTCGATATTATCTATTACAACATAATCATCTTATACATCCAATATATCACATCACATCGTTGGCCATATCACATCACAAGCATACCCTGCAAAAACAAGTTAGACGTCCTTTAATTTTGTTGTTGCATGTTTTACGTGGTGACCATGGGTATCTAGTAGGATCACATCTTACTTACGCAAACACCACAACGGTGATATATGAGTTGCTACTTAACCTCATCCAAGGACCTCCTCGGTCAAATCTGATTCAACTAAAGTTGGAGAAAATGACACTCGGCAGTCATCTTGGAGCAACGAAGTTACTCGTAGCGATGAAACCAGTCTCTCATAAGCGTACGAGTAATGTCGGTCCGAGCCGCTTCGATCCAACAATACCGCGGAACCAAGAAAAGACTAAGGAGGGCAGCAAAACACACATCACCGCCCACAAAAACTTTTGTGTTCTACTCGAGAAGACATCTACGCATGTACCTAGCTCATGATGCCACTGTTGGGGAACGTCGCATGGGAAACAAAAAATTTCCTACGCGCACGAAGACCTATCATGGTGATGTCCATCTACGAGAGGGGATGTGTGATCTACGTACCCTTGTAGACCGTACAGCAGAACCGTTAGTGAACGCGGTTGATGTAGTGGAACGTCCTCACGTCCCTCGATCCACCCCGCGAACCGTCCCGCGATCAGTCCCACGATCTAGTGCCGAACGGACGGCACCTCCGCGTTCAGCACACGTACAGCTCAACGATGATCTCGGCCTTCTTGATCCAGCAAGAGAGACAGAGAGGTAGAAGAGTTCCCCGGCAGCGTGATTGCACTCCGGAGGTTGGTGATGATCTCATCTCAGCAGGGCTCCGGCCGAGCTCCGCAGAAACGTGATCTAGAGGTAAAACCGTGGAGATATGTGGTCGGGCTGCCATAGCAAAGTTGTGTCAAATCAGCCCTAAAACCTCCGTATATATAGGGGGAAGAGGGGGAGCCTTGCCTTGGGGTCCAAGGACCCATAAGGGCTTCGTCCGAGCCAAGGGGGGCAGCCCTCCCCTTCCAAACCGAGTCCAACTAGGTTTGGAAGAAGGAGTCCAACTATCGTTTGAACCTCGGTGCCAAGGATTCATATAATCCCGTATGTCATTCCCTTTGTCCTTCGGTATGTTACTTGCCCGAGATTCGATCGTCAGTATCCCTATACCTATTTCAATCTCGTTTACCGGCAAGTCTCTTTAATCGTTCCATAATACAAGATCCCGCAACTTACACTAAGTCACATTGCTTGCAAGGCTTGTGTGTGATGTTGTATTACCGAGTGGGCCCCGAGATACCTCTCCGTCACACGGAGTGACAAATCCCAGTCTCGATCCATACTAACTCAACGAACACCTTTGGAGATACCTGTAGAGGATCTTTATAGTCACCCAGTTACATTGCGACGTTTGATACACACAAAGTATTCCTCCGGTGTTAGTGAGTTATATGATCTCATGGTCATAGGAACAAATACTTGACACGCAGAAAACAGTAGCAACAAAATGACACGATCAACATGCTACGTCTATTAGTTTGGGTCTAGTTCATCACGTGATTCTCCTAATGACATGATCCAGTTATCAAGCAACAACACCTTGTTTATAATTAGAAGACACTGACTATCTTTGATCAACTGGCTAGCCAACTAGAGGCTTGCTAGGGACAGTGTTTTGTCTTTGTATCCACACATGTAAATGAGTCTTCATTCAATGCAATTATAGCATGGATAATAAACGATTATCTTGATACAGGAATTATAATAATAACTATATTTATTATTGCCTCTAGGTCATAATTCCAACATGCAAACCCTAGCTTACCTGCTATAAAGAGACAACCTACCCCTGCCTAATCTGGCCAAACCTAACCCATCCTCGAAATCCGTGCAATTGAACCCTAGTTGCCGCCTCCAGTCACTCCATGTGCATCCACCTCCCATGCTAGGGCTTGCCAAGCCCATTCACGGCCCGACCGGGCCCGCAGCCGTCACCGCTCCACGGACCTGGAGCTCCTCGCACCCGCAACCGTTCGAGGGGAGGAGCCCCACGATCCAGTGCCGCTGATGGTGCCTCGCCACTCTGGTGACTGGAGCCGCCGCTGGCGACCAACACCAAGGAGAGTCGTGCCATCCTCGACGCGCCCTCTTCTCCATTTTGTTTCCTCTAGCTTCTCCTATTTCTCACCGCATTTTCTCTCTCCATTTCTCTTGGAGAGGAACCACCGGATCTCGCCTTGGATCCGCCTCCATCTTGCCATTCCCTGTTGGGTTCTATTGTAGGTGCATTGCATGTGAATTAGAAAATTTCAACGGGCAGAACATCCAAGAACATGCTACAGAGATGGATCACTTATTATTACCACTAGACGTGTAGTGCCGTGCAGCGGAAGTAGAGTTGGGGCAGCATGTCCACGTGGTCCACTCCTCTTCGTCCGATCTCCCTTGAGCAGCCGGTCGCCGGATCGTCTCCCTCGAATAGCCGGTTGCCGGATCCCACGTACAGGTTAACCAGAGCGGCGCAGGTGCACCACCTCTAACGGTATCCAGGCGTGCAGGAGGAACACCGTGTGACGAAGTGCTAGGTCCGGAATGCACAGTTGGCGGCGGCGAGTGGAGGTGGCTAGGTGAAACACATGTACAACCCTAATGACAGCGTTGAAGCAATCAATCGAATAAGTGTGCTGCACCTCCACTATATATAGGAGTCCGTTGCAGGCTCAACTCTTGTGCCTCGCATGGACCCTAAAGCACACGTGTTCCTTCCCTTAAGCGCGCGACCTTTAGGTTCTTGTTCACTTGGTCGCGAGTCGGACCACATCCGACTCAGCTAGTCGGCAGTGTCCTCTAGCAAGGCGTACCGACTCCATGTGTCCCATGAAGATGGTTAGGCGAACCTGTACTTCATACTTTTGTTCACTTTTCCACACGATATACGTTGTCGTGCTCAAGGCGACAAGGTCATCCTTGTTGGTGCCCGACCTCTTTCTCGTTTCGGTGAAACTGACCAACATTCGGATTATCTCATAATCCTCATCGCATGTCCATGCTTATGCATCTCAAATCACCCGAGGGGCCGAGAGTATATCTCTCCTAGTCGGTGGGGAAAATCTTATCTTGCTCGACCACGTATCGCAGCATGGGCCTGGACAAGCCCGAAACCTACCTTTGTAACTACCTAGTTAGAGAGTAGCGTTTGGTCAGCCCAAAGCAAGTCTGTGACCATCCTGAGTGCATGTGCCAGCTCAGGTCTTAGGACATAGAACACATGTTGTACTAGAGACTCACAAATGACCTATCGCTGCGTCTCATAGTTGGGTTTGTCCAACTCAGACCTTATCTTGACTGGGATCCCACTACATATCCAATGGTACATGGTTAGTGACACCGGACCATCCATCGTATCATATGCCAGTCTAGTTGGTTGCGCATCCACACAACTCTTCCGACTAGGGAACATTTAGGACTGTCATCGTACAATGTATAGTCTCACAAACAAGTTACGTACTTGTTAAAATACCCAAGAGCTACTTGGTATGTCAGGAAGGTAAATGTCTATAACATATGTAACAAGTGTACCTTTGCGTGAAGAAGCAACTCCGGCCTTCTTGCCATGCTCAACAAGCGACTTGCTACAGTTCCTCTTCTAGTGACCAGCTTCATTGCAATGATAGCAAATGGTCTTTGAGTTCAGTCCACACTCTGGCTCAACGGTGGAGACAACCTTCTCCGTGCCCTTTGCCTTACCCTTTTTCTTGGACCAACTCTTCTTGAACTTTGCCGAGTTCTGCACCATCTACACTTGATGCACGCCTTTCTTAATATCTTGCTCTGCCACCTTGAGCATCCCATGCAATTCAGTGAGATTCTTATCCATGCCATGCATCTGATAGTTCGAGATGAACGTCCCATAGCTATCTGGAAGAGAAACCATAACTGCTTCAGTAGCCAGCTTATCCGAGACAGGGAAGCCCAAACGATCCAAAGCTTGCACGTATCCGATCATCTTGATCACATGGGAGCTTAGTGGATCACATTCCTTCAACTTACAATCCATCAAGGATCGCCAGACGTTGAAACTTTCGGTCCTAGCCTGCACCTGCGACATGCTCTTGAGACTCTCGATCATATCGAAAGACACAATGTCTTTCAAATGTTGTTGCAAATCGAGATTCATACAAGCCAGCATGACGCAGCTGATCTCGTTTGATTCATCAACGAGTTCATGGTAGGCATTCTTGGTTGTGGCATTAGCATTATCGGTAGGTACCTCTAGAAGTGGATCCTCTAGAATATGTTCCTTTTTATCGTGCTTGAGAACAATTCTCAGATTTCTATACTAGGTCCTAAAGTTTATTCCATTTAGTTTATCCTTTTGCAGAATTGATCTCAATAATTTTTTTTGACCATGTGGTGCCATTGATCTACAACAGAAAATATGCAATCACTAAGCAATTTGTTTATGTAGAGTAATTCAAGCCTTAAATAGAACTACTCCCACTGAAATCGGCATCCCTCCGCAAACTCTCAATGATTTAGGATGTGTCTAGAGGGAGCGACTAGTGAGCTTTAGCATCACTGCTAGCCAACTTGCCTATTCGGTAAGCAACACCTTGCTAATCGTATCTCTATACAACTCCTCTCGGTCGGGTAGCTATCTTATACCCCGGCTGCCAACCTTCTTTGCCACAAGGCCCAAAACCGTTTTGATAACTATGTAAAGTTAATCTGATGCAGTGCATGTTCGTGCCCGACACGAACCCTCTAGTTCAAGGACACCTAGTAGCACCTCAATTTTATGAGCCCACCACTAGATGTACTTGACGTGCGAAGGTGCAACATCCGGAATTGAAATGTGATTGATATTAACGAGGGATCTTTCTACAATCTAACATGCATAGAAAAAAGAAGCAATATCAATCACATATAAACATAAATATGTGAACTAGTATGCCTCCTTCATGGACGTCCTTCCTGGCCGGCTCCAACTTCGATTGTCTGGGCAGAACTCCATCCTGTTCATCACTCCGGGACGCCAAAGCCTTGAATTTGATATCTGTCCTCGAACTACTACAACTAGTAATGAATTTCCACAAAATCACAAGTAAACATGCAGGCCGTTATACAATAAAATGACAACACTTTGGCTCCTTTCGGTTGACAATCATGACACGCAAGTCATGCTAAATTACACACATGCATCACATACATATGAGCCATACTATTCACATCAAACCTACAAAGCAAACATATGCATAGAATCGCACTCTGCCAGTTTGTGTGATCATGTACGAAATACACGGCGCTATGCACACGGCGGATCACAGATCGTATTTGTACTCCGATGACGTCGAATTTTCTGATCTGACCGATCTTATCGATCATCGCGAACCCGAATCAGATTTATGTTTCACTATTAATCCCGGCGGCGGAAACCGACCGGTAGGGGTAGGTTGTGTCATGACCTCATCGATTCCGATTGACAGAAAACATCGCCTCAACGATCCCTATGTGCAGTTGATCTCATCAACTGTGCACATAGCCGATGTCAAGAACGACGACGGATCTCATCAGCTGCCTCCGAATATCAAATATGCATCCGATCGGAAACCAAAACCAGTAGTAGAGGCTCTAATGCCATTGTTGGGTTCTACCATAGGTGCATGACAAGCGAATTAAAATTTTCCTACGCGTAGAACAACCATGAACTTGCTACGGAGATGGATCATAGATCGTTACCACTAGACGCGCAGTGCCGTGCATCAGGAGTAGAGTTGGTGCAGCACGTCCACGTGGTCCGTCTCCTCCCCATCTGATCTCCCTCGAACAGTCGGTCGCTGGATTGTCTCCCTCGGATCCCATGTACAGGTTCGCCGGAGCGGCGCAGGTGCACCGCCTCTAACAGTAACCACGTGTGCAGGAGGAACACCATTCGGTGGACTGATAGGTGCAAAACATATAGTTGGTGGCAGAGAGTGGAGGTGGCCAGGTGCAACACATGCACAACCCTAATGACGGCGCCGAAGCGATCAATCAAATAATTGTGCCACACCTCCACTATATATAGGCGTCCGGCGCAGGCTCAACTATTTTGGTTTGCATGGACCCTTTAGGTTCTCATTCACTTGGTCGCAAGTCAGGCCACGTCCGACTCAGCTAGTTGGTAGTCGCCTCTAGCAAGGCGTGCCGACTCCAAGTGTCCGATGAAGTTGGTTAGCTGAACGTGTACTTCATACTTTTGTTCCCATTGCGACACGATATACGTTGTCATGGTCAAGGCGTTATGGTCATCCTTGTTGTCGCACGACCTCTTTCTCGTTCCGGTGAAGTTGACCAACATTCGGATTATCTCATAATCCTCATCGCATGGCCATGCTTATCCTGGTCAGATCACCCGAGGGGCCCAGAGTATCTCTCCTACTCGGAGGGGCAAATCCCATCTTGCTCGACCACGTCTCGCAACATGGGTCTCACCAAGCACGAAACCTACGTTTGTAACTACCTAGTCATGGAGTAGCGTTTGGTTGGCCCAAAGCAAGTCTGTCACTATCCCGAGTACATGCGCCAGCTCAGGTCTTAAGACATAGAACGTATTTTGTACTAGAGACTCACAGATGACCTATCGATGCGTCTCATAGTTGGGTCTGTCCAACTCACACCTTATCTTGACTCGGATCCGACTACGTCAAATCCGACCAAATCTTTCCGAGTCCATATTATCCGGCTAGCATCCAATGCTACATGGTCAGTGAGACCGGACAATCCACCGTATCATATGTTAGTCTAGTTGGTTGCACGTCTACACAACTTTTTCGACTAGGGATCATTTAGGATAGTCATAATACAATGTATGGTCTCACAAACAAGTCACATACTTGTTAATACACTTCATTGATAATGTCCAAGGACTATCTTTATTCATAAACACATAGGAAATAACATCATACATGATTGCATCTAGGGCTTATCTCCAACATTCCCGACTTTCCCTTGCCTCAAGAACCTCCACCCTTGACGGATCTTGCGTCGCCAGCTCCCTACAGCCATTGGAAACCTCCTGCTTGAGGACAACCAACAACGTAGCGCCCGATATAGCGGGGTATTGGCTGTTGTTGCCCTGGCCCAACCGCAACTCCGCATTGGCCCACAGCAAGCCGAGCCGCGGCCTCCTCCTAGATCCCTCTTCGCCAACTTGGGCCAGGAGCTCCAAGGCCCACCCCTCCGCCTTGTTTTTGCCAAGGCCCGACCGACGCCCCCAACCCAATATGCACCTAGGTAACTTTCAGCCCAAAGTGAGCACCCCGCCTATGCTTCGCCCCTATGTGATGTTTGCTATCTGACGCCCATTGCATTTGGCCCCGACTACAGTAGATTCAACCCATTATAGTTTTTTTTTACGTTCTCCGCTTTAAAAAAAATTGTCGAGGGATTTTCATATTTTCAGAAAAAGGCATGATACTAAAATGGAAATAACTAAATAACAGTGCACCAGATTAATATGTTATATATATGGAAAATGTGTAGAATTTTGTTTAGATTAATAATTTTCAACTTTCCTCCATGATAATAATGTTCAAAAAAAATTCGCACGAATTTTGCATAAATGGCATAACCTTGCATAATTATTGAGTCATTTTCCTCCTAGTAAATATCCACATCTTATATATGATTTCGGGGTAGAAAAATTCATAGAATTCATTTGTGCATTTTGTTTTGTAATTTGAATAAGATGTGTGCAAGATATTTTGTCATGATGCCCTTTTGTATTTTTATGTGACTTAATCTGTGCATCGGTATTAAACAAACTTAATATTAAAAATGTTTAGAACTTTGTATAGATTCACACTATTCAACTTTCATGCATGCGTAAAATATTTAAAATTGTTGTTTGCATTGTTATGTGTAAATGCCATGTTAAAATGATTTATTTCATAACTATATAACCGTAGCTCCAATTTAAATAGAATTTATATGAAAAATGTTGTGCTTGATGTGATGTATATGATTGTGGCTTTTGCAGGCATAATAGCTTGCACCTACGTGGTCAAATCTCTATTGCAAGTGCTTTGTGAATACATTTAAACTGTTATTTTGTTCAACATTGTCCGTGAGTCTTTTGCATATGTTCCCTTTGTGAGAATTGCTCTAGGTGATGTCTACTTTGATGCCATGTCTCTGGTTGCCAAGTAGATTATCATTAACATGTTCGTTTGTTGCTCCAAATGTGCTATCACATTAAAAACTGCAATCTATTTTCGTAAAGTTCCATTTTGCAAAGCTCAAATTAAGCAAACCATGCCTCTTTCGATTGTGCGAAATGGAATGGTTTGTGGTTGGCTATGACTAGTTGTTGTTAGTATGTTTCCCATGACATGTATGTAATGCTTAGCTGTAGTTTTTAGCATGTGAACATGCTAAGATGATGTTGTTGTTTGCCAGGGTCAAATATTTGTGTGTTTGAGAATCTTAGATTTTAGCATGGCATGTTGTGTTGATGCTAGCCATGAATGTGTGCATATATAGATCTTGCTATTGTGGTATGAAATGAAGTGCATCATGACTACTACCATGTAGTAAATTTTCATGTAATTACATGACCTGTAGCATATGTTTTTCTTGCTGTCAATATGCCATCATAATAAAAATTGCACTGTTAAAACTGATAATTTCACTAAGTGTGAAACTATGTTCAACTAGCGATTTTTTGAGCTGATATCCTAGTGATCCATGCTTTTATTCAATTTGCCGTTAGGGGATGATTGTTGTGCATCTTGTCAACTACTGCCCCATATCTTATTTGTGCATTTTAGACTCATGTAACTTGTTGTTTTGGGGTGTATAAAATGAATGCTCCTATTTTTGGGTAGATTATGTCTATTTCTTGTATTGGATGTATTTGTGAAACCTGTCGGAATCGGGGCTCCACAGACCCAGAAAGGTTTGAACTCTGGGGTGCGCTCGCCCTCCTACCCTATTCTACCTCTCAACTTCACCGCGACTAGATCCGAGGAAAGAAAACAAGAACGCACGGGCAGTTTACCCAGGTTCGGTCCACGTTGCGGTGTACAAGCCTACTCCTACTTGTCTGGATTGCTTGAGGTGGAAGACGAGTACAAAGGCAGGTTCTTGCCCTACTCGAGAACAATGAGGATGACATCCGTGCTACGGAGGTCGGGCCTCTCTTTTCTACTAGACTTGGCCCTCATCACCGACAACACAATTGGCGGGAAGGGTTGCTACAACGACCATTTTGAAAGGTGACAGGACTGCGTCCCTCCTTGAGAAAGGTGGTCTTCGCGTGCAAAAGCCCTTCTCCATGAAGAGCTGGTGGGCTCGGGGGTGACCTCCGGCTTTTCAAGCCCCTAGCTTTGGACCTCTAGCACCTATCGGGAAACTTTTGGGGGTTCACTTTTGGAATCCGTAGCTCGCTCGACTCCCTTTACACCAAAGGAAAGCTTCTCAGTCTATGCCCACTGGGAGCAACCACGATACCGTGCAGCATGGCTCACGTCAGCCACGTGAGCAGGTTAGACCGTGCAACCTCGGCAGGCCGCCCTCGGCGAGTCCGACCCTTACAGAAGGAATGTCAGGAGGTGTATCCTCGATCTGAGCCCCGTGGGAAACAACCTAGGGGGAACTCAAAGAGTGGCCCCTCACGAGGAGGGTCGCTCGCGAGGGCCGGATCCTTGGGCCCACAACATGCAGTGGGCCCTGGGCCGCAAGCAGGCGGGCCTGGGTACCCCCGATTCTAGAGCCTTGATAGTAGACCCCGAGCCTACGTCATTTATGGTCCAGTAGTCTAGGGCGAGATGGCGTGGTTTCTCACCACCTACGAGCCAGGCCGAACGCGTGGCGCGTGAATGGGCACGGGGCACGCCGCCTTTTCTGAGTGCTTTGGCATCTGCCCCGGCTGACAAAAGGCAAGCACGTGGGGTGGAGCCGTCATTACTCACCTCCACGCCATTCCCACCTTTGTGCCTCTTCTTCCTCCGCACAAGGACGTGCCAGATACAATCTCCTAGCAAGTCACCTTCTCGCCCCCTTGTGGCTCCGATCGATGGATGACACCTACTAGTAAGAAAGGAAAGTCCGCAGCTTCTGAAGCGAGCCCTGCCGCTACCGGGCCTCCTCTCGTGCCTTCCCGCATCTCCAATGTGGAGGACCTGGGACCGGTGATCCTGCTAGTGGCCGGTGACACGAATGAGGGAGGACCGGCCGCCATCTGGCCGGTCTCAACAGTGCCGAGCAGCCTGGTGAAGACTGCCTACCCCTTCTTCCTCCACAACATTTACACAACATTGGTTCCATCATTCTCTGAATTCTTCTATACAAATGTTTCCCATTACCAGATCTGAGCTCTACACCTGCAGCCCAACTCCGTCCTCCTCCTGACCATCTTCGCCTTTTACTGCGAGCCCTTCGTGGGCGTGAGTCCCTCGGTGGCGCTCTTCCGTCAGTTCTTCAGCTTGCAGTTTACCGCCGAGGGCCAACTCTTCGGATGTGTCTCCTTAGTTTATGTCGTGGGTGCAGGCACCCACCTGAAGTCCGGGAAGAAGGTCGAGTGCTACCGGAACCACTAGGTCTTCCTAGACGCATGCCGGAAAAGCTCACTCCTGGCAACTCCCTTGGGTCCGCCCAAGCAAACCCATAGCTGGAGCCACAAGAAGCTCACCGACCCGAGGGCAAGTCTTGTCCTGGAGCAAATTGCCTCCCTATCGAAGGCCCGCCTGACGGGGGCGATGATTATCAAGGAGTTCCTAGGTCATCACATCACCGCATCAGGCGAACTTGCGCCCTTTGTGGGAGTTCGTCGACGGTGGAGACAGAATGCATGTGCAGGTCAGCGGCATGACGTGTGACGAGCAGGATGGAGCCTTGGGGTTCTGCTAGGTCCCTTGCCTGAGGACCTCCCGCAGGCCACACCGCCATTGTACGCCTCCGACAACATGGTGGGAATGGTCGTGGAAATCCCCGCCTTTGATGAATGGGTGCTTGTCAGGCCACACGAGGGCTCCCCCATCACAGTGTCATCCTCTAGAAAAGATGACATCGACCAGGACTCGTAGGCGATGGAAGGGGAGGAAGATGCCAGCCGGATTCTTCCGCCCAACCTCGATCCATCCCTGCACAATCTTGGGGACGAAGCTGCTATGGATGAGTGGCGCCAGGCATTCCCCCTTAGCCCGTGGCCTTAGGAGATGGAGCGGAGCTGGACCCGCGACGGCCGATGTGCCGACAGAGGGAGCCCGTGACGATGGTGTGATGCCTACCTTGGCGATGGTCGTACTTCCTCAAGGGGGGGCTCAGGCTCTGACGATGGAGGGAGGCTAGGACGAGCTTCCCAGGGACCGCGTGGAGCACCCCTCTAGTGGCGGCGGGGTAGCACACGAGGGTGGCGAGGATGCGCCACACACCGTCGAGAATAAGAGTTAGTGGGCTGCAGGGGACGAGTAAGTACCTTAGCCCATCCCACACCATTCATCCGCGATTAGTTTACTCAGGCAAAACCTTCTTTGGCCCCGGTTTCCTGGTGGCAGCATGGAAAAGAAAATGAAGGCCGCCCCTAGGGCGAAGGTGATGCAAGTCTTGAGGATGCCTTCGTGTTTTGGTCAGGGTCTCAGCAGGCACGGAGGTAGTCCATGCAAGCCGGGCATAGTGCTCGGGTGCAGAGGCGTAACTGTATCTCCACGCATCTCCTCCATGCGATGAGGAGGTGTGATCATCAAGGTTCTGGCAGCCCAGCCGCCAATGCTGCCGGCCAAGGTTGCGACGGTCTAGGCCCCACTGCTGACTGTCGGCGCCACCGTCCCCACCAGGGCCCCGAATGTGGAGGCGATGGCCTCCACGGGTGCGTCGCATATGCCGGGAGCGGGGGAAGACCCGGAACCCCCGATGCCTCAAACGGAGGGTGAGGTGGCTGCTCTGGTTGCATTAGCGGGCAACACCGGGGCTGTGATGCCTTCGGAGACCCTTGCTCAGGCATTGGGCTCTGACCAATGCCCTAACCATGCTCGCTCGGCTAGAGGTAGATTTCTGGCATGCTGATGTGCGCCTGACCGTGAAGTGCGCGAGGGTGGTCGCATGGTGGTGACAATTTGTGGCCTCCGCCAAGAAGGTTATAGGCGAGGCCGAGGCCATTGATGCGGAGGGCCGGTGGGAGGCCACCGAGGAAAAGGCCGCCTGCACGGGCACCCGTGCCGACAAGGACAAGCTTGTTGGGATCTACCGTAGGTG
The DNA here is from genome assembly GCF_904849725.1 of Hordeum vulgare subsp. vulgare. Lineage (NCBI taxonomy): Eukaryota > Viridiplantae > Streptophyta > Magnoliopsida > Poales > Poaceae > Hordeum > Hordeum vulgare. The sequence goes on from NC_058522.1 coordinate 194,181,464, forward strand.
CATCATATGCAATTAAAAATTCCTACGAGCAGAACATCCAAGAACATGCTATGGAGATGGATCACATATAGTTACCACTAGACGCGTAGTGCCATGTACCAGAAGTAGACTTGGGGCAGCGCGTCCGCGTGGTTCGTCTCCTCCTTGTCCGTTCTCCCTCGTGCAACCAGTCCGATCAAACTAGTGAGGCTGGTCGCCAGATCCCGAGTACAGGCTCGCCAGAGCGGCGCAAGTGCACCGCCTCTAATGGTATCCGCACGTGTAGGAGGAACACACTGTGCGATAGACTGTGAGGTCCGATCACACGGTTGGCGGCGGGTGGAGGTGGCTATTTGCAACTCATGAAAAACCCTAATGATGGCGCCAAAGCGATCAATCGAACAGGTGTGCGGCGCCTCCACTATATATAGGCATCCGGCATAGGCTCAACTCTTGGGCCTCGCATGGACCCTAAAGCCCATGCGTTACTTCCCTTAAGCGAGCGACCCTTTAGGTTCTAGTTCAATTGGTGCGAGTCAGACCACGTCCGACTCAGCTAGTGGGTTGCGGTCTCTAGCAAGACGTGCCAAGTCCAAGTGTTCGACGAAGCTAGTTAGGCGAACCTGTATTTCATACTTCCGTTCCCTTTGCCACACGATATACGTTGTCGTGCTCAAGGAGATATGGTCATCCTTGTTGTCGCACGACCTCTTTATCATTCCGGTGAATCCGAACACCATTTAGATTATCTCAAAATCCACATCGCATGGCCATGCTTATCCAGGTCGGATCACCCGAGTGGCCCAGAGTATATCTCTCCTGGTCGGAGGGGCAAATCCCATTTTGCTCGACCATGTCTCACATAACCATTTTGCTTTGGGATTTTGACATACACCAATATTGTTTGCATTAGACTTGTATTTGTTATATATTAAACATAGATCCAATAATTCTGAATTTTTTTGTGGATCTTTGGTTTACTCCATTTAGCTCAGCTCCAAAACTTCAGAATTTTGGAAAAGTATTTGGTAGTCAAAAAATTGAAACAAACCACGGAAATTAAAATAGTAGGAATAAAAATAAAAGTAGAGAGAGGAGACTTACGTGTAGCCAGCCCAGCAAAGGAGAAGGACTAGCCCACTAGCCGCTGTCTAGAACCTCGTGCGAGTAGACACGAGGACGTGTCACTCGCGTGTGCGCCGCGGCCACATCATGCTTCGCCCTGGCGCAACTGTCCTTCAGTCGACGTCCTCACCTAGGAGATCAGGACGACACCCCTAACCGACCCCCTCACTCCCTGCATTCTATCCCACTTGGCCTCTATGTCACGCATGGCCGAACGCCTACAAGACCACCGCCGTGAACCAACGTGTCCACTGGCCTCCCGAGCCCCCTCCAGTGCCCATAAGCTCCGCAGCAACATCGTGGTCCTCTCTGCCACAGGAAGCAAGCCAAGTCACCCTGCAACACTGTCGCCATCATCGTCTTCCTCCTCTAGCCGTGGATCGCCGCTGTTAAATTCTTCGCCCACCATGATTCCCCGATCTTGTTGAGCGTCTAGTTCGATTCCTCATGACATCCTTTCTTTTCCCCTCACTCTGTGTGCCCTATTGTTTTCCTTAGATAAGGTAGCTATCGTGGCCGAGAGCCCTCACCGTCGGCCAAGGTGCCACCGTCTTTCTAGATAGCAATTGGCGTGTCCAAGCTAAACATCGAGCTTGTGGAGCTCCGTAGAGGCTGTAGAGACCCCATCCAGCTCGCCCATGCCCTGTAACCCAGCACCTGCATAAGGTCGAGCCTCCACCACCACTCACCTCATCGCCGGCGTTGATTCCAGCGACCATTTGGTCTAGCTCCACCACCAATAGATGCGGATTAGGTACATTTCTCCGTAAGGACAAACCGCATCCGAAAACGTCGTGTATAGGCAAAACACGACGCCCTCCATCATGCCTGGCTTCGCCGGCGATGTGCCGCGGGTCAACTTCGGCGAGTTTGACCCCGGGTGACCAGGATTTTACCCTCCCATGGTCAATGACAGGTGGGGCACCTACTGATTTAATTAGGCTGAGCACTTAATTAAGTTAATTAACCCTTATTAAATAAATGAGTCACTGACCAGATGGCTCCACTAGTGAGGTTTGACCTGGACCGGTTGAGTTAACCTACTGATGCCAGCATGACACAATGATGATGCAATAAGATGTTTCTGTATTTACTTAATTCCAGAAAATGTTATAAACTTTGAAAAATCATGGAAATTCAACCGTAACTCTAATAAAAATAAATTACATATGTAAAATTATCACACAAATGCAACGAATATGTTTACGCCATGTTCATGCATGTTTGAACAAGTTAACACAACTTTTTAGGAGAAATCATGATTAGGAAAATTTACGAAATAACTTTTGAAGTTGAATTTAGTGTATATTTGAATTGAACTTCACATAATAAGGATATCTATTGCATTAGGTCAATTCAATGTTTGAACATGACATATCATCCAGCTGTTTGTGCATTGCATGAATTGAATGTTGTTCCCTCTTGTTTGCTAGTGGTTGTCCTTCCTCGGTAGAAGGTTCCGACGTTGTGATCGATGTCACCAATGAATACTTGTTGTTATCTTCAGAAGTGTCAGGCCAGCAACCCTCTTGGGCATACTGATACAATCCCACTCTCTCACTCTTGCTCTCTTTTATTGCATTCGGACAATCACGATTCAACTGTTACATGTGCCGGTAGTTGAACCCATTCCTTTGCATGACCTGTCTTTGTCATAGTAAATAGTTGAAACCACTTAGCATAACTAGCAACTACTTGTGCCTTGATGTTCCTACTCATCCATGCTTGCTTACTATGCCTGTTATGCTTAGAGTCGTGTCGGGTGTGATCCGCGTGGATGATAAATCAGAATGGTTGTGTTCATGTCCTATCGTGAGAGAGTAAAGTGTGTGAATCCAATTTGGTAAAGGTTCCGATGAGAGGCCATGTAGGAGTACATGGAGGGTTGTGTCATTGGGACCGACCTTAAGTGACGAGTTCTGTGTTTGTTATCTAAGACAAGATACTACCACACACTGGGATCTAAGTACTCCAAGCTCTCTCGGCTTATTAATAGCCTTGATCTCTGTCCAGGAGTTGCAACTAGTTTCTGGTGTTTGTAGGAAAAGTGTTGGCGGCCGTGTTTAGCTCTGACCGAGGGGATCGGCTTCAATGCGGTAGATACAAAGTGTCACGATGTACGAAGTGGCACGCCGATGGTGGGCTTTTGGAACCCTGCTGTCCGGGAAGGATCGACACCTATGGGGACCTCAAGGGTCCCCTTTTCCCGGTTAGGCGGGGAGAGGGATCGCGGCAAGAGCAGAACCAACTGTCACGGCCCGACAACGTCATTTTTTACCTAGGTTCGGGTCGCGTGGTGTGTAAAACCCTACTCCTCGATGTCTTTAGTTATTCGTTTTAGGTTACTGTAAATCCGTCCCTCTTACAGTCTTTCGATTAGTAAAAAGCCAAAAGTCCCTACTACTGAGCCTCGGGCCTCCTATTATAGGCGAAGGGGTCACCACAGTGGCTGAGTGGGTGAACAGTGGTTCACGAGTGGAACAGCGCTGACCGACAGCTATAGTGTTACCATGGTGTATTAAATGCTTCGACAGACTTCCCTGACCTCGTTAAGGGGGTTGGCACGTTACCACACGTGGCAATTTCGGGGTGTTGCGCTATTGTGTATGTGGACGTGTGGTCCATGCATAGGCGGTGGTGTGTTCGTCGGTGGAGGCGTTCATAGGATGCGAAGGCGCCCTGGGCCCGCGCCTTTCCTCGGGACTTCTCTTCCTTCCTGGCAAGGGTTGCCTTGTCGGGGCTCTTCTTGTTCCTCTTGGCAGAGAGGCGATGGCATGCAGATGCCTTGTCAATCTTCCTGGCAAGGATGGCTTTCCGGGGCTTAGTCCTTCTCCCCTGGGGCGAGGGTCTTGCCGTGGCATTGTCTATCCCCCCGATAGGGAGCTCCTGTCGGGGTCTCTTCTGCTTTCCCAGCAAGCGATGGCCTGCCGGGGGTTTGCAATATGTTCTTTGTGTCTTCTGAGTCTTGCTGCTGCCCTAAGCCCCAGCGACGCGCCTTGCCGCTGCAGAGGGGCTGCCGACGTCCGCTCACTAGTATGGAGCACTCGAGACCCCAGTCTTTAGTGCACCGACAGGAGCCCCCGGGTCTCGGCCACACACGCAAGCGAGGCGTTGTTGGGCCAGGCCCAAAGTGGTGCTCGGAGTCACATGCGCTGGGCTTTTGGAAATTGAGCTGTTATAGGATTTCTTTCCCCACGTCGCGCATTCAACGCGTGCAGCGGGAGAGTGTGTGGCATGCGCATGATGGCCCCTTTATTCCCTGAAAACGCCTCTGCCACGTGTAGGACATGCACAGCGGCAGTCGGGCAAGTGTCGATCGTGGCCTCAAAAGCCGCGGGTGTGGATGGACCCACCCGTGGATGCATTGGCGCATCAGGGCGGTTCCATGTTCGGCTCGTGACTTGAGGGCGATTGGGCGAGAGGGGAGGTGACTTCTGGAGCGAGGAGGTTTGCCTGTGAGCTTTTCCCTATAAATTAGGGTGTTTGTGCGGAGGTTTTGCTCACCCATCTCACTCTCGAAGCCTTCCGCGACTATCGCCTTGTCTTCTCTTGTTTCTTTCAGCCTTGCCGGTGGCACCCGCTCCTAACCATGGTTAGCGGACAGGGCCGGCCTCCGTCGGCAGCCAGCGTGGCAAGGGGATCCCGCTTGGATGATGCCACCGCTTCATGGGCCGTAGCCAGCGGCAGCCCCGTCGACCGTGGCGGGAGAGGTTCGAGGGGTCGAGGATGCCGGGGACGTGGCCAAGGGAGGCGGAGTGCTGCCTCTATCTCCCTTCTTGTGCCTTCTTCTTAGGGTGGTCACTCGGAGGCGACGCCATTCAAGTTCATCGTAGAGCTTTGTATCCCCCTTCAGGGTCACTTGCCTCTCACTCGTGGCCTCGCCATGGTGAGAGGGGTCGAGCCGCCTCCTGTCTTCTGGATTCTAGCGCACGGATACTCTCATGGTGCCACACAGGTGCACAAGGAGTATCCGAAGCCCCATTCCATGCGGCTTGAGCGCGACTAGAAGGCCTTCGCCTAGGCACATGGGCTTGAGGATGGCTACTTGCTCCGCTTCAAGCTGATGGAGGCCCGTATGCTCGTCGTCTAGTTCTTTGGGCGCTCCGGTGTGCATATCGGCTGCGACGAACAAGGCTCGAGCGTCGTTGAATGCTCCGCTTTGAGCGATAACGACGGGGAGGGCGGCAGTGGTGACGGTGTTGAGCCTAGTCTCAAACCCGGGGGAATCAAATCGGAGGATGATTCCCCCTAATCAGACTGAGTGCTTCCTGCACTGGCGCAATTTGGTCATGCCCCTCCCCCTCCTTGGAGGGGGGATCTCAACCGGATCCGTCGCCCCTCCCCGTGATTTGACGAGGCCGAATCCGCTCTCGTCGGTACAGTGTTGGTCCCGGAGGAGCCAACATGGATGAACCGCGGGCCTTGCCGCATCTTGTCTGCATGAACTCCAATTCCTCCATGTAGGTCGATCCTCAGTAAAAGACACAATCTTTAAGTTAGGACAACACCGCTTTGCAAGTGGTAACAAATGTAACCCGACAAATGAATGAATAGATGCATCCTTCATTCGACTCTCATTTCGTATGATTATTCCTTTGCACTTTCCGGATGCTTGCCACCTTGACTTATCCTGCCGCGAGTACTTAGAGGAGCACATCCTGAGAAAACTCGGTAGAGGAGGCCGTCACCGCAGGACTCCTTGCCGCACTCAGTGCAACCATGTAAATCGTCGAGTGCGGCTGGAGGCGAAATAAGGTGCTACGTAGCCATCCGAAATGTTGAACGAGTTCGAAACGATATGAGGGCGCTCTTTGGCCACTCAAGTCGTTGAACAGGCATGAAAGGAAGTCGGAGTGCACTGATCCTAGCAAGGTCCATCTGTGCACGGGATCTTCATACATAAGTCGATGCTTCAAAAGGATACAACTAATATACCAATAGTCCAGCAAGAAGTTTGCCTTTATACTTATCTAATGTGTCGCGGCATTCCTAGCCACAGCGTCAGATGGTGCTGCCGGGGAGGAATATCCGTACCCTCAGCAAGCTGATGTTGCCTCCAGCAGCCTCCTTGCCGACGAGGTTTTCCCCGGTGGCCTTTGGCCACTCTAAAGGAAAGAGGCACGCCAGGGCGTATCACTTTCTCATCTCTTTTGCAAGAGATTTGCTGGAGGAGCCCCCGAGCGCATCTTTTTGGCGTCACAGCCCTCCAACAAGAAATGTGACCTAGAGGGAGCGCAAAGGGGCGGTTCGGGGCCTCGGATGCTTCCTCTACGACCATGGAACAATCTGGAGATGTCCGACGGTCGAAGTAAGCATCGGAGGCCTGGCCGAAGCCCCTTCTCACGCCCTCGACAGCAGCGCGGCGTTCCAAGAAGGTGTGTTGGCCGGGCGATGTAGAGCTCGGGGCATCCGCTCCCTCTACCCGCGCTCGCATAGCACCTATGGAGGCGTTATGAGCGTATGCGCGGGTAGATCAGCCACTTCCTCCTCCCACTCAGGGAAGATGCTGCAGCCAACTGACATATGTGGAGCCGACACGCGGCTCGTCGGATCGGGGCGGCGCTGATGCCGGCCTACTTCTGGCGATCCCCCTACCTGCGGCGCCAAAGATGTCGGTGAAGGATCGCCACCTATGGGGGCCACAAGGGTCCCCTTTTTCTGGTTTGGCTGGGAGACGGATCGCGGCAAGAGAAGAACCAACAGTCAGGGCCTGTCAAGGTCGTTTTTTACCCAGGTTCGGGCCGCGTGGTCCGTAAAACCCTACCCCTACATGTGTTTAGTTATTCGTTTTAGGTTACTGTAGATCCGTCCCTCTTACAGCCTTTCTATTAGTCAAAAATCCAAAAGTCCCTACTACTAAGTCTCGGGCCTCCTTTTATAGGCGAAGGGGTCACCATAGTGGCTTAGTGGGTGGACAGTGGTTCACGAGTGGAACAGCACCGACCGACAGGTACAGTGTTACTACGGTGCATTAAATGCTTCGACATACTTCCCTGACCTCGTCACGGGGTTTGGACACGTAACCACACGTGGAAACTTCAGGGTGTTGCGCTGGCGTGTGGGTGGACGCGTGGTCCATGCATCGGCGGTGGCTTGTTCGTCTGTGGAGGCGTTCACAGGACGCGAAGCTGCCCTGGGCCCGCGCCTCTTCTCAGGCCTTCTCTTCCTTCCCAGCAAGGGTTGCCTTGCTGGGGCTCTTCTTGTTCCTCTCGGCAGGGAAGCGAGGGCCTGCCGAGGCCTTGTCAATCTTCCTGGCAAGGATGGCTTGCCGGGGCTTAGTCCTTCTTCCGTCCCGGGATCTCTTCTTCTTTCCCACCAAGCGAGGACTTTCCGGGGGGCTTCCAATCTGTTCTTGGTAGCTTCTAAGTCTTGCTGCCGCCCTAAGCCCCAGCGACGCGCCTTGCCGCTCCAAAGGGGCTATCGTTGTCTGCGCACTAGTCTGAGGCACTCGAGCCCCCAGTCTTTAGTGCACCGACAGGAGCACCCGGGCCTAGGCCACACACGCATACGAGGCATTGTTGGGCCAGGCCCAAAGTGGTGCACGGACTTGCAGGCGCCGGGCTTATCGGAATCGAGCCGTTACAGGCTTTCTTTCCCCACGTCGGGCATTGAACGCGCGAAGCGGGAGGGTGTGCGGCGTGCATATGATGGCCCCTTTATTCCCTGAAAACGCCTCTGCCACGTGTAGGACATGCACAGCGGCTGTTGGGCATGTGGCGATCGTGGCCTCAAAAGCCACGGGTGTGGATGGACCCACCCCTACATGCATTGGTGGATCAGGGCGGTTCCACGTTCCGCTCGTGACTTGAGGGCGATTGAGGAAGAGGGGCGGTGGCTTCTGGAGCGAGGAGGGTGGCCTCCAAGCTTTGCCCTATAAATTAGGGTGTTCATGCGGAGGTTTTTCTCACCCATCTCACTCTCAAAGCCTTCCGCGCCGATCGCCTTGTCTTCTCTTGTTTCTTTCAGCCTTGCTAGTGCCACCCGCTCCTAACCAAAGATAGGGGATGGGGCCGGCCTCCGTCTGCCCCCAGGGCGGCAAGGGGATCCCGCTTGGATTATGCCACAACTTCATGGCCCGCAGCCACCGGCAGCCCCATCGACCGTGGTAGGAGAGGTTCGAGGGGTCGAGGATGCCGGGGATGTGGCCATGGGAGGTGGAGTACTGCCTCGATCTCCCTCCTCGTGCATTCTTCTTCGGGTGGCCACTCGGAGGAGACGCCATTCGAGTTCATCGTAGAGCTTCGTAGCCCCCCTCGGGGTCACTTGCCTCTCCCTCTTGGCCTCGCCATGGTGATGGGGGTCGAGCGGCCTCCCGTATTCTGTCTGGTAGCGCACATATGCTCTCATGGCACCACACAAGTGCACGCGGACTATCCGAAGCCCCATTCCATGCGGCTTGGGTGCGGCTGGAAGGCCTTCGCCCGGGCACATGGGCACGAGGACGGCTACGTCCTCCGCTTCAAGATGGAGGGCTTGCCCGCTTCAAGCTCGAGGGAGCTCCTGTCGGGGTCTCTTCTTCTTTCCCAGCAAGTGAGGACTTGCCGGGGGGGCTTGCAATCTGTTCTTGGTGGCTTCTGAGTCTAGCTGCTGCATAGGGGCTGCCAGGGTCCGCACACTAACCTGGGGCACTGGAGACGCCAGTCTTTAGTGCACCGACACTTGCACACATCGTTTCAATACGTAGAGGAAACTTCGGTCGGACTTCCTTGCGGGTTTAGTCTCAAATAAGCGATAAACCTGGACTAGGGTCTTGTGTGGTTAACAGTCGTGGGCTCATGGCGGACGCCCACGCTAGTGCTTTCTCTTGAAGGTTGCCGAGATGCATGACGTACATATGGTGATAAGGGGTGAGAGTCTGTGTGAAGAAGTATACCCCTGTAGAGTGAATTAATCTGTTCGATAGACGGGTCCTCGGATATGGACTACTTGGAGACTTATTCGGTACATAGACAACTTGAAATGTATACTATAAAATAAGCAAGATAAGTGTGACTTCTATGGATGGCCTTCTCGTAGGGAGACGGGAGTGGATACATAGTGGTGTACTGATTTGTTGAATATGAGGACTCATGTACGCTATCCCACCCCAAACAAAGTAATCATAGTCGAAGTACAGGTTAGCCAAGAGTTAAAGCTGGCTTGCTACAATTAAACTTCACAACCCCTTCATTAATATTGATGCATATGTAGATAGTTCTGATGTAAGTCTTGTTGAGTACCTTTCTACTCACGGGTGCTTAATTTATGTTTCTACGAACGAGACCATAATCTCACTTTTGGTTCTACGCGATGTGTTTGATATTGACCGAATTAGCCTGGGAATCCCACATAGAGGTCTAGACTTTGAGGCTCCTCCAGCCAGTTTTAGTAGATGTGTGTACTCGCACATGTTTTGCTTTCGCTAGCTGCTTGTGTGAATTAAGAGTTGGGTCATGTGACCCATATTTGTAATATCATACTATATTGACTCTTATGAGTCATTAATAAATGCTTGAGTTATAGAGTTGTGTTGTGATTCCATGTTGTATCTATGCATATCGTGCATATTGTATGTATGTTTTCAAATGCATGGTATGTGTGGGATTCGACACCTAGTTGTATGCCTTTAGTAGCCTTCTTTGTAGTTAAATGCCTCTTTGTGCCTCCACTGAGCCGTGGTAACTTGCTACTCCTCCGGACACATTGATTGACCTGCATGTATCCTTCTTTGCTGTTGCGTATGTCCTTACGGGGAAATGTCACATAGTGTAATGGAATCCTTGTAGCTTGCTACGACTCCTCTACAAACACTGATGACCGACACCTGCATTGTTGGGTTACGTATGCATGTTCCTGTACGGTTGTGCCACTTGGGTCCATAACTAGTCATGTCGACCCAGGTTCTCTAACATATGATTGCTAGTGATACATTCATATACGTGAGCCAAAACACGCAAACAGTCTCGACCAAGGTAAGGTGGCACCCGTGGAGTTTACCGTGCGTGAGGCCGCAAAGTGATGTGATGTGTTACATGCGAGATTCGTATGACTTAGGACTGGGTCCCAACAGCATTGGTATCAGAACTTGACTTCCTGTAGGAGAACCAAGCCAAACTCGTCGATGTTGAGTCTAACAACTCTTTAGTTATATAATGGAATTGATATTGGAAGGGAACGTCAGACTCTTTTTACTCCTTTCCTTGTGTCGTTCTGTTTCTGAATGACCCTCTTCTTTGTTCCACGGGATTTTAGAATTATGCTTCTCATCTATCTACTAGGATGACGAGTTATTATGCTGGAAACCTATAGGAAAGTTGTTTTTTTCCCGGATCGATGTCTCCATAAGAATTCAGTTGTTATCTTGTTTGTTTCATGCAGGTTGTCTCATATTTCATACCTGTACAGCCGTTATGCTCTCCAAGTTATCCAAGGGTTATAAAATCTGATGCATTTGAAAACTCATTCCTCGTATTCTCGATGTCTTTTTGGCCAGACAGAGCATACTAATTGTGGTGTTGAGGTACTCTATTACCTTGACGTATTTGTTAAAAGTGTTAGTAAACCATGTTGTCCGAGAGAACATCCCAATCGTCTAGTTCTGTTTTGTGTTTCAGGGTGATGATTCTGGCCCTCATAATCAAAAAGCATCCCGTGATGTTACTTAGTCAGTAGGTATATGTAATGCCCGAGAGTGTAACTTTCCATATTTGGAACCACCATGTGTGGGTCCATGATGTCATTGCCTTGTGAGCTCGATGACTTCGTCTATCTCAAAGTGTCTCCTATGAAGGGCACACAACGTTTTGGCATCAAAGGCAAGCTTGCTCCTCGTTTCGTGGGTCCTTTTAGAGTTGTTGGCAAGAGAGGCGACCTTGTATATCAACTTGTGCTCCCTTTCAACTTTGCAAATGTGCATGACGTGATCCATGTCTCTCAGCTCCGGAGATGCTTCAAGACTCCCGAGCGCACGGTTCATCTTCAAGACATCGACCTTCAACCCGACCTATCCTATCATGAGCATTCAGTTGCGGTTCTCGAGGTGACTGAGCACAACACCGCAACAAGTCAATCAAGTTTCTCAAGGTGCAATGGTCACATCATTCCGATAAAGAGGCCACTTGGGAACGCGAGAATCACCTCCGTTCCGAATTCCCAGAGTTCTTTCAGTCCTAGATCTCGGGACGGGATCTTTTTGTAGTGTGGCAGAGTTTGTAATGCCCCGGAGTGTAACTTGCCATATTTGGAACCTTCACGTGTGGGTCCATGATGTCATTGCCTTGTGAGATATATGCCATGTGTTATTTCATGTGATCTTACCTTGTCTCCCCTTTGCATTCATGCATCCATATCATTCATGCCTTCTTTGTGTTTGTTCTTGTTGTGGATCCTTGGATGTGGTATGTGATGTTGATGTGCTATGTGATGATGAAGTGGTGTGTTTGAAAGTGGGTTTCATCTATGATAGTTTTCAACTAGGTTTCAAACCCCCCCCCTCCTCTATTTCCCAAGCTCAAGATTTACTTGCTCTAACCCTGGTTCAAAAATGTTTATATTTTAGAGTGTTTTCTGGTGGATGTGGTGCTAGGTCTAAGGTGTTTTAAAACTTTGTTTTAGAGGGGTAGATATTCACAAAACAGGTTATTTAATTCTGTTTTGTAAATATTTAAGTGCTCCAAAAATCCTCTTTGCATTTTTATTACTTGGGGCATTATTCCCTTATGCCTAGGGTCATGTTGTTTTATTTTTAGGTTCATAGGTTTTCCCTAGGATTATTTAATTTTTGTTGTGGTTTGTTTTTAAATAGAAAACCCTAGTGGGTTTTTCTTTCTTACCTAGCGCCTCTGAGTGGGCCTCCTCCTCCTCGCTGGCCCAGCTACCTCCTCGCGCGGCAGCCCACTCCCTTCGCTCTCCTATTGACGCCGTCTTCTTCTTCCCCCTCCTTTCCGTCAGACTTTCACAGAAAGCAAGACGGAGAGGTCGAAGTAGTGGCTCACGGATGTCGAGGGCCTCCCTCGCCCCCTATTTATTCCTTGTCGTCCGAGCAGTGATCTAGGGTTCCTCCATGCGCCGCCACCTCCTTTCCCATCTTCCTCCTCCCCGTCCCTCGTTGATAGAAGGTAGGCGAGCTCCTTCTCCGCCATGGTCGATCTGTGATGAGCTCGTCGATGTTGTTGACGTGCTCCTTCCTCCTCTCCAAGCAGTCTAGGAGCACGCGGGACCTCAGGGGAGTCCGTTCCCATAGCAGATCGAAGACGAACGCCCCTACTTCCTCTACTTCGACGACGACCCCTTCTACTCCAACGACTCCCTCCGCAACGGATTCCTCCTCGTCGTCCCCTTCTTCCTCTCCGACAAGCTTGACCTCCTCGGCCAGTGGATGAGCAGAAGCACTCCTCCCCCTTCCCCTGTCGGCAGATCGCGCGTAGAGCCGTAGCAGCGCTGTCGTGTTTCTCTTTGTCGCCGGCGCCGCCGTGTGCTCGTGGAGCAGTAGTTGTAGTGCGTCTCGCGCCGCGTTTAGGTGCGGAATGGAACCGTGGGAGATCCGTCTGCCTTCCAGCAATGAGCCCGTGTCCAATTTGTGGACGATCGCCGGTGGTGACCCTCTCTTGTTCCGGCCACCGTCGGGCTGTAGCAGATCCAGAGGGGGTTGCTCAAAAGAGCAAAGCCCCCCTCTCTGTTAACAATCAAATGCGCAACGCAGTGGCAGTGTGTTGTTTTGGCTTAGCGCAGGTCGTGGGTTCGTGCCCCTGCGGCGCACCCCTTTTTATGATTATCTTGTGGCACAGTAGCAACAGGGGGAAAGCTTACCCTGTTTACTTCCTCTGTTCTATCGATCCAGAGGTGATAGCACAGTGGTTGTGCGTGTGTGTGGTGTGAAGTAGGTCTTGGGTTCGACCCCCAAGCCTCCCCTTTTTATTTTTGTTTTTTCTTCTTCTTTGTTGTTCATAGTATTATTGTTGTAGCATGCTTGGGCAGAAAGGTGAGGTGTTATACCTCACACTCAGTAGGTTTCCACCTTATTTATTTTGCTAATGTGCATGGGTAGGTGTATGTCCATGTGTTGATGTAGATGTGTGGAGTTGTGGTGTGTGCATGTGTGTGCTTGTGCATATGTGCACTAGTGCATGTGTAGGATTAGTGTGTTTATGTGGTTGCAAGCACACCCATGTGTGAATGCATGTGTTTGTGTGGGTGGCCTTGTGAGTGTGAGCTCATAAGCATGTGAAGTTGTGTGTGTTTTGGAAATAGCTTGTGTAGGTGCTAGTGTGTGCATGCTTGTGTTGTATGTGAGTGTGTATGGTGATGTGCTATGGCACACATACATGAGGTCCATCCCTCATGTGCACCATTGGAGTTGTGAGTGTGTGCAAGTGCATGTGTAGTGATGAACTAGCGAGTATCACATATGATATGGCACTATTTGAGCTATATGATTCCATGTTGTTTTTCCTTTCAACTATGCGCCTATTTGTTCTATGCAAGTACCTAGGTATTTTATATGTTTTTGGGGCAGAAACTTCCCAGGAATCCATTGGTAGAATCAGATTTCACTTTGGAACACTTTCCGGAAAAGTCATTTTTCTGTTTTGATGCTTTGTTTAGACCTTGGTGCCATGTGATGTGATGAGCCTAAGAGGGGGATTCATTGATGTGGCAGTACTGGGTGAACCCCTCTACAACATGGTGGTTTTGTTTTATGCTTAGGAGTTTTTATGTGCAAGTTGTGCCTTGTCAAAGTAGGCATGTGGCTGAAATTGTCAGCTTGGTGAAAATCTATGATTTTCACTAAGTCTGAGAAATTGTTGTTATTTTCTTCCCTTGTAGTTATGGTTGCAAAAGTTCATGTGCTCGTAATCAGCCCTTGCAATCAACTAGAGAGTTGGAGCTTTTGTGTTTGTTTAGCTCTCCGTCAATTTTCATGCACTTTCACATCCTGTAGATATTGTTTTGGAGGCTGTCACAATGCTTCAGAGCATAAACAACTCGTGAGAATCTGAGATTTTCACCAAGTCCCCGAAATCTATTTTTTTGTCCAAGTTAGCACCTGTAGATCTTTCTGTGTGTAACTCCTTTTTATTATCTTCTTGCTCATGCTTGTAGAGATTTTGAATAGCTTTTGCCACATATCTTGTTTGGCACATTTGGTTGGCTGTAGGTGCTTTGCATGTTGCTCTCAAACTGCTATGATGCTGTTTAGGACAGATTGCAAAGTTGTGTTGTTTTGAAGCTTCTGAGTGCATTGTTGGTGGTGTGGTGAGTTTCTTTGCACCACCCCACCTATATTTGTTTGTTTGGTCATGTGGCAGCCTAGGAATACCAGAAGTGTGCCATTGGAGTGTGCTTGTGGTGGATTTGACCCGTAGGACGCCGTATCTTGTTTCGTAGTTCCCGGTTGATCAGTAGCTTCCTTCTCAACGTTCTTTATATGTTTTTGCATCGTTTTCTCATGATGCACCTGTTCATGTCATCTTCATGCACGTCAAGATAGCTTAGCGTGAAGTTTTGTCTAGAAGTTTGTCTTTTCTTCTCATGCATATGCAAGTGACTAGAATAGAGATGCATGTTCATTCTCATCTCATGCATCAAGTGTTTGTTGCATCATGTTGTGTTGGTGCTCATTAGCTGTTATTTTTATCTTGGGTAGCACCAGGATGAGAGAGCGAGTACGTGGATTCGGGAGAGTACGTGCAGGACGAACAAGAGCAGTTCCAAGCTGAAGACATCACATGCAAGATGACCGTGACCTTGATACCATCTCTAGCTTTGTTATGCTTAGATTCTCGTTTCCTTCATCATATGCTCGCTGCCTACCACGAAAATAATTGCCTCCTGATATTGCCATGAAACCCAAACACTTTCCCCTCCTAGCTAATGTTGTATGGCTAAGTAGGCATGCTCAGCTTCTAATGTTAGCGTTGCTAGTTGCAGGTGCTAGCTGTCTCATGTGATAACACGAGTTTTGATATCACTATGTTTAGTCTGCTATTAATTAATGCACCTATATACTTGGTAAATGATGGAAGGCCTAGCCTTTTGCTGGGTGATTTGTTCCGTTATTGCCGCCTTAGTTTTCGACTACCGGTGTTTGATTCCATAGCTGATCGCTCCTAACACGTTCGGGGTTGTTATGGGGACCCCCTTGATAAATCATGTAGTGTTAAGACTTGTCTGGTAGGCCCCAACATTGGTTTTAATTTGCTAATCGCTTAATAATAGTTCTGCATAGGGAATAGCTACCCCGAGGATTTAATCAACATCAAGAGTGTTGGTCCAAATTGGTCAGCCTGCGGGGCCACCACAAGGAAACTTGTGGTTTGGTTCTGGTAGCTAGTTCCATCCGTCGTGTCCTGAGATTGAGATACGCGGCTCTTATCAGGGTCGTCGACACGATGGGAGGTCCTTCTAGTCTTGTCTTACCTTAGCGATATATGTTGCGTATAGGAATCCCGGTGAAGCTTTGGTTCTCCCCAGAGTTGAGGTTTTCCTCTAAGGAATCCAACGAGATCACGAGTTCCGTGATAGAGGATTACTTTGCGGCCCATGACCGTTTGTTATGGACTAGTTGGAGCACCCCTGCAGGGTTTAATCTTTTGGAAATTCGTGCCCCCGGTTATGTGGCCACATGGATTATTTGTTAGCATCCGGTTCTAGATAACTTGAACTAATTATAATAAAACTTCCAACCGTGTGTGTAACCGTGACTGTCCCCTTCGAAGACCTCTCTTCGATCGGGAACATGGTGGGGTTATGTTTGACGTAAGTAGGTGTTCAGGATCACTTAGTGATCAACTAGTCTTTGACCGCTCGCGTAGACGACCACATCTATAAAGTTGTTCTACGTAAGTTAGCCACCATAAATGCTTAGGATGCTGCAACCTAAACACTGAACCTTCCTCACCGAACAACTTGACTAGTTTCGGTACCAAGGTCATAGATTGATTAGTCCCTGTGGCTCACAGATTACTTCAACACCCCAATAGGTACAGGTACGCCTGACACAGGTGATCCAGATGGCACGCAGCTAGCGTGGCAGTACGATGAGGAGAACGACCACTTGTACGTGAACTATCCAGAAAACTGAGGTCGTGGTCGTGATCTTGGGCAAGCATGCGGGATAGCATAGCCTTTTCTTATGTTATGTAGTCCGTAGCAGAACTACCTTGTCTGAATAAATGTGTGGATGTAAACTCTGATATTATCTATGTGAGATGGCAAATGATTCCCTATTTGTCATTCTTTAGTTATGTATGTGCTATGTTTATCTTGCTTGCGAAACGCATAGATGCTCTTCTTTCCATTTTGGGGCATTGCCCCCTAAATAGGAAAGGACCGCATCTTAGTCATTACAAGTTGGTAATCAGAGCCTTACGACCATAGGAGCCTTTGTGTGATCGTACTTGGCCAAGTCGAGTCTAGTAAAATGTTTTGAGTCTTAGTTATATCGGAGAGTAGGTTTCTTTTTTCTGCTCTTCCATGATGTGGTGAGGTCCTCGACTTAGGAAATCTTTATTCTACTCCTCTTCTCGCTCAAAAAAAATTTAGGATCACGAGGGTATTTTGAAATCCATATGATATCGATGTGACAGGGGTCTGTCTTGGTGCCTCCCATCTGCCTTGATTTCTTCCGGGGAGTTGAGCTCCAGGGGATTCTTGTACACATGGCCATCATTCAGATTTCTGAGTATCTCAGAACGAAGGATGTTCGTAATTGCTTCAATACTAGTAGTGGCGAGATAACCCCGATGTCCCCAGTACTGGTGCAGATTGTTCGGGAGTACTGCCATACTTTGCATCGTTGTGATCACGAGGGTTCGTAGTAGATGAAGGTCCGAGATTCTGGTTATGTGTTGACGGATGTGATACATTGGACGGCTTAGTATAGGAGTTGTGTGAATATTAATCCTTGTATCTGTGTACCAGATTGCATGACCAGATATTTCGGGAATTCATAGGTGGGATATCAAGTAGTGACTTATAGGACAATCTTCCTACATATGCATGATGTGAGGTTCGGATTCGACATTCAGTGGGTACGTTTGTTCACGGTCTTCTTACAACGGTTCTCGTTGTGTGTTAAAGAGTCCTTGTAGCTTGCTACGACTCGGGGATGCTTCGTAAGTCGTGTGCACTACCTTGCACAGGATGGCTACTGTAAATTCGAGCCCGGGCAATCTTATCCACGAAGATATCGAATGAAATCTTGATCATATGGTTGTTCCGAGGAGTTCTAGCTCATACTTGTTTGCAAGTGGTCTTAATCTTAATTTTGTCGACAGTCACTTTGAGGAAGCATTCTTACTATTTTGTTCGAGTGCAATTGCTAATATTCCTGTTCACGTATTCCTGCCTTTTGATTCAGCTTTACCTTCAATTTCATTCTGTGGGCTAATGTGTTGTCCGTCTTGAGGATAGCTCCACCAACTCGTGAGAATCCAGTTCGTGAGGGTGCTGAGATGCCGCCACCACCCCCTCCACCAGAAAATCCTCCGTATCTGCCTCCTCCTACAGAGGCTTGGCAAGCGGTGATGGTTGCTACAAATGCAAACACTCAGATGCTGATACAGTTGTTGCAAGATAGGACTAATCAGCAGCAAGGCAACTTCAACCATGGTGGCAATCAGTTTGCTAATATGAGTCAGTTCCTGTCAAATCAGCCGAAGACCTTCACGTCGTGTGACCAGCCGTTTGATGCTGAGGATTGGATTTGCGACATGAACAAGAACTTTGAGTGTAGCAATGTTCGTCCAGAGGATTTCATCAAGTTTGCTACATTCCAGCTGAAGGGGCAAGCATCGATCTGGTGGCAGCAGTTGAAGGATTCCAGGGGTGCCAGAGTGATCACTTGGGATGAGTTCTGCACAGACTTCAGGTCCCACTACATCCCGTCTAGCTTTGTGGAGGAGATGCGTGAGAAGTTCAGGCGCTTGAAGCAAGGTGGTAACTCCGTGTACAAGTACAATGTCGAGTTCCACAAGCTAGCCCGATATGCCTTGCAGGACATTCCAGATCAGAAGAGCAAGATCTATCAGTTCACAGGTGGTTTGAAAGAGGATTTACAGCTAGCCCTCGCTTTGCACAATCCTGAGGTGTTCGATAAGTTCTACAACTTGGCTCTCAGGGCTGGGGTAGCTTTTCTCAGGGTGGAGAATTCAAAGAAGCGCTTCAGAGATTCCAGCTCGTCTTCCTCAACTCAGGTGGTTCACAAGCTGCAGAAATATTGGGTGTCTCCTCCTCCTCCTCGGCACACGCAACAGTTCAAGCATTCAGGTGGCCGTGGTTCTTCCCACCCACCCAACCCATCTTTCCAGCAGAGGTTTTAGCAGCAGAAGCAAGGGCCTCCTCAGACACAGTACCGTCAGCCGGAAGATGTTACTTGTCACAAGTGTGGCCAAAAGGGTCACTATGCCAACAAGTGCACTTCTCAGCTGCGTCTTCCGCCTCCTCCTCCAGGCAAACCTCCAAGCAATGCTATCGTGAAGTTCAACCCCAGGTCTGCAAGAGTCAGCATGGTGAATGCTGCTGAAGCAGAGAACTCGTCAGATGTGATTCTGGGTAATCTCCTCGTCAATGATACTCCTGCTAAAGTGTTGTTTGATTCTAGCGCTTCGCATTCTTTCATGTCATATCCCTTTGCATCTGGTAATAATGTTGCGACCGAGTATTTACCAAAGTCTTTGCAAGTTGTGTCTCCGGGTATGCGGATGAGCTCTCAAGTGTTTGTTTCGGAGGTTACTGTCAAGTTGGGTAAATATGCTTTTTTGGCGTCTCCTATTGTCTTGGGAAATTCCGACATTGATTTGATCCTTGGTATGGATTGGTTGGCTATGAACAAGGCATCGATTGATTGTGAAGCTAAAGAAGTGAAGCTAACTCACTCTCCGGAGGACGTGATTATCTGCGCGACGCGCGATGACACAATCCGTCTATTTTCATTAAATGAGAAGGGTGAGATTTCTCCTATTTCGCAAGTCCCAGTGGTCTGCGAATATGAAGATGTGTTTCCAGAAGAACTTCGAGGAATGCCTCCACAGCGAGAAGTGGAATTCATTATTGAGCTTGAACCGAGTACTGAGCCTGTGTGCAAACGGCCGTACAAATTGGGTCCAGAAGAGCTGAAGGTACTTAAGAGGCAACTCGATGAGCAGGAGCGTCTGGGTATGATTAGACCAAGCTCGTTTCCTTGGGGCTGTGGAGTGCTGTTTGTCAAGAAGAAGGATGGCACGGACCGATTGTGTGTCGATTACCGTCCATTGAACAAGAAAACAATCAGAAACATGTATCCACTTCCAAACATAAATGAGTTGTTCGAGCAGTTGAAAGGGGCTAAGGTCTTCTCCAAGCTCGATCTCAGGATGGGTTATCATAAAATTCGCATTCGCGAAGAGGCTATTCCAAAGACTGCTTTCAGGACAAGTTTTGGCTCAGATCGGTATACGGTCATGTATTTTGGTCTGGCAAATGCTCCACCGACATTTTGTCGTATGATGAACAATATCTTCTCTACGTTCAAGAATGAATTGGTCTTGCTGTATCTCGATGATATTCTGGTCTTTTCGGAAACTGAGGGAGAGCATGAAGAACATCTCAGGCTGGTGCTTGATAAGCTGAGAGAGCATAAGTTCTATGCCAAGTTTTCCAAATGTGAGTTCTGGTTGAAAGACGTTGTCTACCTTGGGCACATCATCTCTGTCGAGGGCATCAAAGTTGATCCGTCGAAGGTGCAGGCTATTGTTGAGTGGGAGCCTCCGCAAAATGTGAATCAGCTTCGAAGCTTTCTCAGGATTGCAAGCTATTGTAGAAGATTCGTTGAGAACTTTTCCATGATTGCTAAGCCTCTCTCAAGTCTTCATCAAAAGGGTGTGAAGTATGTCTGGTCTCTAGAGTGTCAGTTAGCCTTCGACACACTCAAAGAGAAGCTCACATCTACTCCAGTCTTGGTTCCTCCTGATAATTCCAAACCTTACCAAGTGTTCTGCGATGCCTCTCTTCAAGGTCTTGGTGCAGTTCTGATGCAAGAGAACAAAGTGATAGCTTATACCTCGAGGCAATTGATGCCAAGTGAGAAGAATTATCATGTTCATGATCTTGAGTTGGCGGCAGTGGTACATGCTCTGATGAGTTGGAGACACCTCTTGTTGGAACGAAAGGTTGAAGTGTTCACCGATTACAAGAGTCTCAAGTACATCTTCACCCAGCCTAACCTCAATCTTTGACAAACTCGTTGGGTCGAAATGCTCCAAGATTTTAATCCGAGCTTTGAGTACACACCAGGCAAAGCTAATGTCGTGGCAGATGCTTTGAGCAGGAAGGCTTACTGCAACAGTCTCATTCTGAAGCCTCTCCACCCTGACCTTTGTGAATCTTTCAGAAAGCTCAACCTTCAGTTAGTACCTCAGGGATTTCTTCCAAATCTTCAGATATCTCCTACCTTGGAAGATCAGGTCCGAGCAGCACAACTTCTTGATGCAATGGCGAAGAATGTTAAGATTGGCTTGGAAAAGGGAGTTCCCAAATATAAGTGCTTCAGTGTTGATGCCAGAGACACATTATTCTTTGAGGATCGTCTTGTCGTTTCGAAAGGTGATCTAAGAAAGGTTATCATGGAAGAAGCTCATAACTCTCTACTCTCAATACATCCAGGAAGCTCCAAGATGTATCAGGACTTGAAACAAACCTTTTGGTGGACTCGCATGAAGCGTGAGATTGCTTAGTTCATAAATGAATGTGATGTATGACGAAGGGTGAAAGCAGAGCATCAATGTCAAGCAGGTCTTTTGCATCCATTTCCCATTCCCGAGTGGAAGTTCGACCATATTGAGATGGATTTCGTCACCGGGTTTCCGAAGTCCAAGAAGGGTAACGATGCCATCTTCGTCGCCATCGACAAGTTCAGTAAAGTGGCTCATTTTCTTCCAGTCAAGGAATCCATCTCGGCAGCTCAGCTTGCAGAGCTGTACACTTCCACGATAGTATGTTTGCACGGCGTGCCTATGTTGATTTCTTCGGATCGCGGAAGTATCTTCACTTCCAAGTTTTGCGACTGTTTCGAGTCTACGATAGGTACGAAGATACGATTTAGCACAGCTTTTAATCCTCAGACTAGTGGGCAAGTGGAGAGAGTCAATGAGGTCCTTGAGGATATGCTGAGAGCCTGTGTCATTTCTTTTGACATGAAGTGGGAAGACTGCCTACCTTTCGCTGAGTTCTCGTATAACAACAATTATCAAGCTAGTTCAGGCAAATCTCCGTTTGAGATTCTCTATGGCATGAAGTGTCATACCGCGCTCAACTGGTCCGACACCGGCGAGCGTCAGATTCTTGGGAATGACTTGATAGAAGAAGCTGAAGAGATGTGTCGGGTCATTCGGGATAATCTCAGAGCAGCGCAGTCCCGTCAGAAGAGCTACTATGATAGCAAGCATCATGACATGTCTTATGAGCTCGATGACTTCGTCTATCTCAAAGTGTCTCCTATGAAGGGTACACAATGTTTTGGCATCAAAGACAAGCTTGCTCCTTGTTTCGTGGGTCCTTTCATAGTTGTTGGCAAGAGAGGCGACCTTGCGTATCAACTTGATCTCCCTTCCAACTTTGCAAATGTGCATGACATGTTCCATGTCTCTCAGCTCCGGAGATGCTTCAAGACACCCGAGCGCACAGTTCATCTTCAAGACATCGACCTTCAACCCGACCTATCCTATTGTGAGCATCCAGTTGCGGTTCTCGAGGCCACTGAGCGCAAGACCCGCAACAAGTCAATCAAGTTTCTCAAGGTGAACTGGTCACATCATTCCGATAAATAGGCCACTTGGGAACACGAGGATCACCTCCGTTCCGAATTCCGAGAGTTCTTTCAGTCCTAGATCTCGGGACGAGATCTTTTTGTAGTGTGGGAGAGTTTGTAATGCCCCAGAGTGTAACTTGCCATATTTGGAACCTTCATGTGTGGGTCCATGATGTCATTGCCTTGTGAGATATATGCCATGTGTTATTTCATGTGATCTTACCTTGTCTCCCCTTTGCATTCATGCATCCATATCATTCATGCCTTCTTTGTGTTTGTCGTTGTTGTGGATCCTTGGATGTGGCATGTGATGTTGATGTGCTATGTGATGATGAAGTGGTGTGTTTGAAAGTTGGTTTCATCTATAATAGTTTTCAACTAGGTTTCAACCCCACTTCTCTATTTCCCAAGCTCAAGATTTACTTGCTCTAACCCTGGTTCAAAAATGTTTATATTTTAGAGTGTTTTCTGGTAGATGTGGTGCTAGGTCTAAGGTGTTTTAAAACTTTGTTTTACAAGGGTAGATATTCACAAAACAGGTTATCTAATTCTGTTTTGTAAATATTTAAGTGCTACAAAAATCCTCTTTGCATTTTATTTATTTGGGGCATAATTCCCTTATGCCCAGGGTCATGTTGTTTTATTTTTAGGTTCACAGGTTTTCCCTAGGATTATTTAATTTTTTCTGTAGTTTTTTTTTAAATAGAAAATCCCAGTGGATTTTTCCTTTCTTACCTGTCACCTCCAATTGGGCCTCCTCCTCCTCGCAGGCGCAGCTACCTCCTCGCGCGGTAGCCCACTCCCTTCCCTCTACTGTTGACGCCGTCTTATTCTTCCCCCTCCTTTCCGTCAGACTTTCAGAGAAAGAGAGACAGAGAGGACGACGCCGTGGCTCACGGACGTCGAGGAGGCCTCCCTCTCCCCCCTATTTATTCTTGGGCGTCCGAGCCGTGATCTAGGGTTCCTCCAAGCGCCGCCACCTTCTTTCCCATCTTCCTCCTCCCTCTCCCTCGTTGACAGAAGGTAGGCGAGCTCCTCCTCCACCATGGTTGATCCCTGACGAGCTCGTCGCCGTCGTTGCCGTGCTCCTTCGTCCTCTCCAAGCAGTCCAGGAGCACGCGGGACCTCAGGGGTGTCCGTTCCCATAGCTGATCAAAGACGAACACCCCTGCTTCCTCTACTTCAACGATGACCCCTTCCGCTCCGACGACTCCCTCTACAATGGCTTCCTCCTCGTCGTCCCCTTCTTCCTCTCCGACAGGGGTGACCTCCTCGACAAGTGGGTGAGCAGAAGCACTCCTGCCCCTTCCCCTGTCGCCAGAGCACACGTAGAGCCATAACAGCGCCGCCGTGTTTCTCTCTGTCGCCGGCGCCACCGCGTGCTCGTGGAGTAGTAGTTGTAGTGCGTCTCGCGCCGCGTTTAGGTATGGAATGGAACCGTGGGAGATCCCTCTCCCTTCCATCAACGAGCCCGTGTCCAATTTGTAGAGGATCACCGGCAGTGACCCTCCCCTGTTCCGACCATCGTCGGGCTGTAGCAGATGCAGAGGGGGTTGCTCAAAAGAGCAAAGCCCCCCTCTCTGTTAACAATCAAACGCGCAGCGCAGTGGCAGTGTGTGGTTTTGGCTTAGCGCAGGTCGTGGGTTCGAGCCCCCGCATCGCACCCCTTTTTGTGATTATCTTGTGGCACAGTAGCAATAGGGGGAAAGCTTACCCTGTTTACTTTCTATGTTCTGTCGAGCCAGAGGTGATAGCACAGTGGTTGTGCGTGTATGTGGTGTGCAGTAGGTCTTGGGTTTGACCCCCCAAGCCTCCCCTTTATATTTTTGTTTTTTCTTCTTCTTCTCTGTTCATAGTATTATTGTTGTAGCATGCTTGGGCAGCAAGGTGAGGTATTATACCTCACACTCAATAGGTTTCAACCTTATTTATTTTGCTAGTGTGCATGGGTAGGTGTATGTCCATGTGTTGATGTAGATGTGTGGAGTTGTGGTGTGTGCATGTGTGTGCTGGTGCATATGTGCACTAGCGCATGTGTAGGAGTAGTGTGTGTATGTGGTTGCAAGCACACCCATGTGTGAGTGCATGTGTTTGTGTGGGTGGCCTTGTGAGTGTGAGCTCATAAGCATGTGAAGTTGTGTGTGTCTTAGATATAGATTGTGTAGGTGCTAGTATGTGCATGCTTGTTTGTATGTGAGTTTGTATGGTGATGTGCTATGGCACACATACATGAGGTCCATCCCTCATGTGCACCATTGGAGTTGTGAGTGTGTGCAAGTGCATGTGTAGTGATGAACTTGTGAGTATCAGATATGATATGGCACTATTTGAGCTATATGATTCCATGTTGTTTTTCTTTTCAACTTTGTGCCGATTTGTTCTATGCAAGTACCTAGGTATTTTATATGTTTTTGGGGTAGAAACGTCCCAGCAATCCATTGGTGGAATCAGATTTCACTTTGGAACACTTTCTAGAAAATTCATTTTTATGTTTTGATGCTTTGTTTAGAGCTTGGTGCCATGTGATGTGATGAGCCTAAGAGGGGGATTCCTTGATGTGGGGGTAGTGGGTGAACCCCTCTACACCATGGTGGTTTTGCTTTATGCTTAGGAGTATTTATGTACAAGTTGTGCCATGTCAAAGTAGGCATCTAGCTGAAATTGTCAGCTTGGTGAAAATCTTTGATTTTCACTAAGTTTGAGAAACTGCTATTATTTTTTCCCTTGTTGTTGTGGTTGCAAAAGTTCATGTGTTGGGAATTAGCCCTTCCAATCAACTGTAGATTTGGAGCTTTTATGTTTGTCTAGCTCTCACAATTTTCATGCACTTTCACTTCATGTAGATATTGTTTAGGAGGCTGTCAAAATGCTTCAGAGCATAAACAGCTGGTGAGAATGTGAGATTTTCACTAAGTCCCTGAAATCTGTTATTTTTGTCCAAGTTAGCACCTGTAGATCTTTCTGTGTGTAACTCCTTTGTATTATCTTCTTGCTCATGCTTGTAGAGCTTTTGAATAGCTTTTGCCACATATCTTGTTTGGCACATATCTTTCTGTGCTTTGCATGTTGCTCTCAAACTCCTATGATGCTGTTTAGGACTGGTTGCAAAGTTTTGTTGTTTTGAAGCTTGTAAGTGCATAGTTGGTGGTGTGGTGAGTTTCTTTGCACCACCCCACCTATATTTTTTTGTTTGGTCATGTGGCAACCTGGGAATACCAGAAGTGTGCCGTTGGAGTGTGCTTGTGGTGGATTTGACCCGTAGGATGCCCTATCTTGTTTCATAGTTTCCGGTTGACGCCTAGCCATTTGCCGGGTGATTTGTTCCATTATTGCCGCCTTAGTTTCCGGCTACCGGTGTTTGATTCCATAACTGGTCGCTCCTAACACGTTCGGGGTTGTTATGGGACCCCCTTGATAAATCATGTAGTGTTAAGACTTTTCCGGCAGGACCCAACATTGGTTTTAATTTGCTAATCACTTAATAATAGTTCTAAATAGGGAATAGCAACCCCGAGGATTTAAACAACACCCCGGGCCAGTGCTCCTCATGAGTGTTGGTCCAAACTGGTCTGCCTGAGTGGCCACCACAAGGAAACTTGAGGTTTGGTTCTCGTAGCTAGTTCCATCCGTCGTGTCCTAAGACTGAGATACGCGGCTCTTATCGGGGTCGTCGACATGACGGAAGGTCCTGCTAGTCTTGTCTTACCTTAGCGGTATATCTTGCATATAGGAATCTCGGTGAGGCTTTGGTTCTCCCGAGAGTTGAGGTTTTCCTCTAAGGAATCCGACGAGATCACGAGTTTCTTGATAGAGGATTACTTTACGGCCCGTGACCGTTTTTGATGGACTAGTTGGAGCACCCCTGCAGGGTTTAATCTTTCAGAAAGTCGTCCCCGCGGTTATGTGGCAACATCGATTATTTGTTAACATCCGGTTCTAGATAACTTTAACTAATTATAATAAAACAGCCAACCGTGTGCGTAACCGTGACTGTCCCCTTGGAAGACCTCTCTTCGATCGGGAACACGGTGGGGTTATGTTTGACGTAAGTAGGTGTTCAGGATCACTTAGTGATCAACTAGTATTCGACCGCTCACGTAGACCACCACATTTGTAACTTTGTTCTACGTAAGTTAGCCACCATAAATGCTTAGGATGCTGCAACCTAAACACTGAACCTTCCTCACC
The DNA here is from genome assembly GCF_904849725.1 of Hordeum vulgare subsp. vulgare. NCBI lineage: Eukaryota > Viridiplantae > Streptophyta > Magnoliopsida > Poales > Poaceae > Hordeum > Hordeum vulgare. The sequence goes on from NC_058522.1 coordinate 194,207,520, forward strand.
TAATAACTTGACTAGCTTCGGTACCAAGGTCATAGATTGTTGAGTCCATGTGGCTCACAGATTACTTCAACACCCCAACAGGTACAAGTACGGCCGACACAGGTGATCCAGATGGCACGCAGCTGGCGTGGCAGTACGATGAGAAGAACGACCGCCTATACGTGAACTATCGAGAAGACTGAGGTCGTGGTCGTGATCGTGGGCAAGCATGCGGGATAGCATAGCCTTTTCTTATGTTATGTAGTCCGTAGCGGAACTACCTTGTCTGAATAAATGTGTGGATGTAAACTCTGATATTATCTATGTGAGATGGCAAACAATTCCCTATTTGTCATTCTTGAATTATGTATGTGCTATGTTTATCTTGCTTACGAAACGCATAGATGTGCTTCTTTCAATTTTGGGGCATCGCCCCCTAAATAGGAAAGGACCGCATCTTAGTCGTTACAGTATAATATTTTCGGGTTCTTGAACCCAAGGATCATTCCGCTCATTCCCTGGATAGTATTTGCCCATTTCTTTAGAATATTAGTAACCTTGTTCTAGTCCTAGAGGTTCGTGGTATATCATTCTTCCAATACCATGAACTATCATGGCAAAAGTTCTTTGTGAACTAAATGATCAGAATGTACTCGATGAGTTCTCCATTCTAGTTGTGACTCTATCAGTCCCTCCTTCTGTATGGGTTATCTGGAGGAATTATGTTGAAATCGTTCGACATGCTAACCTATTCATCTAGAACTTAGAAAAATAATGTGCTCTTGAATTTCCCCTCTTTAGTTGTATTCTGACGTTCAACTAAGAGTGGATAGTCAAGAGTAGTTGTGCACTCGTATTTATTGATGCCTACTATTCTTGTTTTCTATCAAGCCATTCTATTTTAGAATGACTAGGAGAAACAAACTCTAGTTCCTTGTCCATTTCTTTGATTTGGTCAAAGCAGTTGTATCTTGCAGATCAAAATGACAATCCAACTTCTGTTCTGTTCTACCCTAAAGTATCACCGTATTTATGTCAAGAGTATTATAAGAATTGCAAAATCTCTTATGGATTCTTGATACTGTGGTACTTCTCTTCCTCATTATTCATTACGAGTCTCCGTGTTGGTTGTAATTGTAATATCGACAAGTGAACCATGAAGTGTGAAATCAATACTTCTAGCAACTTTGTTGCTTGGTAGTTAATGGATAATAATTTCATTCTTGGTGTGTTGGTTATTGTATCACCATTCGAAAGATTGATCGTGGTACCTAGTCCATTTTTCATTGTACACATTTCGATCAATGGGTTAGGGTTGTGTCAATCCTTTGCTCTTTTGATCATATCTTCTTGCCCGGCAAAGCAAGATTGTTCCCGAGTCTAATAACATATCGGCGGTTTGTGATTTCCTGAATATCTTCTCAAAAGTATTACTAGGTTGTTCCTTGACCATTATGTTGAGCTTGTGATCAAGTTGTGTCTGGAAAAACAACTACTATGGGAAACTCGAGGAGTCCCTTCATCGTTCGGCGGGGAGAGAGGGGTACGGCATCGAGATCGGAGCTACCGATCTACACCGGCAAGGTCTTTTACCTAGGTTCGGGCTGCTTGGCGCGTAAAACCCTACTCCTGCTTAGTTTGTATTAGGTGCTTATTGTAGAGTGATTTGCTACAGAAACTTAGTAGGTGATTAGGGAGTTTTCAATCCCAAAAGGTCCAACCCTTAAGAATGAGCCTTGGGCCTTCTTTTATAGGCAAAGGGGTCACCAATAGTGTGCTCACGGGGTGAATGGTGAACAGTACTCAATGCTCTTCTTCTTCGGTGGTGTCAGGGGCAGTAAATGCCTTGTTTGACCCATGACCTCCCGCAAGGTGGTCGCGACACGTACCGAGGTGAATCGACACCTGGGTCTTGTGCTGGCACATGAGGGATGTGTTGGAACCGTCAGATTGTGGTAGAAACGGGGGAGGACACCTGGCGAGCAGAAGGGGCCTTTCTGGCCTGGAGCCTCTGTCGGACGACTTAGTCACCTTCCCAACAAGGAGGGCTTGCCGAGCGGGGGGCTTGAACACTTTCCCGGCAAGGAGGGCTTGCCGGGGGCCTTGCTAGTCCGTGCGAGCCTTCCCTGCAACGGAGACTTGCCGTGGTCTTGCTAATCTTCGGGAGTCTTCCCGGCGAAGTGGGCTTGCCGGGGCCTTGGAATCTTCCCGGCAAGGAGGGCTTGCCCGGGCCTTCTGAATCTTCCTAGCAATGAGGGCTTGCCGGGGCCTTGCATCTAGAGCCCTTGTACTCCACACCCCATGAAGAGAGGGAAGGGCATGGCCTTGGTGGGTCTTGGATTTCCTTTCTACTGTTCTTCCCAGTGCACTGCCATCAGGGGCGTAGCCGATGCCCGTGCACAAGTCTGGGGCACAAGGGACCCCAGTCTCTAGTTCACCGAGAGGAGCCCCCGGGCCTGGCGCACGCACGCGCGCGGGGCGTTGCTGGGCCAGGCCCAAAGTAGTGCACATACTTCCTTGGCAGGGACTATGCAACTTCAGAGCCGTTGCACATGGCCCTCCCCCACCTCGCGCATCAAGCGCGCGAGGTGGAGAAGTGCGCGCACAGTAGCCTGCCCACCTCCCGATACATTACAGCCACACATGAAGCAGGCGTAGTAAAGGTCAGGCAAGTGGCGTTCGTGGCCATAAAGGCCGCAGTCGTGGCAGGGCCCGCCCCTGCATGCATTGGTGCAGTAGGGCGGTTCCTTGTTCTCCCCTGATCATGGGTGATTGGGCGAGAGGGGCGGTGGTTTATGGAGTGAGGGGAGCTAGCCCCCGCGCCTCACCCTATAAATTAGGAAGTTTGCGAGGGGGTTTTGCGCATCCATCAACACCTGAAACATTCACCACCCCCAGCTTGCATCTGCAAAATCTTTTCTAGCTCCATGTGGCGCTCACCCCTAACCATGGCTAGGGGACGAGGGAGGCCACCATTGGCCGCCAGGGCGGCAAGGGGATCCCACTCAGATCATGTCATAGCTTCAGGGGCTGCAGCTGCGGAGGGTGGCACGAGCGCCCGCGGTGTTGGAGGGGCGAGGGGTCGTGGAGGCCGTGGCGGGGGGAGGCGGAGTGCTATTCCAGCACCTCCATCTTCTCCTAGGCTTGTTCCCGCGGGGACTCACATTGAAAGGACTTCGTTGGAGTTTCTTGTCAGACTGCAAGGTCGCATTCGGACCCGGCTTCAACTCCTCATCGCCTTCGCCAAGGTGATGAGCGAAGAGAAGCCCCCGATGTTGCGGCTTCGGGTGCATGGCTGCGGCAACGGCGCGGTCCCGGTGACCGTGGAGGTCGTGGGTTGAAGAGCTTCGCCCGTGCCAATAACCTCTGGGATGGGCATGCCCTTCGCTCCAAGATGATGGTGGACAACTTGCTCTCCGTCAAGATATACAAGAGCTCGGGTGCACGCCTCGGCTGCTGCGAAGAAAGCTCGAGCGGGACTGACAGCCCTTCCTCGCGTGAGAGCGATGAGGATGGTTCAGATGGTAGTGACGACGAGTATGGGTCAGACCATCGGCAGGCTAAGCCTGGGTACGAGGATCTGACCTCGGACTAACCGCTGGTCGCACCATCATCGTCAGTCCGCGGTCCTCCTCCTCCCGAGCCAGGACCGATGAGCCGGAAGAATCGACGTTGGCGCATATTGCGAGGGCGCCTGGTTCCCGTTTCCGCCGTCCCCTCAGGCCCCGTTCTCCACTGTGCAATGTTGGTCCAGGAAGGGATAGCACTGGTCGCGCCTGGGGCCTTGCCGCTTTTTGTCTTCTTGAACTTTTGTCTGGCAAGTGTGTCCCTTGCCAAAAGATAGTACCATAGGTGAGAGTAGCAAAAATCATTCATGTAATTTGTCTGAGTTTGTTTCAAACAAATGAATGAAATGTTGTTTCCTTTGCGTCTGATCTCTCCCCTTGTATGATATGCCTTTTGCATTCTCCGGAACCTTGCCGGCATGATTGGTCCTGCCGCTAGTGCTTTGAGGAACGGATCCTTAGTAGTTCGCTTGAGGGTTCGTTACCATCAAGGCTCCTTGTCGCACTCAGTGCGACCGTTAGATCGTCGAGCGCGGCTTGAGGCGAAATAAGGTGATGTGTAGCCGCTTAGTCTGTTGAACAGGTTTGAAACAGTGTGAAGGAGCTCTGTGGCTGTTCAAGTTGTTGCACTAGTTCAAAACAGAACTAAGGCGCACGAATCCTGACAAGGTTCCATCTATGCGCATGTTTCTCAAACTAGGTTTGGGATCTTCCAGAATGGAAACAACCTATCTACTCAAAAATTTCATATGAAATACTTATCACTTATCTGTTGTGCCGCGGCAGTTCTCCCCGCGGTGCTTGGGTCCTTTGCTGGGGCCTTAGGTCCTCGACAAGCAGGAGGCTATACCTTCCCGTACACTTCCCCTACGGCAAGGTACTTGCCGACAGTTCTTGACTATCATACAGAAGGGGGGTTGTGAGAGCATAACGCCTTTTCCTATTTTGCCAGACCATGCTGACGGAGCCCCCGAGCGCACCTTTGGCGACGATGTGGTGCTTCCGGGGAAAAGAGTTTCGGCTGGATTGAGCACCCAGGGTTCCGGGGCCCGCAGGCGCATTCTCGATGGCTATGCACCTGTTCGTGGAGGTGCGTCGGCCGGAGTATGCGCGAGAGGCCTCGCCGAAGCCCCTAGGCACACCCTCGATAGCAGCACACTGTCCCACAGCGGCGCATCAGCCTGATGTCTTTGAGCTCGAGGTCTCCGTCTCCCTAGCCTGCGCTCGCGCAGCAGGGCGCCCGCGCAGGCGTTAGGAGGCCGTGGCGAACTAGAGCGACCACCGCTACGCTATGCTTCGAGGGACTGCGTTGGTGTGCTCATCTTCCCAAGATCTGATGCGGTACTTGCATGAATCCACGAAAAAGCTCTCAACCACCACTCCCCCTACCTGGCGCCCAAAAGATGGCTAGGAACACCGACACCTATGGGAAACTCGAGAATTCCCTTGATCGTTCGGCGGGGAGAGAGAGGTACGGCGTCGAGAGCGAGGCTAGTGATCAACACCGGCAAGGTCTTTTACCCAGGTTCAGACCGCTTGGCGCGTAAAACCCTACTCCTGCTTAGTTTGTATTACGTGCTTACTATAGGGTGATTTGCTACAGTAACTTAGTAGGTGATTAGGGAGTCTCCAATCCCAAAAGGTCCGACCCTTAAGAATGAGCCTTGGGCCTCCTTTTATAGGCAAAGGGGTCACCAACAGTGTGCTCACGGGGTGAATAGTGAACAGTATTCACCGCTCTTCTTTTTCGGTGGTGTCAGGGGCAGTAAATGCCTTGTCTGGCCCCTGACTTGCGGCAAGGTGATCGCGACACGTACCCAGGTGAATCGACACCTCGGTCTTGTGCTGGCACACGAGGGATCTGCTGGAGAGGTCGGATTGTGGTAGAAACGGGGGAGGACACCTTGGGAGCGAAAGGGGCTTGCTGGCCTAGAGCCTTTGTCGTACGACTTGGTCACCTTCCCGAAAAGGAGGGCTTGCGAGGGGAGGGGGTTGAACACTTTCCCAACAAGCAGGGATTGTCGGGGGCCTCGCCAATCTGTGCGAGCCTCTCGGCAAGGGAGGCTTGCTGTGGTCTTGCTAATCTTCGGGAGTCTTCCTGGCGAAGTGGGCTTGCCGGGGCCTTGGAATCTTCCCGGCAAGGAGGGTTTCCCGGGGCCTTGGGAATCTTTCCGGTAATGAGGGCTTGCCGGGGCCTTGCATCTGGAGCCCTTGTACTCCACGCCCCAAGAAGAGAGGGAAGGGCCTGTCCTTGGTGGGTCTTGGATTGCCTTTGTGTTGTCCTTCCCGGTGCACTGCAGTAAGGGGCGTCGCCGATGCCCGTGCACAAGTCTGGGGCACAAGGGACCCCAGTCTGTAGTGCACCCGCAAGTTGGTTTTCCTATAACACCACCTTTTCTCCTAGAATCTGTGTTGGGTACCCCTGAACTAGTTGGTTAAGCTAAACAACAACTTGGACAGTTGGACGATAAAAGCTTTGCCTGACTTAGTTCATTTGTGTTGTGTGAGTCTTGAATAAAGAGGATATCTTCACTGGTTGATCCCTGTGATCAATTGTTGTACTTATTGTCTTGACCAATCCTTGATTTGACTGTGGGCTATCGTAAATCAAAAATTAGAACCAAAGACTTTCCTAATGTTGTCTTATGATAACCCAAAAGTATAGGGGATCGGAATAGTTCTCGAGGGTTGAATATTCAATCCAAATTTATTGATTAGACTCAAGGGGAGCCAATGAATATTGTCGACTATTAGCAGCTGAGTTGTTAATTAAACCAAACCTAAAAATCTTAATATCTATAGCAAAGTATTTAGTAGCAAAGTAATATGGAGGTAACGGTAACGGTGGCAAACGTGACGTAGCAGTTTCGTAGTGATTGTAATAATAGCAACAGAAAAGTAACTTAGAAAAGATCAATATGTGGAAAGCTCGTAGGCAATGGATCGGTGATGTATAATTATGTCGGATGACATTTATCATGCAACAATCATAGCACAGGGTGATACAGAACTAGCTCTAATCCATCAATGTAATATAGGCATGTATTCCATACATAGTCATACGTGCTTATGGAAAAGAACTTGCATGACATTTTTTGTGCTACCCTCCCATGGCAATGGGGTCCTAATGGAAACTAAGGGATATTAAGGCCTACTTTTAATAGAGAACTGGACCAAAGCATTAGCACTTAGTGAATACATGGAGTCCTCAAACTACGGTAATCACCGGAAAGAATCCCAATTATTGTCACCTTGCGGATGCGGATCATAACTCCTAATAGGTGTCTATAACTTGCAAGATAGGATCAAGAATACATATATATTCATGAAAACATAATAGATTCACATCTGAAATCATGTCACTCGGGCCCTAGTGACAAGCATTAAGCATAACAGAGTCACACCAACATTAATCTCAGAACGTAATGGATACTAGGGATCAAACCCAAACAAAACTAACTCGATTACATGATAGATCTCATCCAATCTAGTACCATCCAACAAGCCTACGATGGAATTACTCAGGAACGACGAAGAGCATCATGAAATTGGTGATGAAGGATGGTTGGTGATGATGACTGCATCGTTTTCCCCTCTCCAGAGCCCAAATCAGACTCTAGATATGCCCTCCCGAGGAAGAACATGAGGTGGTGGAGGCTCCGTATTGTAAAATGTGATGAACTCTTCTCTGCAATTTTTTCTCATCGAATAGGAATATATAGAAGTGCAAACAAGGTTAGCGGAGCCACAAGGGCTGCACAAGCCAGGGGCGCGCCCTGCAGGCTTGTGGCGAGGTGGTGGCCCCTCTCCGGCTGATTCTTTCGGCAATATTTTTTATTAATTCCAAAACGTTCTCCATAAATTTTCAGGCCAATCCGAGAACTTCTATTTTTGCAAAAAAATAACACCAAGGCAATTCTGCTGAAAACAGCGTCAGTCTGGGTTAGTTCCATTCAAATCATGCAAATTAGAGTCCAAAACAGGGGCAAAAGACTTTGGAAAAGTAGATACGTTGGAGACATAGAAACTCTCCAAGCTTAAATCTTTGCTTGTACTCAAGCAATTCAGTTGATAAACTGAAAGTGATAAAGAAAAACTTTTACAAACTCTGTTTGATCTTGTTGTTGTAAATATGTCTAACTTATGTTCAGATCTTCAGCTAAGATTATAGACTAACCACATTCACAATAATATTTAGGTCTCGTATTTACTTATATCAATGGCATAATCAACTAGCGAGCAATAATAATAAGTCTCGGATGACAACAATTTTATCAAAACAATCATAATACAATATAATAAACTCGAATCTCGCTAGCCTTTCTGAGATCTCAAAACATAAATGCAGAGCACCTCCGAAGAACAAGGACTAACTACACATTGTAATTCATGGTAAAAGAGATCCAGTCATACTCATACTCAATATCAATTAATAGAAAGCACACAAATGACGGAGGTGCTCTCTAACTGGTGCCTTTTTGTAAGAAGAGGATGACTGAACAGTAAAGTAAAATAGATAGCCCCTTCACTGAGGGAAGCATTTATTTATAGAGGTGCTAGAGCTCGAGCTTTTAAAACATGGATGAATAATATCTTTGGGCGATATGCTTTCGTGGTCAACATAACAACTAAGAGATCTCCATATCTTCTATGCTAGATACATTATAGGCGGTTCCCAGACATAATAGTAAAGTTTTTACTCCCCCTCCACCAATCGATCACACTCCATGGCGGACCGATGTGGGGACCCCGACTTACGAGTCGAGACCGCCGAATGAACTTGCCCAGTGATCCCAGAGACCAATGCTCACAGAACACACATATACTGAATATTAAGAGTCTTACATCCATACATATCGTTTGATACAAGAAATGACCATTCCGGTCAAGTCTTACATGTTTATAGGGCCTAGCAGTCCAACACACCACACTGGACCTATAGCGGAAATGTTGGTCGAAAGCGTGAACCCATGCCATCAGCCTTAACCTACACACATTCTCACTGGAAGCGTCCTAGCTCGCAAGAACGTCACCAAGTTACTCTTCACATATCCTGCTCTCTCATACCTAGTCAATGAAATAACCAATGGCAAGCCAATGAGTACTTTGAATGTACTCGCAAACAGCCCATGATATGAACAATGCAATTGAAGGAATAACAAGTAATATGCATCTTTGGTGGATAACATCTTGGTTGTAAATAAACATGATGATGGGTATGCAACATAAGCTAAATGTTATTTCGAAGAAAAGATTACAGAAACAAATATATCTGTTGAGGGCTGAACACTCCGGGTTCACCCTATAAGGCAAGTCACCAAACTTGGTCATATCAATTCTTTCATGAAACACGGTTTACCACATACTCACACACACTTGGTTTATGCGGAAACGACTGGACGTAGTTTCAGCGGGATTACCCAACTATCCTTGACCGTGGACACGACTATTCGAATAGTTTTACACTCTGTAGAGGTAGTACGCTGGACCCACGAGATACGGGAAACTTCCGTGTCATCCACGACTCGCGGTATATAACATACCCGAGGTAAGTACCCGATCAATGCCTTTCCCCTGACGATACTAGACAAAGAGATCCACTCGACTAGTACCCAGCCCACATGTTGTATGACTTACGAGCATCGACTTTGGACAGTATCAACCATGCGGGGACAAACGGTGTGCCTGGAACACGTAAAATGGCATAGTCGCCCTACCTGACACGACCCCATCATGAGAGTGACCACACATCACTCCCGCCACTAGTAATGTGGTTATTTGCTAGCACCGACCAGGGTAATCAACACAGCCCCGTCCCGTAAAGGGGTAACGTGGTCGTACATGTAAGGTTGGGATGGTCGACACATCATAAATCTATTCCCATTTCCGAAACCATACACACTCAAAATACCCGGGGCACCACTTCACCAAAAGTGGCCACCTAACTCATCATCACCCTCGGGCATTAGTGGCACCCGACTGGGTTTTCATAAACCTTTGCTTTATGTCAACAACATGCTCATGCTACTGCTATTCTATCTTTACTTGTCAACATGATATTAGCGTGACCCTCATAGGTGGTAGGATCATGCCTAAAATGCAAGTGCTCTGGAGGAGCCATCGGTAACATCACTTCAATGATTTAGCGGTACTTATGATCATATGCAACGGAAATATTTGCTATACTAACATGCATTTATATCATATGCTCGGTCATGGTCAAAGGGCTGCTTGCCATGGTCAGCTAGGTATCCGGGGTCTTTGAGGTCTTCCGGTCCGACTCCTTCGTCACACGGGTTTTCTATCGTCGGAAACAAACATAATAAGCCAGACAACAAGCAGAAATAAAACTGCTATAAATTATATTTTTCTTGGACCTCTCTGGTCATAAGAAAAATAATTGAAGCTTGCCATAGGAGGTTTGGATCATCAAGGATTTTTGAATGGAGAAAAGGAGGACTAGGGGATTGTTTGTGAAGCCCACAGAAAATATTATGATAAAAAAGAGTGGAGGCACTCATTTAACAGAGAACAATTTAATAAATATCTAGGAAGTTGTTTCACTAGATTTGGAGTTGAAATGATTATACTAGGAATTTTCCAATACTGGATAAATAGCAATAGGAAGCTATTTATTTAATACAACAGAATAAATCCTCATAAAAATGTTGTCCAAGGCTTCAAAAATAGGGTATGATATTAGAAGGCTCTGGAAGTTGGAATAACTCCATTTGGAGTTGATTTGGATCCTCTAGGAATTTCACAAGGTGAATTTAAATCATTTAGATTTGGATTTAGAAAAACAACACAAAACGGTTGCTTGGAAAAATGTGGAAGGCACATATTTGGATAGCCCTGAATTTTAGGAACCTGCGGGAGTTTGAATCAAACAATTTGGAGTTGGAATGATTTTTATATGGATTTATGAATCTCATTAGAAAAAAGAAATGACAGAAAACAGATGAATCACATAAGGTTTAAACGACGCTCATGGCGCAGAATAGCCACTAGGCCGGCCTGACTGCGCACACGCTGAGACGCTACTCGTGCACTTTCCGAAATGCGCCTTTGAAGCAGGGAGGCGGAAAGATGGTAGTGCGCCTCCACTTACGGGCTGGGCCCGATCCTGGCTGCCGCTGACGGGCGGGCCCCAACCGCCAGGTTCATCCCCTACCTCGCGCGGGCAGAGGAGGACCAGGGGAGGGGAGCCAGTCTCGTGCCGACGCTTGCCCCCAGCGGCACGAGGCACCTCCGGCGAAGCCCGGCACACCGGCGAGCTCGGGCGGCTGCGCCGCATCCGACCAGGAACTAAGCACCAGCAGGGAGGGGCTGCAGCGGCACTGGCTGGGGTGGCCGAGAGGGAGGCAGACGGCCCTCATGGGCCTCGGGCGCGTGGAGCCTAGGGAGAAGATGGGGCGCTGAGGGGGATGCGAGGCGACGGGAAGGATTCAACGGAGAGCCCACGAGCGAGCGGGGCCCTGGTTGCTCGATCCGGAGGTGCTCCCGGCGTGAGAACTTCGTCCATAGCCGCCATGGAGGAGGGGATATAGCTCGTGAGGAGGAGGGGAGCTCAGGAGATTGCTAGGAGAGAGGAAGGGCTGAGTGGGAGCCAAAGGTCTCGGAGAAGAGGGGATAAGAGAGGGGGAAGGGTGAGAGAGCTCGGGAGCTCTCTAGAACTTCGGTACATGGTGAGAGAACGCGTGCGTGGGAATATTTGGCCGCCTCTGGGTGTCGGGGGTGGCTTGGACTGTTCAAGAGAAGAGTCCTGGCATGCTGGGACACGCGGCCATGGAGGGACTCGAGCTGTAGGACGAAGAAAGGGAATTGAGGTGAAACCTTGTCTACCAGTCTTATACATGGAAGGACTACAACAATGCCAAGTTTGAGATCAGGCATAGGTGTGTAGCTAGTACTTGTTGTACAAAGCTACATTTGTGCCATAAATCAACTTCTAGATGTGTTGCTCATTTTTCCTACATGAGCATGTCATCTATTGGTTTGAAATGATGCCTTGGGATGCTAGGGGTCCTTTGGAAAGAGATGGAGGCTTTGGCTTAAGCAGAAGTGGGGCAACAGGGGTGAAGATGGCGATTCCAAGGATAAAATGAGGAATAGTTACATAGAGCCTCTCTCCAATAATTGACCAGTGGCCATTGAAATGTTACTCGAGGTAAAATGTGACTATAGGAAGCTGTGGTAGAAAGTTGAGCTTAAGGGTAAAAGTGGAAGGGGCCAAAGTAGCCAATAAAGTGAATGCACAGAAGGTGTTTGATGAGTGGCAGGGCAACCAGATGGACTTCAATGGGTATGAAACTTAACAGGATCAAATAAGAGATGAAAATAGGCTTGGACACCAAATTTGGGATTTGGTGGACAAGGTTTCCAATGTAGACTTGGAAAACCATGAAATGGGCATAAATAGTTTTCTGCTTACAAAACTATTCAAATCAATTCCCACAAATCCAATAGTTGGTGTGGGGGCATTATTTGAGCATTAAGGCATGCACAAAACGTTTGGGGTCAAATGGAGAAACTTTATAATGTAAAGTTCCCCCAAGTCAGAAATAAACATAGAGGGTTTTGAGGGTCTTGGGACAAGTTCTTCTATTATCCTTGATGAACCATTTGGTGTGGATGCATTATTGGAGTATAAGAACATGTCTACCAAATTTGAGCACAATTCAAGACACTTGACAATGTAGAGTTGCTCAAATTTGGATCTGGACAGATGGGGTTTTAGAATAATTAGGGGAGTCAAATCAACTTGGATTGAGATGAAACTTCGCAAGATCATCAAACATATCATAGGTGACATGCTAGAATTTTACTGGAATTAATTGAGAATATTTCTTATAGAAATATCCCAAAAGCTTGAAATAGGCAGGAAGAGTTTTGAAGGGTTTGCCCAATATTTTGAACATGACCATGTGTTGAAACTCATATATATGGAATATATATGTCCACCGAGTTTCCCAAAATTTCCTTAAATATTTTGAAAGCAATAAAAATAACTTTCCTTCATAAGAGACCATTTGTGGCCTCACAAGAAGGCATTTAAATAGATTAGTAAAATAACTTTTAAAATAATAATATGGTGGTTTTGGGAAGTCTTTTTGATAATGGGTTTTAAATAAAATAATTGGTGAAAAATAAATTCTCTAATTTGAGGACTTGTCGTACAAATCTCATCTGAGGGGTTTTGAAAGCTTAATTCAAATAATTGCTTTTTGGTGAAAATAATATTTGGTAAAAATAGTGTCTGGTCCTAAACACATGGCATGATCATTAGGAAGGAGTTTTGGGCTAAGGAGGTGAGTCTTGAGAGTAACAGAAATTGTTGAGAATCAAACAAAAGCATACAAGCAAGCAAGCAAACAATAGTCACTTCAAGCATCACAAGCAATCACAAAAAAATTAATTGGTACTAATGTTTGAAATAAGTTAATTTGTCAGGAAAGCTAAATGCAGGGTGTTACAACCAAATCCACGGGTACCGTCCATACAAACAACAATCCTGGGGGAGGTTTTTTTCATTAAATTTTGATTTGACCTTTGAGCATGGAAGTGGGCATCCCGATTACCATCCACTTTCTCGTGAATAATAGTGAATCAACACATATCTTGAGAATGACCCACCTAGCATGGAAGATAGTGATAGCCCCAGTCACTACATGAGTGATTCGGGCATACAAAACAGAATATTCATTTGAAGGTTTAGAGTGTGGCACATGCAAATTTACTTGGGATGGCAGGTAAATACCGCATATAGGTAGGTGTGTGGACTCATATGAAACAACTTTTGGGTTTATGGAAATGGATGCTCAAGCAGTATTCCCGCTTAGTACAAGTGGAGGCTAGCAAGAGACAGCGGAGCGACCAACTAGAGAGCGACAACAGTCATAATACTGCTTTGGGATTAAACAACATTGAATGCAAGCATGAGTAGGATCTAAATCACCGTTAACATGAACATCGTGGAGGCTATGTTGGTTTTGTTTGAACTAGATGCGTTAACATGTGCCAAGTGAAGCCACTCGAATCATCCGGAGGAGGATACCATTCTATCATACTACATCACAACCATTTTAATATGCAGGTTGGCACTCAAGGCAAACCATTATTCACTCCTAGATAATTAAGAATGGCATAAGTAACTATAATCTCTAATTTTCATTGCAAACATGTTCAATCGAGAACGAGCTGAATATAGAATGATGAGCTAATCATATTTACAAAAACAAAGTAGGTCGAGTTCATACCTGCTTTCTCCATCTCCGTCACTTCATCATATATCATCATTATTGTCTTTCACTTGCATGACCGAACGGTGTGAGAAATAATAATAAGAGTGCATGTGCATTGGACTAAGTTGGAATTTGCAAGCAATAACTCAAAGGAGAAGACAAGGTAGTATGGACTCTATGATAGATAAATGATAATGAATATGCGAGCCACTCAGCATGTCATCGTGGTCCTCTCCTTACGACACAAAGGAAAAAAAACTATTTACACGGGAAAGCCCCCAACAACCAAAAAAGCACAACAACAAAAATATTTTGGGGTTTTCTTTTAACACTACAACTTAAACAAACTAGAAGGTAAATCTGGAACTAATTTTTGGATTTTCTCCAGGTTTATGAAATACAAAGACGAAAACAAAAGGAATAAATAAACTACCATAGATGGTACAAGGAAAAAGTATGAACACCGACAACTAGAATGAGTGTGTGAACATGAATGTAATGTCGGTGAGAAATACGTACTCCCCAAAGCTTAGGCTTTTGGCGTAAGTTGGTCTAAGGCCATGGCTAGAAATAACCTTCTCCTGGATACTCCAGGGGACACTGAGGGTTCCACTGGTTTGCGAGCTCTGGCGCCTCCCACTGAAAAACTGGAACCTGATACGGATCGAGGGCTGGTGCAGGCTCAGGTTCTGGGGGTTGCGACATGCCCCAATATTTGTAAATGTCCTCGGGCATAATAGTGTACCTGCCTGAATGGATATCGAACAAAGAAGAAGCAAGCAAAGCAATAATCTCACAAGTACCCTAACTAAATACTAAGTTATAAAGCAGCCTCTTATCATTGTCTTTCTTAATAAAATCATGTCCTACCATCCTATCATAATCTAGATATATTATAGGAGGTAGCATTTCCTCTTCCTCGTCAAGCCTAATAGGTATCTCAAAATGTTTAGCTAAACGAGATGCATAGATACCTTAGAATATAGGGCCCTTCGAACGGTTTAAGTTCAATCATTGGGCCACTATAGCACCCAGACTAAAAGTTCTATCACCAAATTAAGCGTGACGGAGAATAGTAAGGTCGGGAGCACTGAGGCTTCCACTCTCGCCGCGACCAACTCAACATCTCCCTACAAATAATGAATAATAATGTAGAACAGGAAAATGTACGCTGGCCGCTCTTGCCTTTGACACCCCTCTCTCTTCCCCTACAGTGATTGCAGAAATAAAATCCTCCATGTCTCTAGGATGGGGTTCAGTGATGTTGTCCACAAAATGTATTTTGCAAACATTGCAAAAATTGTAAAGTGACATTTCCTTAGGCACATCATATAAATGAAATTCTACCATGGGAGAATTATTCCTAGGATAAAAGTGGAAATTTTGCACAAAAGTATTAATAAATAGGAGATACTGGTCCTACTTATCATTGAGGAAATCGATGATGCATGCATTTTATGCTAGATAGTAGAAATGTTCATAAATTCTTGCCTCCCTCAAGAATGGCTCACTTGGTCATTCACATGGTCGAACTTCCGTGGTCCGAGGAATATTGTATCTAGGCTTCTGATTTTCATTTTCTTTCAAACCCCGGCTTGAAGACCCTCTCAACAATATCCTCATCTTTTTTCTCTCAATGGGGATATCCATGTCCCCAACAATAAGTATATCAAATTTCTTCTTGGCTGTAGGAAAAGGGAATTCAAATTCTCCAATAGTAAATGTTGGAAAGTTTTCAATGGAGTTGATACTATGAATTGGAAGTTGTTTCCTCGGAAAGTGTATTGTATGCTCATTACCATTAACATGAAAAGTGACATTGCCTTTGTTGCAGTCAATAACAGCCCATGCAGTATTCAGAAAGGGTCTACCAAGGATGATCAACAAATTGTCGTGCTCGGGAATATCAAGAATAACAAAGTCCGTTAGGATAGTAACATTTGCAACCACAACACGCACATCCTCACAAATGCCGATGGGTAAAGCAGTTGATTTATCATCCATTTGCAGAGAGATTTCAGTAGGTGTCAACTTATTCAAATCAACTATACGGTATAAACACAACGACATAACACTGGCACATAAAGGAGTTCTAACATAATTTCCTTTAATAGAGCATGGTATAGTAGGTACTCCGGGATCTCCTAGTTTCTTTGGTATTCCACCCTTAAAAGTATAATTAGCAAGCATGGTGGAAATCTCAGCTTGAGGTATCTTTCTTTTATTTGTAACAATATCTTTCATGTACTTAGCATAAGGAGACATTTTCAGAATATCAGTTAAGCGCATATGTAAAAAGATGGGTTTCAGCATTTCAGCAAAGCGCTCAAAATCTCTACCATGCTTCCTAGGAACAAAATCTCTTTTATCATATCTCTTATTCCTAGGTTATGGGTTATCAAGATCAATAACAGGTTTTATCTCCACATCATTGTCGTCACTAGGTTGAGAATCGACATGAACATCATGATTAATATTATCACTAGGTTCATGTTCATTACCAGATTGCGTCTGAGCATCAGAAATAGAATCTTGCATCTATATTAACTCTCTGAGAATCTTGCTCAATTCTCTTAGGATGACCCTCATGATACAAAGGTTCCCGAGTCATTCTACCACCTCTAGTCACAACTCTAACAGAATGATCATTGTTCTTACTAATCATCTCATTGAGCAAATCATTTTGTGCCTTAAGTACATGTTCTAATTGAGTAGTTACCATGGAAGCATGTTTACTAATAAGCCTAAGATCATTGACAGTTCTACTAATATAATCACCCAAGCGATCAATCATGTAAGCATTATGTTTCAATTGTATACTAACATAAGCATTGAAATTTTCCTGTTTAACAACAAACTTATAAAATTCATCCAAGCATTGGCTAGCACACCTATTACAAGGAATGTCACCTTCGTCAAATCTGCAAAGATAATTTACCTCTACTACCTGTGTCGGGTTATCAAGACCATGTATTTCTTCAATGGGTGGTAGATTTTTAACATCTTCAGCTTTAATATTGTTAGATTTCGGGCTCCGCAAAACCGTTGAGATTCGAACTCAGGGGCGTGTATGAAGGTCCCTCAATGGATCACCTCACCTACCTCGCTACTCACTGAGGATGGCAAGAAACTCACTCGATGGCGAGGAAGTCACAGAACACAGCAATTTACCCAGGTCTGGGCCGCTGTGAAGCGTAATACCCTACTCCTACTTTGGTGGATTGCCTATCTTGGAGGAGGGTGGAAGAACTAGTATAGTGTTCAGGAGCCTCCGGAGGCTGGGTGACTTTGCACGGTGCTCGTGGGTTAATGAATCTCCCTTTTCTACGAAGTACCCTATCCTCTATATATAGTGGCGGCCCCGGTCCTCTACCCTTATCGTTTCGGCGGGAAGGTATCCCACAATGGACAATTTTGAAGGGGAACAGGGGAACATGCTCTCCTGCACAAAGGTGGTCTTCGCTTGTAAAGTAACTGTCAGCGCAACTGGTCCGGGCACAGGGATGACGCCCGTCCTGCTGGCGGGCGGCGACAACGTCATTTCACCAGAAGGGAAACCCTTGGAAGATGCCTTGGGAACCTCGGTACGTCCTTGCCCCCTTTGCACTAAAGGGAAAATTGCACCGCCCTGCTGCCAGCTGCTCGCCTATCCTTCCTACACGTCATCCTTGACTCGTGAGGACGGGCCCTGCCTCGGTATCTCTACCGCTCCAGAGGAGTCTTGAGGAGCCCGCCCTGCATGTCTTGAAGCTGCTCCTCCTACGAGGTTGGACCCTCGCGAGGGCCTTGCCTTGAGGGGCGCTCGGCCCGTTGGTTTTGGTCGATGAAGCGGGCCAGCCGTGGTCCACAGGAAGGTAGGTCTGGGTACCCCCATTCCAGAACGCCGATAGAAGCCCTCGGGCCCAAGGCGCGCCTGGCCTGGCTTCGCGGCAAAGCGTTGATGGAAGCTTGAAGCGCCATGGGCCCTTAACGCCTGTGGGCCACGTCTAGCGCGTGCCATGCGGCTGATGTCGGGTTCCCCTTGCCTTCTGTCTTCACTCGAGTTGTTAGAGACCTGACTCGTTGCGTTGGTCCATTATTGCTTTCCCTTCTCCCTCACTTGCTCTTCCTCCTTGGTATCCAACTCTAACTGGCGTCTCCCAGATCCAGCGCCGCGCCGCTCCCTTGCTATTTCAGCAATGGCGCCTGCCGGCAAGCAGAAGCCATAGGAGCAAGGTCCTGCCCCGACTCCTCCGCTCCTGGAGTGCGCCCTCTCCAAGGATGTGGATCTCGCCCCCGTGCTTCCATGAAAGGCAGTCGAGTCCAATGAGCACGGGCGGACCCTGATCTAGCCTGGCGCCATAGAGGAGCAACCCGCGTCGAAGGTAGAATACCCCTTCTTCCTCCAAGTGTCTTTGTCGGGCTGGTGCCGCCCTTCATTTCATTCTTCACCGCCATCCTCAATCACTCTAGGATCCAGGCCCTTCATCTCCAGCCCAACCCCATCTTGCTTCTATCTATCTTTGCCTTCTACTGTGAGGCCTTCGTGGGCGTGTGGCCTTCGGTAGCCCTCTTCCGCCATTTCTTCAGCCTGCGCCTGCACGACGGCGCCCACCTGTCAACGTGCGTCTCGTTCATAGCGGCCCAGAGCGGCAATCTACTCCTGAAGGCCGGGAAGAAGGTGGAGAACTTCAGGCAGCGTTGGGTTCTTATGATCCTCAAGGACGGCAATCATCGGCTGGAGGCGCCGAAGGGGCTGCCGGAGAAGGCTTTCGCGTGGAGCTCAGTGAAGCTCTCTGACCCTAGGGGCACGCCCGTCCTTGAGCGCTTGTCCCGCGACATCAGCGCCAAGAGGTTGACCGGCGGGATGGTAGTGAAGGAATTCTTAGCGCAGCGCCTGGCGCCCCTACAGGCCCACTCTAGGCCCCTATGGGACTACCGTGCCATTGATGATGTGTTCTGGCTTTGGTCCCAGGTCCTCCCCACTCAGGAGCTGAGCAGGGTCGTGGCGATCTTGCTGGGTGGTGACCCTGGTGACCTGCCTGAGGCTCTAGGTCCGTTGTACCGTCTTGATGACCGGGCTGACGTGATCATCGGGCTACCGATCTTCGATGAGCGGGGGATTCTCCCAGCCGAGGGCTCCTGTCCGGTAGAGGTGTCATTTGGCGACACCTCCGGTGAGGGAGACTTGGAGAAAACCGTCGACGACTGCCCGGCGAGCGCTCCTCTCCATCATAGGTCGTCTTTCTACGCAAGCTTGCAGATGATGATGCCATCGGTAAAGTCCCCGTGGGGTTCTCCTCGCGCCTGGCCAGGACCTACATGGCACTTGCGTCGACACCGCGCTCTAGGCGGTCCGTGTGCATACCTGCCCCCCAGAAGTGCGAGGCTGGGTCATCCTTGGCACATCCCGCCTCCGTCGGTGGAAAGCCTGAGGCACCCAGCTCGCCGCCCTCTGTGGGGGGGCATTGCTGCTCCCGCTAGCACGGGGGAGATGAAGAGGAAGAGGTGGATTGACAACGAAGAGTGAGTCCCTTGTCTTGGCATGCCATGCGCGTCCGAAGTCTGCGCTTGGCTGATTCCCTATTTTGCCTGATGTCCAAGTGCGTCGTCTCGCCGAGGGCGAAGAGGAAGAAGGCGGGCGTCAAGCCGAAGGCGACTCCTGATGTATTGCCGGCCCTCGCCAACGCATCACCGCTGACCGATGGAGAGGTGGAGGCTCGCGTGGCGACCTCCCAGGCCTTGATCATCGTGCCCCCCGAGCCCCCAAAACGTCCTGAGGCAGCTATGGTGGTGCCGTTGTGTGAGTGGCAGACCCTTGAGACCCCTCGGTCTCCCTACGCGCCAATGCCCACGATCTCCGTGCATCCTCTTGATCCCCCTGTCCTCCTCGATGATGTTTCCCTAACGGCGCCGCCCGCGGCTGCACTACAGGCTCCTCAGGAGGAGGTTCCGAAGACTTCGGTGTTGACCCAGGGCGTCTTGAACGACGCCTTCACCGCCGTGAGCAAGGTCATGTTCGCGATGTCGAAGGGCGAGGAGGAAGCCAAGGCTGCTTGCGTTACATGTGAGGTGGCGCTGGGGGAAGCCGCGACAGCTGCCAAACGCAGCGAAGGGGCGGAGGCTCACATGAAGGCTCTCCAAGAAGAACAAGCCAGGTTAGCTGGGCTGTGTCGCCTACGGGTGGAAGGACTCACGGCCCCCGAGGCCAAGCTCGTCACCTGGGAAGAAGAGTTGTCCCAGAGGGAGAATCACTAGGGTGCTGAGCATGCGCGCTTGGACGAGTAGGAGAAGGAGGCCACCTCGAGGAAGGCCCTCCTTGATTCCCAGGGGGTATCTCTTGCCGTGACCGAGAAGAAGAAGGACATGTAGCTGGTCAGCTTCCTCGACATTGAGCTGTGGCTTTGCACGGTGCTCCGCTCCCTCTGCAGGGACGGGTTCGATGAGCCTCTAGCCGCCCCAGAGGCCGGCTTCGCCGTGCTTGCTCTAGAGATCGTCGTGGCGTTGGAGAACGTAGTTGTCCAGGTAGACAAGATCCTGGACAGCAAGTGCCCCAACCTCTTCTTTGCCGCCACAACACGCGTCTTCAACCACCTTCATCTTCGCGGGCCGGGATTTGACCTTAGCTCCGTGATCCTGCCTGACCCTGCTGAGGCCCACCACATTGCTGCGCAGGTGGTGAAAGGACCCGTGGAGGCGTTGGTGAAGAGGTTCGCTCGCGTCGCAACTCCTTCTTCTCCAGACGCCGCCGAAGCCGACGACGTGGAAGGCGACGGTTCTGACGTCGACGATGAGCCCCCAGAAGACGGGGCGTCCGGCGGCAGCGGCTCTTCTTGATTTCTCCCGCTATTTGTCCCTACAATGCACATCGTGCCTCATGGAGGCGTCAGACTCATTTGCGTTTTCATGAACTTGTCAAGGCGTGTAATAACTGAATGCTTGAATGTTTTCTTCGCCTCGTTCCTGTCATGGTTGCCACGAGGCTCTGCGTCGGTAGAGCCCGCCCCACGCATACCTTTGACGCGGTTGGTCCGATCGGAATTCCAGGACGGCCCAAAAGGGAAAGGGGCTACCAGCACAGTTAGGCCCCTGAGTCGCGATGCTCAGGGCCCCCCTTGACGCGCCAGTTTCCCTCATGACGGGAATGCAGCGAGGATTTTGAGGCTTCGGAACATTTCCGGCACTCTGCGTCGGTAGGGCCTGCCCCACGCGTACCTCCCTATGATTGAACCGACCGAAAACCAAGGAAGGCCCAAAGGGGGAAGGGCCTACGAGCGCAATTCAGACTCCCGAGTCGTCATACTTAGGAGTCCCCCTTGACGTATGAGCGACTCCCATGTCCCTCCTAAGAAGCTGATAGTTTGAGGCTACTGGACTCCTTTGGCACTTTGTGTCTGTAGGGCCTGCCCCGCGCGTACCTCCGCTGCGATTGGACCGTCCGGAAACTAAGGACGGCCCAAAAGGGGAAGGGGTTACGGGCGCAGTTCACGCGTCCTGAGTCGCGATGCTCAAGAGCCCCCCTTGACGTACGAGTGACTCCAGCGTTATCCCTAAGAGATTTGGATTGTCTTGTCGAGTGCACTAAGCTCTGTGTTAGTAGGGCCCGCCCCGCACGTACCTCCCCGCGATTGGACCGACCAGAAACCAAGGACGGACCGAAGGTGGAAGGGGCTACAAGCGGAGTTAGGCCCCTGAGTCGCGATGCCCAGGGGTGCCCCTTAACTTACGAGCGGCTCCATACCTCCAGTTCTCTGTGCCATGCACTGGGCGTGGGTGTAGTCGCAGGAGGACTGGCTTGATTTCTTAGGTGGCTGCGGGCAAAGTCATTGGTGGACTTTGTTGATTTCCTAGCCACCTGTGGGCTTAGTCATTGGTGGACTGTGTTGATTGCCTCCGTCTGTACCCAACGTGGAGCATAGGTCTTCCACAAGGCGTGGGGTGGATCCCTCCGTGTCCTCGGGGGTCCCTAGCCGTATACAGCCTTGGCTCATTATTACGTGAGAATGTCATGGTGGGGGTGTATCTGGGAGGTCGCGAAGACGCTTTGGCCTCGTGATTGTCCCTACCCGCAAGTCATTGGTGGACTGAGCTTCTCCCCAGTCCGGAGCATAGGGCTTCCACTAGGCGTGGGGTGAACCCCTCCGCGTCCTTGGGGGGGCCTGGGCGTATACATCCTCGGCTCATTATTACGTGAGAGTGTCACGGTGGGGGTGTATCTGGGAGGTCGCGAGGACGCTTTGGCCTCGCAAGTGTCCCTACCCCCGAGTCATTGGTGGACTGAGCTTATTTTGGGACATTGGTAAACCCTGTTGAATTCTTCTGATGCCTCAGGTGGCCTGCAAGGATAAGCTTCGACCGAAGCCCCCAACTGGGGGTCGACCGCCCAAAGACGCAAGCAAAGTAGAACGTTAGTGTTCGAAGCGGGTGAGGTAGAAACAACTGAAAGATGCTTAACTAAAAGTAGCGGCTCGGCGTTCCCTGAGCTCCTGGAGGCCCCATGGTCTTGTGGGCCCCCTCGGACAGGGAGAGCCAAAAAGTTACCTAGTACCAGCGAACAAAAAGTCACCCGGCGGCCATGCTGCTGAAGTGCCGAAAGCGCCGACGTCGCCCAAACTCCTGCTTCCACGGTCGCGACCCTCACGGGTCCGCCGTCTCCCGAGGCTCGCGGCCTTCTCTTGGCCCGAGCATCTCCTCCTCTTCCTCGCCACAAACCAGCAGGCCAGGCATGAGCATAACCCGCTAGAGCCGCTGGTAAGTGGCAGCCGCGTTCCCCAGCCCGAAGGGGATGAGGGCGCCGGCGCACGGGTACGCCCACACATGGTTAGCTTGCGCAGGCCAGAAAGGGCCTTGAGCCGCGGCTCTATCAGTTACAAACGCGTTAATGAATATGTAGGGCCGGTCGACTATGCCGACGTCGGTGAATGTAGTTGATGGTACAAGGCAGTCCCCACCTCGCACGGCCTGGGCCTCTCGAAGTTCTCCGATTACTTTGATGACGGACTCACGGGAGCTGAGTGGACGTGTGTCAGAGCTCGCCCTCGGGTTGTGCTCGAGCACCACGCTCGCCGTACTGGACAAGACATGACCTCCCGAGTGGGAGCCCCCAGCCCTGGCCCAAGGGGGGCGCCGAGCGCGCCTTCCTATGCGATGGGGGGCATGGCCTAGTCACCCCGCACGGAGCCCGAAGCCCCAGGGAGCTCCGTGGGGAGGAGTTCCTTCTTGGTCCATGGGTCCTCACAAGGCGGTTCATCTTCTCCGTCGTTCGAGCACTCCGACGCTGTTGCGCGGTAGGCACGCTCGAGTTTGCAGACGACATCCTTCTCGTCCCAGGTAATGGTGATGACGCCGCCGCTACCCGACATCTGGAGGATGTTGTAGTTATGGTGGGTCACTGCCATGAACTTGGCGAGGGCCGGGTATCCAAGAATTGCGTTGTACGGCAGGTGGATGTGTCCGATGTCGAAGACAATGGTCTGAGTGTGGTAGTTCTTGCGCTCGCCGAAGGTGACTGGCAGTTGCACCTGCCCGATGGGCATGATGGACCCCTCCGTGACTCCTGAGAAGGGCTTGGTCGGCAGGAGCTATTCGTACAGCAGCTGGAGTTTCTTGAAGGTCTCGACCGAGCCCCGCTCCACTGTCGATAAGGGTCTTGGTGACGAGGACGTTGCTGATGGTCGAGGTGTACATAATGGGGAGTTTGCCGGCCATGAACAAGCACCTGAGATGATCACTTGGATCGAAGGTGATGGTGGTCTGGGACCAGTTAAGGGGGCGCATCGCTTCAAGCTTCGGGAGAGCGGCATTCACCTCCCGTGCGAACTGCTTGAAGGCTTGGTTGGAGGCTAGGGTCTGGGCGCCGCCCAAGATGGAGGCCATCGTCCTGACATCCTGGAAGCCCCTAGCCCCATCGTCTTGCGTGTCTTCATCCCTCCTCCTGGGTGGCGGAGGCAGAGGAGGGTCGTCGCGCCAATGATCCCCCTTAGCCTGGCCGTGCCACCGGTCCTCATGAGGCTGGCTGCGCCATCGGTCTTCATGAGGCTTCTCGCGCCACCCCTGATGCGGCTCTCGGTCGTCGAGGTGGCCTCTGCCGCGGGCGTGGCTTCTCTCTCCTCGTCCAGGGCAGCTGCTGAAATGCTCGGCACTGGACAGTCGGAGCTCTTGGCACTTGGAGGTATCAGGGCCGCTGGTGCCATGGAAGATGCACATTGGCTAACCTCTTGACGGACGCGCTCCTCCTCGGCCGTACTTCGCGTCAGGCTCGGCCATGAGCACTGCAGGAGCCTTGCACTTCACCTCCTAGGCCTTGGCCTTCTTCTCTTCTGGTTCCGCCGCCTGAGGCCCGAGGAGAGACAGGCGACCTTCCTCAGCCCTGGCGCACTTGTTTGCCAGGTTGAACATCTCCAGTGCGGTGCTCATTTCGTAACTCATGGCGAGCTACTCTTTGATACGTCCCAAACGTATCTATCATTCCTGCTTGTTCCATGATCTTTTCGGTGACATTGTTATTTGTTTTTCTACACTTTTATGTCATTTAACACATATTTGGACTAACCTACTATCTCCGTGCACCCAGTGCTAGTTTATGTTTGCTGATGTCTTTTTTGCACGGGCTTTTACCCAATTTTCTGAAGCCTGATAAAATCCAGAAAAACATACAAAAATCAGCGAAACAGAAGCTTCGTTATCACCGAAGGAGGGGCAAAGGGGGACCAGGGGCGTCCCAGGCGGCCTGCTGGCGTGGCCAGGCCCTAGGCTGCGCCAGGAGGTCGCCTGGGTGGGCCCCACCACCTCCGGTGCCCTCCTTTGGCCTCTATTTAGAAATCCGTGAGGAAACCCTCGCAGACTTTATGGAATAGCGAATTTCTCCATAGTTCCGCCACCACATTGCTTCCGAGATCGGGAGCGTCAGGAGACCTCTTCCCGGCACCCTGTCGGAAGGAGGATTGACCTTTAGGAGCTTCTCCACCACCATGGACGCTTCCCGGATGTGTTGTGTGTAGTTTCCCTTGGACCATGAGTCCATGACCATTAGCTATGTGATGTCTTCTCTCCAATCTTGTGGTTCAATAGTTAGTCCTTGTGAGGTACCCTGCATGATCAAGGCATGTATGTAATTCTCTTACTATTGCAATACTCGGTTTGTTGGGATCCGATGGATTATGAGATTATGTTCAGATTGTTATGATTTATATATTTGATTATCCTTTTATATTATGTTCCTTAGTGATTCTTGCATGTTCTCCGTTGCTTTTTATTGCTTTGGCCAAGTAGTAGATCGTAACTCCAAGAGGGAGCATTATGCATGATTGTGGGTTCAGGCCCCTCGATGTCTAGCTTAAGTGATAGAAACATGAGACTAGGGGATGTGCTTGTTGCCACCAGGGACAAAACAACGGTGCTTGTGACCTTGGTTGCAAGGATTGTTTACTATATGCATAGTTCGTTAATGCAGTTGTGTGTTGCTTTGAGTTTACACTTTGGGTGGGATTCACAACTTAATACCGGAGAGATCTTCTGGATAGATATCTCAAGGTGGATGATTAGTAAGTAGATGCTGATGAATAAACGGTCTACTTGTCTTTGCATACTGCCCATTACTATTGAACCTCTAACTATCAACGAGCATAATTAGCATTGCGGTGCGATCATAATTTTGTCAATTGCCCAACTGTGATTTGTTTACCCTAGAAGAGTTCTTTATCATCTTTTGGGAGAGAGACATCACTAGTGAACATCATGTGACTCCGGTCCATATCACCATCATTGCATACACCTCCATCATTTACCGCTTTATTTACTTTACCGTTGCAATCACTATTACCTTCTCGCTTGTGTTTTGATCCTTTGCAAACTACAAAGCCGGAGAGATTGACGACATCTTTCTACTCGTTGGGAGCAAAGTTAGTTGTTGTGTGTGTAGGTCCACGTCTTTTGCTGACCAGCACAGGAGACACCTACTTGTTTAGCCTAGGAGTCCTCCTGGTTCGATAAACCTTACAATCTCCGTGTAAGGGAAATTTGTTGTCGACTACATCTCCACCTTCCACTTGGGGTATCCAACGAGGGACGAGAAGTATATACATCAACCCGTCATCACTCCTTCATCTTGAGGTCGGTGAATCCATCGGAGAAGGTCAACATGACGGCCTCATCCGACACCTTGGGGATCTTGAGGCGCATGACCGTGAAGCACTCTATGAACTTGTGCATGGTCTCCCCCTCCGGCTGCTTGATGCATCGTAGGCCGATCACGATGGGGGTGCGGTCGGGAGTGCCCTGGAAGTTGTCGACGAAGCGCTTGTGCAGGATATCCCACGAGGTAAAGTACGCCTTCGGGAGGTTGAGGAGCCAAGAGAGTGCGCCACCCTTGAGCGCCATGGGGAACCAGCACGCCATGACCTTGTCGCTGCCTCCTACCGCCCTAATGCTCAGCGTGTAAAGTTGTAGGAACTCTGTCGGGTCCAGGGTGCCGTCGTAGTGCGGGGGTAGGTCGGGCTTGAACTTGCAGGGCCACGTAGTTGGATAGAGTTCAGGGGCGATGGCGAGGCATCCCACTGGTCCGACGGGCATATCGCGTGCGGGGAGACCGGGCCCTGTTGCTCCAACGGGTCTTCTTCGGGCGGGGTGCGCTCGCGGTCCAGGACTTGCAGCGCGGGGAGCGCGCGCGTCGGCCCGTGGTCGAGGAACCACCTGACAGCTCGCTTCGTTGCCTGGCTTCGCCCTGGGCTCATGAGGTTGGTCGCGGGGATGCGCTTCCTGTCTGGAGCATCTTGTTCCTCGTCATTTTCTTGGGACGGTTGTGGCCAAAATGAACACAAGAGCGCTCGGGAGTCGCCGATGATGGCAACGAGCTCCTCGATGCGCTGGAGCCAGTCGCGGTCAGAGCGGGCCGGCAGGGTAGCAGCTCGGTGGCCATGGGAAGTGCACGCCGGCCGTGTGGCAGCTCCGGCCGGGCCTGCGAGGTTGCCCCGGAGGCCCGGATGAGCAACGGAGTGGCGGTGCATCCATCGCGGTGCTTGTTAGTCGGCTAGGAGGAACCCTGTTGTTCTTGAGCGTCGGGGCCCGTGGCTTCGTTCACCACGGGTGATGGTGATCGGCGTGCTCCGACAGGACCTGCTGGCACCGTCTGAGCGACACGGGCAGCGCGGCATTCGGCGTGAGCCCGGCGAGAGTCAACCATCGGAAGGGCGAAGCTTGTTGAAGGCGGAACTTGGAGGAAACCTTGACACGCACCATACCTGGTGCGCAAAATGTTGGATTTCGGGCTCTGTAAAACCCTTGAGATTCGAACTCAGGGGCGTGTACGAAGGTCTCTCACTGGCTCGCCTCACCTAGCTCGCTACTCCCTGGAATGGCAAGGAACTCACTCGATGGTGAGGAAGACACAGAACACAGTAATTTACCCAGATTCAGGCCGCTGTGAAGCGTAATACCCTCCTCCTGCTTTGGTGGATTGCCTCTCTTGGAGGAGGGTGGCAGAACTAGTATAGTGTTCAGGAGCCTCCGAAGGCTGGGTGATTTTTTGTGGTGCTCGTGGGTGAATGAATCTCCCTTTTCTATGAAGTACCCTATTCTCTATATATAGTGGCGGCCCGGGTCCTCTTTCCTAATCATTTCGGCAGGAAGGGATCCCACAATGGTCAATTTTGAAGGGGAACAGGGGAACGTGCTCTTCTGCCCAAAGGTGGTCTTCGCGTGCAAAGTGACTGTTAGCGCAACAGGGTCGGGCACGGGGATGACGCCCGTCCTACTGGTGGGCGGAGACGGGTTTGTTTCAACAGAAGGGAAACCTTTGGAAGATGCCTTGGGAAACCCGGTATGTCCTTGCCCCCTTTTCACTAAAGGGGAAACTGCACCGCCCTGCTGCCTGCTGCTCGCTTGTCCTTCTTACACGTCATCCTTGATTCCTGAGGATTGTCCCTGCCTCGGTATCTCCACCGCTCCGGAGGAGTCCTGAGGAGGCCCCCCTGCATCTATTGAAGCTACTCCTCCTCGCGAGGCTTGGACCCTCGCGAGGGCTTCGCCTTGAGGGGCGCTGAGCCCGTTGGTTTTGATCGATGAAGCGGGCTAATGCTGGGCCACACGCAGGCATGTCTGGGTACCCCCATTCCCAGAACGCTGATAAATACCTTTTTCTTTCATAGATTTCTTTGCCACTTGCATATCTTCACGACTGAGGAATATAATACCTCTTTCCTTTGGAATTGGTTTTCGAGGTGGTTTGGGAATAGTCCAATCATTATCATTCAATAGTAGTTCAACTTGTTCAACAGTTCATTCCCTAAAAACACAACCAACACAACTATCTAGGTGGTTCCTAGCAGCATCAGTTAGTCCATTATAAAAAGTATCAAGTATTTCATTTTTCTTGAGAGGGTGATGAGGCAAAGCATTAAGTAACTGGAGAAGCCTCCCTTAATCTTGTGGGAGACTCTCTTATTCAATTTGCACAAAGTCAAATATTTCCTGCAAGGGAGCTTGTTTCTTATGGGGAGGAAAATATTTTTCACGGAAGTAGTAAATCATATCCTGGGGACTACACACACACAACCAGGAGGAAGGGAATTAAACCATATCTTAGCATCACCCTTTAATTAGAACAGAAACAACTTAAGAATATAGTAGTAACAAATCTTTTCCTCATGAGTAAATAGGGTGGCTATATCATTCAATTTAGTAAGGTGTGCCACAAAAGTTTCAGATTCATAACCATGGAAAGGATCAGTTTCTACCAAAGTAATTAACTTAGGATCGACAGAGAATTCATAATCCTTATCAGTAACACAAATAGGTGAAGTATCAAACTTGGGATCATATTGCATTCTAGCATTCAAAGATTTTTCCTTCCACTTGCATAGCAATTTCTTACGATCATCTCTATCCTTATAGGCAAGAAAGTCCCTAGTGACATTGCCTTCCATCACATAACCCTCAGGTATATTAGGCAATTCATATATAGGAGAGCTAGGTCTAGCAGGTGAATCATAGTGTTCAGTTTCATCAGATTCATCAATATCATCACTTTCAGCATTCCCTCTAGCAATTTGTTCATCGAGAAATTCACCAAGTGGCACAATAGTATCAAGCAAAGTACCATCATAAGCACCATCCATAGTAGAAGTAGCATCATCAGTTACTTGCGACATATTAGATTCAGTAGGAGGTGGTGGTGTCACAAGTTTACTCATAACACACGGTGAATCAAGTGTAGAGCTAGATGACAGTTCCTTACCTGTCCTCGTAGTTGAGGGACACTAGTAGAAAAGAGGGCTTTGGTCCACTTGATGAAATCCCATTAGTCCCGGTTCACTCACGAATCGGGACCCATGGGGGCATTGGTCCCGGTTTGTCAGGCTAGGGCACCGGTCAGGCCTCGTGGGCCAGTGGTTCCGGTTCATATGACCCCTTTGCTCCTGGTCCCATATAAGAACCGGGACCACTTTGACTCGCTCCTGGCCCACAACAATTAGTCCGGGTTTGTTGCTGGAACTGGGACCAAATGTTGAACTCTAGTGTCGGTTCCAGCCACAAACCGGGACAAATGGTTGGCCTATATATACCCCCTGCCCGCGAGCAGAGTAGAGCACTGCTCTATTTTTTTGGGTGGTCGTGGACAGCTTTGTGGTACTCTAGCTCACCTCCTATGCACATGAGGTGTTCGATAAAATTCCCGAGCCACACTTAAGCTTTTTCCTCTCGAATCTCCTTCTCCAAGCTCCATTTCCTCTCGAATCTCCTTCTCCAAGCTCCATTTTCCTCAGGTTTTGTGTCGCTTTGGCGGTCCGTCCTGTCCTATCCCCGTCCTCACCACCGTTCATCACCCGCGCCCACCTCTGCGCCAGCACCACCGGGGTTAGTCTCTTCTTCTTATTTTTTTCTAAAAGAAAAAAGTTCTTACTTGTATGATTTAGATAGATACTTATGTAATTTTCTTACTTTTATTATTGTTTGTTATTACATAGTGCGATGGTTTTGGCATCCGCCTCCGTTGGCCCTCGTCTTGTCTATGATTCGGATTTGGTATATATTATCTTCTATAACTATTTGTTTTATTTAGTGTTTATGACAATTATGCCGACCAACGTGACATAGATTTTTTAATCTAGGAGGTATGTGAACCGTAAATACGAACCTACATACATATTCTTGCCGAGAAGTTAAATTTGGTTGAGAAAGAAAACAATTACTTGAAAGAATAATTACAAAGAGTTGAAGAGGAGAAGATGATATTGGAGTTGGATGTTGCTGATGTATCTGATGACCACAAGATCAAGATGAATGCAATGCACTTCAAGATTAAAAAGATTAGAAAATATGCCATTCATACTGAGGCTTGGTATAGATTAATTGGTACCTTTGTTGCGGTTATGATCGCATTTGTTGTTGCATTTAAATTTTACAGTTTCAATGTATGTTCTACTTAGATGCTCTAGAGAGCTCTATGTGGTTCAATAATGAGAACTATGTATGAATGTTTTTATTTATTTTGGTCACTACTGTACTTTGGCTTTAATGTGATGATGAATTTCTATTAATTTGGTCACTTTTCTATTCATGATATGTTGTAATGGTTTTTAATACACTTTATTATATAACGCACGTAAATCAACTGGCAATGGATGTACGGTGACCGACGCACCTCCGAGTATATTAAAGGCCTACATCATTTTCTCATAGCGGCTGAGGCAAACAAGCAGAATGGTTTTATGCATTGTCCATGTACTGTTTGTGGGAAGTCGGAGGCTTTCTCCGACTATAAAACCCTTCACTTCCACCTGCTTCAAAAGGGTTTTAATCCACACTATAATGTTTGTACCAAGCACGGAGAAAGAGGTGTTATGATGGAAGACAACATAGAAGAAGAGGATGATTACAACTATCCGCCCCCTGAATACGGTGATGTTGCAATGGAGGAAGTTGAAGATCAGGAGGAACCAGACAATGTGTTCGATGATGATCTTCGTCGGGTCATTGTTGATGCACATAGAGAATGTGAAAGTGAAAGGGAGAAGTTGAAGTCCGATCACCTGTTAGAGGATCACAAGAAAGGGTTGTACCAAAAATGCGAAGATGACAACACAAAGCTCGGTACCACACTGGAATTGTTGCAATGGAAGGAAGACAATGGTGTATCTGAAAAGGGATTTAGTTAGCTACTGAAAAAAATGAAGAAGAAGCTTCCAAAGGATAACGAATTGCCCGGTAGTACATACGAAGCATAAAAGGTTCTATGCCCTCTAGGATTGGAGGTGCAGAAGGTACATGCATGCCCTAATGACTGCATCCTCCACCGCGGTGCGTACGAGGATTTGAACACATGCCCGGTATGCGGCGCATTGCGGTATAAGATGCGACGAGATGACCCTGATGATGTTGAGCGCCAACACACCGGGAAGATGGTGCCTGCCAAGGTGGTTGGTATGCTCCTATAATACCACGGTTGAAACGTCTGTTCAGAAACAAAAAGCATGCCGAGTTGATGCAATGGCACATAAAAGACCGTAACGAAGATGGGAAGTTGAGAGCACCCGCTGATGGGTCATAGTGGAGAAATATCGAGAGAAAGTGGAGCGACATTACACGTGACCCAAGGAATGTATGGTTTGCTTTAAGTGCAGATGGCGTTAATCCTTTTGTGGAGTAGAGCAACAACCATAGCACATGGCATGTGACTCTATGTATGTATAACCTTCCTCCTTGGTTGTGCATGAAGTTCATTATGATGCCAGTGCTCATCCAAGGCCCTAGGCAACCCGACAATGACATTGATGTGTACCTAAGGCCCTTAGTTGATGAACTTTTACAACTATGGAATGGAAATGGTGTACGTGTGTGGGATGAGAACGAACAGGAGGAATTTGACCTACATGCATTGCTGTTTGTTACCTTCAACGATTGGCCTGCTCCCACTAACCTTTCAGGACACACAAACAAGGGATAGAATGCATGCACATACTATTTAGATGACATCGACAGTATATATTTGGCCAAATGCAAGAAGAATGTGTACCTGGGACATCGTCGATTTTTTCGACCAACCATCAATGTCAAAAGAAAGGAAAGCATTTCAAAGGTGAGGCAGATCACCGGAAGATGCCCGCCCTCCGTCCTGGTGATCACATACTTGATATGGTCAATGATTTACAAGTAATAATTGGAAAATGTCCTCGCGGACTATTTGTTCCAAATGACGATGCGAGATGCGCACCCATGTGGAAGAAGAAGTCTATATTTTGGGACCTACCCTATTGGAAAGACCTAGAGGTCCGCTCTGCAATCGACGTGATACACGTGACGAAGAAACTTTGTGTGAACCTGCTAGGCTTATTCGGAGTGTATGGGAAGAAAAAAGATACACTGGAGGCATGGGAGGAACATCAACGTGTGCATGAAAAAGACGGCATGCATCCGAAACAGTATGTAGGTGCTTCTAGCTACGCTCTTACCAAAGAAGAGAAGGAAATCTTCTTTGAATGCTTTCTCAGTATGATGGTCCCCTGTGGCTTCTCGTCAAATATAAAGGGAATAATAAATATGACAGAGAAAAAGTTCCAGAACCTAAAGTCTCATGACTGCCATGTGATTATGACGCAACTATTTCCGGTTGCATTGAGGGGGCTTTTAACGGAAAACGTTCGATTAGCCATTGTGAAGCTATGTGCATTCCTCAATGCAATCTCTCAGAAGGTGATCGATCCATAAATCCTGCCAAGGTTAAGGAGTGATTTGGTGCAAAGTCTTTTTAGTTTCGAGCTGGTATTCCCACCATCCTTCTTCAATATCATGACGCACATCCTAGTTCATCTAGTCGACGAGATTGTCGTTCTAGGCCTTGTATTTCTACACAATATGTCCCCTTTGAGAGGTTCATGGGAGTCTTAAAGAAATATGTTTGTAACGGAGCTAGGACAGAAGGAAGCATCTCCATGGGCCAGCAAACAGAGGATGTCATTGGGTATTGTGTTGACTTCATTCCTGGACTAAAGAAGATTGGTCTCCGTGAATCGCGATATGAGGGGAGACTGACTGGAAAAGGCTCACTAGGAGCGGAGTCAATAATATGTACGGACGAGCATTCTTGGTCTCAAGCACACTACACAGTTCTATAGAATTATACCTTGGTGACCCCTTATGTCGATGAACACAAGAATATTATGCGCTCCAAACACCCGAAGCAGTGTGATGACTGGATTACATATGAACACATCAGGACTTTTGGCAATTGGTTGCAAAAACGTCTCATAGGTGACAACACTGTTTCTGATGAGTTGTACTCGTTGGCCAGGGCACCATCTTCGACTGTATTGACTTACCAAGGGTACGATATAAATGGGAATACATTTTACACGATCGCCCAAGATCAAAAGAGCAACAACCAAAACAGCGGTGTCCGCTTTGATGCAATAGACGAGAATGGGAAAAAGGACGCATACTATGGTTACATAGTGGACATATGGGAACTTGACTATGGACATGATTTCAAGGTCTCTTTGTTTCACTGCAAATGGGTCAATCTGTTAGGAGGCGGGGTACAGATAGACCCACAGTACAAAATGACTACGGTGGATCTGAACAATCATTGGTACACGCACGAACCATTCGTCCTAGCCAATGATGTGGTGTAGGTTTTCTATGTGAAGGACATGTCTACCAAACCGAGAAAAAGAAAATATAAGGAAGTGTATACATCATTTGATGAGCCAAACTGCCACATAGTTCTTTCAGGAAAAAGAGACATCATGGGGTTGGAGGGCAAGACAGACATGTCTGAAGATTATGAAAATGTTCATGAAATTCCTCCTTTCAAAGTCAAGGCTGACCCAAGCACCCTGTTAAACGATGAAGATTATCCAAGGTTACAGTGCAATAAGCAAAGAACACAAGCGAATAAATGAAATGCCTTTTGTATCGTATGAAACTCTCTGTAACAGATGAGTTTTCGTATCCATGTGCTACAAAGTTCATAAAAATGAAATCCCTTTGTAACAGATAAGTTTTCGTATGAAACCGTGATACTTCGAAAGAGATTGTACGTTTTGTACACGATGTGCATACAGTTTTTGCCGTAATCCTCTCAACTTTTTAGCACATGCTATGTGGGTGAAATGATGATACCATGCCAACTTTCAACATTTTCAGAGTTCATTTGCAGTTCTTTTCAATTTCATTGTCATTTAGCTAAAAGAAAACAATAAATGCATTAACAATACCAAATTAAGTCAGAAATTCTTGAAAACTGATTATGTGGGTTTGAATGGTGCATTTTGAACACACAAAAAGTCTGGACTTCAAATAAGTTCATAAAAATGATATCCCTTTGTAACAGATGAGTTTTTGTATGAAACCCTCATACTTCGAAAGAGATTGTCCATTTTGTACACGAAGTGCAACCAGTTTTTGCCGTAACCCTCTCAACTTTTTAGCACATGCTATGTGGGTGAAATGATGATACCATGCCAACTTTCAACCCTTTCAGAGTTCATTTGTAGTGCTTTTAAATTTCATGGTCATTTAGCTCAAAAAAAGAAGTAAATGCATTAAAAATACCAAATGAAGTCAGAAATTGTTGAAATTTGATGATGTGGCTTTGAATGGTGCATTTTGAACACACAAAAACTCTGTACTTCAAAAAAGTTCATAAAAATGAAATCCCTTTGTAACATATGAGTTTTCGTATGAAACCCTAATACTTCGAAAGAAATTGTCTGTTTTGTACACGAAGCGCATCCAGTTTTTATCGTAACCCTCTCAACCTTTTAGAACAAGCTATGTCGGTGAAATGATGATACCATGCCAACTTTCAGCCTTTTCAGAGTTCATTTGTAGTGCTTTTCAATTTCATGGTCATTTAGATAAAAAAAAGCAGTAAATGCATTAAAAAATACCAAATGAAGTCAGAAATTGTTGAAAATAGATGATGTGGCTTTGAATGGTGTATTTTGAACACAAAAAAGTCTGGACTTCAAATAAGTTAATAAAAATGAAATCCCTTTGTAACATATGAGTTTTCGTATGAAACCCTGATACTTCAAAAGAGATTGTCTGTTTTGTACACGATGCGCATCCAGTTTTTGCCGTAACCCTCTCAACTTTTTAGCACATGCTATGTGGGTGAAATAATGATACCATGCCAACTTTGAACCTTTTTAGATTTCATTTGTAGCGCTTTTCAATTTCATGATCATTTAGCTCAAAAAAGCAGTAAATGCGTTAAAAATACCAAATGAAGTCAGAAATTGTTGAAAATTGATGATGTGTCTTTGAATGGTGCATCTTGAACACACAAAAAGTGTGGACTTCAAATAAGTTCATAAAAATGAAATCCATTGTAACACATGAGTTTTCGTATGAAACCCTGATACTTCCAGAAGGATTGTTCGTTTTGTACACAAACAGTATCCAGTTTTTGTCGTAACCCTCTCAACTCTTTAGCACATGCTATGTGGGTGAAATGATGATACCATGCCAACTTTCAATCTTTTCAGAGTTCATTTGTAGTGCGTTTCAATTTCATGGTCATTGTCGTGGGTATAAGTCTGACAGTAGATATGTAGGGTATGAAAAGATGGGCAGAGCCTTAGCTACGGCGAGGTTGTATGAGTTCAGGCCCCTCTGCGGTGGAGGTAATAGCCCTATGTCTCAGTGCTCTGGGAGCTTGTTGTCGAGTGGAATATGGAATATAGTGAATTGCTAACCCCTGCACCAGTGGGGGAGGGTGGCTTATATAGAGTGCGCTGCCCTCCACAATGGTTCGCTGCACAGGGGTGGAGTAGTGGCGAATAAATGCCTACGTTACGGGTAACGTACGTCTTAAATGCTAATAAAGGCACATGGAAATGTATGACCGTTTCCCTCCAGGAGGGTTACGATGCACAGAGTTGAATCCAGTCGGTTAGTTTGATATACTCCGAATGCTCGTCTCCGACTAGATGGTCGAGGATCTGTTACCGACTGGATGATGGGAACTTCTTAGTTCAGTCGGAACTGACTAAGGGCCTTGTCCCTTATGAGGGGTAGTCCTTGGGTAGGACCTACAGGGCAGGCCTATGACCCTACCCTAGGACTATAACCCCATCATTAGTCCCCGAATGGATTGGGGGTTGGAATGACGAAGCGATGCTTGAAGTTTGGATCCGACTGGTATGGATGCGACTTTGGCGTTGCTTGCCTCGATCCATTTTATCTTTTCTGACCAACGATCCGACTGGAAGTATTTGTGAAACAAGCTGTCAGAAATCGAGTGCTTCCGTGCTATCTTCTGACGTGACCAGTCAACTAACAGCGGCGTATTTTCCGGGATCCTCAAATTTCGGTTACAGCGCGCTCAGCGGGGATGACGACATCACGCTCGAGTAGTACATGACGCCTCGATTCCCGTGCCTTCATCTTCTCCACTGATATCGCCGCGGCCGGTCGGGGGATAAGATTCGGGGCCACTTGCGAGTGACCCAGTCGGAACCTTACTTAAACCTCGGCGGCGAGGGTTTTTTTGTTACGCTCGCCGAATATCTTGCCTTTGCTCCGCTTCTTTCGCCATCCTCTGCGCACCCCAAGCTTCTTCCTTCTCCTTCTCTCTCGCGAATTCGTAGCTTCCGCCATGACAAAGGGGCAGACCAGCAAGCTAGTGGCGCGGAAGAAGAGGGGGCAGGCGGCGGCTCCCGCTCAGCAGAGGCAGCGAACGCTACCGGCGGGGTGGATCCAGGGGGACTTCCTCCCTTCCACGGTGATGGAGGAGGACCTGCTGGAGCTGGTGGAGCACGGGATGATCATGCACAAGTCGTGGAGGCTGCCGGCGGAGGGTGAGACCGAGCCGGCGCCCCGGGAGGGGGAGCGCGTCCTGCTGCTCAGCCACGTGCATCGAGGTTTCTCCCTGCCCCCACATCCTTTCTTCAAAGGCATAATGAACCACTTCGGGGCGCAGCTCCACCACTTTCCCCGAATGCCATAGCTCATCTCTCTGCTTTCGTAGTCTTGTGCGAGTGCTTCATCGGCTGTCCTCCCCATTGGGGGCTTTTCAAACATATCTTCTCTGCTAGATCCCAAACTATCAAACGACTTAACCAGTCGGATGATAAGACTCACCTTCTCCAGCTCTGCGGGGGCTTAGGCTTCC
Organism: Hordeum vulgare subsp. vulgare; assembly: GCF_904849725.1. NCBI lineage: Eukaryota > Viridiplantae > Streptophyta > Magnoliopsida > Poales > Poaceae > Hordeum > Hordeum vulgare. The sequence continues at coordinate 194,244,401 of NC_058522.1, forward strand.
AAAAGAAGAGCAAAAGTAGTTATCCCGCTCTTCACCTGAGTGAATCGGTTAGGAACTGGCAGTCGACATGGTTCTATTGCCAGGACGTTGCTTGCCCGAATGCCACGACAGGGTTGCCTCCTTTTAGCTTAGATCGACCAGCTCCGCCTAAGCAGCTCGCGCTCACGAAGGCGGAGAAGATCCATATCCAGCCTCTGGTCGACGCACTCGTAGATGTCGTCACAAAGGGAGTCACCGGCATAGATTTGCTGGAGGTTTTCCTCGATCGGCGCATCCAACCACTGCAGGCCCGAGACCACGCCATGTGGCACTACACGGGCCCGAATACTCCACTCGGACCAACGTCGTGTGCATGACCGAGGAGATGGTGGCGTCGTGGGTGCTCCAGATCACAAGCGCCTGCGAGAACCCCAGAGGGTCCCGACGAGTGAGGGTTTTCTGCGCGGACAACCCTCCTCCAAACGAGGTGAGTACAACTTGTCGAGTGCACATAACTGTCTTTGTTTTATCGCTTTCTTGAATCTCTGTCTGACGTCTGATGTCGCCGACTGTATTTTATGCAGAAGTGCACCAACTGGTTCTCTCCTGTCTCGAACGGGAACCCGACCGAGGAGGAGGAGGAGGGCAGCCAGGAGGGCAGCGTGGAGAGCGTCGAGTACGTCTCCGACAGTGGGGAGACGGAGGAGGAGTCTGGTGAAGAGGAGGAGGAAGACGAAGAGCAGAACTCGCCACCCCCGCCGCCGGAGCATCGATCCAAGCGCCGACATGAACCTGCAGCCCCCTCGGCCCCTCCAGCATCCTCGAGTGCCCCGCCAACTGCTCCTACGGTTCCGAGCGCCCCGTCAACTGTTCCCGTGGTTCCGAGTGCTCGGAGCACCAAGAGGACCAAGGACGCTGCTGCTGAGCCTGCGGGTCAGCCTTCCAAGGTGGCCAAACCGAGCGGATCTAAACCTCGGAAGGCTTTTCCGCGGATGAGGGTCACCGTTCCCGTCACCTCAACGTAAGTACATTGTCCTTCTAACTTCTTGTGATATTCGATTGAACTCCTGTTTATTGGTCGAATGAATTTCACTGGACAGAGTTGCTACCTCTGCCACCTCTCCGGCACGCCAGGGGGATGATCCCATGGACATGGACAATGTCGTCTCGTCCCAGCCAGGTGCGTCGTAGCGATTCCGAGAGTTTACATTATTGCATCACGAATTCTGTCTTCGGTCTTGCCTTTTTTTCTGTGATCTCACGCCGTTTGGTCGGGTTTCTCTCAGGGGCGATTTATGTGGATGTGGGTGACCATGGAAGGTCTGAGCAAGCTGTGGTGCCTGTCCTTGAGGATGTTCCGCCAGTTACTGCTCTCGCCGCAGACGTGCCGCCGACTGAGGCGATACCATCGACTGAAACGGCGCTGGTTGCTGCTGAATCGACTGGAGTGGGCCTTGGAATGCCCAAGGATCCTCCAACGATGCCAGGCCCGTCGAATGTCGAGTACAACGTCCAGCACCTCCCGGAAGATTAGGTGGGAGCGGCCAAGGGGACCATGGTGCAGGCGAAGCTAATGGCGGGAGAGGCCAAGAACGCGTACGACTCCATCGCGTCCCTGTACCAGCGAAGCTTGGAACTGCGGGACGATATCCGAGTAAGTGGGCGAGTAAGTGTTCACTTTTCTCTTGTAACCCACTGGGTGTGCTCGGATATCGTATGATTTTTGCAATGGGTTCACTCTTAGTGAACCCAGTGGGTGTAGTCCCCGAGACTTCTGTTGAGTGCTTGCACCGGCAGTTGTCTTTATACACATTGTCTCTGACTTGATCAGATCAAAAATTAATCTGTTCGAATGCTAAAAGTTGGGGCACTCGGAGTGCACCTACTGGATGAGCCCCCGAGAGTAATTTTACTCAGGCCGGGTAGTAGTAGCCTCATAGTCTTAGGTGTTGTCATGTAGCTCAATAGGGCGGACCTGTTTGAGTTTCATGCCAATGGGGTCACTCTCACTGAACCCACTGGGTGTAGTCCCCGAGACCGCTATCGACTGCTTGTGTCGGAAGGGGTCTGAAGAACTTAGACTTTTTATTGTTGGAGTTGTCTGATCGTCTCTTGGCGCTGGCTGGCAGAAAACTTGCGTGATGGGGACAGCGTACGAGACTCTTAGGGCTCAAAAGGTTCAGTTCGCTGGTGAGCTGGATGCGGCAATGGTTGCAATGGCTGGTATGAAGGATGTTCTGGCGGAACGGGAGAAGTCGTTGGAGCAGGCCCGTGAAGCAAACAAGGCATTGACTGCTGAAGTGGAGAAAATGAAGGCGCATATGTCCGAGCTGATGGGACAAATGAAAGTGCTGAACAGGCGGTGTATAGCGCAGGAAAAATACGTTAGTGACTGGGCCCGGCAGATGATAACGCTTGTGGGTGGTAAGTCCTGTTTTTGTGAGTGCTTGTGGTATGTGCATTTCACTCGGCGCTTATTGTTTGCTCGTCCTGTCTTTGCAGATTTTTTCATGGACGCTGAGGCTGAAGAAGCTGACGTTGAACGGTCGATTCTTGAGAACATTCCACTCGGCGATGACGCCAATTGAGATCTTCTCCGAGCGCACATTCGCCTGGGCAAAGTTGGGCCTTTCATCGGTCGATTGAGAGAAGTCGTCGGCCGGATCGGCAAGGAGCTTTGGCCTGAGGACGAGTCTCGACATGAGATGGAAGGCTTGATGACTTGGCTGGAGGAGGTCCCAAACCGAGTGCAGTCATGGAAGAAGTATGCGGCTTGCTGTGGTGCGGACATTGCTCTGTCTCTCGTCCGAGTGCATTGCAAGGAGGTGCGTGAAGAGAAGCTGAAAACGTTGCAGGTCGCCAACACGAAGAAACTTCGATTCGAAGACTTCATGGAAACCTTCCTTGAGAGCGGAACCCGCATCGCCGACGGGATCGACTTGGACACATTCGTAGAGCCCGCCAGTCCTAGCGCCAGTCTGGACGACGCTTAAGAAAACTTTTACCTTGGTATGCCGAGTGTTGGTTGTAAGAAACTTTGGCCACTGCTGTTGGCCGTCAGATTCTTGGCTCGGTGCGGGTAAGCTTGATCCACACCGAGCCAACTATCTTTAAGTGAACTTTGAATTTGAATCAAATCTTTTGCTCTTCTGTTGCCAAAGAGTTGTTGATACGATTTTGGCTCGAGTTTTTGTTTGGCGTTTCTTGGTGAAGCCAATGGCAAACATGCGGAGCATGTAATTGTCAGTTGTCTTGACATCTGCATGAGCCTCCCTGAGGGTCTGCTGATTCTCCGAGTGGATCTGTAGGATACACTCGAAGGCAATAGAGTACTTGGGCGATTCATGATCGCGGCTAAGTCTTCGAGTGCGACTGTCAGGCCTCACCCGGATTGAGTTGTTACTCATGTAATTGTCAGTAGTGTTGACATCTACATGAGCCTCAATGAGGTTCTTCTACTCATGTAATTGTCAGTGGTCTTGACATCTACATGAGTCTCAATGAGGTTTTGTTGAGTCCTCGAGTGTATATGTGGGATACAGTCGAAGGCATCTGAGTACTTAGGCGATTCGTGATCCCAGCTAAGTCCTCGAGTGCGACTTTAAGGTCGTACTCGGAGCGGGTTGTTACTCATGTAATTGTCAGTGGTCTTGACATCCACATGAGCCTCAATGAGGGTCTGCTACTCATGTAATTGTCAGTGGTCTTGACATCCACATGAGCCTCAATGAGGGTCTGCTACTCATGTAATTGTCAGTGGTCTTGACATCCACATGAACCTCAATGAGGGTCTGCTGAGTCCCCGAGTGTATCTGTAGGATACAGTCGAAGGGAGCTTTCTCATTTAAGCGATTCTTGATCGCAGTTAAGTCTTCGAGTGTGACGCTTAGTGCACGCTCGGAGAAAAGTTGTACTTAGGCGATTCTTGATCGCAGCTAAGTCCCCGAGTGCGATGTTTAGTGCACACTCGGAGAAAACTTGTACTTAGGTGATTCTTGATCGCAGCTAAGTTCCCGAGTGCGACGTTTAGTGCACACTCGGAGAAAGTTATTACTTAGGCGATTCTTGATCGCAGCTAAGTCCCCGAGTGCGACATTTACTGCATACTCGGATAAAGTTAGTTCTTAGGCAATTCTTGATCGCAGCTAAGTCCCCGAGTGCGACGTTTAGTGCACACTCAGAGAAAGTTATTACTTAGGCGATTCTTGATCGCAGCTAAGTCCCCGAATGCGACGTTTAGTGCACACTCGGAGAAAAGTTATTACTTAGGCGATTCTTGATCGCAGCTAAGTCCCCGAATGCGACGTTTAGTGCACACTCGGAGAAAGTTATTACTTAGGCGATTCTTGATCGCAGCTAAGTCCCCGAATGCGACGTTTAGTGCACACTCGGAGAAAAGTTATTACTTAGGCGGTTCTTGAACGCAGCTAAGTCCCCGAATGCGACGTTTAGTGCACACTTGGAGAAATTTAGTACTTAAGCGATTCTTGATCGCAGCTAAGTCCCCGAATGCGACGTTAAGTGCACACTCGGAGAAAAGTTATTACTTAGGCGATTCTTGATTGCACCTAAGTCCCCGAATGCGACGTTTAGTGCACACTCGGAGAAAGTTAGTACTTAGGCGATTCTTGATCGCAGCTAAGTCCCTGAATGCGACGTTTAGTGCACACTCGGAGAAAGTTAGTACTTAGGTGATTCTTGATCGCAGCTAAGTCCCCGAATGCGACGTTTAGTGCACACTCAGAGAAAAGTTATTACTTAGGCGATTCTTGATCGCAGCGAAGTCCCCGAATGCGACGTTTAGTGCACACTCGGAGAAAGTTAGTACTTAGGCGATTCTTGATCGCAGCTAAGTCCCCGAGTGCGACGTTTAGTACACACTCGGAGAAAGTTATTACTTAGGCGATTCTGGATCGCAGCTAAGTCTCCGAGTGCGACGTTTAGTGCACACTCGGAGAAAGTTAGTACTTAGGTGATTCTTGATCGCAGCTAAGTCCCCGAGTGCGATGTGTAGTACACACTCGGAGAAAGTTACTACTTAGGTGATTCTTGATCGCAGCTAAGTCTCCGAGTGCGACGTTTAGTGCACACTCGGAGAAACTTAGTACTTAGGCGATTCTTGATCGCAGCTAAGTCCCCGAGTGCGACGTGTAGTGCACACTCGGAGAAAGTTAGTACTTAGGCAATTCTTGATCGCAGCTAAGTTTTTTTTTTGAGACCGGAGTCTGCGACCGCGGAAGAATTTTGAATCTGTAAAAACTCAATCTGCTTTGTATTATTTCACCAATACTTGTTCTTTACATTGCTTCAGTCGACGGTCACGTGTAGAAGCGCTTCAGGAGATCTCCGTTCCATGCTCGCGGCTCGTCTGTTTCCCTGTCAATGTTGTAGAGTCTGTATGCTCTGTTGTTCAGCACCTTGGAGATGATGAAGGGTCCTTCCCAGGCAGGAGCCAACTTGTGAGGTCTTTGCTGATCCACTCAGAGCACCAGGTCACCTGCTTGGAACGTATGACTCCTGACGTGTCATGCGTGAAAGCGCCGCAAATCTTGTTGATAAATGGTTGAGCGAGTCAGTGCCATCTCGCGCTCCTCCTCTAGAAGGTCCACTCCGTCTTGCCTTGCTTGTTCTGCTTCAGCTTCGGAGAAGAGTTCGACTCGTGGAGCATTGTGGAGCAAGTCACTTGGAAGGACTGCTTCTGCTCCGTAAACGAGGAAGAACGGTGATCGCCCTGTAGATCTGTTCGGGGTTGTGCGGAGCCCCCAAAGCACTGAAGGTAGCTCGGTGACCCATGCGCCAGCGGCATGTCCCACCTCTCGCAGGAGTCGGGGCTTCAAACCTTGCAGAATAAGTCCATTCGCCCGCTCTGCTTGTCCGTTTGTTTGAGGATGCGCCACGGATGCAAAATCCACTTGGATACCTTGGCTTGCACAGAAACCTTTGAATCTGTCCGAGTCAAAGTTTGTCCCGTTGTCCGTGATTATGCTTTGAGGTACCCCGAATCTGGAGATGATGTCCCTGACAAACTTGATGGCTGTTAGGGCGTGGAGCTTCTTGATGGGCTTGGCTTCAATCCATTTTGTGAACTTGTCGACTGCAACCAACAGATGTGTGTATCCTCCTTGGCCTGTCCTGAATGGACCGACTGTATCTAATCCCCATACTGCAAACGGCCACACAAGAGGGATTGTCTTCAACGCAGATGTTAGCTTGTGGGACTTGTTGGAGTAGAATTGACAGCCTTCACATCGGTCGACCATATCTTTAGCCATTTCGTTCGCCTGCAACCAGAAGAAACCAGCTCTGAATGCTTTGGCGACGATTGCTCTTGAAGAGGCGTGATGACCGCAGGTTCCCGAGTGAATTTCTTCCAGGATCAACTGTCCCTCCTCTGGGGAGATGCATCGTTGAAGAACGCCTGAAATGCTTTCCTTGTACAACTGACCATCAATGACAGTGAACGACTTCGACCTGCGGAATATCTGCCTGGCTTGGACTTCGTCTTCTAGTAATTCCTGCATCGGGATATATGCAATGATCGATACAGTCCAATCGGGGATGACAGCAAGAATCTCCATGATCAGATCAACCACAGCAGGTACGTCGACTTCAGTCGGATCTGTCGAGCTCTTTGGTTGTACTGGTTCCTCTGTGAAAGGATCTTCTTTGACTGAGGGAAGGTGGAGGTGCTCGAAGCAGACGTCACTCGGGACTGGCCTCCGAGTGGATCCGAGTTTTGCCTACTCATCAGCTGCTTGGTTCTTCAGTCGCAGAACATGGTGGAGCTCTAGACCTTCAAACTTCTTCTCGAGCTTCCTCACTGCATTCTAGTATGTGGTCATGGTGGGGTTCCTGACGTCCCACTCTTTCATCACTTGATTAACCACCAAATCCGAATCGCCATAGACCATCAGGCGACGGACGCCGAGTGCGATGGCCATGCGCAGTCCATAAAGGAGAGCTTCATACTCTGCCTCATTGTTGGAGGAATCAAAGTGTATCTGCAGCACATACTTGAGTTTGTCGCCCTTTGGCGATACGATCACAACGCCAGCGCCGGAGCCATTCAACATCTTGGACCCATCGAAGAACATTGTCCAATGAGCCGAGTAGATGTGGGTCGGTTGCTGTTGTTCTACCCATTCTGCTATGAAGTCAGCCAGAGCTTGAGACTTTATAGCTTTCTTGGCCTCGAACTTGATATCGCAGTACAACATCTCCATTGCCCACTTTGCCATTCGGCCCGATGCATCCCGATTGTGGACGATTTCCGACAACGGAGCATCAGAAATGACAGACACCGAGTGGTCATGGAAATAATGGGCCACCTTCTTCGCAGTCATGTAAATCCCGTAGATAAGTTTTTGATAGTGGGGATACCTCCGCTTGGAAGGAGTCAGGACTTCGCAGACGTAATACACTGGCCGCTGAACTTTGTATGATTTGCCTTCTTCTTCTCGTTCGACTGTAAGAACAGCTGACGACTTGATTTCTAGCCGCGATATACGGAAGAAGGGGCTCTTTACTAAGCGGAGCAGTAAGAACCGGCTGGGTGGAAAGTAGGACTTTGAGGTCGTCGAATGCAACTTGGGCTTCATCTGTCCACTCGAAAGTATCTGATTTCTTCATGAGTCGGTACAGAGGAAGTGCTTTCTCGCCGAGTCGACTGATAAACCTGCTGAAAGCCACTAGGCAACCTGTGAGCCGTTGAACATCGCGTATTCTGACAGGCCTCTCCATTCGGACGATGGTCCCGATCTTTTCGGGGTTGCCGTCGATCCCTCGTTCGGAAACGAAGAAACCAAGTAACTTTCCGCTGGGAACGCCGAATGAGCACTTGGCGGGGTTGAGCTTGATATCGTACCTACGAAGGTTGGCGAATGTTTCTGCCAAGTCAGTCAGCAGGTCGGAACCTTTGCGTGACTTGACTACGATATCATCCATATACGCATCCACATACCTACCGATCTAGTTGAGGAGGCATTTTTGGATCATGCGCATAAAGGTAGCTCCTGCATTCTTCAAACCGAATGGCATAGTGATGTAGCAGAAGCACCCAAATGGGGTGATGAACGATGTTTTTAATTCACCGGGGCCATACAGACGGATCTGATGATAGCCCGAGTAGGCATCAAGAAATGACAAACGCTCGCAACCCGCAATAGAATCGACAATTTGATCGATGCGAGGGAGCAGAAAATGGTCTTTCGGGCAGACCGTATTGAGATGCTTGAAGTCGATGCACATTCGGAGCGACTTGTCCTTCTTGGGCACCATGACAACATTGGCGAGCCACTCGGAGTGGTGAACCTCGCGAATGAAGTTGGCTGCCAAAAGCTTGGCCACCTCTTCCCCGATTGCCTTCCTCTTGTGCGCGGCGGACCGGCACAGGCGTTCTCGGACAGGCCTAGCGGCGGGATCCACGTGCAGTCGGTGCTCAGCCAACTCCCTGGGTACACCTAGCATGTCAGAAGTCTTCCATGCGAAGATGTCCCAGTTCTCATGGAGGAATTGGATGAGCTCGGCTTCCTATTTAGGATCGAGGGTGGTGGAGATGTTCGTCGGGGCAGCGGTGTCGTCCGTCGGGTGGATGCTGACCTTCTTAGTCTCTCCCGCCGACTGGAATGTAGACTCCGAAGCTGGCTTCTTCGCACGCATCAAGTCAGCGGGGTCGACTGTTTTCTTGTACTCGTCAAGCTCGAGGAGAGCCATCTGCTGATCGGCGATCCGTGATCCCTGCTGCAGACACTCTTCGGCCCGCTGTCGATTGCCTGTGATAGTGATCACACCTTTCGGGCCTGGCATCTTTAGCTTCAGGTACACAAAACATAGACGGGCCATGAAACGTGCATACGTCGGGCAGCCCAGAATTGCGTGGTACGCCCTCTGGAAGTCCACCACCTCGAACGTCAGCTTTTCCTTGCGGAAGTTCTTGTCGGAGCCGAAAACGACGTCCAACGCGATCTGGCCGAGTGACTTGGCCTTTCGCCTAGGGACGACTCAATGGAACTGCATGCTGCTCTCGCTGAGTTTCGACATCGGAATGCCCATCCCCTTGAGAGTGTCGGTGTACATGATGTTCCAGCCACTGCTGCCGTCCATGAGGACTTTGCGCAGCCGGAGTCCTTCCACCACCGGGTCGACGACCAGAGCCTGTCTCCCTGGGGTGGGTACGTGTGCTGGATGATCCGACTGGTCAAAGGTGATCGCAGTCTGAGACCATTTGAGAAACTTGGGGTTGGTAGGGGTGGCCATTTTCACCTCCTTGTTCACCAGCTTCAGTCGACTCTTGCTCTCAACGTCAGCAAAAATCATCAGTGTTGCATGGACTTGGGGGAACGGATCCTCCTTATCCTCCTCATCCTGTTCATTGTCCTTTTCACTCGGTTGCCCTTCGCCGAACCCGTGGATCAGGAGGAGACACTGTCAAGTGGTATGCTTCGGATATATGGGGTTGCCCTCTTCATCAATCTTCGTATGAATCGGACATGACTGGTCCAGGATGGGATTATTGAACTTCTTCTTCTTGGGGTGAACTGAGCCTTCCCTTTGCCCTTGAAATTGGCATTGGTTACAGCTGCGGCTTCTGCCTGCGGAGTGGACGGAGCTTTCTGCTTTTGCTTCCGAGTGTTATTCCCATCTCCATCGGCGACTGTTTTGTGCTTGCCGCTTCGGATGCGGTCCTCTTCTTCACCATTTGCATAGCGTGCCGCTATCTCCATCATCTTGCTCATGGAGATGTCGCCTGTTCGGCCGAACTTCAGGTACAGATCCCTGTACCGCACGCCTGCCTTGAAGGCGCAGACTCCTTGATGCTCTGTGACGTTCTCCACCGTGTGGTAGAGGGTTGTCCAACGCTGAATGAAATCACGCAGGGGCTCATGCTGCTTCTGGACGCAATGATGGAGCTCCACGAGGCCAGCAGGGCGCTTGCACGTCCCTTCGAAGGTCCTGATGAACACTCAGGCCAGATCTGCCCAGCTGTAGATGCTTGAGGGGGCCAACTGGTTCAGCCACACTCACGCCGAGCCATCGAGCATCAGAGGGAGGTGCTTCATGGCGACATGGTCGTCCCCTCCTCCGATCTGGACTGCCACTCGGTAATCATCCAACCACGTTTCTGGCTTGGACTCTCCTGTAAACTTGCTGATTCCCGTCACCAATCGGAAGTTGGGAGGGTTGTCAGCCAAACGGATGGCTCGACTGAAACACTCGGGACCAGAAACGATGGTCCTGCTTCCACTCGGACGGTCAATATCATAACCATCACGGTGGGCTCGGCCCGTGTCGACCCTTCGCTGGGCGATATGCCCTCTCGCGTCGGGCCTTGGGTCGTAAGTGTCACCGACTAAACGCCGATCATCATGACGTCGGGGCCCGTAGGGCCCACCCCGCTGAGGGGTGCGTGAACGGCGACGATCTTCGAGATTTATGGAACGGCTGCCTCCCCTGTGTCGCTGATGAGAACTAGGGCTGTGAACTGATCGATGCGTATTCGCATGAACAGAACTATTGTGGAACCTGTTGTGCGGCTGGGAGACCACCGAATTTTGTTGTTGCGCCGTGTGCAAAAGGGCGCGGATTTGCTCGATCCCTCTGCTAGCCTCTGAATCAGTCAGCTGAAGGGAATCGGCTATCTTGGCAGCCGCAGCCAAGTTGAGGATGGGTGTGCGGAACAACTCCACGTTGCTCTGCCGAGTGTGCCGACTGGCAGAATGGCGAGGCGGACGACGCGCGTCGGATGTTTCGCCGATCTCGTGCTCTTTTCGGCCATCTTGACGGGGATCTTCATGGGAGTTGGCCATGTGTACTTCTGCTGCAGGCCCGCTACCCGCGTACTCGGAAGGAAACTCAGTCGGAACCGAGTTCAAGCGCTGGGACGGCGGGGCAACCACAACCGACTCTAGGACCGCCACTTGTGAAGACGCGTTCTGGCGCGCTTGGGCGTGTTGCACCCAACGCTGGAGCCGCGGACGGCGGGATCGCTTGTTGCGGTGCGTGACGGCGGTGTAGGTCGACACCGGAGCCGACTGCTGTAGAAGAAGAATGTCGCGGGCGCCGGCATGGAAGTGCATAGCCCCGCGGCGGGGAAGCGCCTCGATGTCGAGAGGAGCGTCCCGAAGCCATGCCGAATCGTCGACGATGAAGGAGAGAGCGCCGAAGAGGATCTCGTGACACATGCTCGAATATCCACCGGACGACATGATGAAACGATGTAGTCGCAAACTCGCCGGAAGTCGCTTAGATGCCAACCCCACGGTGGGCGCCAACTGTCGTGGGTATAAGTTTGACAGTAGATGTGTAGGGTATGAAAAGATGGGCAGAGCCTTAGCTACGGCAAGGTTGTATGAGTTCAGGCCCCTCTGCGGTGGAGGTAATAGCCCTATGTCTCAGTGCTCTGGGAGCTTGTTGTCGAGTGGAATATGGAATATAGTGAATTGCTAACCCCTGCACCAGTGGGGGAGGGTGGCTTATATAGAGTGCGCTGCCCTCCACAACGGTTCGCTGCACAGGGGTGGAGTAGTGGCGAATAAATGCCTACGTTACGGGTAACGTACGTCTTAAATGCTAATAAAGGCACATGGAAACGTATGACCGTTTCCCTCCAGGGGGTTACGATGCACAGAGTGGAATCCAATCGGTTATTTTGATATACTCTGAATGCTCGTCTCCGACTGGATGGTCGAGGATCTGTTACCGACTGGATGATGGGAACTTCTTAGTTCAGTCAGAACTGACTAAGGGCCTTGTCCCTTATGGGGGGTAGTCCTTGGGTAGGACCTACAGGGCAGGCCTATGACCCTACCCTAGGACTATAACCCCATCAGTCATTTAGCTCGAAAAAGGAGTAAATGCATTAAAAATACCAAATGAAGTTAGAAATTGTTGAACATTGATGATGTGGCTTTGAATGGTGCATTTTGAAAAAACATGTGACCTAAAAGCAAAAAGAATCACTAAAAACAATAAGTAGGAACAAAATAAAATGAATAAAGTAAAAAAATTGATTTTCTTTGAAAAAATGCCACCTACTAGGCCACCACGGCTTGAATACGACAAGAAACCCAACCAGCTGGTTGGGCCAGCATTCCGGCCCGTAGAAGGCCCAATAGGCCGTGAGGTAGGGATAGATAGGCCTGGAAGCCTGCAGTTGAGAGGAGCTCGACACGGTGTGCGCAACAGCGCTTATAAACCATCGCGAGTTCTCTCGGCTAGCGAGGTGGGACTAAAAATTTGTCCCGGCCAGCACCACACTTTGGTCCCCGTTGGTGGTTCCAACCGTGACCAATACCGTGGATTTCGTCCCGGTTCGACCCAACAACCGGAACTAAAGGTATCTTCATCTCGCCCTTTTGGGGTGATGAAAATTGATTTGTAGTCCCGGTTGTTGGCACCAACCGGAACCAATGCGAGAGGAAAATTGATTATGTCACCGATAAGCAGAAAGATGATCTTTGGACCGCACTAAAGGCAAATTTCACCCTACCGCCAGAGGAGGATCTGAATAAGCCACTTATAGAGGGAATGGTCAAGGCGTGTGCTCTTAAGAAGATGGCTGATCTATTCAGGGGGTTGAGGAAAGAGTTGAAAGAAAAGTTTGTTGACAAAGGGGAGACCCCAGAATTCATCGGCCGATTTGTGAAGATGAGAGATCATTGGCCCGCATTTGTGTCCTGCAAGACATCGGACAAGAGTAAGCAAATGTCAGAGACAAACAAGAAAAATGATGCAAAGAAGTAGCATCACCATCACAATGGGTCAGGTGCACTACTGGAATTCAGTTATTTGCCGTCAGCCAGCGGACGGCAAAGACCCTATTTGCCGTCAGTCACCAGAAAGCTGACGTCAAAGACTAGACGGATGACAAAGATACTCTTTGCCATAAGTCTTGTCTTTACCATCTGCTCGCGGACGGCAAAGAGCAGGAGGGCAGACAGCAAAGAGTCCACCGCACACCCCCTCCCACCCCATAACGGGCGCTCCCTTTGCCGTCTGCCCTCCTTCTCTTTGCCGTCGGGGGGCGGACGACAAAGCGAGCCCCCCCTAACGGTCGTCTCCCCACCCCGTCCCCCTTATGTCCTGCTCTTTGCCATCGGGGGGCGGACGGCAAAGAGAGCCCCCCCTAACAGCCGTCTCCCTCTCCCTCTCACTCTCACTGGACAGTCTCCTCCGCTCCGACAGTTTCTCTCAGCCGCTCGTCCCCCGCCAGCCGGCCGCCTCCCCTCCCGCTGGCCACCTCCTCCCCCACCCCTCCTCCCCTCCCGCGGAACCCCTCCTCCCCGCCGGTCGGCCGCCTCCCCTCCCGCCCCCTCCTTCCCGCGGCCTCCTCCTCGCGCCCTCCTCACCGCGCCCGCCCGCGGCACCCCTCCTCCTCGCCGGCCGGTCGCCTCTGCTCCCGCTTGCCGACCGCCTCCCCTCCCCCCCGCCGGCCGTCTCCCCTCCCACCGGCCGGCCTCCTCATCTCCCGCCCCCTCCTCCTCGCGCCATCCTCCCCGCGCCCTCCTCCCGACACCCTCCTCCCCGCCCACCGGCCGCCTCCCCTCCCACCTGCTGGCCGCCTCCCATCCCGCCCCTCCTCCCCGCCCCCTCCTCCCCGGCTGCCCACCGTCCATAGGTGAGCTTTTTTATTTAATTAGATTTAGTTAGTTGATTTAGTTATTTGACTTAGTGGTAGTTTAGTTAGTTGTTTTAGTTAAATAGTAGATTTAGTCCTTGGTTTAGTTAATTAGTGCTAGGTTATTTGTTATTTGTTACTTTAGAGGTAGATTCTATTTTGTTAATTAGTGGTAGATTGTTTTTTAGTTAATGATTGGTAGATTCTGTTTTTGTTATTTTTTTGTTGTTTAGTGCTATATATGTTTAGCGATAGGTTTAGTGATAGGCTTAGATTCTACATAGTCATAATTGAAATAAGTAGAAAAAAGATGAAGAATCAAAGAAGAATAAGTAGATAAGGGAAGAAGAATAAGAAGAAGAGGAGGAGGAGGAGGAGGAGGATAAAAAGAAGAAGAAGAAGAAGAAGAAGAAGAAGAAGAAGAAAAAGAGGAGAGAGGAGAAGAATAAAGAAGATGAAAAAGGAAAAGAAGGAAGAAGAAGAAGAAGAGGGAAATGGAAAAGAAGGAAGAAGAAGAAGAAGAAGAAGAAGAAGAAGAAGAAAAGGAAGGAAGGAAGGAAGAAGAAGAAGAAAAGGAAGAGGAGGAAAAAAAGAAGATGAAGAAGAAGAAAATGACACACTGACACCTCGACACCCCGACACGATGCCCGAAACCCCGACACGACATCCTGACGACACCCTGGCAGAATACGCCGCCCCCGACGCCACTGACCCCCAACCCCCGATCTCCGACACCTCTTGGGCCTCTTGTTGACCGAAAAGTCCCCCGACCACCGACCCCTGACGCCACTGACCCTGGACCTCCGACGACACTGACCCCCGACCACCGACGCCACTAACCCTCGAACCCCGATGCCACCGACACCCGACACCACCCACCCTCGACGGCACTGAGTCCCGATGCCACTAACCCCCGACCCGCGACAACTCTTCTGCCTCCGGTTGAACGAGAAGGTGCTTTTCGGCCTTCCACAAACCGACGGGGTCATAGTTTTGTAAATTATGAGTTAGGTAACATATTTTCCGATTATGTTAATTATAAAAACATCGTATTTGTGTTGATCGTGTGAATTTCAATGTGCAGTTGTTCGACGACCTCCACGTGCGTTGGACGAGCTCCGCCCTTGCGTTTGTTGGTGAGCACAAATGACTTCTCCTCCTACCCCCTTAATTTGCTTTGTCCCGGTCTTCGTGCCGATGAAACTTGCTAGCTATAGGTTTCTTCAATCATGAGTATGCGTGACCAGTATGCGTCTCCCGTTCGAAAGGGCGACATCTATAAATATGCATTTCTTTGCATATTTATAACCGCCATCCTTTCGAATTGTCCAACATTATCCATGGACAGCCCAAGTATGTGTAGATTGGGTTTGTTTTCCTGTATGCTGTGCTCCGGATCCGATGCGGAATTTCGTCAGTGCCTCCCCTGTTGTTCTCCGGGTACACATCCTCTCTGCTTAATGCCGAGACATGTATCAGGAGAACAGCGGGGAGGTGCTGCCGAAATTCTGCTTCGCATCTGGAGCAGAGCATGGGAAAACGAACCCAATCTATACCCGGGTGGGATTAGGACCTATCTTTACCTATTAGCGTGTAGGTTGCATGGACGTAATAAAGCTGACAAACTTGATTAGCGTATGAATATAGATGATGAATTATATATTTATTTCTTGTGCCCCCATAGGTAGCTAGGCAACATGAGTGGTCGTGCTTGGATGTACACTGGTCATCCTAGTCAGAAAAGCATGACCCATGAATGGTTAACCAAAACCAGGGGGTTTGTGAGAGCCGCATTTGCAAATGGCCAGCAAAAAACATGGTGCCCCTGTCGCAACTGCGGCAACTGGAAAAAGCAGATAGAGTTTGAAATGGTTAAACACCTGTAGAAGGGGGGTTTTACGCCTAATTATACGGTGTGGACTTTTCATGGTTAGTGTGACCAACGTGCCAGAGCTGAGGTGATTCATCGTCGCACCGATGAGCATGGTACCCGGATTGAAGACATGGTGCAAGACTTTGATGATGCTCGGGATTCGGACGTTGAGATGGAGGAATCTGCAAAGGCCTTCGATGAAATGTTGGAGTCTTCAAAACATCCTCTCCACGAGCAGACTAAGCTTTGTCAGCTGGATGCCATCGCGCAAGTAATGGCTCTGAAGGCTCAATTCAACATAGACAGAGAATGCTACGAAGCGAGGATGACGATATTTGGACGCTTTCTAACCAAAGGTTATGTACTGCGTGCAAACTTGTACCAGTCAGAGAAAATCCTCCGTGTACTTAAGATGCCCTATGAGAAGATACATGCCTGTGAGAATGGATGTGCCTTATTTAGGCTTGAGTATGCGGCCTTGAACTATTGCCCCATTTGCAATTCTTCCAGGTATATTGTGGTAGACAACGGCATGGCTGAGAAGAATCAGACCAAAATCCCCATTAGTGTTATTCGGTATCTGCCAATCGTACCAAGACTTCAACGTCTTTTCATGGTCGAAGAGACGGCCAGACAGATGACATGGCACAAATTGGGCAAAAGAACCGAACTAGATGCGGATGGGAACAAGATGCTGGTACACACTTCAGATGGTTTTGCGTGGACGCAATTCTATGCATTACATAAGGATAAATCGGAAGATCCAAGGCAACCTAGAGTTGCCATCAGCACGGATGGGTTCAATGTGTATGGTATGACTGCAGCACAATACAGTTGTTGGCCTGTATTTCTCATTCCACTAAATTTGCCACCCTGAGAGATTATGAAAAGAAAGAACATTTTCTTGAGGTTGATAATTCCAGGGCCCAACTATCCGGGGAAGAATATGAATGTGTACATGCAGCCGCTTAAGGATGAGTTGCAAGAAGCCTGGGATAATGGGATCAAGACCTACGACGCGGCTACCAAAACAAATTTCAAAATGCATGTGTGGTACATGTACTCGACGCATGATTATTCGGCGTTTGCGCTATTTGCTCGCTGGTGTGTGCATGGAAGGTTCCCGTGCACCACATGCAAGGCAGCTCTTCAGTTTCGTTGGCTGCAGGCTGGTCGCAAGTATTCTTACTTCGACATGCATAGACAATTCCTGGATCCTGACCATAAGTTCAGAAAAGACAAGAAGAATTTCATCAAAGGTAGAGTTGTCAAAAACACTGCACCAGCTGCGTTGACAGGCCAACAGACCCTTGATCAGTTAAACGCTCTCGGGCCTGATCCTTTGCGTCCAGGATACTTCAAAGGGTATAATACGGTACACGCCTGGACTCACAAGTCATGCTTATGGGATCTGCCTTACTTCAAAGACCTCCTTTGCCCACACAACAATGACGTGATGCACACTGAAAAGAATATTGCGGAGGCCATTTTTGGTACATTGTTCGGCATAGAGGGGAAGTCAAAAGATTATCCTAAGGCTAGAATCGACCTGGAGGCTCTATGTGATAGACCGTTGCAAAACTTGCGACAACGGAAAGGAAAGCAAAGCATAGCGAAGCCAAAGGCATGGTTCAATCTTGAAAGGCCAGCTATGAGGGAAATGCTATTGTGGGTGAAAATGCGGTTGATGTTCCCCGATGGGTATGCTGTGAATCTAAAGAGGGGAGCGAGTCTTGAGAAATTGAAAATATTTGGGCTCAAGAGTCATGATTGGCACATATGGATTGAGCGGGTAATGCCGGTGATGTTGCATGGCTTTATCCCTGAGGATGAATGGCTAGTATTGGTAGAGCTGAGATATTTCTTCCGTTCTCTTTGTGTGAAAGAACTATTTCCTGGCGTGCTAGATGAAATGGAAGAGTTGGCACCGGAGTTGATCTGCAAATTAGAAAAGATCTTTCCACCGGGCTTCTTTAATCCAATGCAACATTTGATTTTGCATTTCCCGACCGAGACAAGAATGGGGGGGCGTTCAAAATCAATGGTGCTACTCAACTGAGAGGATGCAGAAGACGCTTCGAGCTAAGTGTAAAAATTACCATAGAATTGAAGCATCGATGGCCGAGGCATTCATTACCGAGGAGGCGGCAAACTTCGTGACAGCACACTACGAAGCCAATAATAATCATTTGAATAACCCGAAGCCTCGGTACAATGATGGCGATCCAAAAAAAGTTTGATCCAACCTCAGCCTATTCAAAGGTAAGCTCGCACCATCCAGTGCTTCGAAAGGGAAATCGTTGGATGTCGAAGAATGGCAGACTATTTCTTTGTATATCTTTACCAACCTAACAGAAGTGAGGCCGTACATCGAGTAAGTTCTCGGTAATTTACTGTTCCGCAACTTCTAATTGCTATGAACTTCTCTTATTCCCGGATGTTTGATATAGTCGATACGTCGCCGAATTCTCGGATGGAGCAGTCATCGAAAAGGATTCCGTCGAAGAGTATGAGCTTCTCGCAAAGCATGGAGGCTACTATCCCGGTTTCATCTCTTGGTTCAAACAAAGGGTAATTAATTACCATTAAGGGCCCATTTGATTTCTTGGTCTAATTTGCGGCTAATGCATCCATTCTTTCGTATTAAACTTGTAGGCTCATGCAGAGTCTATGGACGCCGAGTTGAAACAAGTCGCTAATGGTTTTGACTATAAGGTCCGTTCATTTGACAAATAAAACATCAACGGGTATCACTTTCGTACCTTTAGTAAAGAGCTATCTATGCCCGACCAAAAGACTACAAATTGTTCTGTCTCTGCTATCGGCGAAGGAGACACCGAGTATTATGGAAGAGTTGAAGCAATTTATGAACTTCTATTCTATGGTGAAAACCCACCGACCGTCGTAGTCTTCAAATGTTATTGGTTTGAGCCGAGGGAGACTAGAAGGACTCATGAACATATAGGACTAGTTGAAATCAACCAAAACACCCACTTAGATGTTCCCGATGTCTATATTACGTCTCAACAGGCGACACAAGTTTTCTATCTACCGTGGGCCTGCCAAACTTATCCAAATCTCAAAGGTTGGGATGTGGTTTATGAAGTGCCACCACATTTTAGACCACCTACCTTCAATGAAGAGGATTACGAACCTCACATTAACCCAGACACATATGAAGGAGAATTCTTCCAAGAAACACGTATGTCCAAGAAACGTTTCAAGAACCGCTCTACTTCACCCCAGAACATTGAAGTAGACAGCGACAGTGAATCCGTCTTAACCCTTGAGCCCGAACAGGAATAGCTGGAAGAAGAAGAGGTTACTGCTGCGGATGACCTATCACTTCTGGACCGATCACATAATGGTGGCCTTCCACATGTTCTTCGTGATAGTGATGATGATGATGCATTTATTGATGATAGTGATGATCATGATGCATTTATTGACCCCGAAGCATATATAGATGAGCACGATTGTTATTAGTTCATGTCAGGTATTCAACTATTATACTATGTATAAATTTTGAGTTCATGTTAGGTATTCAATTTTTATTAGTCATGTTGGTATTTATTACGATGATACACTTAAATTATATACATTTTATTACTCATGTTGGTATTTATGTTGTACTAATTTCATTTACTCTTTGTCATGACAGGTGTTGAAAGATGGTGGGAAAGGGACGAAAGCACTCCGTGGCTCCTTCGTCGGCGGGTGATGGGATGGGTACTTCCATTATTGCCTCGCCTCTTCGGAGAGAGTTGCTCTCTACTCTGCAAGGAGCGCCCCCCGTGAGAGGAGGTCGACCCCCCGCGAAGCCGAGAGGTACTAAAGGTACACGTTGTATTCATGCTGGTAATTATGTTCTACTCATGTTGTATGCATATTGGTATTTATATACATTTTATTACTCATGTTGGTATTTATGTTGTACTAAAGGTACACGTGGCCGCGGGAGAGGTAGGGCGGTGGCTGCCACGCCTTCTGAGGTGGCGGCTACATGGTCTCCGCCACCACCACAAGCTGATTCACCTGAGCACAGGACTTCTAGGGTGGATTCGTCTGAGGTGGAGGCAACACGGTCTCCGGTTCACGAGCCTCGGGTCGACGAGCCTCAGGTCAACGAGCCTTCGACCCACGAGACTCGTGTCCCAAAGGCTTCATTCCAGGCGACTCCGGAGCAAAGCACGGATGAGGGTACGTCCCAAGAGACCCAGTGGGATACCTGGGCTGAGCCAAGTGGCCATGCTGGTAGCGACGAGGAGCTGGGTGAGGGGGCTACCGTCTACCAACGTGGTAGTTTGGGGCTCCCGCTCATGCCGGCGACCCCTAGCAGAGGTGGTCGATTAGGCCAAATGGGGACAAATAAGTTAATTTACTCTTATTTAACCTTTTGCCTTCGCGTTTTCTCAAATATCTAATGTTTTGGCTTTAATTTGTCATACTGTAGGGGTTGGATTGTTGCCAAGGGTGTTCGCAAGCCCAACAGTGTCCTTGGTGTGCTTTGCTGTAAAAACTTCCCAGGGTTTGTTACGTTGCCCAGTAGGGAGCGAGAGGTAGGAATGACCTGGGAGCACTACTTGGGTGCCCCGGCCCCTCCGGAGGTGGAGATCGACGGTGTTTTGTGTGACACGAGGGCGGACATGGTGATCCGAAAGTTATGGGTAATTTCTCCTTCACACAATTATAAATCAACCCTAGCTATTTATTGTACTAATCGGTGTTGTCTCTTTTGCAGACCTACTACAGGTGTGAGGAGGGATACGAGGAAGACGCGACAAAGGTTATCGAAACCGAATGTCGTCGCCTACTTCAAAACTCTCGGCACGAGGCTCGGGTGCAGGCTGTTCGAGACTACTATGCCATGCGGCGTATTAGGATTGACAAGGCGAAGTGCCGTGATGCTAAGATGGAGAAGGAGCATTACATGAAGGTAATTACATATTATTAAGGCTTTGTAGTTAGTTTCGTTGATTTGGTTCTTACGCGCTCAAATTTCTCTTTATTAACTTAGGTGCCCCCGAGATGGTGTGTGGATAAGATGGATTGTTGGCAGGCCTTGGTGGATCAGTGGTGCTCCAAAACATGGGAGGCCAGCCACAACAATACCAAGGAGAGGCGTGGCAAAATGGTTGGTGTGCCACACCATCAAGGGAGCTTCAACTTAATCCAATTTGGCGAAAACTAGGTATGTGGTTTGCTTCATGCCTCAAGCAATTCATTCTTAATGCTATCTTGAGCCCTTTACAAATACAATTTTCCTCTCTCTCTCTTTTAGGTGCGTCACAATAAGACGGAAGTGCCACAGATATACGACCTCTATGCGATGGCCCATACTGCCTCGTATAAGAAGGTCAAGGCATTCTCTGAGTCTGACCTCGAGCATCCAGAAAACTTCACCAACATGTCCTCCCACCACAGGCTCGTGAAGTACAGAGATCAAGGTAAGGCGAGGAAAGGGGAGGACTTTAACCCGAGCGAGGGGCCTATTGATCCAGAGCTGGTGATGATAGCTGGCAACGGGAGGCCCCATGGCTCGATCGCCATTCGAGACGGCCTTATACGTTGTCCTAGCACTCTCCGGCAGATAAAGGCACGCCAAACGAGCTCTCGTCCGGAGATAACACGTCATCCACGGCCAATCGAGCTCGCCATCGAGGTTAGTTTAATGGACTCAACTATCTTTCCGCATTATGTTGTGCGTTGGAACCAATATGATTACATTGCTAACAATGAGTTGTGTTGCAGGCTTCTATTCAGAAAGAGAGAGAGGCAATGCAGGCGGCTATGGCGGAGAAGGATAAGGAAATTAGGGAGCTGGAGGAGAGGACGACTGCATTGGTGGAGGCGGAGAGGGCACGGAATGATGCGTCTAACAGGGCCATATACGAGCTCTTCGTGGTAAGTTTCTTCTTCATGTTATTTCAAATCTTGCATTCGAATGTCCGTTTCATTAATAAATAAAAAGTTTGACTTGTCGAAACCAAATGTACAGTCTATGTGCGAGAAGAGAGGCCAAGTCCCTCCGCCGATGCCAATCATTAACGTGGCACGGACGGTGAGTTTCATTTTAGTGCAGTGATCTTAAGAGTGTCCTCATGCTAACTACACATTGCAAACGATGTTTGGTGCAGAATATCTCCCGGAACGCATCGCACGAGCGTTCTACAGTCGAGCCTTCTCTAGGACAGCCTTCTCTAGGTGAAACAAGCCAGAGCCACCGTGCTTCACCGCTTTGATGACGATAATGGTATGTTATTTCTAGTGTTTTCATAAAAAATAGCTAGACTTCCATCTAAATGACATAATTAGCTTAGTTAGCTCCAAAATGGCTATATTGGCTAATTATCCACGAAATGACATAATTAGCTTAGTTAGCTCCAAAATGACCTATTTAACAAAAAGTGACCTATAGTTAGCTAAGTTCTCTCCTAAATGACATAATAAGGCTTACGCAGCTGAAAGATGACCTATTCCCCCTAACTTAGGTATTAAATGGCCTATAATTAGCCTAGCTAGATCCAAAATGGCTTAATAAGCATAATTTGCTCCGGAATGACCTATTTTACCCAAGTTAGCTCCGAAACGACCTATAGTTAGCTAGGGTTTCACGTAAATGACATAATTAGCTTAGTTAGCTCCTAAATGGTCTATTTAATAAAAATGACCTATACTTAGCTAATTATCCTCGAAATGAAATAATTAGCTCCAAAAAGGCATTCTTAGATAATTTAGCTCGAAGAAGGGGACAAGAGGAGAAGAAAGAGGAAAAATGAAAGGAAGGAAGAAGAAGAAGAAGAAGAGAAGAAGAAGAAGGAGAAGGAGGTGGATAAGAAGAAGGAGAAGAAGGTGGAGAAGAAGGAGAAGGAGCTCCTCCTTCTCCTTCTTCTTCCTCCTTCTTCCTTCTTCTCCTTCTCCTTCTTCTTTTCTTCTTCTTCTCCTCTTCCTTCTCCTTCTCCCCCTCCTCCTCCTCCTCCTCCTCCTTCTTTTACTTCTTCTTCTCTTTCTCTTCTTCTACGTAGCTTAGACTCATCCAAGAAAGGCTCAATTGGCTAATTGTCCTACGACATGACATAATTAGCTTAGTTAGCTCCAAAATGACCTATTTAAGAAAAAATGACCTATAGTTAGCTAAGTTCTCTCCTAAATGACATAATAAGGCTTACGTAGCTGCAAGATGGCCTATTCCCCTAACTTAGGTATTAAATGGCCTATAATTAGCCTAGCTAGATCCAAATGGCTTAATAAGCATAGTTTGCTCCGGAATGACCTATTTCACCCAAGTTAGCTCCGGAACGACCTATAGTTAGCTAGGGTTCCACCCAAATGACATAATTAGCTTAGTTAGCTCCTAAATGGTCTATTTAATAAAACATGACCTATATTTAGCTAATTATCCTCGAAATGACATAATTAGCTCAATAAAGGCATTCTTAGCTAATTTAGCCCGAAGAAGGGGACAAGAGGAGAAGAAAGAGGAAAAATGAAAGGAAGGAAGAAGAAGAAGAGAAGAAGAAGAAGGAGAAGGAGGAGGATAAGAAGAAGGAAAAGAAGGAGGAGAAGGAGGAGAAGGAGCTCCTCCTTCTCCTTCTTCTTCCTCCTTCTTCCTCCTTCTCCTTCTCCTTCTTCTTTTCTTCTTCTTCTCCTCTTCCTTCTCCTTCTCCTCCTCCTCCTCCTCCTCCTCCTCCTCCTTATTTTACTTCTTCTTCTCTTTCTCTTCTTCTACGTAGCTTAGACTCATCCAAGAAAGGCTAAATTGGCTAATTATCCTATGAAATGACATAATTAGCTTAGTTAGCTCCAAAATGACCTATTTAATAAAAAATGACCTATAGTTAACTAAGTTCTCTCCTAAATGACATAATAAGGCTTACGTAGCTGCAAGATGACCTATTCCCCTTACTTAGGTATTAAATGGCCTATAATTAGCCAAGCTAGATCCAAAATGGCTTAATAAGCATAGTTTCCTCCGGAATGTCCTATTTTACCCAAGTTAGCTCCAAAACAACCTATAGTTAGCTAGGGTTCCAACCAAATGACATAATTAGCTTAGTTAGCTCCTAAATGGTGAATTTAATAAAACATGACCTATACTTAGCTAATTATCCTCGAAATGACATAATTAGCTCAAAAAAGGCATTCTTAGCTAATTTAGCCCGAAGAACGGGACAAGAGGAGAAGAAAGAGGAAAAATGAAAGGAAGGAAGAAGAAGAAGAAGAAGAGAAGAAGAAGAAGATAAGGTGGAGGATAAGAAGAAGGAAAAGGAGGAGGAGAAGAAGGAGAAGGAGCTCCTCCTTCTCCTTCTTCTTCCTCCTTCTTCCTCCTTCTCCTTCTCCTTCTTCTTTTCTTCTTCTTCTCCTCTTCCTTCTCGTTATCCACCTCCACCTCCTCCTCCTTCTTTTACTTCTTCTTCTCTTTCTCTTCTTCTACGTAGCTTAGACTCGTCCAAGAAAGGCTAAATTGGCTAATTATCCTACGAAATGACATAATTAGCTTAGTTAGCTCCAAAATGACCTATTTAATAAAAAGTGACCTATAGTTAGCTATGTTCTCTCCTAAATGACATAATAAGGCTTACATAGCTGCAAGATGACCTATTCCCGTAACTTATGTATTAAATGGCCTATAATTATCCTAGCTAGATCCAAAATGGCTTAATAAGCATAGTTTGCTCCGGAATGACCTATTTTACCCAAGTTAGCTCAAAACGACCTATAGTTAGCTAGGGTTCCAACCAAATGACATAATTAGCTTAGTTAGCTCCTAAATGGTCTATTTAATAAAACATGACCCATACTTAGCTAATTATCCTCGAAATGACATAATTAGCTCAAAAAAGGCATTCTTAGCTAATTTAGCCCGAAGAAGGGGACAAGAGGAGAAGAAAGAGGAAAAATGAGAGGAAGGAAGAAGAAGAAGAAGAGAAGAAGAAGAAGATAAGGAGGAGGATAAAAAGAAAAAAAAGGAGGAGGAGAAGAAGGAGAAGGATCTCCTCCTTCTCCTTCTTCTTCCTTCTTCTTCCTCCTTCTCCTTCTCCTTCTTCTTTTCTTCTTCTTCTTCTTCTCCTCTTCCTTCTCCTTCTCCACCTCCTCCTCCTCCTCCTTCTTTTACTTCTTCTTCTCTTTCTCTTCTTCTACGTAGCTTAGACTCATCCAAGAAAGGCTAAATTGGCTAATTATCCTACGAAATGACATAATTAGCTTAGTTAGCTCCAAAATGACCTATTTAATAAAAAATGACCTATAGTTCGCTAAGTTCTCTCCTAAATGACATAATAAGGCTTACATAGCTGCAAGATGACCTATTCCCATAACTTAGGTATTAAATGGCCTATAATTAGCCTAGCTAGATCCAAAATGGCTTAATAAGCATAGTTTGCTCCGGAATGACCTATTTTACCCAAGTTAGCTTCGAAACGACCTATAGTTAGCTAGGGTTCCACCTAAATGACATAATTAACTTAGTTAGCTCCTAAATGGTCTATTTAATAAAAATGACCTATACTTAGCTAATTATCCTCGAAATGAAATAATTAGCTCCAAAAAGGCATTCTTAGCTAATTTAGCCCGAAGAAGGGGACAAGAGGAGAAGAAAGAGGAAAAATGAAAGGAAGGAAGAAGAAGAAGAAGAGAAGAAGAAGAAGGAGAAGGAGGTGGATAAGAAGAAGGAGAAGAAGGTGGAGAAGAAGGAGAAGGAGCTCCTCCTTCTCCTTCTTCTTCCTCCTTCTTCCTTCTTCTCCTTCTCCTTCTTCTTTTCTTCTTCTTCTCCTCTTCCTTCTCCTTCTCCCCCTCCTCCTCCTCCTCCTCCTCCTCCTTCTTTTACTTCTTCTTCTCTTTCTCTTCTTCTACGTAGCTTAGACTCATCCAAGAAAGGCTAAATTGGCTAATTGCCCTACGACATGACATAATAAGCTTAGTTAGCTCCAAAATGACCTATTTAATAAAAAATGACCTATAGTTAGCTAAGTTCTCTCCTAAATGACATAATAAGGCTTACGTAGCTGCAAGATGGCCTATTCCCCTAACTTAGGTATTAAATGGCCTATAATTAGCCTAGCTAGATCCAAATGGCTTAATAAGCATAGTTTGCTCCGGAATGACCTATTTTACCCAAGTTAGCTCCGTAACGACCTATAGTTAGCTAGGGTTCCACCCAAATGACATAATTAGCTTAGTTAGCTCCTAAATGGTCTATTTAATAAAACATGACCTATATTTAGCTAATTATCCTCGAAATGACATAATTAGCTCAATAAAGGCATTCTTAGCTAATTTAGCCCGAAGAAGGGGACAAGAGGAGAAGAAAGAGGAAAAATGAAAGGAAGGAAGAAGAAGAAGAGAAGAAGAAGAAGGAGAAGGAGGAGGATAAGAAGAAGGAAAAGAAGGAGGAGAAGGAGGAGAAGGAGCTCCTCCTTCTCCTTCTTCTTCCTCCTTCTTCCTCCTTCTCCTTCTCCTTCTTCTTTTCTTCTTCTTCTCCTCTTCCTTCTCCTTCTCCTCCTCCTCCTCCTCCTCCTCCTCCTTATTTTACTTCTTCTTCTCTTTCTCTTCTTCTACGTAGCTTAGACTCATCCAAGAAATGCTAAATTGGCTAATTATCCTATGAAATGACATAATTAGCTTAGTTAGCTCCAAAATGACCTATTTAATAAAAAAATGACCTATAATTAGCTAAGTTCTCTCCTAAATGACACAATAAGGCTTACGTAGCTGCAAGATGACCTATTCCCCTTACTTAGGTATTAAATGGCCTATAATTAGCCAAGCTAGATCCAAAATGGCTTAATAAGCATAGTTTCCTCCGGAATGTCCTATTTTACCCAAGTTAGCTCCAAAACAACCTATAGTTAGCTAGGGTTCCAACCAAATGACATAATTAGCTTAGTTAGCTCCTAAATGGTCTATTTAATAAAACATGACCTATACTTAGCTAATTATCCTCGAAATGACATAATTAGCTCAAAAAAGGCATTCTTAGCTAATTTAGCCCGAAGAACGGGACAAGAGGAGAAGAAAGAGGAAAAATGAAAGGAAGGAAGAAGAAGAAGAAGAAGAAGAGAAGAAGAAGAAGATAAGGTGGAGGATAAGAAGAAGGAAAAGGAGGAGGAGAAGAAGGAGAAGGAGCTCCTCCTTCTCCTTCTTCTTCCTCCTTCTTCCTCCTTCTCCTTCTCCTTCTTCTTTTCTTCTTCTTCTCCTCTTCCTTCTCCTTCTCCACCTCCTCCTCCTCGTCCTTCTTTTACTTCTTCTTCTCTTTATCTTCTTCTACGTAGCTTAGACTCGTCCAAGAAAGGCTAAATTGGCTAATTATCCTACGAAATGACATAATTAGCTTAGTTAGCTCCAAAATGACCTATTTAATAAAAAATGACCTGTAGTTAGCTAAGTTCTCTCCTAAATGACATAATAAGGCTTACATAGCTGCAAGATGACCTATTCCCATAACTTAGGTATTAAATGGCCTATAATTAGCCTAGCTAGATCCAAAATGGCTTAATAAGCATAGTTTGCTCCGGAATGACCTATTTTACCCAAGTTAGCTTCGAAACGACCTATAGTTAGCTAGGGTTCCACCTAAATGACATAATTAACTTAGTTAGCTCCTAAATGGTCTATTTAATAAAAATGACCTATACTGAGCTAATTATCCTCGAAATGAAATAATTAGCTCCAAAAAGGCATTCTTAGCTAATTTAGCCCGAAGAAGGGGACAAGAGGAGAAGAAAGAGGAAAAATGAAAGGAAGGAAGAAGAAGAAGAAGAGAAGAAGAAGAAGGAGAAGGAGGTGGATAAGAAGAAGGAGAAGAAGGTGGAGAAGAAGGAGAAGGAGCTCCTCCTTCTCCTTCTTCTTCCTCCTTCTTCCTTCTTCTCCTTCTCCTTCTTCTTTTCTTCTTCTTCTCCTCTTCCTTCTCCTTCTCCCCCTCCTCCTCCTCCTCCTCCTCCTCCTTCTTTTACTTCTTCTTCTCTTTCTCTTCTTCTACGTAGCTTAGACTCATCCAAGAAAGGCTAAATTTGCTAATTGCCCTACGACATGACATAATTAGCTTAGTTAGCTCCAAAATGACCTATTTAATAAAAAATGACCTACAGTTAGCTAAGTTCTCTCCTAAATGACATAATAAGGCTTACGTAGCTGCAAGATGGCCTATTCCCCTAACTTAGGTATTAAATGGCCTATAATTAGCCTAGCTAGATCCAAATGGCTTAATAAGCATAGTTTGCTCTGGAATGACCTATTTTACCCAAGTTAGCTCCGAAACGACCTATAGTTAGCTAGGGTTCCACCCAAATGACATAATTAGCTTAGTTAGCTCCTAAATGGTCTATTTAATAAAACATGACCTATATTTAGCTAATTATCCTTGAAATGACATAATTAGCTCAATAAAGGCATTCTTAGCTATTTTAGCCCGAAGAAGGGGATAAGAGGAGAAGAAAGAGAAAAATGAAAGGAAGGAAGAAGAAGAACAAGAGAAGAAGAAGAAGAGAAGGAGGAGGATAAGAAGAAGGAGAAGAAGGAGGAGAATAAGGAGAAGGAGCTCCTCCTTGTCCTTCTTCTTCCTCCTTCTTCCTCCTTCACCTTCTCCTTCTTCTTTTCTTCTTCTTCTCCTCTTCCTTCTCCTTGTCCCCCTCCTCCTCCTCCTCCTCCTCCTTCTTTTACTTCTTCTTCTCTTTCTCTTCTTCTACGTAGCTTAGACTCATCCAAGAAAGGCTAAATTGGCTAATTATCCTACGAAATGACATAATTAGCTTAGTTTGCTCCAAATGAGCTATTTAATAGAAAATGACCTATAGTTAGCTAAGTTCTCTCCTAAATGACATAACAAGGCTTACGTAAATGCAAGATGACCTATTTCTCCTAACTTAGGTATTAAATGGCCTATAATTAATCTAGCTAGATCCAAAATGGCTTAATAAGCATAGTTTGCTCCGGAATGACCTATTTTACCCAAGTGAGCTCCGAAACGACCTATAGTTAGCTAGGGTTCCACCTAAATGACATAATTAACTTAGTTTGCTCCTAAATGGTCTATTTAATAAAACATGACCTATACTTAGCTAATTATCCTTGAATTGAAATAATTAGCTCCAAAAAGGCATTCTTAGCCAATTTAGCCTGAAGAAGGGGACAAGAGGAGAAGAAAGAGGAAAAATGAAAGCAAGGAAGAAGAAGAAGAAGAGAAGAAGAAGAAGCAGAAGGAGGACGATAAGAAGAAGGGGAAGGAGGAGGATAAGAAGGAGAAGGAGCTCCTCCTTCTCCTTCTTCTTCCTCCTTCTTCGTCCTTCTCCTTCTCCTTTTTCTTTTCTTCTTCTTCTCCTCTTCCTTCTCCTTCTCCTCCTCCTCCTCCTCCTCATCCCCTCCTTCTTTTACTTCTTCTTCTCTTTCTCTTCTTCTATGTAGCTTAGACTCGTCCAAGAAAGGATAAATTGGCTAATTATCCTACGAAATGACATAATTAGCTTAGTTAGCTCCAAAATGACCTATTTAATAAAAATGACCTATAGTTAGCTAAGTTCTCTCCTAAATGACATAATAAATCTTACGTAGCTGCAAGATGACCTATTCCCCTAACTTAGGTCTTAAATGGCCTATAATTAGCCTAGCTAGATCTAAAATGGCTTAATAAGCATAGTTTGCTCCGGAATGACCTATTTTAACCAAGTTAGCTACAAAACGAGGTATAGTTAGCTAGGGTTTCACCCAAATGACATAATTAGCTTAGTTAGCTCCTAAATGGTCTATTTAATAAAGCATGACCTGTACTTAGCTAATTATCCTCGAAATGAAATAATTAGCTCCAAAAAGGCATTCGTAGCCAATTTAGCCCGAAGAAGAGGACAAGAGGAGAAGAAAGAGGAAAAATGAAACGAAGGAAGAAGAAGAAGAAGAAAAGAAGAAGAAGCAGAAGGAGGAGGATAAGAAGAAGGATAAGAAGGAGGGGAAGAAGGAGAAGGAGCTCCTCCTTGTCCTTCTTCTTCCTCCTTCTTCCTCCTTCTCCTTCTCCTTATTTTCTTCTTCTTCTCCTCTTCCTTCTCCTTCTCCTCCTCCTCCTCCTCCTCCTTCTTTTACTTCTTCTTCTCTTCCTCTTCTTGTACGTAGCTTAGACTCATCCAAGAAAGGCTAAATTGGCTAATTATCCTACGAAATGACATAATTAGCTTAGTTAGCTCCAAAATGACCTATAGTTAGCTTAGTTCTCTCCTAAATGACATAATAAGGCTTACCTAGCTGCAAGATGACCTATTCCCCTAAATTAGTTATTAAATGGCCTATAATTAGCCTAGCTAGATCCAAAATGGCTTAATAAGCATAGTTTGCTCTGGAATGACCTATTTTACCCAAGTGAGCACCGAAACGACCTATAGTTAGCTAGGGTTCCACCTAAATGACATAATTAGCTTAGTTAGTTCCTAAATAGTCTATTTAATAAAACATGACCTATACTTAGCTAATTATCCACGAAATGACATAATTAGCTCCAAAAAGGCATTCTTAGCCAATTTAGCCCGAAGAAGGGGACAAGAGGGGAAGAAAGAGGAAAAATGAATGGAAGGAATAAGCAGAAGAAGAGAAGAAGAAGAAGGAGAAGGAGGAGGATAAGAAGAACGAGAAGAAGGAGGAGAAGGAGCTCCTCCTACTCCTTCTTCTTCCTCCTTCTTCCTCCTTCTCCTTCTCATTCTTCTTTTCTTCTTCTTCTCCTCTTCCTTCTCCTTCTCCTCCTCCTCCTCCTCCTCCTTATTTTACTTCTTCTTCTCTTTCTCTTCTTCTACGTAGCTTAGACTCATCCAAGAAAGGCTAAATTGGCTAATTATCCTACGAAATGACATAATTAGCTTAGTTAGCTCCAAAATGACCTATTTAATATAAAAAATGACCTATAGTTAGCTAAGTTCTCTCCTAAATGACATAATAAGGCTTAGGTAGCTGCAAGATGACCTATTCCCCCTAACTTAGGTATTAAATGGCCTATAATTAGCCTAGCTAGATCCAAAATGGCTTAATAAGCATAGTTTGCTCCGGAATGACCTATTTTACCCAAGTTAGCTCCGAAATGACCTATAGTTAGCTAGGGTTCCACCTAAATGACATAATTAGCTTAGTTAGCTCCTAAATGGCCTATACTTAGCTAATTTCTCTCCGAAATAACCTATATACACTTCTTCATCTAGTATTATTCTTCTAACTTTCTTATTTGTCATTTTGCAGATTACATTCACTTCACGGGAAGCTTGGATTATATTGATGGAATGCTTGAAGATGATTTCTTGTACCATGGCTTGTATTGAAACTTGTAGTATATTGATATATATGAAAGTTTGTATGCATGTGGATGAAACTGGTGTAATATATGGCTTGGTACGGATGCAACTTGCATTACAGCATAATATGTATGCACTATGGATGCGAGTTATTTTAATATGGTTATGAGTACGGAAAGAAATTTATTTATGTCAAATATATATATATATCCTGATTATTGTTAAAAATGATGGATATAATAAAAAATAAATTAAAAAGGGGCCGGTGCCCCCCTTTGTCGTCTGCCACCACATGGCAAAGGGGGGAATCAGCCCCCTCTCTCTCCCCTCTTTGTCGTCTGCCCCCACATGGCAAAGGGGGGATGGCAGACGGCAAAGAGGGGAGAGAGAGGGGGCTGGTTCCCTCCTTTGCCGTCAGCCCCCACATGGCAAAGGGGGGATGGCAGATGGCAAAGAGTGGAGGCATGTCATTAACACTTAACGGGGCCGTTGCAGTATGTGTCGTCCCATTTAATTTGCCGGCTGCCCCCTCATGGCAAAGATTCTTTGCCGTCCGCTTTAAAAAAGCAGACGACAAAGAACCTCTTCACCGGATTTTTTTTTACCGTCTACTTTGCCGTCTGCTGACCCTCGGCAAAGCCTTTGCCGTCTGTGGTTCCCCCCTTTGCCGTCTGCCATGGCAGACGGCAAATTTCTGAATTTCAGTAGTGGTGGCTACCTCCAAGCCCGTCTGTTGTGGGACAAAGCTGAGAATGACTTGATTGCTAAAGGGGTCGAACCACACACATTGAACTGGCTAGACCGTTCAAGGACTTGGTTCTTCGGGGTTGGGGGAACTTTGGACCCTGAAACAGGGAAGCGTCGTTGGACGAACGAGCAACTTGCAATACCCATCAACAAGCTTCAGAAGAGTATCACCGCAGCGCTGGAAGGGACGTTCATTCCCGGCAGAGAGAAGAACGAGCTAACTGAGGCCCTAGGGAATCCTGAGCACCCTCGACGAACACGAGGGAGACCAGGCTCCGTTCCATGGAAGGTTGGGTTTCCCGACGTAGGAGGTTATAGAAGCCGAGAGAGATAGAGGAAAGTGGAGCTGAGCGACACGGAGAAGATCAATGCAAGACTATAAAAGCTAGAGGAACTTGGGAGACAACGAGCTACCCCAAAAACTACCCCGCCATCTAGGCGGAGAAGCAACGTGGCTTCCACGGAGCTCGTTCGGCCTGGTTTCACGGCTCCTATATACCACGTGGATACTATCATGGAGGCTCAACATTGCGAGCTTATGACGAAATGCCGGAACCAAACTTTCAAGGCTGCTATCGTCTCTGTTCCACCTCCTCAACCCAACGGGCACTTTTCACTGCCTTCCGATTCCACATGGCTTTGCTGTTGTGATGGTGGATGAAGTAATGGAGGGATTTGAGCAGCTCGATCTTGACCACCCTACAGGTGAAGGTGAGAATAAGCTGGTTCATGCTGTGAGGAGTACATGTCTATCACAGAAAGAGTACATCAAGCTTCCAAATTAGAGCCTCTGGCAAGTCAGTGCACTCCGCCTCCTCCTCCTCGTCGTCCTCCTCCCCGGTTAGTCACGACACTCCGCCTCCTCCTCCTCCTCCTCCACCGGTGAGTCAGGGCACTCCGCCTCCTCCTCCTTCTCCGGCAAGTGATGAGGGCACTCTTCCTCCTCCTCCTTCCGGCTATTGATCAGGGTACTCATCCTCCTCCTCCGGCAAGTGATCAGGTCACTCCGCCTCCTCCTCCTCATCCTTCTCCGACGAGTGATCAGGGCACTCATCATCGTCGTCCTCCTCCTCCTCCTTCTCTCAACAAGAAGATCGCCGCTCCGGCGGCTAGCAGTGATGCAAGGTTAGCAAAACAAAGAAGTGGGAAAACAATTCCCCATCTCAGCCAACAGGAGAAGCAATCGTGCCCCCCGCTCAAGGTGTTTAGCGATATCGTCGCTAATCCTCCGGAGATGGTGCCCCGTATCAATCCTGGTGATTACTTGGGGGATGATGTAATTTTTCAAATGGTTGAGGTAACAGAAGAAACATATGAATACCGACAGGGGAAGCTTCTCACCAAACCTGGTCATCCTCCTCTAACACCGATGATGCACAAATTGCATGAGTGGTACATGAATACCTGCCTGGATTCTGGGAGAGACACTATCTATACGGAAGTGAAACGAGAGCACGAATTAATTAGAGCTAAAGTGATTTGTGTTCAGTTTGTGGAGTTTTTTCAGTTATACAATCAACTGGCCCTCGACAAAAAAATTGTGACTTCCTACTATTTGTAAGTATTAGTTACTTCTATAGCTAAGTCTCTAGCTTAGCCCGTTCATTGCATGTATATATAATTATCCTCACTATATATATTATGCAGATTGAAGATCGTTGATTTAAAAAAAGCTAGAATCTTCGACGTTGGGTTCATTAGCCCAGATTCAGTAAATGAATGGTCGGTACGACACGAACCCAAAGATACTAAGGACAACTTGCTAAAGTCGTTCCTTGTAAATCAAAACAAAAGGGAAGAACTCTTTCCTTACAACTTCAGGTGAGTGTTGTTGTCTTCTTTGTATACTTGGTTTCGCTTTACTCGAGGTTAAGTATAATGTAATTGATGAGTTATATATGTGTGCGCAGGTACCACTATATTCTGATATCCATTAAGCTTGATGGGGCAAAAGTAACGGTCTTAGACTCGAGACGTAAAGATCCAGATTATTATGCGGACATGACTACGATGCTCAAGAAGTAAGTTCAGTCAATACCGGGTCCATATCGGCATGAAACTTTCGTTAATTTCCCGATATCAAGTAATCATCTTCTTTGCGTGGCAGGATTTGGAAGAAGTTCACCTATAAGGTTCCCGGTCTAAAAAAAGAGTTGCAATTTACGCACACCAAAGTAGGTAGTACTAGCTAGTTCCGTGCATCTCTAATCGATTCAAGTTTTCATCAATATATCATTACATAATGGATTGAACTCTATTCTCATAAAGTGCTTGTACCAGGACAGTGAGACTGAGTTATGTGCATTCTACGTATGCGAGCTAATTGGCCTCTCGACCCCTGAGTAGGGGGGAATATCTGAGAAACAATATCAAGTACGTAAATAATATTCACAATTTTATTTTATATATTACCATCAATTGTGTTGAGTTTTATTCATATATATGCATGTATTGACCCCCTTCTTTAAATTATATCTGGCAGATGCGGGATGAAGTCCTAACACATGATCGCATACGAGCAATTCAAGAGGAATTGGCGGGATTCTTTCTTGACCACGTCATATCTAAAGACGGAGCATACTATGTGAATTTGTGATTGGATCTTAGGTAGATGATGTTAGGGATTGTAAAAGATTATATATATATATATATTGTAAAAGATGCTAGGGATTGTAAATGGTTTCCTTCATTTTCTTATTAGCTAGCGTCAAGTTCTTTCTATATGTATAGTAGCTAGCTTCGACCAAGCACGGAGAAAGAGAGGACACTACTCTCTATTAGATAGCTAACACAATATGAAACCACTAAATTAACCCTCCAAAAACCCCAAACCCCCCCCCCCCATTCAAAAAGACCCAGCTCCGGCCAGATGCTGATGCGTGGATTCCATTTGGTCCCAATTGGTGTTACAAACCGGGACTAAAGTTCCTCCTCGCTAGGCTCCCCGCAGCGGCCACATGGAGACACTTCTGTCCCGTTTCATAAGCAAACCGGGACTAAAGGTTTTGGGCCTTCGTCCAGACCCTTCAGTCCCAGTTCCAGAACCGGGTCTAATGGGCCTGTGGAACCGGGACAAATGGGCCTTTTTCTACTAGTGAGATAGATCTTGGTTTTTGCGTCTTTAAGATTCCTCATAGTGATCAACATATATAAATTCCAATAGACTCAGAAAATAAAGCTATGTTCCCCGGCAATGGGCCAGAAAAAGGTCTTGATAACCCACAAGTATAGGGGATCGCAACAGTTTTCGAGGGTAGAGTATTCAACCCAAATTTATTCATTTGACTCAAGGGTAGCCAAATAATATTCTCAAGTATTAGCAGCTGAGTTGTCAATTCAACCACACCTGAAAAACTTAATATCTACAGGAATGTATTTAGTAGCAAAGTAATATGGAAGTAACGGTAACGGTGGCAAACGTGACAATAGCAGTTTAGTAGTGATTGTAACAATAGCAATTGAAAAGTAACTTAGCAAAGATCAACATGTGGAAAGCTCGTAGGCAATGGATCAGTGATGGATAATTATGTCGGATGGCATTCATCATGCAACATCATAACATAGGGTGATACATAACTAGCTCCAATCCATCAATGTAAGGTAGGCATGTATTCCATATATAGTCATATGTGCTTATGGAAAAGAACTGGCATGCCATCTTTTGTCTTACCCTCCCGTGGCAGCGGGGTCCTAATGGAAACTAAGGGTTATTAAGGCATCCTTTTAATAGAGAACCGTACAAAAGCATTAGCACTTAGTGAATACATGAACTCCTCAAACTACAGTAATCACTGGAAAGAATCCTAGTTATTGTCACCCTGGGGGATGCGGATCATAACTCGTAATAGGTGTTTATACCTTGCAAGATAGGATCAAGAACACATATATATTCATGAAAACATAATAGGTTCATCTCTAAAATCATGGCACTCGGGCCCTAGTGACAAGCATTAAGCATACCAAAGTCATAGCAACATCAATCTCAGAACATAATGGATACTAGGGATCAAACCCTAACAAAACTAACTCGATTAAATGATAGATCTCATCCAAACCATCACCGCCCAGCAAGCCTACGATGGAATTCCTGACGAACGACGGACAACATCATGAAATTGGTGATGAAGCATGGTTGGTGATGACGATGGCGTCGATTCCCCTCTTCGGAGCCCAAATCACACCCAAGATCTGCCCTCTTGAGGAAGAACAGAAGTTGGCGGCAGCTCCATAACGTAAAACGCGATGAACTCTTCTCTCTGATTTTTTTCTCATCGAATAGGAATATATAGAAGTGGAAATGAGGTCGGCGGAGCCACAGGGGCCCCACAAGCCAGGGGGCGCGCCCTGGGGGCACCCTGCGAGCTTGTGGCCAGGTGGTGGCCCCTCTCCGGTTGATTCTATCGCTAATATTTTGATTAATTCCAAAACGTTCTCCGTAAATTTCCAAGTCAATCCGAGAACTTTTATTTTTGCAAAAAAATAACACCAAGGCAATTCTACTGAAAACAGGGCCAGTCTGGGTTAGTTCCATTCAAATCATGCAAATTAGAGTCCAAAACAAGGGCAAAGAGTTTGGAAAAGTAGATATGTTGGAGACGTATCATCTTACTCGTTATTTTTTCCTCGAGTATACACCATTATATATTTTGGTCTGACCAATTCTATATCCTTGTTCACACTGTTATGGACTTCCATATTCATGGAAAATGTGAGGAACTGTTGTTGAGCCCAGCGATAACATTGTTTATCCTTCCCACGATTCATGATGAACATAGAGCTAGTGTTGGAAACTTTTGTAGGCATTGTCTTCATATCTCGTACATGAGGTATATGTTAGATGTAAGAAGTGACTTCTTCTAATTCATGTGCAATTGAAGCAAGTTGCTGCCATGATTTGGCGAGAAGTTTATTTTGCTTCCCTAGAATCATCCCAAATCAATCATGCCATTCAGTATGAATTTCCGAGCACACATAGCCACTGATTAATTTGTTCAAGGAAATGAAGTTAAGTGTTATTCCTAAAGGGCCCATACAGACTTGCTCATGGCTTCGTTCTCCATAATGATGGTTTCCAACCCGAACTCGATATTGTTTGTTGTAAGACCTTCCATGTGGTCATAATTGTCTTAGAGAGTGTGTTCACGTGTGTCTTACATTCAAGCTCATGTTTTGGAGTTGGCTTTGATAGTTCATTTCCTGAGAATCTCGCAATGTTATCTCGTCGATTTGTGTTGCAAAATTTTCATTTTAGATATGTTGAGTTTGAAATATCCTATTGCCAACCAGATCTGAATCTCAGACCGTTATGATGGTTGGAACATTTCCCAAGAATTATAATATTGGTCTCTGTGCAACCTAGTAAAGTGATGTTGTGGCTAACACACCTTGCCGGAAGATCTATTATTATAGTATCTTGTATCAGCAACCTTAGCCACTTTCCCATGAGGATTTCTTATGACTTATTTTAGAAGATGTTTCTTGGACCCCCTTTGCACCCCGAAGTCCAACCTTTTTACATGATGTTGTAGATACCAAGCAGTATATATAATTGTAATATGCTATTACATCAAGGAGACCATTATAAGAGGAGTGCTAAATGTATCTCGGACGATCATCCAGATTTCATTCCCTTGGCATAGCTAAGGTGAAATCTGAGGAAGTGTTGTCTTCCTTTGCATCTGCATCCTCCATCATTGTTCATCATGGTAGTATGATGTATTGTGAAGATCCTTGGCAAGGATGTTGGTAAAACCCTGATGAATATGGAAATGCTCAAGTTCTTGAGAGCATGCTGAGACACTAGGTTATATCCTCAGTATCTATTGGAGTGTGCCTTCCGTTTGCCGAGTTGTCTTATAACTCTAGTTCCTTTTCCAAGCTGAGTATGCCATTTCTTCGAACTCCTTCAAATGATCATTTGTGAATTTCCTTACCCTGTTATGAATAGTTTCAATGATCTGTTTAACAAAAGTAATTCTTTTTGCCACTTAAGGGAATAACTTTACGAGTCACATTCATAAGGTGCCCCTTATGGTATGAAGGGGAACTTAACTCCTCCCTACTTTGAAACCTCGTCACTATCTGTTTTAACATGGAGTTCTTGCCAAACAAATTGAACCTTCGTCTTCTGTTTTTCTCGTTCCTTTGATGTGTGTGTTGTATCTCAGCTCGAGAGATGTTATCACCTCTCATTCCATGAGTTGATCATAAGCTTCTCGCTCTTCAAGAAGATCGATTCTCGTAGAGTTTTCCATTTGTTGTCGTTCTGTTTGGGTGAAGACCCTGAAGGCAAAGATGTCAATATAATCAAGATGCAATAACTCAATATCTTGGAGAAGTGCAATTGAATCATGTAGATTATGACTGCTAGTGTCCCCTCCTTTCTCTAACCCTACGCTTGAATCTGGGGACGAGACTCTTGTTTAGTGGGGGTGAGTTGTCACAGCCCTATATTTAGCTTGCTTTGTCTTGGCATTTCATGCATGCATTTCAAATTCACTTGAATCTCAATTGAGGAGTGATTAAGCCTCAAAGAAATATTTTTTTCAAATAAGCAATATAAAAATTGTCCCAAATAGATCCAAGAAAATGTGCCTCGTATTCTAATAAAAGATTGGCATGAGTTAAAATTCAAATCAATATTTTTGGTTTCACAAAAACATTTTGCTTTGGGATTTTCACTTAAACCAATATTATTTGCATTGGATTTATATTTGTTATATAATAAATATAGATGCACTAATTCTGAAACTTTTTGTGGATCCTTGGTTTACTCCATTTAGCTCAGCTGCAAAACTTAAGAATTTTGAAAATGATTTGGTAGTCAAACCAATTCAAACAAACTGCAGAAAAATAGTAGCAATAAAAAGAAAAGCAAAGAGGGGAGACTTTCGTGTAGCCGGCCCAGCGAAGGAGAAGCCAAAGCCCACCAGCCGATGTCTTCAACCTCGTGCCAGTAGGCACGAGGGCGTGTCAATCGCGCGTGCGCCACAACCACCTCTTGCTTCGCGCTCGCGTAGCCATCACCGAGTCGACCTTGTCACCCAAGAGATTTGGACGACACCTCTGATCGGTCCCCTCACTCCCTGCACTCTCTCCCCCACCCCGTGGCCTCTCTGTCACGCACGACCGAACTTCTCCAGGGCCACTCTTGTGAACCAACGCGTCCAATGGCCTCACCGAGCCCCCTATTGTGCCCATAAGCTCTGCCGCAATGCCATTGTCCTATCCACCACACGAATCAAACCGAGACACCCCCCAACACCGTCGCCATCATCGTCTTCCTCCTCTAGTCATGGAGCATCATCGTCATATTCTTTGCCGACCGCCTTCCTCGAGATTGCTGAGCATCTAGTTCGATTCCTCGTGAGCTGCTCTCCTTTCCCCTCACTCCACGTGCCCTATTGTTTTCCTTAGCTAAGGTAGCCTCTTTGGCCGAGATCCCTCACTGCCCGCAGGGGGCCGTTGTCGTTCTGGATAGCAACAGGCGCGTTCAAGGTCGAAATCGAGCTCCTGGAGTTCCATAGAGGTTGTAGAGACCCCCACCAAGCTCCCTCGTGCCGTGTAACCCAGCAGTCACGGAAGGCCGAGCCACTGCCGCCGCTCACCTAGTCGTCGTCATTGTGTCTGGCGACCATTTGGTCCAGCTCCACCACCACTAGACGTGGCTAGGTCCCAGCTTTCCATAGAGCCAAACTGTGCTCCAAACAATCGCATATAAGAAAAACCCGATGCTTACCGCTGTGTGTGGCTTCGCAGGTGACGAGCTGCGGGTCAACTCCGACGAATTTGACCCCGGTTGACCAGGATTTGATCCTCTGAGGGTCAATGTGAGGTGGCGCCACCCACTGGTTTAATTAGGTTGAGCACTTAATTAAGTTAATTAACCATGGTTAAACAAATGAGTCACTCATGAGTGGGCTCCACTTGTCATGTTTGACCTGGACCGGGTCAGTTGACCTGCTGATGCGAGCATGACACAATGATGATGCAATAAGCTGTTTGTGTATTTATTTAATTGTAGAAAATGTTATAAACTTTTTATAATCATAGAAATTCAACTGTAACTGCAATGACAATAAATTATATACAGAAAATGATCATAAAAATGCAAGGAATCTGTTTATGCCATGTTCATGCATGTTTGAACAAACTGACACCACTTTTTAGGACAAATCATGACTAGGACAATTTATGAAATAACTTTTCATGTAGGGATTTAGTATATATTTGAATTCCACTTTACTTAATAAGGATATCTGTTTCATTAGGTCAATTCATTATTTTAACATGACATATCATCCATCTATTTGTGTATTGCATGAATTGAATGTTGTTCCCTCTTGTTTTGCCGGTGGTTGTCGTTCCTCGGTACATGGTTCCCAACAGTGTGATAGATGTCTCCAATCAAGACTCATGTCAGAAGTGTCAGGCAAGCAACCCCCCCCCATTGAGCATACTAATGCAATCCCACTCTCCCACTCTTTCTCTCTTTTATTGCATTAGGACAATCACGATTCAACTCTTACATGTCTCGATTGTTGAACCCATTCCTTTGCATGACCTATCTTTGTCAGAGTAAATAGTTGAAACCACGTAGCATGAGTAGCAACTGCTTGAGACTTGATGTGCATACTCATCCATGCTTTCTTACTATGCCTGCTATGCTTAGAGTCGTGTCGGGTGTGATCCATCTGGATGATGAACCAGAATAGTTGTGTTCATGTCCTACTTTGTGAGAGTAAAGTGTTTGAATCTGATTTGGTAAAGGTATCAATGAGACATGATGTAGGAGTACGTGGCGGGTTGTCTTATTGGGAAAGTCCTTAAGAGCTGACTTCTGTGTATGTTATCTAAGACAAGATACTACCACACACTCGGATCTGAGTACTCCAAGCTCTCTCGTCTTATTAGTCACCTTGATCTATGTCCTCGAGTAGCAACT
Organism: Hordeum vulgare subsp. vulgare; assembly: GCF_904849725.1. Lineage (NCBI taxonomy): Eukaryota > Viridiplantae > Streptophyta > Magnoliopsida > Poales > Poaceae > Hordeum > Hordeum vulgare. The sequence goes on from NC_058522.1 coordinate 194,284,816, forward strand.
AGTTTCTGGTGTTTGTAGGAAAAGTGTTGGCGGCCGTGTTTAGATCTGTCCGACGGGGTAGGCTTCAGTGCGGTAGATACATAGTGGCACGGTGTACAAAGTGGCACCCCAATGGTGGGCTTGTGGAACCCTGTGCGCATCGTTACACGCCATAGAGGAAACTTGGGTTAGACTTCCTTGCGGGTCCAGTCTCAGATAGGCGATAAACCTAGACTAGGGTCCTGTGTGGTTAACGGTCGTGGCCGACGACCACGCTGGTGCTTCCTCTTGAAGGTTGCCGAGATGCATGACGTGTATATGGTGATAAGTGGTGAGAGCGTGTGTGAAGAAGTATACCCGTGTAGGGCGAATTAATCTGTTCAAATAGCCGTGTCCTCGGATATGAACTACTTGGAGACTCATGCGGTACATAGACAACTTGAAATGGATACTATAAAATAAGCAAGATAAGTGTGAGTGCTATGGATGGCCTTCTTGTAGGGAGATGGGAATGGATCCATAGTGGTGTATTGATTTGGTGAATATGAGGACTTGTGTGGACTATCCCAGCTCAAATAATGTACTCGTAGTCGTAGTACAGGTTAGCCAAGATTGAAAGTTGGCTTGCTGCAATTAATCTCCACAACCCCTTCATTAATACTGATGCATATGTATATAGTTCTGATGTAAGTCTTGCTAAGTATCTTTGTACTCACGGTTGCTTAATTTATGCTTTTGGAGAGGAGACCTTAGTGTCACTTTTGGTTCTATGCGATGTGTTCGATGTTAACTAGATTAGCTTGGGAATCCCAGACAGAGGTCCGGCTCCTTTGGTAGGGTCGTTGTAGATTTACAAGCTCCTCCAGCCACTTTTAGTAGATGTCTGTACTCAGACATGTTTTTCTTCCGCTTGTTGCTTGTAGGACTTGAGTGTTGGGTCATGTGACCCCTGTTTGTAATATCACACTATGTTGACTCTTATGACTCATTAATAAATGCTTTATTCGTACAGTTGTGTTGTGATGTCATGTTGTATCTACACATATCGTGCATATTGTGTGTATGTTTTGAAATGCATGGTATGTGTGGGATTCGACACCTAGTTGTATGCCTTTAGTAGCCTTCTTTACGGGTAAATGCCTCTTTGTGCCTCCACTGAGATTGATTGCTTGCTACCGCTTCGGACACATTGATTGAATGGCTTGTATCCTTCATTACAGCTGTGAATATCCCTACGGGGAATTGTCACACGGTGTAATGGATTCCTTGTAGCTTGCTACAACTTGTATACACACGCCGACGACCGACACCTGCATTGCTAGGTTACTTATGCGTGTTCTTGTACGGTTTTGCCACTTGGGTCCATAACTAGTCATGTTAACCTGGGTTCTCTGAGATATGATTGCTAGTGACACATTCATATACGTCAGCAAAAAGTCACAAATGGTATCGGCCAAGGTAAGGTGGCAGCCGTGGAGTTTACCGTGCGTGAGGCCGCAAAGTGATGTGATGTGTTACATGCTATAGTCGTATGGCTTAGGATCGGGGTCCCGACACTATCCTTACGCGTATCTCAATCGCCGCTGGATTACAAGAAGGTGAGAGGCTACAGGGCAACTGAGGGTCCCGAGTTGCAATGCTCATGCGCCCCTGATACTTCTCCGTCATATCTACTTTTCTGAACTCTTTTGCCCTTGTTTTGGACTCTAATTTGCATGATTTGAATGGAACTAACCCGGACTAACGCTGTTTTCAGCAGAATTGACATGGTGTTGTTTTTGTGCAGAAATAAAAGTTCTCAGAATGACCTGAAAATTTGCATGATTATGTTTCTCCCGGAAAAAAACCAGGGAGAAGGATTCATTGCGTTTTGCGATACGGAGGCGCCGCCACCTCCTGTTCTTCATCTGGAGGGCAGATCTGGAGTCCGTTCTGGGCTCCGGTGAGGGGAAATCGTCGCCATCGTCATCATCAACCTTCCTCCATCGCCAATTCCATGATGCTCTTCACCGTTCGTGAGTAATCTCATTGTAGGCTTGTTGGACGGTGATGAGTTGGATGAGATCTATCATGTAATCGAGTTAGTTTTGACGGGGATTGTTCCCTAGTATCCACTATGTTCTGAGATTGATGTTGCTACTACTTTGCCATGGTTAATGCTTGTTACTAGGGCCCGAGTTCCATGATGTCAGATCTGAACCTATTATGTTGTCACCAATATATGTGTGTTTTCGATCCTATCTTGCAAGTTGTAGTCACCTACTATGTGTTATGACCCGGCAACCCCGGAGTGACAATAGTCGGAACCACTCCCGGAGATGACCATAGTATGAGGAGTTCATGTATTCACCAAGTGTTCATGCGTTGGTCAGGTTCTTTATTAAAAGGTGCACCTTAATATCCTGTAGTTTCCATTAGGACCCCGCTGCCACGGGAGGGATAGACAATAAATGTCATGCAAGTTCTTTTCCCTAAGCACGTATGACTACATACGGAATACATGCCTACATTAGATTGACGAACGGGAGCTAGTTACTTATCTCTCCGTATTATAGCTGCTACATGATGAATCACATCCGACATACTCATCCGTCACCGATCCATTGCCTACGAGTCTTTTACTACTGGTCCTTACTACGTTACTTTCTCGCTACTGCTGTTACTTCCTACTGTTGTCACTACTGCTGTTACTTGTTGCCGGTGTCGCTATTGCTGTTCCTTGCTACTGTTGTCACTACTGCTGTTACTTGCTACTTTGCTATTACTTGCTGCAACACTTTTACTAGCGCCATTGATACAACAAGTTAGGAATAGTCTGTCGTCAACACACCTGTTTCTGGCACCGTTGCTATCATACCACTTTGCTACTGATACTTTGCTTGCAGACACTAATCTTTCAGGTGTGGTTGAATTGACAACTCAGCTTCTAGTACTTGAGAATATTCTTTCGCTTCCACATGTGGCGAATCAATAATTTTGGGTTGAATACTCTACCCTCGAAAACTGTTGCGATTCCCTACACTTGTGTGTTATCAAGACCTTTTTCTGGCGCCGTTGCCGGGGAAGCATAGCTATATTTTCTGAGTCACTTGGGATTTTCGTCTGTTGGTCACTATGAGGAATCCGAAAGATCCAAGAACTGAAATCTTGCCTTCCACTACAAGGACGGGTAAGGAACTGCCATCTAGCTCTGCACTTGATTCACCTTCAGTTATGAGTAAATTTGAGACATCGCCTCCTGCTAGAAATCTTGATATGTCGCCTGTGCTTGATGATGCTACTTCTCCTGCCCATGATGGTTATGATGATGCTATGCCTGATACTGCTTTGCCACTAGGTGCATTCCTTGATGCACAAATTGCTAGAGTTGCTGCTAGATGTGATGATACTTTTGAAACTGCTGATACTATTGAAGTAGAACGTGCTACTATGCATGAATTGCATGTTATGCCTGAGCGCTATGTTATGGAAGGAGAGATAGCTGAGGACTTTCTTGCGTGGAAGGATAACTATGATGTTGAGAAATTACTGCTCAAGTGGAAAGAAAAATCTCTGAACGCTAGGATGAAATACGACCCGAAGTTTGCTATTTCGCCTATCTTTGTGACCGATAAGGATTATGAATTCTCTGTCGACCCTGAGTTAATCACTCTGGTCGAATTTGATCCCTTTCACGGTTACGAGTCTGAAACGGTTGTAGCCCATCTTACCAAACTGCACGATATAGCCACCCTATTCACTAGTGAGGAAAAGATCCGCCACTACTATATCCTCAAGCTGTTTCCTTTCTCGCTAAAGGATGGTGGTAAGACTTGGTTCACTTCTCTTTCGGACGGTTGTGTGCGTAGCCCCCAGGATATGGTCTACTTCTTCTCTGAAAATATTTCCCTGCCCATAAGAAGCAAGCTGCCTTGCAGGAAATAGACAACTTTGCTCAAGCTGAGGAAGAGAGTCTCCCACAAGCTTGGGGGAGGCTCATCCAGCTACTGAATGCTTTGCCTGATCACCCTCTTGAGAAGAATGAAATATACTTGATATCTTCTATAATGGACTTATCGATGCTTCCAAAGACCACCTAGATAGTTGTGTCGGTTGTCTTTTTAGGGAATGAACTGTAGAACAAGTTGAGATTCTACTGAATAACATCTTGTGCAATGAGAATGCTTGGACTATTCCCGAACCACCTCCTAAGCCAACTCCGAAGAAAAGAGGTATTCTATTCCTTAGTCCTGAAGATATGCAAGAAGCCAAGAAATCTATGCGAGAGAAAGGCATTAAATCTGAAGATGTCAAAAATCTACCACCTATCGAGGAGATCCATGGTCTCGATAACCCGATACAGGTAGTAGAAGTAAATTCTCTACGTAGGTTTGATGAGAGTGATATTCCTTTTGATAAACCTGCTAGCTTATACATGCATGAATTTGATAACTTTGTTGCCAAACAACAGAGTTTCAATGATTATGTTAGCAGGCAATTGGAATAGAATGCTCGTATGCTTAGTCATTTAAGTGCTTGTGTGGACAAAAATGTCAATGATCTTAAGCTTCTAAGTAAACATGCCTCTATGGTTACTACTCAGGTAGAACAAGTACTTAAAGCTCAAAATGACTTGCTCGATGAGTTGAATGACAATTCTATCAGATTCGTTACTAGAGGCGGTATAATGACCGAGGAACCTTTGTATCCTAAGGGTCATCCAAAGAGAATTGAACAAGATTCTCAAGGAATTAGCACTAGCAACCCTGTTGCTGCTACCCTTGAGAGTCCAAACAATGTCTGTGTCTCTGATGCTAAAACACAATCTAGTGATGAACATGAGCCTAATGATAATATCAATAGTGATGTTCATGTTGATGCTCAACCTAGCAATGATAAGGATGTGGAGATTGAACCTGTTGATCTTGATAACCCACACCCTAAGAATAGAAGATACGATAAGAATGACTTCACTTCTAGGAAGCATGGTAAAGAAAGGGAACCATGGGTTCAGAAACCCTTGCCCTTTCCTCCCAAACTATCCAAGAAAAAGGATGATGAGGATTTTGAGCGATTCGTTGAAATGATCAGACCTGTCTTTCTGCAAATGCGTTTGACAGATATGCTCAAAATGTCTCCGTATGCTAAGTACATGAAGGATATTGTGACTAATAAGAGGAGGATACCTGAGGTTGATATTTTCACCATGCTTGCTAATTATACCTTCAAGGGTGGAACTCCTAAGAAACTAGGTGATCCCGGTGTGCCCACTATACCTTGCTCCATTAAAGGTAACTATGTTAGAACTGTGTTATGCAATCTTGGAGCCAGTGTTAGTGTTATGCCTCTCTCTATTTATCGTAGACTTGAACTGGATAAGGTGACACCCACTAAAATCTCTCTGCAAATAGCCGACAAATCAACTGCTTTCCCTATCGGCATTTGCGAGGTTGTGCATGTTGTGGTTGCTAATGTCACTATCTTAACAGACTTTGTTATCCTCGATATTCCTAAGGATGATGCCATGGCGGTCATCCTCGGAAGACCCTTTTTAAACACTGCAGGGGTGTTATAGATTACAACAAAGGCAATGTCACTTTCCATGTCAATGGTAATGAGCATACGGTGCACTTTCCGAAGAAACAATATCAAGTACATTGCATCAATGCTATCGAAAAAACTTCGTCGATTCTTATTGGGAGCTTTGACTGCCCTATTCCTCGTGTCAAGATGAAGTATGATTTTCTTGTTGGGGAAATACATATCCCCATTGAGGTGACCTAGTGACTATTCGAAAATTCTCCGTTCTCTTTTGCGATTCGAAAAGGTTTGTCAAAGAGACTTGATCAATCTCACTGACGGATTTCTTTCGATGACCATGAGATGGATGAATCGAGGAGTCACAAATCTCTGTTTCAAGCTCCCACCTTCGGTTGCTTAGAAGAAAAATGATAGATTTAATTTAGTTTTCTCTGTTTTCTGTTTTAGCGTCCGGTAGAAAAGTACCACGAAAATAAAAGTTCTCCGAACACTGTGAAAATCTAGTATGATTTTTTCTGGATTTGTTGAAAAATTCTGAGACAAAGAGTTTATTTGGGGGCTGCACCAGTGGGCCACAAGCCCTGACGACACGGGAACCCCCTGGTCGCGCCACCCTGGCTTGTGGGGCCCATAGGCACCCCCTCCACTCATTCTTGCTCTCATCTGGTTCTCCTACCTCCAGAAAAAATCGTTTCATGGCTCAAACCCATGTTCTTGCTCCTTTTGCTAGGATTTTCGATCTCTTTGCTCAAATCACCGTTCTCCGAACTGTTTTGGAGAAATTACTCCTTGCTAAGTGACTCCTCCATTGGTCCAATTAGTTTGTGCTCTAGTGCCTTATACTCCGCGTATTTTTCCTGCCTTGGTGAGCATGTTCTTGAGCTTTGCATGCTGATTTTAGCTGGTCCCAAGTAATTTTCATGCGTAATATGGCCTCTAGGCACTTGTGGGAATAGTTGCTACGAGTTTAGTTGAGCCTTGTTCACTTTTCCTTTGGGTCACTGAAAATTTAAGAAAAGGAAGATGTTCAGGAGAAACTTTCATGGTGGTTCCTCAAGCAAGAGAGGTCCCCGTCTTGCGATTCGGGAGCCCGATCGTTACCAACCAAGGGACGCGCAGGTACAACCATGTGAATGGCCTTCTGATGAATTTATGATTGAGGCAGGTTTGAAAGATGAGTTTGATGTACTTGTTCGCAGCGTCGGACTCGAAGAATTCATATCTGATAAATGTGAACAATATGTTGCTCTCACTGCCTATTTTGTTCGTAGATTCAAATTTTCAGCTGGCCGTGACACATCTGTACTGTTTGATCTCTATGACAAATCGTATACCATGGATTTAGAGGATTTTAATAGAATTTACAAGATACCTATTTGGGGTAGTCTCAGTGATCCTCCTAAATCTTCGGTTAGAGATTCTTGCTCTGGTATTACTGTTGGAGAAACTAGAGACATTACGCAAGCTACAATGGGGAGTATTCATTTTCCTGCCCTGCATTATTTTGCCCTCTTCATAGGCAGATGAATTAATGTAAAGATTGAGCATTGTCACCTCTGCGCACCCGACCTTAGTATCCTAAAGAGCGCAGTGACGGGTGACAAGAGTTTCAACATGGGAGCTATAATAGCAAGGAGGCTGAATAAGAATGCTAATGAAGGGGATTTCTTTGGTGGGATCTATGCCACCCGCATAACAAATTTTCTTGGAGCACCCATCCGCGAAGGAGATCCCCCGTTCCATACAGTTTTCCTTGACCGCATTGCTTTGACACGCTACCAGTTCCTTGAGAGGGATGATGAATCCCTCCTATACCGTTTGATATTTAACTGGTAGCGTGTTTTCCATATTACCCTTCCTGCTTCTGCCTTCTTTGACTTTTAGGTAAAACGGAGATATTACATAACCAGAGGAGAGGCAGAGGAGTATGAGAGGGAGGCAAAGGTTGCTCGTCTCCATGAGGGAGCTATTCAGGTACTGGCTGCAGCGCTCCCATATAACCCCGATTATGATTTTGGGTTTTGCCAGGACCATCCTTGGGAGTAGACCAACTTAGGCCAAAAGCCTAAGCTTGGGGGAGTACGTGTTCTCACCGGCTTTACATTCTTGCTTATGCTTTCACTTTGTTAGCCGGTGTTCACACTTTGCCACTGTATCATCCATGCTAGTTTATTTTCTTTTTCTCGTTTTCTTTTCGTGTGTCTGTCTAGTTTGAGAAAACCCAAAAAGATTTTCTTTTTCTTCTTTTGCTTGTTGGGAGCATTCCCGTGTAACTAGGTTTCTTTTTCTTTGGGTCAAGGAAGAATATATTGGTTACAATGTTTAGTGGCTCTTGCCTGCATACCTGTTTAGCTGTCATAGAGCCATATTACTTTGTCTTCTCCTTTGTGTTTGCCTGCAAATTCCAGCGTAGTCCAATGCACGAGCACGCTTATTATTGTTCACATCGTTCGGTCGTGCAAGTGAAAGGCAATAATGAAGATATATGATGAAGTGACCGAGCTTGGAAAAGGTGGTATGAACTCAATCTATTTTGTTTTTGTAAATATGACTAGCTCATCATGCCTGATTCAGCTTTGTTGTGAGAGAAACATGTTTGCAATGACAACATAGAGATCATAGTTGCTTATGCCATGCTTACTTAGCTAGGAGCTTATAATGGTTTGTCTTGGATGCCCACATGAATTTTGAGATGACTGTGTTGTAGTATGATAGGATGGTATCCTCCTTTGAATGATTCAAGTGGCTTGACTTGGCGCATGTTTACGCATGTAGTTGAAACAAAATCAACATAGCCTCTATGATGTTCATGTTCATGGTGATTTATGTCCTACTCATGCTTGCACTCAATGTTAGTTAATCTCAATGCATTTTGATGACCGTTGTCGCTCTCTAGTTGGTCGCTTCCCAGTCTTTTGCTAGCCTTCACTTGTACTAAGCGGGAATACTGCTTGTGTATCCACCCCCATAAACCCAAAGTTGTTCCATTTGAGCCCACCATACCTACCTATATGCGGTATCTACCTGCCGTTCCAAGTAAATTTGCATGTGCCACTCTCAAAATCTTCAAGAAATAATCTGTTTTACATGCCCGAACCGCTCATGTGGTGACAGGGGGCTATCAGTATCTTCCATGCTAGGCGTGTTATCCTCGATATGTGTTTATTCACTATCATTCACGAGAAAGGGGCCGGTAATTGGAATTCCCAGTTCCCTGCTCAAATCGAAAAGATAATTACAAATAAAACTCCCCCAGGATTCATGTTGGTATGGACGGTACCCGAGGATTCGGCTAGCCGTGGAGTGTGATTGATTGGTGGTGGGGGAGTCAAAACTTTACTTTTCTGTTTGGGAACCGCCTATAGCATGTGTAGCGTGGAAGATGTTGAGAACTCTTAGTCATTGCATTGACAATGAAAGCATGCCACCCAAAATTATTATCTCTGTTTTCAAAGCTTGAGCTCTGGGACCTCTGCAAATCAATGCTTGCCTCTGCGAAGGGCCTGTCTATTTATGTTCCTGTCGAGTCATCCTCCTCTTATAGAAGCACCAATTAGGGAGGACCTCTGTCGTTTTTATGCTTTACTTTTAACTGTGTTGAGTATGACTGTGATTGGATCTTCTTTGCCATGAATTATAATGTTTAGTCAGCCCTTGGTCTTTGAAGGTGCTCTGCATATATGTTTTGCGGTCTCAGAAAGAGCTAGCGAGATACCATATGTTCGCACTGCTTCATGTTGTTTTGATTAAAGTGTTGACATTCGAGGCTTATTACTATTTGCTCGCTAGTTGATTATGCCATTGATATGAGTTTACCATGAGACCTAGATGTCATTTGCTTATGTGGTTTGCTTGTGATCTTGCTGAAATTCTGGTTATGAGTTAGACATAGTTGCAACCACAAGATCAAACAGAGTTCGTCAAAGTTTTTCTTCTGTCTCTTTCAGTTTGTCGACTGAATTGCTTGAGGACAAGCAAGGCTTTAAGCTTGGGGCGTTGATATGTCTCCATCGTATCTACTTTTCCGAACTATTTTGCCCTTGTTTTGGACTCTAATTTCCATGATTTGAATGGAACTAACCCGGACTAATGTTGTTTTCAGCAGAATTGCCATAATGTTGTTTTTGTGCAGAAATAAAAGTTCTTGGAATGACCTGAAAATTTATGGAGAATTTTTCTGGAATTAATGAAAAATACCTGCGCAAAGATCCACTGGAGGAGGTGAGCCAGTCGGCCACAAGCCTAGGGGCCGCGGCCACCCCCCTGGTCGCGCCGTGAGTACTTCTGGGGCCTACGAGGCGCCACCGCCTCCAAACTCAGCTCTATATATTCCGTTTCGCCTGGAAAAAAATCAGGGAGAAGGATTCATCGCGTTTTATGATACAGAGGCGCCGCCATCTCCTGTTCTTCATCTGGAGGGCAGATCTGGAGTCCGTTCTGAGCTCCGGAGAGGGGAAATCGTCGCCATCGTCATCATCAACCTTCCTCCATCGCCAATTCCATGATGCTCTTCACCGTTCGTGAGTAATCTCATTGTAGGCTTGCTGGACGGTGATGAGTTGGATGAGATCTATCATGTAATCGAGTTAGTTTTCACGGGAATTGATCCCTAGTATCCCCTATGTTCTGAGATTGATGTTGCTACTACTTTGCCATGCTTAATGCTTGTCACTAGGGCCCGAGTGCCATGATTTCAGATCTGAACCTATTATGTTGTCGCCAATATATGTGTGTTTTAGATCCTATCTTGCAAGTTGTAGTCAACTACTATGTGTTATGACCCGGCAACCCCGGAGTGACAATAGCCGGAACCACTCCCGGAGATGACCATAGTATGAGGAGTTCATGTATTCACCAAGTGTTAATGCGTTGGTCCAGTTCTTTATTAAAAGGAGAACCTTAATATCCCGTAGTTTCCATTAGGACCCCGCTACCACGGGAGGGATGGACAATAGATGTCATGCAAGTTCTTTTCCCTAAGCACGTATGACTACATACGGAATACATGCCTACATTAGATTGACGAACGGGAGCTAGTTACTTATCTCTCCGTGTTATAGCTGTTACATGACGAATCACATCCGGCATACTCATCCATCACCGATCCACTGCCTACGAGTCTTTTACTACTGGTCCTTGCTACGTTACTTTGCCGCTATTGTTGTTACTTCCTACTGCTGTCACTACTGCTGTTACTTGTTGCTGCTGTCGCTACTGTTGTTCCTTGCTACTGTTGTCACTACTGCTATTACTTGCTACATTGTTGTTAGTTGCTGCAACACTTTTACTGGCGCCATTGATACAACAAGTTAGGAATAGTCTGCCGTCAACAGACCTGTTTCTGGCACCGTTGCTATCATACCACTTTGCTACTGATACTTTGCTTGCAGACACTAATCTTTGAGGTGTGGTTGAATTGACAACTCAGCTGCTAATACTTGAGAATATTCTTTTGCTTCCCCTTGTGCCAAATCAATAAATTTGGGTTGAATACTCTACCCTCGAAAAATGTTGCGATCCCCTACACTTGTGGGTTATCAGCCCCCCCCCCCCCCTTGACATGCTAGCAACTCCCGCTCCGTGATGAAGGCCTTGTACTCTATCTCGGCAGGGCCCAACCCTCCCGTATCTCAACTGCCACTAGATTACCAGGAGGTGAGAGTCTACAAGGCCAGTGAAGGTCCTCCGTCATGATGCTTAGACACCCCCCTTTGATGTGCAAGCGGCTCTCATACGGGCGAATTGGTCAGAGCGCCATGCGCGTGCCTGCTTATACTTGTGTGTCACATGGGAACTAGACGCCAAGGACCTGAGGAGGTGGCATGCACTGGAGTGAGCCCGTGAGACAAAGCTCGATTACTTGGACTTTTTAGCGCTGCAGGGACAAACCCGAGCACAGGTACCGTGTCCTAGCCCCTTCCCATGCGAGGTACAAGGGGAAGCTAGCGAGCATGGAGCTCCGATGATCCTCCCCAACGCGATGCATGGGGCTTCCACTTCGGCATGGGCATAGTTGCGGTTCGACACTAATTCCGCCAGTGCGGACCGTCGGGACTTCCACTTGGGTGCGGGTGGAAGCCTTCTCCCGAGGCCATGACACGGCCAGTCGTGGGTTTTCACTTTGGGAGGCTCTGGGGCTTGTACAATGACAAACTCATTATTACGTGAGAGTGTCACGGGCAGCGATTACTGAGGTGTCGGATACCCCAGGCACAAGGCTCAGGACCTCCTTACCTCAGCCTTGAGGTGGGTTGCACCTCGTTCTTTGCGCATCAGCATGCTCGTGGAACCTATGACACGGGGGGGGACGCGCTGGGTGATCATTGGGAGGCCATTGCGGGAAGATGTTTGGCTCCGAGGACCCCAGGAGGTGACTTATACGGGGGTAATCCCTTCATTCAGATCTTAGTCACTCGGATTTAGCACCGCTGCAGGGACGAACCTGAGCAGAGACGCCATGCCAGGTTCCTTCATAGAATGATCAAGCGAAGACCATCCGCTGCATAGCTCCCGAGGCGATGATGCGCCAAACTAGCAGTGATGCATTTCAAGCAAACAACCCAAATTCTGAAGGGAAATAAGAGGATTTACCGCACAACCAAAAAGCAAGAACTATGTGAGGGCGGGCCCTCATGCCTGAGGGTAGTGTAACTTGAAGGGTGTCCTTGATCTCAAGTTAAACGGGGTTTCACCTAGCGAATGAATTTTCGAGGGAGCTCCGGGGTCACTAGATGAAGCATGTCCTAAAGGCCCATCTTATCAGGGGTCGGCTACCTCCCGAAGCCCTGGGGGCTCGTGAGGCCCTGGTGCCAAGCGAGGCGGTACTGTGAGTCACGCCAGCATGTGAAAGCGGATAGAGTGGGCGCCCTGGCCTAGCCCCGCGCGCGCAGGCAAGAAGGAGCTCTGTGAAACGACCCCACTGAGGGCCGTGACGTCAATGCAGATGCGTGCTTCAACTGTCCCCTCGGGAGTGACAAGTCTCCTCATGAAGCACTCCGTGTGGCGTCCGCCGCGCATGGAGCACGCCTCCCATAGCTTCTCGATCTCCTGGGTGATGAACTCCTCCGCCCACGGCAGGGGACGCCGTACTCCTTGCTCACGAGGGCACGCGTCAAGGCACTCCTCTAAGTGGTGCCCCAACACCTCTGTCAGTGTAGTGGCTAGGTCAGATGGTTCTAGGTGGAAGCCCCCGAGCCCGACTGGAGGGAGGCGCCGGGCGCGCCTTCCTACGCCAAAAGGGGGAAAGAACCCACATCACCCGTGGGGCTTGTGATCTTTACCTCGGCCACCAGACCATTCTCTTTGGCAGAGCCTGAGGCTAGAGAGACTGCTTCTTCCTCGGAGGTGCGGCCTCGCGAGGCACATCGCCTCCAGCATCATCCGAGTACTCTGCTGCTACGGCCCTGTAAGCGCGCTCGAGGGAGCAGACCGCTTCCCTCTCATCGCACACGACGGTGATGATGCCACTGCAACCCGACATCTTGAGGATGTTGTAGCCGTGGTGGGTTGCCTCCACGAACTTGGCCAACGCCAGGTAGCCCCAGATGGATTTGTATGGAAGGACGATGTGCTCTATGTGGAAGTCGATGTGCTTAGTGTGATAGTCGCCGCGCGTGCCAAAGTTGACCGGAAGGTAGTAGGTCACCCCCAAGAATGGTCTGGTCAACATCACCTGGTCGTAGGGCACCTGGAGCGTGTCGAAGGTTTCGACAAAGAGCACGTTGGGGCCCCTGTTTCCATCGATGCGGGTCTTTGCGACTGCCACTCTGCTGATGGTGGGACTGCACATCATGGGGAGCGCGCCCGCGACGGCTACAGACTTCAGGTCCTCCCTGGTGTTGAAGGTGATGGCGTACTGGGATCACTTGAGGGGCTTCGCAGCCCGTGGCATCAGGAGGACGACATTCACCTCGCGAGAGAGCACCTTGAACTGGCGGTTCGACGAGAGGGTATGGGCACCGCCGAGAATGCAGGCCACCGTGTGTGGCTCCTGATAGGCCCCGACCTCCTCATCGCGTTGCTTGTCCTTGTTCCTCCTCCGTGGCAACAGAGGTAGCGGAGGGATAAACACATTGTCTCGAGGGTGCACCTCGCGAGGCTAGTCACGCCAGCCATTATTGTGATGCTGCTCGTACCAGCCCCGACGAGGGTTGCCGTTGCGGTTGTCCCATCTGCCGCCGCCGCGGCCACCGCCGTGACAACCACCGCAGTCGTTGTGCTCTGGGCGCCGACCAACCCGCTCTTCCTAGAGGACCCTGAGCTCAATGAAATCCTTGGTGTCGTGGATGTGCACGTCGCGGTAGATGCATAATGTGGAGCATTCCCTCTTGGGCATGCTTCCCTCATGGCCGCGCTTCTGCTCGGGTTCAGCCGCAAGCACGGTGGGTACTTTACGCTTAACCTCCTTTGCCTTGGCCTTCGCATCCTCGAGCGTGTCGTTAGGGTTGTCGCGGGTGAATAGGCAGCCTTCTTTAACCTTGGCACACTTGTTGGCGAGGTTGAACAACTCCATGGTTGTGCTTAGGGTGTCATTGACGGCGAGCACTTCGCACATCTGGAGGTCCTTGAAGCCATTTGTGAATGCCATGATGACTTCCTCGTCCATGGCACGCGGGATCTTGTTATGCGACTGGCTGAACCACATGATGTACTTGCGGAGGGTCTCACGAGGGCGTTGCTTCACGTGGCGTAGGTCATTGACGGAGAGTGGGTGGTCGTGTGTGCCCTTGAAGTTGATGATGAAGAGCTCGCAAAGGTCACTCCATAAAGAGACAGAGTCTTCAAGCAGGTTCAAGTGCCAGGACCGCGTGCCGTCCTTGAGCGCCATCGAAAGACAGTTCACCACGACCTTGTCGTCACTGCTTGCCGCTTCAACTTTGAAGGCGTAGAGTTGGAGGAACTCTACAGGGTCGAGAGAGGTGTCTTAGCGCGGGGGCTGGTCGGGATTTAACTTAGCCGGCCAAACCACCTTACGAAGTTCGCGGGTGAAGGACCGGCAACCCATAGTGCTTGAGTGGCGGTCATGCGCGACGGTGGGCCCGTCTACCGCCCGGCCGCTGCAACATCGTGGATAACCCGGTCGAGGTGCAGAGACTATTGCTCGAGGACTGCATGGGCATCAAGCGGAGCCTCGCGCTGGATGATTTGGCAGCTGTCTCCTTCTTCTTCGGTGCACGGTGTCGGTTCTCAAGGTGGGTTCCCCAGGCGTGCGTCGCACCTGGGCTCGGCTTGGTAGCCGCGCGCGGGAGGAGGCAACGGCGCTCCCTGAGCCTCCTCTTCATCGCGGGATAGAGGGGGTGAAGTGGACGAGAGGGCGCGTGGGCCTCTCCGGCAGCGGTGATGAGCTGGGTGATGCAGACCAGCCATGCGTCGTAGTCGGCGTCCACCGGGTGGTAGCGAAGCAGCTCACACGCCATGAGCAGCGGAGCTTGCATGTTCACCCGTTCAAGATGGGAGTGGGAGGAAGAAGCCGTGGCGGTGCAGCCTTCCCGCTGCACAGAAGGTTGCACGGTCGAGGCCTGCTACTCGCGGGATGCAGTGTCAGTGCCCGTTGTCTGAGCCCTGGCGGAGTGACGGCGGATGCCAGGACCTGCAGGCGCAGTCACCACGACTCATGCAGCTCTATGCTCAGCATGCACACGACGAGAGTTTGCATGGGTTCGGTGAAGCCAGGAGCAAAACTAGAGTTGAAGAGCGACTGTGCACCCTTACCCGACGCACCAATTGTCGGAATCGGGGCTCTACAGACCCAAATAGGTTCGCACTATGGGGTGCGCTCGAGCTCTACAGACCCTGTTCTACCTCTCAACTTCACATCGACTCTCTGGTGGCTCGAGCTCTAGGAAGCGAACTAGAACACGCGAGCAGTTTACCTAGGCTCGGGCCATCTTGCGGTGTAAAACCCTACTCCTGCTTGTCTAGATCGCTTGAGGTGGAAGATGAGTACAAAGGCGGGTTCTTAACCTAGTCAAGAGCAATGAGGATGTCGTCCGTGCTACGGAGGCCGGGCCTCTCTTTTATACTAGCCTTAGTCCTCTTCCTCGAAAACACAATGGGCAGGAATGGTTGCCACAATGACCATTTTTAAAGGGGACATGACTGCGTCCCTCCCTGACAAAGGTGGTCTTCGCGTGCAAAAGCCCTTCTCCATGACGCGCTGGTGGTCTTGGGGGTGACCTTCGTCCTGCCGAGCCCCCAGCTTTGGACCTCTAGCACTGATCAGGAAACCTTTGGGGGTCACTTTGGGAACCCGCAGCTGGCTCGGCTCCCTTAACACCAAAGCGGAAAGCTTCTCTGTCCGTGCCCACTTACACCGACCCTCGTACCGTGCAGCATGGCTCACGTCACCCACATGAGGAGGTTGGACCGTGCAACTTCGGTAGGCCGCCCTCGGCGAGTCCTCCCCTTGGGGAAGGAACGTCAGGAGGCGCCTCCTCGATCCGAGCCCCGCGGGAAATGGCCTAGGGGAAACTCAATGATTGGCCCCTCGTGAGGAGGGGCCCTCGTGAGGGTCAGACCTCATGGCCTTAACAGGGAGCACCCCTGGGCCCACATCATGCACTGGGCCCTACGCCGCACGGAGGTGGGCGTGGGTACCCCCGGTCCCAGAACCGCGACAAAACCGTTGCTCTAGTTTGAACATGCCATATATGATACTTTCTTGGAATCTCATGTAGTTGCATAATATCTTTTTGCATCCATAGTTTGGAATGTTTGTGGCTGCCAGTTGCATACCTGTTGCATTCACGACATATTATCTTGTGTTGGTCATATCATTTAGATCATAACTCCCTTTTAGGTGTTCTATATATGTAAATCGACTAGAATGACGTGTAGAATACACATGGCCCACTATATTTTGCAGTTTAATAAATTTCAAATGTGTTTTGTTCAGACCTGGACCAATCTCAAAATTAAGATGTGGGGTAATTTTGGAAATACTATAAGCTGTTTCCGACCTAATTTAAAATGCCTAGATAGTGTAGTTAATTTTTGCTTCATCTCTTGCCATGTTTAACAACATTTAACATTATCATGTAGCTAAACGGAAGTGAACTAAATAATTTAAAAATTGGAGTTTCGTCAATATGCAACTCATTGCATATTGAGGTGCACTTAATGTGTAGAAGTTGATTGTTGTGCTTTGCCATGTCAGCCATAAGTAAATTAACATGCATCATAATTGATTGTGCACCATCTTATGAATATGTTTTGGTGTTTATCTTCTGCTGATTCTTTTTCCACATTGTTTCTCTCGACGGAGTTCCGAAATCGCTTCGGAGTGAAACTACACTTCGTTCAACTACGTTGGTTCGTTTACTTCATGGATTCGTTCTTCTTCCAAGCAGGATCTCAGGCAAGATGATAATTTCCCTAGATATCACTACTATCATTGATCTGCTAGGTGTCTCACTTCTATCGTTATGTCTTGATGCTTACCACCTATCATATCAAGCCTCCCAACAGTGCCATGAAAAGCCTCTAACCCCCTCCACATCCCGACAAACCCTTATTTGGCTATGTTACCACATGCTCAACCCTTCTTATATTGTTGCTAGTTGTAGGTGCAGCTGCTTTCCATGTGACAACATGGATTCCTTGTTATATCACCACATGATTGCTATTTAATTTAATGCACTTATATACTTGGTAGAAGGTGGAAGACTTGGTCTTCTAGCTCGGTGTTTTCTTCTATCTTTGCCACCCTAGTTACTTGCATACCGGTGTTATGTTCCATATTGAGCGCTCCTAACATGTTTGGGGTGTTCTGGGAACACCCTTGATTCTCGTTTGGACCAACATTGGCAATATTTTCTTAACAGAAATTAACAAATATTTGCATAGGGAATTGATCACCCCATGGATAATTAATCAACACCCAGCCATTGCCCCTCATGAGTGTTGGTCCAAACTAGAGCATCGTGTCGTGCCAACCCGGGGCAACTCGGGAGATATTTATGAGGCCACCATACACTTCGCTTATCTGACGTGTCCTGAGAATGAGATACGCGACTCTTATCAGGGTCTTCTCCATGTCGGGGAGTCTTGCTGGATTTGTTTTACCCTTCTCAAACGTCTTGTGCGTGGGATTGCGAGGATACTTTGGGCTATCTCGATGTTGAGGTTTTCTAATGGGATTTCTAAGGAGACTAAGGGTCTTTCATGGTTGAGGTTATTCCATACAACTTGTGGTAGTTTGTGATTGACTAGTTGGAGCACCCCTACAAGGTTAATATCTTTCGGAAAGCCATGCCCGCGGTTATGTGGCAAGTTGAAAACTTTGTTCAACACCCGGTCATAGCAAACTTTAAGTAAACTCTATTAAAATATGCCAAATGTGCGCATACGCATGACTGTCTCCTCTTGTCAGCTCTGTATCCCAGAAAGCACACGGTGGGGTTATGTTTGACTTGTAAGTAGGTGTTCATGATCATTTCTTGATCATTATTAGTTCACGTCCGTTTATGCGTAGATCACCACCTCTCATTCTTGTACTCATAAGTTGGTCACCCAAAAAATGCTTAGTTCTTGCTACAGCCTCGCCACTTAACCATACCTCATCCATTAAGCTTTGTCAGTCTTGATACCTTTGGAAATAAGATTGGTGACTTCATGTGGTTCACAGATTACTACAACAACAGCTGAAGGTATGGGTAAAGCCATAACTTGACGTGAGCATGATGATTATTCTACTTGGAGTTTCTTCTTCTTCTTTTACTTCTTCATCGATCGTAGGATAGGTTGCAGGCCGGTAGGATCGGATTGCAAGGATGCACACCGTTTTATTTTTTTATTTCATCCATAGTCAGACCATGCTCTTCTGAATGGTGATTGAATGTATGTTTGTTGGGTTCTACCATAGGTGCATCGCATGCGAATTAAAATTTTCCTACGCGCAGAACTTCCAAGAACATGCCACGAAGATGGATCAGAGATCGTTACCACTAGACGCACAGTGCCATGCAGCTGAAGTAGAGTTGGGGCAGCACGTCCGCGTGGTCTAAATCCTCCTCGTCTGATCTCCCCCGAACAGTCAGTCGTCAGATCGTCTCCCTCAAACAGCCGGTCGCTGGATCCCACGTACAGGTTCGCCGGAGCGGCGCAGGTGCAACGCCTCTAACGGTATCCGCGTGTGCAGGAGGAACACCGTGCGGCGGACTACTAGGTCTGGATCAGACAGTTGGCGGCAACGAGTGGAGGTGGCTAGGTGCAAGACATGCATAGCCCTAATGATGGCGCCAAAGTAATCAACTCCATAAGAGTGCCACACCAATACTATATATAGGCGTCCGGCGCGGGCTCAACTCTTGGGCCTTGTACGGACCATAAAGCCGACATGTTCCTTCCCTTAAGCGCGCAACCTCTTAGGTTCTCCTTCACTTGGTCGTAAGTCAGAACACGTCTGACTCGGCTAGTCGGTAGCAGCCTCTAGCAAGGCGTGCCGACTCCAAGTATCTGATGAAGCTGATTAGGCGAATTTGTACTTCATACTTCCGTTACCTTTGCCACACAATATATGTTGTCGTGCTCAAGATGACATGGTCATCCTTGTTGCTACGCGGCCTCTTTCTCGTTGCGGTGAATCTGACCAACATTCGGATTATCTCATAATCCTCATCGCATGGCCATGCTTATCCAGGTTATATCATCCAAGGGCCCGAGAGTATATCTTTCCTGGTCGGAGCGGCAAATCCCATCTTGCTCGACCACGTCTCGCAGCATGGGTCTGGACAAGCCCGAAACCTACCATGTAACTACCCAGTCACAGAGTAGCGTTTGGCTGGCCCAAAGCAAGTCTGTCACCATCCTGAGTACATGGGCCATCTCAGATCTTAGGACATAGAACATATGTTGTACTAGAGACTCACACATGAGCTATTGTTGCGTCTCATTGTTGGGTTTGTCCAACTCAGACCTTATCTCAACTCGGATCCGACTACGTCCAATCTGACAGATCTTTCCGAGTCCATATTATTTGGCTAGCATCCATTGCTACATGGTGAGTGAGACCGTACCATCCATCGTATCATATTCTAGTCTAGTTGGTTGCGCGTCCACACAACTCTTTCGACTAATGATTATTTAGGACAGTCACCATACAATGCACAGTCTCACAAACAAGTCACGTACTTGTTAACACACATCATTGATAATGTCCAAGGACTATCTTTATTCGTAAACACATAGGAAATATCATCATACATGATGGCCTCTAGGGCATATCTCCAACAATGTTTGTATTGAGATGATCATGATTAGCTTGTGGCGATGTAAGTCAATTCCATATACTCGTCTCTTCTTTACATGTACTTGTAACGATATCCATTCTTGCCAAACAACGATATGCTCTTCTATCATTGTCGAGGTTCTCATGCCAAATAAGGATAGGTTCGCATCTTGGGCGTTACAAGTTGGTATAAGAGCAGTACCGACCTAGGACCCCCTGGATTGATCGAACTTGGCCGAGTTGAGTCTAGTGAAAAACTACTTTGATTCTAGTTATATATTGGAGAGTAGGATTCCTTTTACTCCTCTTCTATGCTCTGGCGAGGAATCGTGATGTAAGATTTTTAATTCTGCCCGCTTCTCACTCAAACTTTTTAGGATCACACGGGTATTTTGGAACCTCTATGTTGTCGATGTGACGGAATTCTAACTTGGTGCCTCCTGTTATCGAGGAGTAGAGCTCCAAGGGGGTTTCGACACATTGTTATTTGTCACACCTCATGGCTCCTTGCAAAAACTCTTTGCAAAACCTTTTCTTTTATAGTAGCATATTTTTCTAAATTAAAATATTGCCTAGAATTTTTTTTGAGAAATAAACTGCCTCATGGCTCCTTTCAAAACCTCTTTCCAAAACCTTTTCTTTTATAGTAGCATTTTAAATATCATTAAAGTTCTTGAGTCATTGCTTGAGATTATTTTAAATTATTTATTTAATTTAATGGGGTTATCTTAAAACTTTGGCCATTTTCTAATTTTTGATTTTTTGTTGACATCAGAACCACTCCTTTTCTTTCAATTATAAAGCTTCTCCTCCAAGTAGAAGTCTTTGAAAATTTTGATGGGACTTGAGTTCTTGCATCAAAACACTTACTTGCTTCTAACAAACTCAATGGAGACCATTTTTATAAATATGTTGCCAAGTTTAATTACTTTTAAAAAGGTTTTTCAATTCTTCTAAGGGCCAGAGTTGCACTGCAACCCTTTTATAAACTCTTTTAAAAATTTCACAAAAATTTGGAGATGTCAAGGGATGCATGAGACTCACTTTTATGCAAAAACGAAATTACATGTTTTCGAAAAATTTAGCAAAACAACCCTTTTTCTATTTTGGTCCAGTTTGAAGTTTTGTACTGCAAACCCAATTTTATTTGCTCCAATACCCTTGGGATTTTTACTGCTGGTAGTTCACCCTACCAAACCCTTAAGTCCATGGGTTGAGCCCCATTGTGTTATTCTAAATACATGAAATAATAGCCTCAACTTGTTGTCCAGAATTGTGTTTTTGAAAACATTGCATTACCAAGTTTTTCTTTTTTTTCAAACTAGCCTTCCCATCATGACTAATACCTAAAGAGAACTCAATCTAGAAATTTCGGTTGGCAGCAAAGTCCATTTGATGACACTCACAAGCTGTCGAACAACTTGTGTTCATGAGCATAATTGGCATGATCTTTTGTCTCCTCTATGGAGTTGCTCCGCTCACCCTAAAACCTTGTCCATCAGTTTTAGCTTAACCTATAACCAAACCCTCGGTAGTCTCATAGCAAACTGAGCCTTGTAGCAATGCCTCAAATTTCATCGGGCAGGTGCCGTGCGTGCTCTGGGCGTGGCCAGAGTGCACGTTTTGCACGCGCGCCCGAGATGCCGCGTCCACCTACCCGTGCCCCGTGGTTAGCTTCCACAGCCGCGTCGCTCCGCATATATCTCCCTGACCAGTAATCGCCGCCCATGTGTCATGCAACGCTTCAGCCCTGGCATGCTCTGGCGGCCTATCAATGACAGCAGCTCACCCAGGCAGTGGCCACGCCGCCCAAGCATACCGAGAACGCCAGCTAATTCCACTGGACCGCTACTGCATCAGCCACTAGCTCACAACCCAGCCAGATTAACTCCGCCTCCCTTCCCGTCGCCAGTTTTGGTCACCGACGAGCTTATTTTAAGGCTGCCTCGGAACCGACCTCGCAGGCGTATAAAAGCCCCTCCGCCTCGAGCCCCTTTTCGCAGAGCTCACCGGTCCACTCCCGTGGAGCCTAGGGAGCGCCCAATTTTTTCCAAGGAGACCTTCTTCCTTGCCTCCGGCAACCGGCCCGCCGTAGCCTCTCCGGTCAAATTCGTCATAGCCGTGCCTGCCCTGCGCCAGCCTTCTCCTCCTTCAGCCCGCTAGCGGCCAGTGGGTCCTTTTCCCCTTAGCCACGAGTGCCAAGGTCCGTCGTCTGAAAATCCCCTGCAGAGGCCGACGCTGACGTCCGTCGGAGTCTGCGCCACCGGCGACTTCATTCGCCCCCGCGCCTGTGGAGGCTACCAGAAAGAACTGCAGCCAGTCGCCCGCGAGGAGCACCGGAGTGCCGGCTTGGTTCTGCCGCAGGAGGTAGTAGACAAACCCGACATGTGGCCCCCACGTGTCGCTGAGACCACCTAGTGCCTTAATGACGCAATCCCGTGGTGCGTTTTCCTTTCAGTAAAATATAATTTTCCCATAATGTTTCAGTGGGTACGCTTTCTCTGTTGGAAAGCATATTCCTGACTGAAACATTTTCTTTTTATAATTGATTTAAAAACCAGAGTTGACCAGAGTTTGAGTACTTATAACTTTTTTACTACAACTCCAAATCAATTGATTATTGTTCCTACCTCTCTCAAATTTCATTTATTTATTTTCAGATTTATTTCAAAAAATTGAAAACAAGTTTTATGTCGTGTTTAAAATTGTGTGTTAATTTAAGTATTCTCAAATAGGAATTTGGAGAGAGGAAACCTCCTTCAAGATTTTGGGGTTCACACCACCCTCATAAACCCAAAAGCATGCATCTTCAACTATGATCTGTGCTAAGATGTGTGATGTTTGTCATTGGAATGCGTGGTTTTTGTTATTTTGATAAAACCCATAAAAAAGCATATCTACATGAGTGCATGAGATATGTATGTGTTGATTTTATGTGATGCAGATGGTGAGTGGATACTACCTCATGGCTCGTATGCCATGCTGTTCTGGACAACCTCAGAGGGAGGTTTGTCAGGGATATTATGAGACCATGGAATGACAGCTCGTGGGACGAGAGTGGTCAGTGAGAGCATACCGAGTTGTGATGGTGGTAACACCGAGGTATATCATTCAGAAAAAAATCATGTGGTACTAACCCTTGCAGGAAATTTTAAACCTCCTAAGCCGATCGTAGATTGAGTCTTGTTTGTGTGTCGCCTTACTTTTCGTGCTTTTACAGGTCTTCCCGAAAGGGAATACAGTTTAATAGGTCGTAAACCTATTACCAGGTACACACCAAGTAGAGAGCCCATGATGAAGGTATCCATGGCCCTGGACTAAGTCCTGTATGCCAAAAGGGGTCATGGGTGTTTCCGGTCTGGGACCGAGAGGGAAGGGCCCTTCCCTTATAGAGCGATATAAATTAGATCCCATGCTAGTCGAGGTTGGAGCCTCCCCGGCTTACGGTTTTTCCCTGGCAGCGTAGTCCTGGTGAGTCTGGTCTTGGCAGTGGAAAAATGGGTGTGTGCTGGTTCTGAGTGTTCACTTCTAAAATACCATACACGGGATTAGTCCGAGTGACTATTGAAACCCGTGGGTTCTGGGTAAAGAGTACACCCTCTGAAGAGTCAAAACTATTCGAGTAGCCGTGTCCACGGTCAAGTACGACTGGTTGACTAGTCAAGTGCCAGTCTGAGTGTCGTTCTTTGGAGGAATTAAATTGAAACATGATGAATCCTATGAACCGGGATGATAATAATAATAATTATTATTATTATGAATTCTGATATGGATTAATCATGTGTGGTATATGGATTTGTTAGAGTCTCCTTGTGATGGTTCTACCTCCTGGATATTCGGTGTTGATATTATATAAGGCCTTTATGTAGTGCCGCTTAGACGCCCGACTATGGCATCTATTACTTCTTTTATATAAGCCCTTTCTGTGGTGTCGCTTAGACGCCCGACTGTGGCAGCTGTTATTACTTTTGTATGAGCCCTTTATGTGGTCTCGCTCTGACGCGCAACCGCGACATGCATAACTATGTCATATAAGCCCTTTTTGGTGTCGCTCCAAACGCCCAACTGTGGCATGTTTAATATTCCATTCACAAGCCCCTTTATGCGGTGTCGCTGAGACGCCCATCTCTGGCTTGTGGACTTGTCCTTCTGAGGTGTCGCCTCAGACGCCCGATCGACAAGCTTATAATTGACTGCTACTCTTCCTTGCTTGCTTATAGAACATTGGTGGAATTGATTTTTTTGCATGAATGCATCCGTAAAATTATGGCATAATAGCGTTATTAAGTGAATCATGCATGCATCTCACCTGCTTTAACTTATCTGTTTTCTTGATGTTTGTGAGTACATTCAAAGTACTCATTGGCTTGTCCCTGGCTATTGTCTTGGCAATATTTCGTTGGAGAGGAGCACGATGCCATCAACCCCGGAACCTAGGAGTCAAGGATAGCAGCGTTGTGAGATAGGAATTTATCTAGATCACCTGTTCCTGTGGGAATGGAGTCCCATGGGCAGTGGAGATCTGTTGAGTCACATCCGCCATCAACCTCAGACTGTTTTCCAAACCAGTGGACCTTCGTGGTCTTGTAACATAGATTTTGTATTTTTCTTGGGATTTCTCTATCAAGTGAGTGTCCACCAGCTAACAGTGGTCCTAGAGCTGGTGAACACAATGACCTGTTTTCTAGAAATTGTTTTCCGAAAAACCGGTCGTCACATTATCATTGAGCTTCCTTAGTATCTTAGGACGTGGACATCCAAACGCTTCAATACTTTGATTGGTGGAAAATAGTGTCGTGACTTTTCCCAAGTAGTGGTGGAGATAGCTCAGATGATCTACCAGGTCTAGTATCATTGTTTTTCGAAGGTCCGAGGTAGATGAGTTTGCGAAACTTCTTGAATATGGGTTGACAGTTGGGGGAAAGGTCATGCAGCTGATTACATTGAGTAGATCCCTGGACCCGCAACCTGATAACATAACCAACAAAGCTTTCAGAAGTTCTCAGGTAGGAATTCAAGTAGTTACCTAGGATATGTTTCCACATGTAGTGAATTCTAATAGTTACATTGAGTATATGCATGATGTGAGATTGAGGTTCGACATCAAGTGGTTCATTTGCTCATGGTCTTTCTTACACATGACAGTATCGATATGCGTCGTCAAATATTCTTCATCAAGCCTTGTAGTTAGCTACGCCTAGGGAGCATAATAGAGTGTCATTTGGATATGCAATCCAATGTATGATCGACCTCGCGAGAGCCTTACCATGAAAATATCAGAGGAAATCTCTGTCATGAATTTGTTTTTGGCTTAATCTGCAAGCCTCATCCTTTGTTTTGTTGGAATATGGTAATTCAAGTTGCTTCGACGTGAAGTGGTGATTTAATATCTTTCCCAATCGGTGTTATCATATTACTATGGGAAGTGAATATCGTTTTCTTCATCCACAGTTTTCATGACAAATTATTTGTGTCCACTGTACTTCTCTTGAAGACAATTCAATCTTCTCCAATATTTTCAAGATCAATCCTCATAATTCTTCCGGAGTACATCTCATCTTTCACAAGTTGTCTTTCTTTTTTCCCGCCCTTTTTATTAAATAATTTAATTATCATCCAAGTGCCTTTCTTTTCATTGGGATTTCCGCTATTTTTTCTTCCATATTGTATCCGTTGATTCATTGTGAAGATTCTTAGGAGTTTTGAGTTCATAATTTTGCATTCTTGTTTTCTTCTCCGGTGGATTCAATTCAAGATTTCGGTGTTCATCATATCATTTCATCCGTTAAATGGTTTCCCATGTAGCAAATTCTCATCCAAGCATCTCTTGTGTTTTCACCTCTCTCTATTCTATCCGGAGTGTTGTAGATATCTTTTAAGATTCGTGTTTTCACCTCTCTTCCTAATCAATCTTTTCAATGATGCTTTTTTTGAGTGGGCCCATAACCCACATGATTTTCTAGGATCCTACCTCACATTCTAATATTTTCTAGATATATCTAAATATTTTCAAGTGTGATGTAAGAATGATTTCCATCAGTCATATTACTTATCAACATCATTTACAAATTATCATTTCTTCATTGGCTCAACCGTTCATTATTCGTTATTCTGGAGTGTCTCAATATTTCATTTTGTTGTTTCTCGCCATCATTCTCTACATGGAAGACCGAAGAAGAGTTTCTCTAGAATCTTGGTCCATTCACTTGAAGGTTCATGGTTTTAACTTCGTGCTATCATTTCAAATTGTTTGCAATCGTTAGGATTCCTTCCATATCTATCCGGTGCATTTCAGTGTTGTTGTCATTCTTGGTCCTCTGAAGGCCATCATTTCAGAAAATTTCTTCATTTTCAGCTTCCAGCTTTCATTCTCAAATTCTTCTCAATTATTTTCTCTTCGTCTGTATCTCCATTCATTTTTGGTATCTTTCGTTGTTTGTTAATTCTCCCCGTTCGTTCGTTCAAGACTTCTTCAAGTTTGTGCCCTATCTTCCTGTCTTTAATTCTTTCAAGAAGAATAAGTGGTATGAAATCTGTTGCTTGTCATCAACTTAAATTGATGAAGGATAAGCATTACATAATTCTTATTCTTGTTCCCTTTAGGTGATTTAATCCTTTTTCCGGACTTGTTCATGATAACTAATTCTTGATCCCAAGTGCTTCTTTTTATTTTTTTCTGGAGTTCCCAGCTTTTCTCAAGTATCATTCACGAAGCTTCATCTAAATGTTACAAGGATTTAATATTATTCTTCTCAACCCTCATGCCTTTTGGTTATCCTTTTGTATACGGAGGTTCTTCATGGTGGTTCGTTAAAGATGTAATTATTTATCAAAGTGTTCTTCAATATTTGTTGGAGAACCTCAAGTATTCTTTATCTTGAATTTCAAAGTGCAATTCTTCCTCCATTTTCCTTGGAGGTGGTGTTATAGCATTCTTGACTCACTAGAAGTCTCGAAAAGAATTTGTTTCAAGAATGACATATTTAAACTCACCAATTTTCTTCGATCATGATATATTTTTAACTCATGATTTCTACTTTGATGTTATCTTGGATTGGATTTCACCTAATACTTTTCTTAAGGATTGTTGCCATTAGGGTGATTATTGTTGATCCAAGTTCTCAATGTATCCTCTTGGTGAAACAAGTTTGCCTCTCTTGTTGCTCCCAAGCCATCAACTGTTTCCGTTAGTGGTCAGTGCTCACCTCATGATTTTGAGATGGTTTCCATAAACCCACAACAAGATTTATTTTGGTTGTTGATTTTCCAACAACTCCTTTCAATCCTCCTTTTTAGGATTCATTTCAAGTTCAATTACGGTGGAAGTTGTCATTTTCTTCTCCATCAAATAATCTAGTTTCTATTATTTATTTGAGAGGCTTTGTGATGTTTCTCTCTTCAATCTGTTATCTTGTTTTATCAAGATCATGTTCTTTTTGGGCTTGTCCATTTAATCATAGTTTTATGGCTCTCTTTTCAAGTTCTTTCAATCTTATCAAGTTTTGCCTCTATTTCCTACCGAAGTGCTTCCCAAATTTGTTTTGAATTATTTCTTGTTCCTCATAGAATTCTTAACCCATTAAGGATCGTTGCTTTCACTCGTTTTTCAAAGAAGCAACTAAGTTTTAACTCTTTTCTTCCACTTCCTCTTCTCATTCCTTGATCTCGGATTGAGATCTCTTGTTATTGGAGGAGAGTTGTAACAGCCAGAACCAACGCTCTAGAAGATTACCCTTTTATTCTGTTGTTGCCGTGTCATTTGTTTGCTTTTCACATTCATCATCGCATCATGCACTGCATCGGCACTTCGTTGTTGCAATTTTTCAAAACTTGCATATATTGTTAGTTGTTGGTTCTCTCATTTTTGTTGTTGACCGTTTCCAGATCAACCACACACGCAAGTGCCCACGACATCATTAAAATTTTGTTTTTAAAAGTGTGTATAAAACATTCTCGAAATGGGTCGGAAGTTGGTGTCGGTATTTAGATAGTGTAGGTAGACCGCGTGCCAAATTTTGTCGCATTCAGAGTTTGTTTGATACCCCAACGGACAACCGGAATAACGCAGTCATTCTTTTAATTCCGAGATGTTTTTGGATTTTAAATCATGTGCCGAGCTGTACAACCTCTCTCTGCTCACCCCAATGCCTTTTACACAGCCGACCCAGCCCACCTAGCATACACCTCCATTTCGGACCGCCCGATTGAGATCCGACATTCCGAAAATAGACTAAGACTGCAAACCCTAGATAACCTATTATAAATAGACAACCTACCCCTACCCAATCTGGTTCGTCAAGTATTTTTGCCACGAATTCTAGGCAGCCGCCGTTGGAGCCAATCTTTCCTCCCCTCCCCTCCCAGACCCCCTCACGCCACCATCCTAGGGCGACGCCGGGAGAATCAATCCCGACGCCTCCACCCCTGTCTCTCGGTCGGTGAAGACTGCCGCTGTTGCTGTCGGCCTTGGTCCCGGTGGCGGCGGTGCATGCTGTAAAAGGCGCTAGGGCAGGAGGATGTGGTGGCTATCATCGGGCGTGATTGGGGCGCCCTGGGCGGGCATTGTGCACGGCGGCCAAGGCGGCTGCCTGGCCGTGCGACGACAATCTTCGGCCATGATGCGGTGGCGGTCGTTATGGATCCTGGCATATCGGCCAGATCCGTTCGGGCTTGGCTTCGGCTAGCCAGGGCACAAGATGAGGCCGGTTTGGGGCGCGGTGGTCCTCTACCGGCTTTTCGTCGACGTAGTTCGTCCTTGGGGCGAGAGTGCTCGTGGATCCATCCAGCGACGACATCTGGCGATGCGGCTTTCCGTGAAAACCGCGCTGGCTGTGGCCTTGGCGAACGATGGTGGCGTCTTCGACGTCGTTCCCTTCTCGAGGCATCGTCGTTGCAGGTCATGTCTCCGAGATCGAGATGTTTTGTGGGAAACCCTAGATCTGGGTTTCCCGGATCGGACAATGACGACTCTTTCTGGGTCGCTACACTCTCTTAGGGGATCGTTTCCTTCTTGAAGGCATCACCGAGGAGAAGTTCTAGACCACTATCTGTTACCACCGGGGGGAACCCTAGATCGATAGATTAGAAGACGGCGGCGCGCTTTTGTTGTCTCCCCTTTGGGGGTGTCATTCTTGCAGGTGTACGCGGGCTCGTGGGACGAGTGGATGTTTTGTTAGGTGGAGCGGTGCTTCATCCTGCACATTCAAGGCGACGGATCTCGATGGCGTGGCGCCGTGGTGATTTGGCATCTGATGTGCGATGATTGACTCACGCAGGAGGGCGACGTTGTCTAGCATCATGGTGACATCGACGGTTCTAGACCGGACAAGGTGGATGCGTTAGTACAGTTCTGAAGATGGATTGGTGGCACTTGGAGGAGGTGACCTCTAAGTGTGCGCCAAACCAGTGGGTGCCCCATAACCGGCAGTTGCTTGGTTGGGCCCTCAGGTCTTAGATGTTATGTTTGGCTGCGAGGTCTGTTTGGTCTTAGGCCCTGACTATCAGCATCCCTTCATCCTCAGAATAGAAGTAGCGACATATGTTGCCTAGACGGTGGCTTCAATCATACTAATGTATTACTTTGTAAGGACTTTTGTGAATAATTAATAAAATGGTTGCATGCATCGTTCAGATGCAGAGGCCGGAGGTGTTCCTCCTTTTCTAAAAAAACAACCCTAGCTGCCACCTCCAGTCATTCCATGCGCAGCCACCTCCGGCAGTAGGGCCCGCCAGGCCCATCTTGGGCCCGCCCGGGTGTGAAGCCCCCGCTGCTTCATGGATCTGGAGCTTCCCGCGCCTGCAGCCACTCGAGAGGAGGATCCCCTTGATCCAGCACCGCCAATGGTGCCTCTTCGCTCCGTTGACCAGAGCCGCCACCTGCGACAAGCACCCACGCGAGTCGTTCCATCCTCGACGTGTGCTCTCCTCCATTATTCCCTCTAGCTTCTCCTTTCTCTCCCATGTTTTCTCTCTCCCTCGGTCATGGACAGGAACCGCCGAAGCTTGCCTCGGATCCGCCTCCGTCTTGCCAGCAACGACCGGATCGGTTGGGTCTTTGCGAGATCTGGACATTCCCGGCCTTCTCTCGCCTCAAGATCCATCGCCCTTGCCGGATCTTGTGCCGCCAACTCCCTGCAACCGTTGGAAACTTGCTGATACGTCCATTTTGCATCATGCTTTCATGTTGATATTTATTGCTTTTTGGGCTGTTATATTACTTGTGGTACCATATTTATGCCTTTTCTCTCTTATTTTGCAAGGTTTATTTGAAGAGGGAGAATTCAGGCAGCTGGAATTCTGGACTGGAAAAGGAGCAAATCCTAGTCCACTATTTTGCACATCTCCAAAAGCCGTGAAAAGTTGCGTGGATTTTTTTGGGATTACATAAAAAATACTGGGCAAAAGAACTACCGAAGGGGGGCTGCCAGAGCGCCACAAGCCCTGACACCGCCACCCCCTGGTCGCGGAGTGGGGGCTTGTGGGCTCCGTGACGGCCCACTAGCCACCCTCTTTTGCTATATGAAGCGTCCTGGTCCAGAAAAAATCAAGAGGGAGCTTTTTCATGGTTTCGCCGCCTCCACGAGGCGGAACTTGAGCATATCCAATCTAGAGCTCCGGCAGGACAATCCTGCCGTGGAAACT
Organism: Hordeum vulgare subsp. vulgare; assembly: GCF_904849725.1. Taxonomy (NCBI): domain Eukaryota; kingdom Viridiplantae; phylum Streptophyta; class Magnoliopsida; order Poales; family Poaceae; genus Hordeum; species Hordeum vulgare. The sequence continues at coordinate 194,315,183 of NC_058522.1, forward strand.
TCCCTCCCGGAGGGGGAATCGTCGCCATCGTCATCACCAACACTCCTCTCGTCGGAGGGGAGGCATCTTCATCAACATCTTCATCAGCACCATCTCCTCTCCAATCCCTAGTTCATATCTTGTAACCAATCTTCGTCTCACGACTCCGATTGGTACTTGTAAGGTTGCTAGTAGTGTTGATTACTCTTTGTAGTTGATGCTAGTTGGATTACTTGGTGGAAGAGTTTATGTTCAGATCCTTGATGCTATTCATTACACCTCTGATCATGATTATGATTATGTTTTGTGAGTAGTTACTTTTGTTCCTAAGGACATGGGATAAGTCATGTTAATAATAGTCATGTGAATTTGATATTTGTTCGGTATTTTGATATGATGTATGTTGTCTTTTCCTCTAGTGGTGTTATGTGAACGTCGACTACATAACACTTCAACATATTTGTGCCTAGAGGAAGGCATTGGGAATTAGTAAGTAGATGATGGGTTGCTGGAGTGACAGAAGCTTAAACCCCAGTCTATGCGTTGCTTCGTGAGGGGCTGATTTGGATCCACTAGTTTAATGCTATGGTTAGACTTTGTCTTAATTCTTGTTTTGTAGTTGCGGATGCTTGCGAGAGAGGTTAATCATAAGTGGGATGCTTTTCCATGTAAGGGCAGTACCCAAGCGCCGGTCCACCCACATATCAAACTATCAAAGTAATGAACGCGAATCATATGAGCATGATGAAACTAGCATGACAAAAATTCCCGTGTGTTCTCGGGAGCGTTTTTCCTCCTATAAGACTTTGTTCAGGCTTGTCCCTTGCTACAGAAGGGATTGGGCCACTTGCTGCCCCGTTGCTACTACTTGTTACTTGTTACTTTTTGCTCGCTACGTTTCACCTCGCTACACAATCACTTGTTACCGCTACTTTCAGTGCTTGCAGATATTACCTTGCTGAAATCCGTTTATGAGAGCCTTCTGCTCCTCGTTGGGTTCGACACTCTTACTTATCGAAAGGACTACGATTGATCTCCTATACTTGTGGGTCATCAAGACTCTTTTCTGGCGCCGTTGCCGGGGAGTGAAGCGCCTTTGGTAAGTGAAAATTGGTAAGGAAACATTTTTATACTGTGCTGAAATTTATTGTAACTTGTCACTATGGAAACTATTCCTTTGAGGAGTTTGTTCGGGGTATCTTCACCACGAACGGAACCACGAGGAGTTGCTCCTCAATGTGAGGTACCTAGTGAAAATATCTTTTATGAAATTCCTTCGGTTATGCTTGAGAAACTGCTGGCTAATCCTTTCACACGAGATGGATCTTCACATCCAGACTTGCATCTAATCTATGTAGATGAAGTTTGTGGTTTATTTAAGCTTGCAGGTTTGCCCGAGGATGAGGTAAAGAAGAAAGTCTTTCCTTTATATTTGAAGGCTAATGCGTTGACATGGTATAGGCTATGTGATGATAGTGGATCATGGGGCTACAATCGGTTGAAATTGGAATTTCATCAAAACTTTTATCTATGCATTTAGTACATCGTGATCGGAACTTTATTTACAACTTTTGGCCTCGTGATAGGGAAAGCATATCTCAAGCTTGGGGGAGGCTTAAATCAATGCTATAGTCATGCCCCAATCATGAGCTCTCGAGAGAAATCATCACTCAAACTTTTATGCTCGGCTTTCTCATGAAGATCGTACCATGCTTGACACTTCTTGTGCCGGTTCTTTTATGACGAAGGATATTGATCACAAGTAGAATTTATTGGAGAGAATCAAACACAACTCTGAATATTGGGAGCTGGAGGAAGGTAAGGAGCCAGGTATGAATTTCCAGTCTGATTGCGTTAAATCTTTTGTTGAGACAAACACTTCTAGAGATTTTAGCGCTAAGTATGGACTTGACTCTGAGATAGTAGCTTCTCTATGTGAATCTTTTGCTGCTCATGTTGATCTTCCCAAAGAGAAGTGGTTTAAATGAATCTTTTTCTGCTCATGTTGATCTTCCCAAAGAGAAGTGGTTTAAATATCATCCTCCTGTAGAAAGCAACATAGCCAAAACCAATCTAGTTAAGGAGAAAGTCATTGCTTTTAGTGATCCTGTTGTTCCTTGTGCTTACACTGAGAAACCACCATACCCTACTAGGATAAAGGATTATTCTAAAGCTCCAACTGTGATATGTAGGGGTTACATTAGACCACTTGCACCCCCTGAGGAAATTAGAGTTGAACCTAGTGTTGCTATTATCAAAGATCTCTTAGCCGAAGACATAGATGGGCATGTTATCAAATTCTGTGAGGACTCTGCTAGAATTGTTAAACCTCACGTGAAAGACAAACATGGACCTGTAGTTGGCCTGCCAGTTGTTTCTGTTAAGATAGGAGATCACTGTTACCATGGTTTATGTGATATGGGAGCTACTGTTAGTGCAATACCCCGTTCTCTATATGATGAAATCAAAGATGAGGTTGCACCGGCTAAGTTAGAACCCATTGATGTCACTATTATGCTAGCTAATAGAGACACTATCTGCCCTATGGGAATTGTGAGAGACGTATAAGTCCTGTGTGGTAAGACGAAGTATCCTACTAATTTCCTCGTCCTTGGTAGTGCACAAGATAGTGTTTGTCCCATCATATTTGGTACACCCTTTCTCAACACTGTCAATGCTCACATTGATTGCATTAAGCAGACCGTCATAGTTAGTTTCGAGGGTGTGTCTCATTAATTTTACTTCTCCAAGTTTGGAAGACAACCCCATGAAAGAGAGTCATGTGGTAGGGATGAAATCATTGCTCTTGCCTCTATTGCCGTACCTCCTACGGATCCTTTAGAGCAATATCTGCTTGAGCATGAAAATGATATGCATATGGAGGAGAGAGATGAGATAGATAAAATTGTCTTAGAACAATATCCTATTTTCAAGAATAATCTGCGTGTTGAACTGCTTGGGGATCCTCCCCCACCAAAGGGTGATCATGTGTTCGAGCTTAAATAGTTGCCTGATACTCTTAAGTATGCCTATCTTGATGAGAAGGAGATATATCCTTTCATTATTAGTGCTCTCCTCTCAGAGCGTGAAGAGAAGAAGTTACTAAAAACTCTGAGGAAGCACCGCGCTGCTATTGGATATACTCTTGATGATCTTAAGGGTATTAGTCCTACTCTATGTCAGCACAAGATTAAAACCGATCCTGACTTTAAACCAGTTGCTGATCATCAAAGGAGATTAAATCCTAAGATGAAAGAGGTCGTTAGAAAAGAAATATTAAAGCTTCTAGAAGCAGGAATCATTTATCATGTTGCTCATAGTGATTGGGTAAGTCCACTACATTGCGTACCTAAGAAGGGAGGTATCACCATCGTTCCTAATGATAAGGATGAACTAATCCCACAAAGAACTATTATTGGCTATAGAATGGTGATAGACTTCCGGAAACTGAGCAAGGCAACCAGGAAAGATCATTATCCTTTGCCGTTTATCGACCAAATGCTAGAAAGGCTATCAAAGCACACTCACTTCTGCTTTCTATACGGTTATTCAGGTTTCTCGCAGATACCTGTTGCACAATCTGATCAAGAGAAAACCACTTTCACCTGCCCTTTCGATAACTTTGCCTATAGACGTATGCCTTTTGTCTTATGTAATGCACCTGCCACCTTCCAAAGATGTATGATGGCTATATTCTCTGAATTTTGTGAAAAGATCGTCGAGGTCTTCATGGATGACTTCTCCGTTTACGGGTCTTCCTTTGATGATTGCCTCAGCAACCTTGATCGAGTCTTACAGAGATGCGAAGAAACCAACCTCGTCTTGAATTGGGAGAAGTCCCACTATATGGTTAATGAAGGTATCGTCTTAGGACACAAAATTTCTGAGAGAGGCATTGAAGTTGATAAGGCTAAGGTTGATGCAATTGAGAAAATGCCTTGCCCCACAGATATCATAGGTATACGAAGTTTCTTAGGTCATGCTGGTTTCTATAGAAGGTTCATTAAAGACTTCTCTAAGATTTCTAGGCCTCTTACCAACCTCTTGCAGAAGGATGTTCCGTTTGTTTTTGATGAGGATTGTGAGGAAGCTTTCGAAATACTTAAGAAGGCTTTGATAACCGCACCTATTGTTCAACCACCTGACTGGAACTTGTCCTTTGAAATCATGTGTGACGCTAGTGATTATGCTGTTGGTGTTGTTCTAGGACAAAGAGTTGACAAGAAGTTGAATGTCATTCACTAGGCTAGTAAAACTCTAGACAGTGCCTAAAGAAACTATGCCACTACGGAGAAGGAATTTTTAGCAGTCGTGTTTGCATGTGAAAAGTTCAGATCTTACATAGTTGACTCCAAAGTCACTATTCACTCTGATCATGCTGCTATTAAGTACCTCATAGAGAAGAAGGACGCTAAGCCTAGGCTGATCAGATGGGTTCTCCTACTACATGAATTTGATTTGCACGTCGTTGACCGAAAGGGTGATGATAACCCTGTAGCACATAACTTGTCTAGGCTAGAGAATGTCCTTGATGACCCACTACCTATTAATGACAGCTTTCCTGATGAGCAATTAAATGTCATCCGCACTTCACATAGTGCACCGTGGTATGCCGATTATGCAAACTATATCGTAGCCAAATACATACCAGCCAGTTTCACCTATCAACAAAATAAGAAATACTTCTTTGATTTGAGACACTACTTTTGGGATGATCCTCACCTTTATAAGGAAGGAGTAGATGGTGTTATTAGACGTTGTGTGCCTGAACATGAACAGGGACAGATCCTGCATAAGTGTCATTCCGAAGCCTACGGAGGACACCATGCTGGAGATAGAACTGCCCATAAGGTATTGCAATCAGGTTTCTATTGGCCTACTCTCTTCAAGGATGCCCGTAAGTTTGTCTTGTCTTGTGACGAATGCGAAAGGATAGGGAACATCAGTAAGCGTCAAGAGATGCCTATGAATTATTCACTTGTCATTGAACCATTTCATGTCTGGGGCTTTGATTATATGTGACCCTTCCCGAGTTCCAATGGGTACACTCACATCTTAGTTGCTGTGGATTACGTTACTAAGTGGGTAGAAGCTATCCGCACTAAAAATGCTGATCACCACACCTCTATTAAGATGCTTAAAGAACTCATATTCCCAAGATTTGGAGTCCCTAGATACTTGATGACTGATGGCGGTTTACACTTCATTCATGGTGTTTTCCGCAAGATGCTAGCTAAGTATGATGTCAACCATAGAGTTGCATCTCCTTATCATCCTTAGTCTAGTGGTCAAGTGGAGTTGAGTAATAGGGAGATCAAGTGGATCCTACAAAAGACCGTCAATAGATCTCGAAAGAACTGGTCTAGCAAACTTGACGATGCACTATGGTCTTATAGGACTGCTTATAAGAATCCCATGGGCATGTCACCATATAAAAGGCCTGTCATTTACCTCTTGAGCTGGAACACAATGCTTATTGGGCAATCAAAGAGCTCAACTTTGATTTCAAACTTGCCGGGGAGAAGCGGTTGTTTGATATCATCTCGTTAGATGAATGGAGAGCCCTGGCATATGAGAATGTCAGGTTGTTCAAGGAAAAGGTTAAGAGATGGCACGACAAATGAATACAGAAACGAGAGTTCAATGTAGGTGATTATGTCTTGCTAGACAATTCTCGTTTGAGATTCTTTGCACGCAAGCTTCTCTCTAAATGGGAAGGTCCCTATGTTATCGAGGAAGTATATCGTTCCGGTGCCATCAAAATCAATAACACGGAAGGAAATTTTCCTAGAGTGGTAAATGGGCAAAGAATCAAGCATTACATCTTTCGTACTCCCATAAATGTTGAGACCAATATCATAAATGTCATAACTCCAAAGGAGTACATAAGGGATGTTTATCAGCCTGTTTCAGACCTTGAAAACGAAGATGTGTGTGTTTCGGTAAGAAATTGGACTCCGATGCTTTTCCAATAGGAAATTTCCTCCGTTTTGGAATTTTTGGAAAATTAGAAAAATAAAAAAGCAGTACGGAGAGCGAATGAGGCAGCCACAAGCCCTGCCACCGCCCCTACCCCCCTAGTGGCGGAGGGCAAGCTTGTGGGCACCTCATGTGCCTCCCGTACTCCGTTTTCTTGCGGAGGACTCCTTCTGGCCCAGAAAAAATCAATATATAGTTGCCCGAAGGTTTTGATCTCCGTATCGCGCAGTTCCTCTGTTTTCGTTTCGAGCTTGTTCTGCCGCAGATCTAGGTCAAGATGTCTTCTCAAGATTCAGAGGGACAGAGCTATGTGGCTGACTACCTTGCTAACCCCAAGGTCTATGGGGACTTGGAACCATATGGCTGGACCACTGATGAGGAAGAGTACTATGAGCCCAAAGGGAAGGACCAAACGAGTTCCCATGAAGAGGAGGCTCCTTTACCTCAACCTGCAAACACCCATATGGAGTTCAAGAAGTCAAGCCTCCCTGACCATAGGAAGAAGCCTAAGACCTTGTTTATCCCTTCTTGTTTCTTGCAGGAGAGTAACCAGGAGCTTTGCCATAGAGTTTTGAAACTTGAGGAGGAAAATGACGATCTAAGGGAGCAAAACTTTTTGCTCAAGTGGAAATTAGACAAGCTCAAGACTGCTCCAACAACTCCACCACTATCACCATCAAAGGAAGACAACTAAGCATTGTTATGGGAAATCCCCTTGGCTTCTGCCAAGCTTGGGGGAGTTTCCCTGGTATCGTATCACCTTTATATCTTTTTGTTTTACCTTTGTTTTAGTTCTTTCCTTTAAATCTTTTATTTCTTCTTTTAGAGGAATAAGTCTTTAGTTTTTAGTTTGAGTCTTTTGCTTTTGTCTCTCCCCCGATGTATTCGAGCTTACGAGCTATATAATAAAGAGTTTCGTAGTGAAGGGCTTTGCTTTGTGCCATGATCAAAAGTATGAAAAGAACGATAGCATGAAAGATCATGAGACGATCTTATGGAAAGTGATAACTTCACTTTTGACACGTATGATGATTGAAACTTGTTGAGAATAAATCAACATAGACATTAGTCATTGTTGCAATTAATAAGAAGTAATAAGGAAAGAGAGGTTCACATATAAATATATCATCTTAGACACTTTTTGCAATTGTGAGCACTCACCAAACTATTACATGCTTAGAGTAGACGTTGGACAAGGAAGACAACATAATGAATTGTGTTTGCTTGGTTCCAAACAATGTTATATGATTAGAGATCCCTTAGCATGTGACGATTGCTTCCACCTCATATTAGCCAAAACTCCCGCACCAAGTAGAGATACTACTTGTGCATCCATAAACCTCCAACCCAGTTTTGCCATGAGAGTCCACCATACCTACCTATGGATTAAATAAGATCCTTCAAGTAAGTTGTCATCGGTGCAAGCAATAAACATTGCTCTCTAATATGTATGATCTATTAGTGTGTGGAAAATAAGCTTTGTATGAACCTGTGATGAGGAAGACGTAAAAGCGACAGACTGCATAATAAAGTTCTTTATCACAGGAGGCAATATAAAGTGACGTTCCTCCGCACTAAGAGGACACACATTCAAACCTCAAAAGCGCATGACAACCTCTGCTTCCCCCTGCGAAGGGCCTATCTTGTACCTTTACTTTTTACCCTTGTAAGAGTCATGGTGATCTTCACAAATTCCCTTTTTGCATTTGTCTTGGCTACCGTCACATGCTTGGGAAGGATCTATATTCATATATCAACTTGGAGTTGAGTACTCATGCTTTATTGTTGTTGACTTTATCCTTGAGGTAAACCGTTGGGACGCAAAGCTATAAGCCCCTATCTTCCTCTGTGTCCAGCTGAAACTTTGACACCATGAGTACCACGTGAGTTGTAACAATTGTGGAAAACAAAAGAGATGATTGAGTATGTGGGTTTGCCTTACAAGCTCTTATTTGACTCTTTGTGATGTTGTCATAAATTGCAATTGCTTCAGTGACTATGGACTATAGTTGGTTACTTCTCGGTAAGGTTTTTGCTTCATGCTTTGCTTTGTGAAGGAATTGTGACTTTCCCATAAGAATCTTTATGATGTATTGTTGTTCTATGTGTGATCATGATGCCCTCATGCCCGTATTATGTTTTATCGACACCTTCGTCCCTCAACATGTGGACATGTTTATGGAACTTGGTTTTCGCTTGAGGACAAGCGAGGTCTAAGCTTGGGGGAGTTGATGCGTCCATTCTGCATCATGCTTTCATGTTGATATTTATTGCTTTTTGGGCTGTTATATTACTTGTGGTACCATATTTATGCCTTTTCTCTCTTATTTTGCAAGGTTTATTTGAAGAGGGAGAATCAGGCAGCTGGAATTCTGGACTGGAAAAGGAGATAATCCTACTCCACTATTCTGCACATCTCCAAATGCCCTGAAAAGTTATGTGGATTTTTTTGGGATTATATAAAAAATACTGGGAGAAAGAACTACCGGAGGGGGGCTGCCAGGGTGCCGCAAGCCGTGACACCGCTACCCCCCTGGTGGCGGAGTGGGGGCTTGTGGGCTCCCTGACGGCCCACTAGCCCCTGTCTTTTGCTATATGAAGCGTCCTGGTCCAGAAAAAATCAAGAGGGAGCTTTTTCGTGGTTTCACCGCCGGCACGAGGCGGAACTTGAGCAGATCCAATCTAGAGCTTCGGCAGGACGATCCTGCCGGGGAAACTTCCCTCCCGGAGGGGGGAATTGTCGCCATCGTCATCACCAACATTCCTCTCGTCGGAGGGGAGGCATCTTCATCAACATCTTCATCAGCACCATCTCCTCTCCAATCCCTAGTTCATCTCTTGTAACCAATCTTCGTCTCACGACTCCGATTGTTACTTGTAAGGTTGCTAGTAGTGTTGATTACTCTTTGTAGTTGATGCTAGTTGGATTACTTGGTGGAAGAGTTTATGTTCAGATCCTTGATGCTATTCATTACACCTCTGATCATGATTATGATTATGTTTTGTGAGTAGTCACTTTTGTTCCTAAGGACATGGGATAAGTCATGTTAATAATAGTCATGTGAATTTTATATTCGTTCGGTATTTTGATATGATGTATGTTGTCTTTTCCTCTAGTGGTGTTATGTGAACGTCGACTACATAACACTACAACATATTTGGGCCTAGAGGAAGGCATTGGGAATTAGTAAGTAGATGATGGGTTGCTGGAGTGACAGAAGCTTAAACCCCAGTATATGCGTTGCTTTGTGAGGGGCTGATTTGGATCCACTAGTTTAATGCTATGGTTAGCCTTTGTCTTAATTCTTCTTTTGTAGCTGCGGATGCTTGTGAGAGAGGTTAATCATAAGTGGGATGCTTGTCCAAGTAAGGGCAGTACCCAAGCGTCAGTCCACCCACATATCAAACTATCAAAGTAACGAACGCGAATCATATGAGCATGATGACACTAGCATGACAGAAATTCCCGTGTGTCCTCGGGAGCGTTTTTCCTCCTATAAGACTCTGTTCAGGCTTGTCCCTTGCTACAAAAAGGATTGGGCCACTTGCTGCACCGTTGCTACTACTTGTTACTTGTTACTTTTTGCTCGCTACATTTCACCTCGCTACACAATCACTTGTTACCGCTACTTTCAGTGCTTGCAGTTATTACCTTCACTACTGGAATTCCTATATTTGCCGTCCGCCAAATCTTTGCCGTCAGCCAGCAGACGGCGAAGAACCTCTTTACCGTGTGTTGGCAGAAAACCGACGGTAAAGAGGAGGCTGATGGCAAAATAAATATTTGCCATCAGCCACCTCTTTGCCGTCCGCTGACGGACGACAAAGGTAGGGATGGCCGACGGCAAAGCTGTCCCACCCCACCCCTCCTCTCTCCCCATCCCACCCCGGCCCCACCCACCCCTTTGCCGTCTGCCTGAGTAGCTTTTCCGTCCGTGGCGGACGGCAAAGGGGATCAGTGGCAGACGGCAAAGGAGATGGACCCCCGAAAAGTTAACGGCGCCTACCTCTCTCCTCTCTCCCACGCACTCTCTCTCTCTCCCACGCACGCCCTGCGCCCCCCCCCCCTACGGGCCTCCTCCTCCTCCCTGCGCCCCCAGCACCGGCGCCGCCCCACCGCTGTCGCCTCCCCCCACCTCCCCACCGCCGCCCTGCGACCCCCCCTGCGGGCCTCCTCCTCCTCCCTGCGCCCCCAGCGCCGCCGCCGCCGCACCGCCGCCGCCTCCCCCCCCACCTCCCTACCTACACACCCCACCGCCGCCCTGCGCCCCCCCTCCTGCGGCCCTCCTCCTCCTCGGTGAGTCCTTTTTTCCTTTTTTCGTTTAATTCATTAATTAGGTTAGTTAGGTTAGTTGTTAATTACCTATTGTTAGTTAGGTTAGTTAGGTTAGTTGTTAGTGGTTACGTACTGGTAATTAGGTTAGTTAGGTTACTTGTTAGTTGTTAGTGGTAATTAGGTTAGTTGTTAGTGGTATTACCCCTCGAGCTAGGTTAGTTGTTAATTACCTACTGTGTGTTAGGTTAGTTGTTAGGTTTGTAGTTGACCGTGTAGAGCCCTCCGGTCGCCGCCTATGCTTGCACTAGCCACAACGTTGAGGATATTAAGCTCGCAATAGTAGTTGTCGCACCGACACGACATCTCGACGACACCCCTGACACCCGTCACGATGCCCCGAAACCCCGACACGACGCCCCGACACGACATCTCGACGACACCCCTGACACCCGACACGATGCCCCGAAACCCCGACACGACGCCCCGACACGACATCTCGACGACACCCCGGCATGAAATATTTTTTTATGGAACCTGGAAAGTTTTATAAAGTAGTATAGGTAACCTGGAAAGTTTTATAGGTAACCTAGAAAGTTTTATAGGTAACCTCGACCCCCGACCCCCGGCCCCCGACAACACTCACCCTCGACCCCCGACCCCCTACCCCGACCCCCGACGCCTGCGCCGTGGTGGCCGGTAGCGACTGTTGGGGCAGCCCCCCAGCGGCGCAGTGGTGGCCGGCCACACCGGCCAGGGAGTGCCCGCGGCGTGGTAGTGCTGCAGCAGCAGCTGCGGTGGCAGTGGCGGCGCCCCTCCGTGGAGTGGCTGGAAGGCCGGGGTGGCCCACGGCAGCGACGGCGGCCCGTAGGTAGTGGGGGCAACGCTCGGCGGCGGGGGTTGGGTCCCAGCGGGGTGGTGGTGGTGGTTTGCGGCAGTGGGGCGGTGGTGGTGTTGAGCGGCGGCGGTGGTGGAGGGAGCGACATGATCAGCCTGGAATCTCTGGATACCAAATTGGTAGGACTAGGGTTCCTACCGGGCCTCCGGCGTAGGTTGTAAGGGCAGGGAGGAGGGGAGCGAGGGCTGGAGCGGACGCGCCGGTGAGATGGCGCCGTCGCGGCTAGGGTTAGGTGCGGCGGAGGCTAGGGTTCCGGCAATCCTTGGAGAGCCGGGCAACACAAGATAATATCTATATATTTTATATTTATTATTCATGTACATATTATTATTCATGGCAGTCATTCAATTTTTTTATGTTGTACTAATTTCTTTTAATCTTTATCATGGCAGGTGTTGAAAGATGGTGGGCGCGGGTCCAGAGCGCTCGACGGGTTCTTCCCAGGCGCCCCGCACGAGGGGTGGTAGTTCCCTTCCACCCCTATCTCTCCGTAGAGCCTTGGCAAACAGTCTTTCGACACCAGCCGGGGGTTCTTCTTCGTCGGCGGCATTGCCCGCTGGTAGAGGTGCTGGTCGGGTAGGGAAGAAGGGGAAGGGTACAGGGAGAGGTGGTGGCCGCGGAAGATCCAGGAGGACTGTTGAGCCGTCCTCGCCACCACCACCAGCTCATTCACCCGAGCATAGGACTAGTATGGTCGACCCGTTTGCGGAGGAGGCTACGGGGACTCCGGTCCAGGAGCCTGGTGTTCACGGGCATTCGTCCCATGAGACTCCGGTCCAGGAGCAGCCTCGGGTCGAGGTGCATTCGGCCTAGGAGCAGCCGGAGGAGACTACGGTTCCGGAGGCTTCACCCGACGTGGAGAGGTCCGGATGGGAGCCTTGGCCGGATCGTACCAAGTTGCCGGATTGGACCGAGGGTCCGGGTGGCTCAGGGTGCGGGGATGGCGGGGATGAGCTTACGGATAGCGAGGGCGATGTGCAGGTGGACGGGGCCCCGGCTACCGTGTACAAGCGTGGTAGTACACGTCTCCCGGTCGCCCCGGCTACCCGCGAGCAGAGGCCGGTGATAAAACCTGAAGGAGATAGGTAAGTACATTTACCCTTTTTTTAGCTTTTGCCTTCAAGTTTGTTGAAATATCTAATGCGCTGACCTTATCATACTGCAGGGGATGGGTACACCCTTTTGGAGTCCGCAGGCCGAACTCCGTCCTTGGTGTGCTTTGCCGGACAAATTTCCCGGGGTTTGTCACGTTGCCTGGTGAGGGTCAGGTTCCTACACTAGGATTTACCTGGGAGCACTACCAGGCTGCGCAGGCCCCGCCGGAGGAGATTATAGATGGTGTCTTGTGCCACACGGGGGCCGAGATGGTGATCAGGAGCTTTTGGGTAAATTATCCTTTTACAGAATGTAAAATTAAGCATATACCTCATTATTGTACTAATCGGTGTTTTCATGTTTGATTGCAGACCTTCTATAGGTGTGAGGATGGATATGAGGAGGCGGCGGCCAGGGTTCTCGAGGTCGAGTGTAGGCGGTTACTACAGAACTTGCGCCACGAGGCTCGGCCGCAGGCTATTCGAGATTACTACGCCACGCGTGGTATTAAGAAGGAGAAGAAGGATTGCCGCGGAAAGTTTCTGAAGAAGGAGCAATACATGAAGGTAATTACCTATTCTTAAGTCCTTCTACGTAGTTTTCTTGATTTCATTCATAGGCGTAGCACTGAAAATTCTTTCTAATAACTTATAGGTGCCCCCGAGATGGTGTGCGGATAAGATGGATTGTTGGGAGGCGTTGGTTGATGAGTGGTGCACAGGCAGCTGGCGAGCCGTCCACGATAATGCGAAGGATCGGTGTAGCCAAATGGTTGGTGTGCCACACCATCAAGGCAGCGCCAACTTACTTCAGTTTGGACGAAACTGGGTATGTGATTTGCTTCATGATTCATGCAATTCATTCTTATGCTAATATTTTGTTCCTCTCTTTTAGGCGCATCACAATAAGACTGAGATGCCACACTTGTACGACGTTTATGGCATGGCCCATACTGCCTCGTACAAGAAGGTGAAGGCATTCTCTGAGTCTGACCTGGATGATCCCAGTAACTTCACCAACATATCATCCCACCACAAGCTCGTGGCATACAGGGACGCGGGGAAGGCTACGAAAGGGGATGACTTTAACCCTAGCCAGGAACCTTTGGATCCAGAGCTGGTGATGATATCTGGTGGCGGGAGGCCCCATGGCTCGATAGCATTGGAGATGGGATAATACGTTGTCCACTCACTCTTCCGGAGATCAAGGCGCGCCAGTCGAGCAACTGCCCTGAGATAACGCGTCGTCCACGGCCAGTCGAACTTGCCATCGAGGTTAGTTGTACGGACTAAGAACACTTTCATCCATTTCATTATGTGTGTCACCATAGATCATTACTGTGGTAACGAGGAATGGTTTTTCAGGCTGCTCTTCAGAAAGAGAGAGCGGCAAACCAGGCTGCTCTTGAGAAAGAGAGATTGGCAAGCCAGGCTGCTCTTCAGGCTGCTCTTGATGAGAGGGACCAGAGCACGGCACGATTGCTTGAGGAGGAGAGGGCCCGGAATGAGGCGGGTCAACGGGCCCTGTACGAGCTTTTTGTGGTATGTTTTTTTTCAAATTAGCCAAATCATGTGTGTAATGTGTGTTTCAATACTAACTAATACGACCCACTCTTCAGGGTCTGTGCGAGAAGAGCGGTCAAGTCCCTCCGCCGATGCCCGTCTTCTCTTCGATTGGCACGGTGAGTTTCATTATAAACTAGTATTAATAATTGAGTGTCATCATGCCAACTGAGACATTAAAATATCTTTTTTGCAGAATAACTCCCGAGCAGCATCGCACGACCCTTCTCCAGGGCAACCGTCTCCAAACGAAGCCGGCGTGAGCAACCGTGGTGTTTCTCCTCCTTGATGACCACTACGGTAAGTTTCTCCTCCAAACTTAGCTTTCCTTCAACCACTTATTATACTTTTCTCCTGGAAGAGTCAAGCGAAAGCAATTAGTTTAGAAGGATCTTGACCTGAGGCCTTCGACCAAAGAAAGGGAGACTTGGCGAAGTCACAGGTGGTTTTCCGTCCCTAGATTCATGGAAGGAATTTTTGAAGTTTGAGTGAAGCATGTTAGGGAATATCCAGATTAGTCTTCAACTAGAGAAAGGATAGGAATATCCTTTGCTGAGTTTTCTTCTCCAGCGGATGTAGCGGTAAAATATTATATTATTTTCACGGTCTAGCTACGTCTTTCCTCTCCCTATCTAAAGAGCACTCTCCTGACTCTCTATCATTTTCAGAAAGTAGAACATCCTTCTCTCTATTCTACTATCCGATCTCGTCTGTTGAATTGATCAGAAATATGGTCATATCTTCGTTATCCCAATAGTAAACCTTCTTACTTCTCTTCGCATATCGAAAGACGCAAAAGATCTATTATTAGCTTATATATAAGTTGTCGAAGGTCCGTAAAAACCTTGATGAGGAGAAGATGATATTGGAGTTGGATGTTGCCGAGGTGCGTGACGATCACAAGATCAAGATGAATGCAATGCACTTGAAGATTAGAAACATTAGAAAATATGCCATAATAAGCTCCTCCTCTTTCTTCTTCTTCTCCTCCTCCTCCTCCTCCTCCTCCTCCTTCTTCTTGATTTCTTCTTCTTCTTCTCCTCTTCCTCCTCTTTCTTCTTCTTCTCCTCCTCTTTCTTCTTCTTATTCTACCATAATAAGCTCAAAATGAAAAGAAAGAAGAATAAGAGATGAAGAAGAAGAGAAGAAGGAGAAGGAGGAGGAGGAGGAGGAGGAGGAGGAGGAGGAGGAGAAGGCCAAGGACCTTCCATCCTTCTCCTCCTCCTCCTTCTCCTCCTCCTCCTCCTTCTTGATTTCTTCTTCTTCTCCTCCTCCTCCTCCTCTTTCTTCTCCTCTTTCATATTATACTTGCTTTAATTAACCCAACAATGACATAGTTAGCCCATTTCGCTCCAAAATACCGTAATAAGCTCAAAATGGCATAAGAACCTTGGTTAGCTCATGAATATTATATACTTAGCTTCTTTTCCTCTAAAAGGACATAATTGGAATATTTAGCTCAAAAAAGACATAATTAGGTAATTTAGCTCCAACAAGAGGAGAAGAGGAGAAGAAATAGGCAAAATGAAAAGAAAGAAGAAGAAGAGATGAAGAAGAAGAGAAGAAGGAGGAGGAGGAGGAGGAGGAGGAGGAGAAGGGAGGGGGAGGAGGAGGAGGAGGAGGAGGAGGAGGAGGAGAAGGCCAAGGACCTTCTATCCTTCTCCTCCTCCTCCTCCTTCTTCTTGATTTCTTCTTCTTCTCCTCCTCCTCCTCTTTCTTCTCCTCTTTCATATTATCCTTGCTTTAATTAACCCAACAATGACATAGTTAGCCCATTTAGCTCCAAAATACCGTAATAAGCTCAAAATGGCATAAGAACCTTGGTTAGCTCATGAATATTATATACTTAGCTTCTTTTCCTCTAAAAGGACATAATTGGAATATTTAGCTCAAAAAAGACATAATTAGGTAATTTAGCTCCAACAAGAGGAGAAGAGGAGAAGAAATAGGCAAAATGAAAAGAAAGAAGAAGAAGAGATGAAGAAGAAGAGAAGAAGGAGGAGGAGGAGGAGGAGGAGAAGGCCCCTGGCCTCCTCCTCCTCCTCCTCCCCCTTCTTCTTGATTTCTTCTTCTTCTCCTCTTCCTCCTCGTTCTTCTTCTTCTCCGCCTCTTTCTTCTTCTTCTTCTACCATAATAAGCTCAAAATGAAAAGAAAGAAGAAGAAGAGATGAAGAAGAAGAGAAGAAGGAGGAGGAGGAGGGGGAGGAGGAGGAGGAGGAGGAGAAGGGAGGGGGAGGAGGAGGAGGAGGAGGAGGAGAAGGCCAAGGACCTTCTATCCTTCTCCTCCTCATCCTTCTCCTCCTCCTCCTCCTTCTTCTTGATTTCTTCTTCTTCTCCTCCTCCTCCTCTTTCTTCTCCTCTTTCATATTATCCTTGCTTTAATTAACCCAACAATGACATAGTTAGCCCATTTAGCTCCAAAATACCGTAATAAGCTCAAAATGGCATAAGAACCTTGGTTAGCTCATGAATATTATATACTTAGCTTCTTTTCCTCTAAAAGGACATAATTGGAATATTTAGCTCAAAAAAGACATAATTAGGTAATTTAGCTCCAACAAGAGGAGAAGAGGAGAAGAGGAGAAGAAATAGGCAAAATGAAAAGAAAGAAGAAGAAGAGATGAAGAAGAAGAGAAGAAAAAGGAGGAGGAGGAGGAGGAGGAGGAGAAGGCCCCTGGCCTTCTCCTCCTCCTCCTCCTCCTCCTCCTTCTTCTTGATTTCTTCATCTTCTCCTCTTTCTCCTCGTTCTTCTTCTTCTCCTCATCTTTCTTCTTCTTCTTCTACCATAATAAGCTCAAAATGAAAAGAAAGAAGAAGAAG
The DNA here is from genome assembly GCF_904849725.1 of Hordeum vulgare subsp. vulgare. Lineage (NCBI taxonomy): Eukaryota > Viridiplantae > Streptophyta > Magnoliopsida > Poales > Poaceae > Hordeum > Hordeum vulgare. The sequence goes on from NC_058522.1 coordinate 194,331,789, forward strand.
AGATGAAGAAGAAGAGAAGAAGGAGGAGGAGGAGGAGGAGGAGGAGAAGGGAGGGGGAGGAGGAGGAGGAGAAGGCCGAGGACCTTCTATCCTTCTCCTCCTCCTCCTTCTTCTCCTCCTCCTCCTTCTTCTTGATTTCTTCTCCTTCTCCTCCTCCTCCTCTTTCTTCTCCTCTTTCATATTATCCTTGCTTTAATTAACCCAACAATGACATAGTTAGCCCATTTAGCTCCAAAATACCGTAATAAGCTCAAACTGTCATAAGAACCTTGGTTAGCTCATGAATATTATATACTTAGCTTCTTTTCCTCTAAAAGGACATAATTGGAATATTTAGCTCAAAAAAGACATAATTAGGTAATTTAGCTCCAACAAGAGGAGAAGAGGAGAAGAAATAGGCAAAATGAAAAGAAAGAAGAAGAAGAGATGAAGAAGAAGAGAAGAAGAAGGAGGAGGAGGAGGAGGAGGAGGAGAAGGCCCCTGGCCTTCTCCTCCTCCTCCTCCTCCTCCTCCTCCTTCTTCTTGATTTCTTCTTCTTCTCCTCTTTCTCCTCGTTCTTCTTCTTCTCCTCCTCTTTCTTCTTCTTCTTCTACCATAATAAGCTGAAAATGAAAAGAAAGAAGAAGAAGAGATGAAGAAGAAGAGAAGAAGGAGGAGGAGGAGGAGGAGGAGGAGGAGAAGGGAGGGGGAGGAGGAGGAGGAGGAGGAGGAGGAGGAGAAGGCCGAGGACCTTCTATCCTTCTCCTCCTCCTCCTTCTTCTCCTCCTCCTCCTTCTTCTTGATTTCTTCTCCTTCTCCTCCTCCTCCTCTTTCTTCTCCTCTTTCATATTATCCTTGCTTTAATTAACCCAACAATGACATAGTTAGCCCATTTAGCTCCAAAATACCGTAATAAGCTCAAACTGTCATAAGAACCTTGGTTAGCTCATGAATATTATATACTTAGCTTCTTTTCCTCTAAAAGGACATAATTGGAATATTTAGCTCAAAAAAGACATAATTAGGTAATTTAGCTCCAACAAGAGGAGAAGAGGAGAAGAAATAGGCAAAATGAAAAGAAAGAAGAAGAAGAGATGAAGAAGAAGAGAAGAAGGAGGAGGAGGAGGAGGAGGGGAAGAAGGCCAAGGACCTTCTATCCTTCTCCTCCTCCTCCTCCTCCTTCTTCTTGATTTCTTCTTCTTCTCCTCTTCCTCCTCGTTCTTCTTCTTCTCCTCCTCTTTCTTCTTCTTCTTCTACCATAATAAGCTCAAAATGAAAAGAAAGAAGAAGAAGAGATGAAGAAGAAGAGAAGAAGAAGGAGGAGGAGGAGGAGGAGGAGGAGAAGGGAGGGGGAGGAGGAGGAGGAGGAGGAGGAGGAGAAGGCCAAGGACCTTCTATGCTTCTCCTCCTCCTCCTCCTTCTTCTTGATTTCTTCTTCTTCTTCTCCTCCTCCTCTTTCTTCTCCTCTTTCATATTATCCTTGCTTTAATTAACCCAACAATGACATAGTTAGCCCATTTAGCTCCAAAATACCGTAATAAGCTCAAAATGGCATAAGAACCTTGGTTAGCTCATGAATATTATATACTTAGCTTCTTTTCCTCGAAAAGGACATAATTGGAATATTTAGTTCAAAAAAAAGGAGAAGGAAGAAGAAGAGGAAGAAGAGAAGAAGAATAGAAGGAGAAGGAGAAGAAGAAGGAGGAGGAGGAGAAGAAGAAGGAGGAGGAGGAGAAGAAGAGAAGAAGGAGAAGGAAGGAGGAGAAGAAGAAGGAGAAGGAGAAGGAGCCCTCCTTCTTCTCCTTCTTCTTCTCTCCTTCTTCTCCTCCTTCTTCTCCTTCTTCTCTTCTTTTTTCTTCTTCTCCTCCTCCTTCTCCTTCTCCTTCCCCTTCCCCTCCTCCTCCTCCTCGTCCTCCTTCTTGTTTTTCTTCTCCTTGTTCTCTTATTGCTTCTTCTCTTTCTTCTTCAATTTAGCTTATTTGTCATATATGTTGTTGTTCTTCTTGTACTTACTTTCTTATTCCTGTTTTGCAGATTGGATTTACTACATGCATGGAAGCTGGCGTTGGAGTGCTTTAGTTTCCTTTTTTATTTGAGTTGATGAACAATGTGTTGGTTCTTTGTATGTGTTGATGAACAATGTGTTGATGAACAATATATGTGGAACTATATGTATATATATATGGATGAAACTTTGTATATGTTGGTTTCTTTCGATATATGGATGTCCATTGATGAACAAATGACATTGGTTAACTTTATATGTATATCATATATGTGTTGTGAACTATATATCATATATGTGCTATGAATTATATATATTATTGCTGCGAAATAACATAAAATAAACAAAACAGTGACAATATGGGCTCTTTGCCGTCTGCTGGCTGATGGCAAAGGCCTTTGCCATCAGCCAGCAGACGGCAAAGGTGCCACATGGCACCCAGCTGTGCTTCCTGGGCAGTAGCAGCTGGCCATATAGGCTCTTTGCCGTCTGCCTGCTGGGGGGGCAGACGGCAAAGAAGAGGGCACAGAGGAGGGGCAGGAGTGGAGAGAGGGGGAGGGGAGGACACGACAGACGGCAAAGATATGCAATATGGCAGACGGCAAAGATTGACGAGCAGGCAGACGGCAAAGAGCCTCCGTTAACCCCTAACGGAGGCAACGCCTCTCGACTGCCGTCTCAAGCTCTTTGCTGACTGCTCCTCAGGGAAGCTGATGGCAAAGAGCTTTGTCGTCCGCTTTGGGGGGGCAGACGGCAAAGAATGTCCTGTGCTGTCGTAGGCTGACGCAGAAAATTTGCCGGCCGTGACAATCTTTGCCGTCTGTGGTATGTTCTTTGCCGTCCGGGTATTTGTCTTTGCCGTCCGTGATGGCAGACGGCAAAGAAGGTGATTCCAGTAGTGCTTGCTAAAATCCATTTATCAGAGCCTTCTGCTCCTCGTTGGGTTCAACACTCTTACTTATCGAAAGGACTACGTTTGATCCTCTATACTTGTGGGTCATCACCTGCCGCTAGAGGAGGACGACCAACAACACAATGCCTGGTCCAGCGGGGCATGGGCTGCACTCACCCTAGCCCAACTGCAGGTCCGTGTCGGCCCAGTGCGAGCATAGACACGTCCTCCTCCAAGCTTGCACTACGCCCGCTTGGGCCACGAGCTCCAAGGCCCATCCGTCGGCCTTCTTTGTGCCATGGCCCGACCAACGCCACCCAAGCCAACATGCGCCTAGGCCAGTTTTGGCCCAAACTAAGCACCTCGCTTATGATTCGCCTGTGTATGATGTTTTCTATGTGACAACCATTGCGTTTGATCCAACCTCGAGTAGATTCAGCCCATTATAGATTTTTTTTCACATTCTGTGATTCTTACAAAATTATCCAAGGATTTCCATATTTCACAAAAATGCATGATTCTAAAATGGCAATAACTAAATAACCATGCACCGGATTAAAATGTTTTATATATGTAAAATGTGTAGATTAATATTTTGCAACTTTCATCCATGTTAAAAATATTAAAAATGTTGTTTGTGTGAAATTTGCATAAATGCCATAATCTTGCATAATTGTTGAGTCATTTTGCCCTATAGTAAATACCCACATGTTATATATGATTTTGGGGTAGAAAAATTCGTAGAATCCCTTTGTGCATTTTGTTTTGTAATTTGAGCAAGTTTGTTTGCATGCTATTTTGTTGTGATGCCCTTTTGTATTTTTGTGTGACTAAATCCGTGCATCGAAAGTAAACAAACTTAACATTAAAAATGCTTAGAATTTTGTCCATATTCACATTATTCTAATTTCATGCATGTGTAATATATTTAAACTTGTTGTTTGCATTATTTCGTGTAAGTCCCATGTTAAAATGATTTTTTTCATAACTAAATAACCGCAACTCCGATTTAATTTAACTTTATATGAAAAATGTTGTGCTTGATGTGATCTACATGATTGTGGCTTTTCTAGTCATAATAGGCTGCACCTACATGCTCAAATCTCCATTGCAAGTGTTTCATGAATACGTTTAAACTATTATTTTGTTCAACACTGCGTAGTTGATTGCATCTAGTCCGTGGGTCTTTTTGCATATGGTTCCTCCATGAGAATTTCTCTAGGTGATGTCCACTTTGATGCCATGCCTCTGGTTTCCATGTAGATTATCGTTAACATGTTCGTTTGTTGCTTCCAATGTGCTATCACGTTTAAAACTGCAATCTGTTTTCATAAAGTGCCATTTTGTGAAGCTCAAATTAAGCAAACCGTGCCGCTTTTGATTGTGCAAAATGGAATAATTTTTGGGAGGATATGACTGGTTGCTATTAGTCAATTCCCATGCCATGTATGTCATGCTTAGCTGTAGTTTTCATCATGTGAACATGCTAAGATGATGTTACTTTTAGGTAGGGTCAAATATTTCTATGTCTGAGAATCTAACATTTGAGCATAGCATGTTGTGTTGATGCTAGCTATGAATCTGTGCATATTTAGACCTTGCTATTGTGGAATGAAATGAATTGCGTCATGCTTAATACCATGCGAAATTTTTCATATCATTACATGACCTGCATCATATGTTTTTCTCGCTGTCAATATGTCATCATAATAAAAACTGCACTGTTAAAACTTATAATTTCACTAAGTCTGAAGTTGTGTTCAAGTAGCCATTTTGTGAGCTCATTTCCTAGTGATCCATGCTTCTATTCAATTTGCCGTTAGGGGATGATTGCTGTGCATCTTGTCAACTACTTTACCATATCATATTTGCGCATTTTAGACTCATGCAGCTTTCTATTTTAGGCTGTGTAAAATTCCATGTTGGTGTTTTTTGGAAGATTATGTCTATTTCTTGTATTGGAAGTATTTGTGAAACCGTTGCTACGTTTTGAACATGACATACAACAAACTTGCTTAGAATCTCATGCAGTTTCATAATATCTTACTGCACCCATAGTTTGGAATGTTTGTGGTTGTCATTTGCATACATGTTGCATTCATGGCATATTATCTTGTGTTGGTCATACCTTTTAGACCGTAACTCTTGTTTAGATGATCTATATATGTAAATCGACTAGAATGACATGTAAAATCACATGGTCCACTTTATTTTGCTGTTTAATAAATTTAAAATGTGTTTAGTTCAGATATGTACCAATTCCAAAATTAACACATGGGGTCATTTCGGAAATACTATAAGTTGTATCTGACCTCATTTAAAATGCCTAGATAGTGTAGTTTATTTATGCGTCGCCTCTTGCCATGTTTAACAAAATTTAGTATTGTCGTGTAACTAAACAGAAGTGAACTAAATAACTAAAAAATTGGAGTTTCGTCAATATGCAACTCTTTGCATATTAAGCTCAACTTAATGTGTAGAAATTGATTGTTGTGCTTTGCCATGTCAGGCATAATTAAATGGACATGCATCATAATTGGTTGTGCATCGTGTCATGAATATGTTGTGGTGTTTATCGTGTGCTGATTGTTTGTTTCCGGATTGTTTCACTCGACCGAGTTTTGAAGCCACTTCGGAGTGTGAGGGTTTGTTCGACTACGTTGGTTTGTCTACTTCACGCATTCATTCTTCTTCCAAGCAGGATCTCAGGCAATATGATCATTTCCCTAGATACCACTACTGTCATTGATATCCTAGTTGTCTCGCTTGTATTGTTATGTCTCACTGCCTACCACCTGTTATGTCAAGCCTCCCAACGTTGGCGTGAAAAGCCACTAACCCCCTCCACATCCAAGCAAACCCTTGTTTGACTATGTTACCCCTTGCTCAGCCCTTCTTATAGCATTTCTAGTTGCATGTGCAGCTGCTTTCCATGTGACAACATGGATTCGTCGTTATATCAGCATATTATTGCTATTTAATTTAATGCACCTTATATACTTGGTTAAAGGTGGAAGGCTTGGCTTTCTAGATCGGTGTTTTGTTCCATCTTTGCCGCCCTAGTTACTTGCGTACCGGTGTTATGTTCCATATTGAGCGCTCCTAAAATGTTTGGGGTGTTATGGCGACGCCCTTGATTTTCATTTTGGGATAAAACTCTTCCGGCAAGGCCCAACATTGGTACTATTTGCTTAATAACAACTAATAAAAATTTGCATAGGGCATTGATCACCCCGTGGATAATTAATCAACCCCTGAGCCATTGCTCATTATGAGTGTTGGTCCAAACTAGAGCACCTTGCGGGACCAACCCGGGGCAACTTGGGAGATCTCTAATAGGTCGTCGTATGCTTCACTTATCCGACGTGTCGTGAGAACAAGATACACGGCTCTTATCAGGGTCGTCGCCACGCCGGGCGGTCTTGCTGGATTTGTTTTACCCTTCTCGATCATCTTGTGCGCGGGATTTCGAGGATACTTTGGGCTATCTCGAGGTTGAGGTTTTCCAATGGTGTTTCCGAGGAGACTACGGGTATTCCGTGGTTGAGGCTATTCCACGCAGCTTGTGGTAGTGTGTGGTGTACTAGTTGGAGCACCCTTGTAGGGTTAATATCTTTTGGAAAGCTGTGCGTGCGGCTATGTGGCAACTTGTAAACTTTCTTTAACACTCGATCATAGCAAACTTGAAGTAAACTCAATTAAAATATGCCAACTGTGTATGTAATCGTGACTGTCTCTTCTCATGAGCTCTGTATTCAAGAGAGGACACAGTGGGGTTATGTTAGACATGGAAGTAGGTATTCACGATCATTTCTTGATCATTATTAGATCACGTCCGTTTATGTGTAGATCACCCTCTCTTATTCTTGTACTCGTTAGTTAGTCACTCAAATAAATGCTTAGTGGTTGGTGGAGCCTCACCACTTAACCATACCTCATCCATTAAGGTTTGCTAGTCTTGATACCTTTGGAAATGAGATTGTTGAGTCCCTGTGGCTCACAAATTACTACAACAACAGTTGCAGGTATAGGTAAATTGATACTTTGACGCAAGCGCGATGATTGTTCTGTTTGGAGTTTCTTCTTTTTCTTATTCATCGATCATAGGATGGGTTCCAGACTGGCAGCTTGGGATAGAAAGGATGGACATCGTCCATAGTCGGACCTTGCTCTTCTGAATAGTAATTGAATGTATGTTTATATTGAGAGATCATGATTTGTGTGTGGCGAGTGTAAGCCAATTCCATATACTCATCTATTCTTTACGTGTACTTGTAATGATACCCATTCTTGTGAAACGACGAGATGCGCTTTTGTCCTTGTCGAGTCTCTCGTGCCAAATAAGGATAGGATTGCATCTTGGGATTACAATAGATTCCCCGTGGGGAGAACCTTCTTGAGGTACTTGAGAAGATCATAACGGCTTATGTCGGTCCATTTGTCATTAGCCTTCGTCTTTAGCAGTTCAAGTGTGAAACTCAAGCGGGTCACCGCGTGATCGCGACCATCATATAATGGAGTGTACGAGTCTACCTATAGTTGCTCCAGCTTGGCCTCCTCTCTAGAGGCAGCTGTGCCGGTACTCGTCTCCTTGCGTAGGAGGTCTCGAACATGAGGGTCCCACACGATTGAACTTAGTACCGATGAAGGTTGTGGCGTGTCCGTCTGTGCTCTGTTGCCATGTATAGCCTCTTCTCCTCCAGCATGTCCGGCATCTTCACCGCCATCATGTCCGGCCTCTCGCTCTTACCCGCTGCCATGTCCCTCCCCTTCTCCACTACCATTGTCGTTCTTCTTTTTTTCTTGCCCGAGTCGTCACTGGTTGCCCCATTGGTGTCCTCATCATCATCATTTTCAATTACCCAGTGAGTATAGGCATCCATGAAACCAGTCATCGGCATGTGCACATTCAAGCGACCATGCTCATGGGGGTCGAGCGGAACTCCTCCTTTGCATTTTCGACACAGACATAAGATTTGTGTCCAGTTATTTTCATTCATGTCTTGCACCGTCGATCGCAACCACCTTTCCACATTCGTTCCACTAATCATCATGATTGCCTGCATGGTGATAATAAAAAAATTGATTATAAAAATGCACGCATGCATCAAAGTCATACAAAAATTCGGCATGACTTTCTGAAAAATAGGACATATAGAGTTTGCCCGAAATTTGCCGAAATGGAAATAAATAGACATTTCGGCAAACATAGGCAACTCAAGCACAATTCGGCGGGAACTCATGCCACACACACTATTTCCATCTTATCACCCAATTAGGTCAATATATCGCACACACACAAATACATATTTCGATTCTTGCAAAGCACATATTTCACTCACGTACCTAAGATCAAGCATGGTGATGAGGTCGATCCATGTGTCTCAACACCTCTAGCTATCTAGTGACTGTGACATGGGCTAGATCTAGTTAGGGAGGTAGATACGTCACTTTGTTAAATGGATAGATCTATCTAGCTAGTTGGGGAAGGAGATGTCTCTAAGTAATGGAGAGGGAGGAGAAGTAGGGAAAGAGTAAGAAAGAGAGAGAAAGCATTAATGAAGGTGATGTAGTAGCTAGGAGCATTAAAGATATAGGAAGAGAGCTTGAAGAAAGAGAGTAATGGGGGAGAAGAAGTAGTGAGGATGAAGCAAAGTGAGGGAGAGAGGAGGGGGGAGGGAAAATTGAAAGGAGAGACGAGAAGGGAGGAGGAAAGGGAGGGAAAAGGTGGCTGTTGCGCCTTAGTAGCAGCGCCGGTTGACAAAACGCGCTACTGCTAATATATTAGTAGTAGCGCGTGTATGTGAGTTGTGCTACTCCTACTCGGGGCCCACTGTGTGGCATAATACAGTCTTAGTTGTAGCGACGGGTCTTTGACTCGTGCTACTGCTAACTATTTATCAGTAGCGCGATTACAATGACCCGCGCCGCTACTCTCATAAGCTCGATAACTCCTGCCTGGTTCGCATAGCCCTAGCACGTGTCGGCAGAGGCACACTAGTGATAATTGTGTAGAAGTAGCGCCTATTCCAAAGGTGCTCTACTAGTAAGCTTCCACGTATAGGGATTTTCCTAGTAGTGTATACTTCCAGCGGAAAATCTTCATCGATAGAGTTAACCCATGAAATTTGCCTCAACCCTACGGGAATTCTAATTGGGAAGTGTCCTAGCTAGCACGTACGTCACCAAGGTAATCTTCGTCATTTACTCTTCTATCATGCCTGGCCAATAAAATAAAGAGTGGCGAGCCAATGAGTACTTTGAATGTACTCGCAAGCAACCCATGTTTGGAACAAGGCAATAACAATGCATGTTATTGCACTAATAGGTAAGTTGCAAAAAGCTAGTTTTGAGTGCAGTGTCATGATCAATAAACTTGTAAATATCCATATGCAGGGGGTTGAACATCTCATGTACATTTATCATGTCAAGTTGCAGATATCCATCTAAACAGGTTACAAATATCAACATAAGCAGGGGGTTGAACATCTCATGTTCATTTATCATGTCAAGTCATCTGACTGAGCTCAAGTACCATCTTTCTCCCTCTGTATCTCTCTCTCTCTCTCTCTCTCTCTCACACACACACACACACACACACACACCATTTTGTAACAATGGACATAGCCCAAGAAAGGTCATCCGACTGTCCTTGACCGTGGACACGACTATTTGAATAGTCTTACACTCTGCAAAGGTTTGCACGCTGTACCCACAAGACACCGGGAAATTCAATGTCATCCATGACTCACGCTATATTACATACCCGAGGTAAGCACGCGAACAATGCCTTTCCCTTGGCGACACTAAACAAAGAGTCCACTCGTTGGCCCACGTCCTCATGATGTACATCATACGAGCCTCGCTCAAGATCGTACCATCCATGAGCGGTCACAACGGTGTGCCAGTGTTTGTGAAACCAACCCATGGTCGTCCTATGTCACACCCTGTGTTTTTACCTCTTTTACCACATTTTCTTGTGAAAATTGGAACCAATTAAAACTTTTGTGTGCATGTGATGGTTTACATGGTTGCTTCTTGCTTACGTGAGTGGTTGTGTTTTTAATCCCCAAACTTATTCTCCTCTCTAAAACTCATTTCCTTGACCCAAACCCTTGCCCAATGAGAATGACCTATGTATTGGACTAGGAACTATTTTTACAAAATATTATTTCAACAAAAAGACATTTATTTATTTTAAGGTTTAAAAGATCCATGAGTTAGTATTTGTACTACAAATACCTAACTTACGAGGGAGGTTTCCCCCCAAAGATCATATTTGAATTATATTATTCAAAAGACTTGTGAAAACCACAAAAATAGTTATTTTAAAGATATTTTCCTTTTTTATTTAAACACCTTTTTCTGAGGCCAGAAATGGTATTTCATTGGGAAAAAATATTTACCTCCTTCATAAAAATTTGGGAAAATTTATAGAAACTGAGTGGACATATATTTTCAACACATAAGAGTTTCAACACATGGTCATGTTCAAAATATTGGACAAAAACCCTAAAAACCCTTTCTGCCTATTTCAAGCTTTTCATATATTTCCAGGGAAATAATCTCAATAAATCCCACGAAACTTCTAGCAAGACACACATGATAAGTGTGGTGATCCTGCAAAGTTTCATCTCAATCCAAGTTGTTTTGCTCCACCTATTAACCCTAAAACCCTTCATATCCAGAACCAAATTTGAGGAACTCTACATTGCCAAGTTTACCCAGTTTCTCTCAAACTTTACACGAGTAATCCAGCCCCCAAATAAGGATGCCCCACCCAGTTGTGTATTTGTGGGAGTTGATTTGCTCACCTAGGTCCACTGAAAATTGATTCTGCCCATTTCTAGGGTTTTTCATGTCGACATTGTCAACATTGCTCAAATGAGCTCAAACATGGTGAATCGTACTAATTTTGCACGTCATTTAATCCTATTAAGTATCACTACAATAGGTAAGGTTTATCTTGCTCAAACCAACATCAAAAACCTTCCGGTGATTTGGTAAAATAGCCACTTGCAACCCTTCCACCCTCTTCCTTCACTCCAAAACTTAGTCACAAGTCCACTATAGAGCCCCACATTTGTAGTCCATAGCTCTAGCTCTACTTCTATAGGACAAGGACAAAAACTCGAATCTCTTTTCTGGTTCACCCCTGGCAGAGACTTTTTCTCCCTCTCACTTTGACCACCACATCTCTTCTCGGCTCCAAAGCATCCAAGGAGAATCCCCAAAGCTACCAGACGCCAATGGACACAGTGGGGCGCGCCAGAGAGTGTCAGCAAGCCGTGGCATGCCAAAACTACGCTCTAGACGCGCCACAGTGTACGCCTGCACTATGGGAATTTGAGCTCCGACCATTCCTCGCCCCCCATGTTGTCTAGCTTTGATCCCCTCGACTATCGTTGCATGCGCCATGTCGGCCCCCTCCTATCTCCCTTTCTCCTCACCCTGGCGAAGTGTGCCCTCTCCTGCCCGAAGCATTCAGGTGGCGTTTGCCACCGCGACACGCCAGGAGCCAGCCCTTGCTCGTCCTCATTCCTTTCCCAATCCCAAACCGCATCCACGAAGATCGTAGACGCATCCTCGACACCTCACTCCTGTCCTGGCCATCGCCACGGCCTCGTCGGCACACTACCTTTCGGTGGACCGTGCCTCACCTGTAAAAGGACACCCCGGGCCTCCCTCTTCCCCTCTTCGACCTCCTACTGCCCCAATCAAGCTCCTAGCTCACTACCCCCTCCCCGGAATCCCCAAGCCCGAGATCGAACTCCGGTTACACCGCATTGGGATTCCGGTGATCCTCAAGTTTGGTGCCGCTCCGGCCCTCTTTTCCCCTCCATTATGTCCGCAGCAGCCTCCTAATACTCTTCCCATTCTTCCCCATCCTTTCTTTGCAGGTTTCAGCTCCGGCGACCACCCTCCCAAATCACCGCCGCCTCGGGACATTGCTGCTGGCAATTTGGTGTGTCCCAGCTCCTCTCTCCACCACCCATTGAACGACGGGTCGATGGTGGTTCCCTTTCCACCTTCATCCTTGCCTAGATATGGACCCTAGCACCACCGCCGAGCCTCGCCCCCTCTCTGGCGGGAGGTTGAAGACGGACCCGACAAGTGGGACCCAACCGTCAGCCTCCTGTGTCTCCTCCTCGCCCCTCTCTCTCTCTCTGGCCCCTCGGCCCCTCCTGTAAGGTTTAAACCTGGCGTGGCGCGGCTGCTTGGCACGCATGGGAAGGTTAGCCTCTGGCCGGCCCAGTTGTTGGTTGCCCCTGTCGCAGGACCTGCAACCCTCCTTTTCGTTTTTTAAATCTGTTTTTGCTAAAATCCGAAAGGATAAAATACTTGTCCAAATCCAAATATTTTTCCACCTAAAATCCTGTTTTACTTAGTATTTTAGAGTACCTCTTGTGTAATTTTTAAAGTTCGTTAAATGCAATGATTTATTTCAAAGCTTGTTTAGAGTAATATAGCAGTTTATTAAAAAATACTTTTTATAAATTATACACCCTAAGAATAAAATCCAATAATTTTCACAGAACCTATACTCGCCCTAGTATTTTGCAAAAATGATGTGACATTTTTCTGAGTGGAATATTTTTCCTATTGTGGTTGGGTGCTTAATTTTTTCATGTTTATATTGTGGCGATAGATTGCGTTGCTCACGAAGGGTTTGGACCAGAAGATCTCGAAGACCCGGGACACCTATTTTGGCAAGGCAAGCAGCCCTTGACCATGTCTGATCAAATACTTTCATGCATGTCATATGAGCATTTTATTACGATGCATAAGACCTTGTTGAATCGGCAACTACCTCGGTAGGTTGTTTCCGATAGTTCCTATTGTCACTTGCACTTGGGTATAACCCTACCATCTATGAGGATTGTGCGGGTGGGTGTTGTTATGTTGCTAGTAGTGCTAAGCACATGCATGGTGATAGTAAAGAGGTAGTGATTTCAAAGGTTTTTACGAAAACCCCATCGGGTGCCACTAATGCGTGAGGAAGATGGTGTGATCTAGGTAGATACTTCATAAAGGAGTGGTATACCGAGGCTAGTGAGTGTGTCGTTTTCAAAAACGGATTGGTTTAAATTGCGACCGTTACTCCAACCTTACATGTAATACCACAATAACCCTTATGGGACACGTCTTTGGTGATTACTATGGTCGGTGCTAGTAGAGAGCCCGCATTCTAGTGGTGGGAGTAATGTGGTCACTCTCAACACACGATCGTGCGAGGAAGAAAGGGCGACCATGGGCTGTTTTTACAGACACCGACACACTATTGGTCCCTTCATGGATGGTACTCGTGATGTACATCATGTGGGCTGTGTCCCAACGAGTGGACTCCTTTCTAGTATCGTCATGGGAAAGGTGATATTCGCGTACCTACCTCGGGTATTATAAATGCCACAAATCATGTTCTAACACGAAGTTTTCCCGAATCTTGTGTCTAAAGTGTGCATCCTCTCCAGAGTGAAAAAATATTTGAATAGCCATGTCCACGGTCAAGGACAATTGGATGACCGATCTTTGGCTACGTCCATGTTCATCCTCTCCAGAGTGTAAAACTATTTAAACAATGTGCTTGTGTGGGAAGGAGTGTTATGTGGGTAATACGGTGTCTGGGCTAAGTCAGCTGACTTGGCGTGATGGGTGAACCAGGGTCGTTAAACCCCAAATTGATACTGATATTTATAACCTGTTCACTGGGTTACCGCTACGCATTATGATGCATGCCGCTCGAGAATTTGATCATGTTATTGCACTAGAGAAAAATCTGCATTTGGGAAAAATAGCATACTAGTGTTATGTCATACTTCATTATTGCCTTGTAGCACATCATAGGTTGCTTGCGAGTACATTCAAAGTACTCATTGGCTTGCCACTGGATATTTAAGTGGGCACGCACGAAAAAACTGGAGTTTGGAGAATAGTTCATCGGGGACAAACATACGATCGATGACGCTTCCCAGTGAGAATGCTTGTAGGTTAAGGCAGATGGCACGGGTTCATGCTTTCAATTGAGTTATCCACCGTCAGTTGTGTTTGGTGTGTCGGCCTTCGAGGCCATATCTATGTAATTACTTGGCCATAATGGCATTTATTTGTATTAGACATTATGTATGGATGTAAGACTCACTACAGGAATTAGCTTCTTTGTCGTCTGCCATCATAGACGGAAAGAGTAAATCCCGGACGGCAAAGAGAATATCACAGACGACAAAGAATCTCACGGCCGTCAACATTTCTGCGTCAGCCTACGACGGCATCGTAGCTTCTTTGCCGTCTGTCTCCCCAAAGCGGACGGCAAAGAGCTTTGCCGTCGTCTTTTCATAGGAGCTGTCGGCAAAGTGATCAAGACGACAGCCGCCTCCCCCCTCTTCATTGCCGTCTGCCTCCCCCCTCTTCTTTGTCGTCTGCGTCCTCCTCCTCCCCCCCTCCACTCTTTGCCGTCGTCCTACCCCTACCCCCTCCTCTATGCCTCTTCTTTGTCGTCTGCCCAGGTTGCTACTATATGGCCAGCTGCTACTGCCCAGGTTGCACAGCTGGGCGCCACGTGGTACCTTTGCCGTCGGCCAGCTGACGGCAAAGGCCTTTGCCATCAGCTGGCAGACGGCAAAGAGCCTATGTTGTCACATTTTTGTTTATTTTTTCTATCTCACGGCACATATACATATAATTCATAGCACATATATGATAAATAGGTCACAAGACATATATGATATACATATAAAGCTCATCAATGCCATTAGTTCCTCAACGTACATCCCATATATCAAAAGAACCAACACATACAAAGTTTCATCCATATATACATACATATAGTTGCACATATATTGTTCATCCATATATACATATACATATAGTTCCACATTGTTCATCAACTCAAATAAAAACGGAAACTAAAGCACTCCAATGCCAGCTTCCATGCATGTAGTACATCCAATCTGCAAAATGGGAATAAGAAAGCCAGATGAGGAAGAAGAACAACATATATATGACAAATAAGCTAAATTCAAGAAGAAAGAGAAGAAGCAAGAAGAGAACAATGAGAAGAAAAACAAGAAGGAGGAGGAGGCGGAGGAGGGGAAGGGGAAGGAGAAGGAGAAGGAGGAGGAGAAGAAGAAAAAAGAAGAGAAGGAGAAAGAGAAGAAGGAGGAGAAGAAGGAGGAGATAAGAAGAAGGAGAAGAAGGAGTGCTCCTTCTCCTCCTTCTCCTTCTTCTTCTCTTCTTCTCCTCCTCCTTCTTCTTCTTCTCCTTCTCCTTCTCCTTCTCTTCTTCTCTTCTTCTTCTTCTTTTTCCTTCTTTTCATTTCTCCTCTACTCCTCTTCTTGGAGCTGAATTAGCTAGCTATGTATTTTTGGATCTAAATGGGATAATTATGTCATTATAGAGGAAAACAAGCTAAGTATATAATATTAATGATCTAACCAAGGTTGTTATGGCATTTGGAGCTTATAATGTCTTTTAGGAGCTAAATTGGCTGACTATATCATTGTTGGGGAAATTAAGGCAAGGAGAATATGAAAGGGGAGAAGAAAGAGGAGGAGGAGGAGAAGAAGAATAAATAAAGAAGAAGGACGAGAAGGAGGAGGAGGAGGAGAAGGACTAGAAGGTCCTTGGCCTTCTCCTCCTTCTCCTCCTCCTCTCCTCCTCCTTCTTCTTCTCTTCTTCTTCTTCTTCTTCTTCTTCTTCTTTCTTTTCATTTTTCCTATTTCTTCTCCTCTTCTTGGAGCTAAATTAGCTAACTATGTCTTATGGGAGCTAAATGGGCTAATTATCCCATTTTAGAGGAAAACAAGCTAAGTATATAATATTAATGAGCTAACCAAGGTTCTTATGCCATTTTGAGGTTATTATGGCATTTTGGAGCTAAATGGGCTAATTATGTCATTGTTGGGGAAATTAGGGCAAGGAGAATATGAAATAGGAGAAGAAAGAGGAGGAGGAGGAGAAGAAGAATAAATAAAGTAGGAGGAGAAGGAGGAGGAGGAGGAGAAGGACTAGAAGGTCCTTGGCCTTCTCCTCCTTCTCCTCCTTCTCCTCCTCCTCCTTCTCCTCCTCCTCCTTCTCCTTCTTGTCCTCCTCCTTCTTCTCCTTCTCCTTCTCTTCTTTTTATCTTCTTCTTTTTGTTCTTCCTTTTCATTTCTCCTCTTGTCCTCTTCTTGGAGCAAA
The DNA here is from genome assembly GCF_904849725.1 of Hordeum vulgare subsp. vulgare. Lineage (NCBI taxonomy): Eukaryota > Viridiplantae > Streptophyta > Magnoliopsida > Poales > Poaceae > Hordeum > Hordeum vulgare. The sequence continues at coordinate 194,347,841 of NC_058522.1, forward strand.
ATTAGCTAACTATCTCTTTTTGGAGCTAAATGCGCTAATTATCCCATTTTAGAGGAAAACAAGCTAAGTATATAATATTAATGAGCTAACCAAGGTTCTTATGCCATTTTGAGGATATTATGGCATTTTGGAGCTAAATGGGCTAATTATGTCATTGTTTGGGAAATTAAGGCAAGGAGAATATGAAATAGGAGAAGAAAGAGGAGGAGGAGGAGAAGAAGAAGTAATAAAGAAGAAGGAGGACAAGGAGGAGGAGGAGGAGAAGGACTAGAAGGTCCTTGGCCTTCTCCTTCTCCTCCTCCTCCTCCTCCTTATCCTTCTTCTCTTCTTCTTCTTCTTCTTTCTTTTCATTTTTCCTATTTCTTCTCCTCTTCTCCTCTTCTTGGAGGTAAATTAGCTAACTATGTCTTTTTGGAGCTAAATGGCCTAATTATCTCATTTTAGAGGAAAACAAGCTAAGTATATAATATTAATGAGCTAACCAATGTTCTTATGCCATTTTGAGCTTATTATGGCATTTTGGAGGTAAATGGGCTAATTATGTCATTGTTGGGGAAATTAAGGCAAGGATAATATGAAAGAGGAGAAGAGAAACTTACCGTAGTGGTCATCAAGGAGGAGAAACACCTGGAGAAGGGTCGTGCGATGCCGCTCGGGAGTTATGCTGTAGAATAGATATTTTGCAATGTCTCAGTTAGCATGATGACACTCAATTATTAATACTAGTTTATAATGAAACTCATCGTGCCAATCGAAGAGAAGACGGGCATCGACGGAGGGACTTGACCGCTCTTCTCGCACAGACCGTGAAGAGTGGGTCGTATTAGTTAGTAATGAAACATACATTACACACATGATTTCGCTAATGTGAAAAAAAACTTACCACAAAAAGCTCGTAGAGGGCCCGTTGACCCGCCTCATTCCGGGACCTCTCCTCCTCAATCAATCGTGTCGTGGTCTGCTCCCTCTCATCAAGAGCAGCCTGACTTGCCAATCTCTCTTTCTCAAGAGCAGCCTCAACAGCAGCCTGGCTTGCCAATCTCTCTTTCTCAAAAGCAGCCTGGTTTGCCAATCTCTCTTTCCGAAGAGCAGCCTGAAACACCATTCCTCGTTACCACAGTAATGATCTATGGTGACACACATAATGAAATGGATGAAAGTGTTCTTAGTCCATACAACTAACCTCGATGGCAAGATCGACTGGCCGTGGACGACGCATTATCTCAGGACACCTGCTCGACTGGCGCACCTTGATCTCCGGGAGAGTGAGTGGCCAACGTATTATCCCATATACAATGGCTATCGAGCCATGGGGCCTCCCGCCACCAGATATCATCACCAGCTCTGGATCCAAAGGTTCCTGGCAAGGGTAAAGTCATCCCCTTTTGTAGCCTTCCCCGCCTCCCTGTATGCCACGAGCTTCTGGTGGGATGATATGTTGGTGAAGTTATTGGCATCATCCAGGTCAGACTCAGATAATGCCTTCGCCTTCTTGTACGAGGCAGTATGGGCCATGCCATAAAGGTCGTACAAGTGTGGCATCTCTGTATTATTGTGATGCGCCTAAAAGAGAGGAACAAAATATTAGCATGAAGAATGAATTGCATGAATCATGAAGCAAATCACATACCCAGTTTCGTCCGAACTGAAGTAAGTTGGCGCTGCCTTGATGGTGTGGCACACCAACCATTTGGCTACGCCGATCCTTCGCATTCTCGTGGATGGCTCGCCAGCTGCGTGTGCACCACTCAACAACCAACGCCTCCCAACAATTCATCTTATCCGCACACCATCTCGAGGGCACCTGTCAGTTATTAGAAAGAATTTTGAGCACTACGCCTATGAATGAAATCAAGAAAACTACGTAGAAGGACTTAAGAATAGGTAATTACCTTCATGTATTGCTCCTTCTTCAGAAACTTTTCGCGACAATCCTTCTTCTGCTTCTGAATACCACGCGTGGCATAGTAATCTCGAATAGCCTGCGGTCGAGCCTCGTGGTGTAAGTTCTGTAGTAACCGCCTACACTCGGCCTCGAGAACCCTGGCCGCCTCTTCCTCATATCCATCCTCACACCTATAGAAGGTCTGCAATCAAACGTGAAAACACCGATTAGTACAATAATTAGATATATTATTAATTTTAGATTCTCTAAAAGGATAATTTACCCAAAAGCTCTTGATCACCATCTCGGGCCTCGTGTGGCACAAGACACCATCTATAATCTCCTCCGGCGGGGCCTGCGCAGCCTGGTAGTGCTCCCAGGAAAATCCTAGTTTAGGAAACTGACCCTCACCAGGCAACGTGACAAACCCCGGGAAATTTGTCCGGCAAAGCACACCAAGGACGGAGTTCGGCCTGCGGACTCCAAGAGGGTGTACCCTTCCCCTGCAGTATGATAAGGTCAACACATTAGATATTTGAACAAACTTGAAGGCAAAAGCTAAAGAAAGAGTAAATGTACTTACCTATCTCCTTTAGGTTTAATCACCGGCCTCTGCTCGCGGGTAGCCGACACGACCGGGAGACGTGTACTACCACGCTTGTACACGGTGGCCCCGTCCACCTGCACATCGCCCTCACTATCCATAAGCTCATCCCCGCCATCCCCGCCCCCTGAGCCACCCGGACCCTCGGTCCAATCCGGCAACTCGGTCCAATCCGGCCAGGTCTCCCATCCGGGCCTCTTCACGTTGGGTGAAGCCTCCAGAACCGTAGTCTCATGGGCCGAATGCACCTCGACCCGAGGCTGCTCCTGGACCGGAGTCTAATGGGACGAATGCCCGTCAACACCAGGCTCCTGAAACGGAGTCCCTGTAGCCTGCTCCGCAAATGGGTCGACCATAGTAGTCCTATGCTCGGGTGAATGAGCTGGTGGTGGCGGAGAGGATGGCTCAACAGTCCTCCTGGATCTTCCGCGGCCACCACCTCTCCCTGTACCCTTCCCCTTCTTCCCTACCTGACCAGCACCTCTCCAAGTGGGCAATGCCGCCGACGAAGAAGAACCCACGGGTGGTGTCGACAAACTATCTGCCAAGGCTCTACGGAGAGATAGGGGTGGAAGGGAAGTACCACCCCTCGTGCGAGGCGCCTGGGAAGAACCCGTCGAGCGATCTGGATGAGCGCCCACCATCTTTCCACACCTCGTGACCTGCCATGATAAAGATTAAGAGAAATTAGTACAACATAAAAAAATTGAATAACTGACATGAATAATAATATGTACATGAATAATAAAGATTAAAATATATATAATTTAAGTTTTGAATCTTACAAACTAATAATCATCATCAATAAATGCATCATCATCATCACTATCACGCATGTCTTCATGAATGACGTGCTCGTCGGGTTCAACGGCGTGAAGTTGTGAAAGGCTTTCCTTTAATCGTTGAAGCATTGACAGGTCATCCCCATCAGTAACCTCTATGAGTTCGAGGTCTTCTGGTTTCGGCTTAGGGCTGGAGTCGGATTCATTGTCGCTGTCTACTTCCATGTTCTTGGGTGAAGCACGACGGTTCTTGAAACGTTTCTTGGAAAGACGTGTTTCTTGGAAGAATTCTCCATGATATGTGTCTCAGTTAATGTGAGGTTCATAATCTTGTTCATTTGGGAGAGGTGGTCTGACATGTGGCGGCACTTCATAAACAACATACCAACCTTCCAGATTCTTAACCGTTTGGCATGCCCACGGTAGATAGAAAACTTGGGTCGCCTGTTCAGCCGTAATATAGACATCGGGAACATCTAAATGGGTGTTTGGATTGATTTTGACTAGTCCTATATGCTCATGAGTCCTTCTAGTCTTCTTCGGCTGGAACCAATAACATATGAAGACTACGACGTTCGGTGGGTTTTCACCATAGAATTGAAGTTCATAAATTTCTTCAACTCTTCCATAATACTCGATAGCACCTTCCCGATAGCAGAGACACCACAATTTGTAGATTTCCGGTCGGGCATAGATAGCCCTTTGCCAAATGATGTTGTATTTCTCAAATGAACGGACCTTATAGTCAAAACCATTAGTGACTTGTCTCAATTCGGCGTCCATAGACTCTGAATTAGCCTACAAGTTTAATACGAAACGATTGTTGCATTAGCCGCAAGTTAGACCAAGAAATGAAATGGTCCATTATTGATAATTACCGTTTGTTTGAACCAAGAGATGAAACCAGGATAGCCACCTCCTTTCTTTGACAGAAGCTCATACTCTTCGACGGAATCATTTTCGATCACCGCGCCATCCGAGAATTTGGCGACGTAACGGCTGTTTGAAATATCCGGGAATAAGAGCATTTCAAATGAATTAGAAGTTACGGGAAAATGTGCCGAGAACTCACTCGATGTACGGCCGCACTTCTGTTAGGTTGTTGAAGATATACAACGAAATGTTCCGCCATTCTTCGACATCCAACGTTATTGGTTTCGAAGCACCGGCTGGTGCGTGCTTCCCTTTGAATAGGTTGAGGTTGGACCCACCTTTTTTAGGGTCTGCATCATTGTGCCGAGGCTTCGGATTATGCAAATCATGATTTTTGGCTTCGTAGTGTCTGTCACAAAGTTTGCCACCTCCTCGGTAATGAATGCCTCAGCCATCGATGCTTCAATTATACGCTTATTTCTACATTTAGCTCGAAGGGTCTTCTGCATTCTCTCAGTTGCGTAGCACCAACGATCTTGCACGGGCCCACCCAATCTTTCCTCGGTCGGTAGATGTAAAATCAAATGCTGCATTGGATTAAGGAAGCCTGGTGGAAAGATCTTCTCTAACTTGCACAACAACTCTGCTGCAAACTTCAATGTGCATCATGTCGATATTGTGTGGAAGAAGGAGGTCTTTGAAGTAAGGCAGATCCCAGAAGCATGGCTTGTGAGTCCATGCGTGTTTTGAATTATACCCCTTGAAATACCCTGGACGCTCTGGATCAGGCTCGAGGGCGTTTAATTGATCCAAGATCTGTTGGCCTGTCAACGCAGGTGGTGCCGGTTGTCTTTTCTGAACTGATGGTCAGGATCCAGGAACTGTCTATGCAAGTCAAAGCAAGAATACTTCCGACCCTCCTCAACCAATGAAACTGAAGAGCTGCCTTGCATTGGGGGCACGGGAACCTTCCATGCACACACCATCCAGAGAATAGCGCATACGATGGCAAGTCATGCATAGAGTACATGTACCACACATGCATTTTGAAGTTCGCTTTTCTAGCGGCATCGTATGTCTTGACCCCATTATCCCAAGCTTCTTCCAATTCATCCTTAAGCGGTTGCAGGTACACATTCATATTCTTCCCCGGATAATTGGGCCCTGGAATTGTCAACGTCAGAAATATGTTCTTTCTTTGCATAATCTGCACGAGGGGGGGGGGGGGAGATTGAGTGGAATGACAAATACAGGCCAACAACTGTATTGGGTTGCCGTTATGCCGAAGGGATTAAAACCATCCGTGGCGGCGCAGACTCGAGGATTCCTTGGATCTGCCGCTTCATCCCACTACAAGAAAAACGCTCAATTATGACCAAAATAAATGACGGTGGTTTAATTGGTCATTGATCCATGACCAAAACTTTGAAATTAGTCATGGCAAGTCTAAGAGGGTCCAAAGCCCATAACGTTATGACCTTTTGCGTCCATTAAGTCATGGTCATATTGCACAAAATGGTCATTAAGATGTGTAGAATTATTTATGATCATATTTCAATGCTATCATGACCAAATATAAGACCATAAACATATGTGTGGAGGTGACTAGACGACCCCTCATCAATTTTGCCTATGTGTCATGTATAAAGAGCAAAAATTTGTTTTATACGCATGTGGATGATGTAAATTATATTAGATAAATACCAATAAATTATAATTATTCATTTTAATATCCGAAATATTTTAGAAAATACATTATAATTACCAAAATGAAATATATGATCCCATGCTAATCTCATAATGTGTAGACCCTATTTAGATAAATATTTTTGAAAGGTGGTATAGGGTACCTTAACTTGGTGTTTCACACAATAAAAACTTAAACATGACAATAAAAAATATGCGGGTGAATTTTTCAGTAATGCCAAATACTATCATAATTAAATGAAAAGTGTTTTCACCCACAACACTCAACCAAAAAATATAGTTTTCTTTTGAGGGAAATAATAAATATTGTACAACTCTTTTTAGGCAATCAAAAAATACACGTAGAGACAACAATATGGGTTCATATTTCCTAAATCCAATATCTATACTGACTAATATCTAAATTCAATATGGGTCCATAAATATTGGGTCATTTAAACATACCACATGAGGTTAATATGTTGAGTGTTTACCCAAAATAAGAGGATAAAAGAAGAAAAACACAATTACATAAGTTGGATTTTAATTGGTGGAACCATTTATGCCATGGATCGATGACATGGCACAAATCCTAGTGTCCATTTCTAGCAATCCCACATCCATCCATCCATTCATCCATGTGAAGAAAAGTAGAAAAAAACTAGCAGACCCACTCCCCATCCCCTCGTCGCCTCCTTCCCTTCCAGATCGCCGCCGCCACCTCCCTCCCCATCCCATCGCCGCATCCGCTGCGGCTCCCACCCTCCCCGCACCAGCGCACGCTGCCGTTCGCTCCTCCACCTGCAGGCAATGCCGAGCCCGCGGTCTCCCTCCCCAATATCGTCCCGGAGCCTGTTGTCCTCCTCCACCTATACTCGTCCCCTCTACAGTCGTGTCCCCGACCTGTTCGTGGTTGGGCTTCGACGAGCTGAGTAGCAGAGAAACACTGATGGCTCCTCCTTCCGCCTGCATTCGCTTGCCGTCCGGCGACACACGGTGAGTTGTCTTCCACCTCTCCCGTTCATCCCCTTCTCCTCGCGGCGGCAACCTAGAGTTAGGTTTAGGAACTCGCCGACCACATCCTCGACCTGAGACCGAACTTGCTGCTGCCGCTCCCGCTCAGTAGCCGACCCGTGGTGCTCGTGCTGTTAGTAGCCGGCAGCACAGTACTGCAGCTGTTTGATTTTTTCACTTGGTGTTGTTCGCCTGGTTGCTGCTGACATGAGATGATATCCTAACATTTATGCTCTGTTGGTCCCTGGACAGATGTGACAACATTATGTCTGGTAGGTGTGTCACAGAAAATAGAGCAAACAATATAACTATGATGGCAGCAGTGGCAGCATGAAGAGCAAGATCTCCGTTGTGGTCTACCTAATCCAATGCATAGATGTAAGTTCAGTGATTAGCTAGATGTAAACCGCACAATTGGCTACTGAAATTAACACTGTTGAATTCAGAGATAATTTACCTTGCCCTAATATTCATGAACAGGATCAAGATAGAAAACAGATTTTTGCTTGTCTACAGGTCAACACAGTATTTTGCAGAACCTGTGTCTTTTTGATGGGTCAGCTGTGACAGATATCCTGCAGTATCAGTTTAATTTCCATGAAAATGAGATTGGTATCTATTATCCTCAATTCGAGAGAGAGAGAAACATATCAACACATTTGAAAATTACTTGTACGGTTAGAAAGTGTTGCCTATCTAAACTGCCTTTCACACCCAATCAATGTGCATGCGATAACATAGTAGTACGTGGTAAAACCTGATGACAGCAGTGGTAACATGACGAAACAGAGAAATTTAATTATTTAAGATGGAGTTTGAGGCAAGCCGTCATGATCTGATTACCTAGCAGAGCAGTTACTCCCTCCTGTCCTTTTTAGTCTGCATATTAGCTTTGTGTGAAGTCAAAGTATCTCTACTTTGACCAAATTTATAGAAACATGTATCAACATTCACAATGTCAAATTAATATTGTTAGATTCATTACGAAAGCTAGTTTCATGATATGTATATTTGGTGTTGTAGATGTTGATATTTTTTAATATATATTTGGTCAAACTTTGTAAAGTTTGACTTGAACCAAATCTAATATGCGAAGTAAAAAGGACCGGAGGGAGTACCTAGCAGAGTAGCAGTTATGTCCAATTTCTAAGGGTAAAGTACTTCAAATAATTACTAACGAATTTGCTGTTATTTGAACGTTATCTGGGAGGTGATGTGTTTTGTTTTGCAAGCGTTTATAGGACCAAAGCCGAAGTTTACACCAGTTTTTGATCGACTACTACCCTGAGTGTCATTCCATGGTTATTAGCTGTGTTTTGTTACAGAGGATTTTGAATACTGTCTAGATGTGTTGCTCAAGAAGAAGCCTTACGTGTTTTTGTTCATAAACCGTGTCATTCTTACTTTTCTTGTACTTATCATGTAGATGTCATGGTTGATAAAAGAGTGTTCGGCTCGGTCATATACCGTGTACATGTTGCCTAACAAATTTCTTTTCTCAATAAAGAAGCTCTTCAATTTTATGAATCTGAGAGCATTTAGTTTTCTGCCCATAACTCTGATTTTTTTTATCTTGTTGCTTCTTTATAATGTCGATTTTTTGTTACTGCTAGCTTGTTGCAATGTAGACTCTTGACTTGGACGATATAATTTATTATCTTCTTTAAAAAAATGTATTTGTACAATATTTTACCATGGATGTTAATTATCATGTCTAGCTTTAAGCTCACAATCTTAAGAGATTTTTTTAGTTCGGAGGAGAAAGCAGAGGTTTCAGGTTCCTTTTGTTATTGTAAAGTTCTCTCATTATGATCATTAACATAATTCGATTAATTTTTGTTCTCATTTGTCTATGACTTTAGTTTGACTCATAAACTACGGTGGGTAAAACCTATGTGTTTTCTAGTTTTTTTTTGGTGTTCCTTTTTGTATTTAGAGTAACTAATATATCTTTTTTTATTCATAGAGCGATGAAGTTTATACGCATCATTAACATAATCCATTTTCAAAGGAGTCAACATTCTTCCACCTGTCATTTTGATGACTATCAGGGAGCAGCAAAGGATGGACTATGGTTTCATGCCCAGAGAGGGAAAGTTAGAGCGGCAGATGATCGAGTTGTTGTTGATGTTTCAGGTAAACTGTACCTTCATTCCTTCCAGTTCCATTGTTTTGAATGAATTGGATTGGCCCCTGCTTAATCAATCAATTCCTCATGGAAAGAAGACAATACTGAAATTTAAATGGAGGGTGCTTAATCAGTTGTTCCCCTTTCTTTATGGAGCCTACATTTTCTTAGAGAACTCCAATTCCTCTGCAGGCTCTCTACTTGTTACATGCGAGAAAGATTTTTTTATTCTGAAAAAGGACAATTAGTTAAACATGATGACTAGCTTACTAGTCATTAGTAATTAGTATATACAATATAATTAGCAATTCTATTTTGCTATTTTTTCACTAATTTAGTAACAGAAGAAACATTAACTCTGTCTCTATATCAAAAGATGTAGGAACACTAATGCTCCAACTTATAGAGAAAATAGAGACAACACAACAAGAGTAGTGTCGATGGCTTCCGCGACCTCGTGCCCGCGGCAAACAGAGACAACTTTTGATATTGGAGCGAACTGAGGCAAAGCCGAGACCATGAGCTGATCAACATCTACGTTCGTAGGGTGAATGCTTTACATATTGTGTCCTGGTGATAGCTGCCGTTGTGAATGAATCATATATGCCATAGTTGAACAACTGTATATAGCCAAAGGCATTTGGCAAGCGACCTGATTACTTGCTGCATGCAAACCCTCCCAAAACAAAAGAGACCTTTCATTTTTGATAGACATGGTGTACATACTCCAATAAGAAAGGTAATATATCTTGCAAAAGATACCTAGTCTCTAGAATATGGAATGCATCCTTATAAAAAAGCCAGTAATGCTTGACCACACCATTTATTGCCATAAAATTATATCAATAGCATGTGATTTCTGACGGCGATGACCCTGGTCCAGTTCCTCACACATCCAGAACGTAACTTTCCATGCATGCCCATCATAACATTACCTCACAAGCCTTACGGTGGTTCAGCACGTGTGCTCATGTTGTCACAAGTGGTTTGGATGTGAGGTAAATTTACGTTTCACTCTTTCTTTCCCAGAGGCTGTGGGGTGCGATTCAACTGGGGTGAAGAATGATTCATATATATATATATATATATATATATATTATTTGTTATGACCTCATAAGTGATAACTAGATGAATGAGAAAACAATTTTCTACTGTTTTATCATTGGTTATCGTGCATGCAATTTTACTAGTTTCCTTGGTCTGAGAGCCTTACCATCATTTTCCTCTTGCAGGCGGCAATGGCAAGAGCATATTGTGCAGAGGAAGCATTGTTCAAGAAATCGGTAACTGGTAGTTGCTCGGTCGGCTTGGGAGTAGTGATTAATCGGTGAATCAGCCTATTAAGTGGATTAATCGGTCAACCATTAATCGGTAGATTAAACAGAAACTTGTCAACTTATATCTAAATTTTTTATGTATCATACCATAATTCCATGCACCTTGCTATGTAATATACCAAAATATTCTATTGTAGGCATATAAAAAATAGATAAGAGTTAAAACTAATAATCGTTATACATCTAAATATATAAAACCTCAAAATTCAAAATGAGCAATTAAATATTTAAACTTATCCATATACTTGCTAACATACATCACATAATATACTATAGATAACAGCCAAAACCAACAGTTCCATCCATCCATCTACAAAATTGTAATTCATAATCTACTAATATATGATTGTTGGATGCTCCAGTAAGGTATGGGGGGAAGATGGTAGTACCTTGCCTGCTGGTGACGCCATTGAGGAAGCGATTGGGAAGCATCCCATGGGAGAGGATCGGGAGTGTCCAAGGGGGTGGGGTCGAGTCGAGCGACCAGAATGGCGGAGCAACTAGATCTTCCAGGTGTAGTGTGGAGACTGGCACTGGTGAGAACACGACTAGCCACCAGCCATGTTAGGAGGGGATGAAAGGAGCAGGAGGAAGCGCGAGAAGGGCCAAACCCTAGGTATTTAGTAGAAAGAGGGGGTGGGAGGCATTATGTGCCAAAATTTTGGGATTCGTTTGCCCACCAGTTAATAGGCCAGTAGTGATTAATCGGTCAGGCAACTAATTAATCGGTATGACAACTCATTAATCGGTCTAACTGGCCAGTTAATCGGCATGGCAAGTTAACACGACGAATAGGTGTTATTCGATTCGGTCACCCTAAGAGTAGCGATTAACTCGCAAGTTAACTGGTTAATCGGACGAATTCTTGAACAGTGAGAGGAAGAGAATGAGAAGAAACTTGTGATTCTCATCCAATCTTTGTGTTACTCTCTTTATGTGCATTTGTTGGGTCATTTTTCTGTGCACTTGCACTTGTAGAAGTATTATGTTGTGCACATGTAAAATTATTTTGATGTGCCCTTGTTAGACGTTGAACCTTAATGCGTGGAGTCGGTGGATGATGTATTGTATTTGATGTGATATGCTACTGAAATGAAATATATATTCTATTTGCAATCTTTTATTCTGTTGTACTTACTTTTAAATGGCCTATCCTGATATATGTGTGCTTCTAGCAAAAAAATGCTTCAACCAAAATAAGTCAGACATTTTCAATAGTAAAATAGGTATTGCGCCAGACCCATGTAGGCTAGATTGGTGGACAGGGATCTGAAATTTATGATGATTCCATTTGGTCACTTGCAATGCCACGTTAGCTTGGCCACTTCAGATCCTACGTGGCTCACACAAATGGGTAATGACCAAATCAAAATTTTGGTCGATAGAGACCAACGACCAAAATTTTAGAAAGGTCATGTTTGTTCATTCTTGACGGTCAACTGTTGACCTTGTAAATTTGGTGAAAAAAAGGTCAATAAACGACAACAATGACGAATCAATGACCAATATAGGGATTCATAATTGACCTTATTTCTTGTAGTGTCCTGATACAATCCATCGAAATGTTTCCACGCTTCCCCATCCAATGTGTGTACCATCATCTTATTCCCATCCGCATCTAGTTCGGTTCTTTTGCCCAATTTGTGCCATGTCATCTGTCTGGCTGTCTCTTCGACCATGAAAAGATGTTGAAGTCTTGGTACAATTGGCATATACTGAAGTACACTAACTGCAATTTTGGTCTGCCTCTTCTCACCCATACCGTTGTCTACCACAAGATACCTGCAAGACTCGCAATTGGAACAATAGTCCAAGTGTGCATACTCCTTCCTAAATAAGACACATCCTTTCTCACATACATATATCTTCTCATAGGGCATCTTAAGTACACGAAGTATTTTTTCCGACTGGTACAGGTTTGCAGACATGACATGGCCTTTGGGCAGGAAGCGTCCAAATAGGGTCATCATCGCGTCGTAGCATTCTCTTCCCAAGTTGAACTGAGCCTTCAGAGCCATTACTTGTGCAATTGCATCCAGCTGACAAAGCTCAGTTTTCTCATGGAGAGGACATTTTGAAGACTCCAACATTTCATAAAAGGCCTTTGCAAATTCCTCCATCTCATCTTCCGAATCCCGAGCATCATCAAAGTCTTGCACCATGTCTTCGATCCCGGTACCATGCTTGTCCGTGCGATGACGGACCACCTCAGCTCTTGTACGTTGTATAGACTCACCATGAAATGTCCACACCGTATAATTTGTCTTAAAACCCCTCCTCTGCGGGTGTTTAATCATTACAGCCTCTGTCGTCTTTTTATAGTTGTCGCATCCAGGAGAGGGGCAATAGTTTCTTTCCTAGCCATTTGCGAATGCGGCTTTCACAAATTCCTTTGTTTTTACAAACCATTCTTTCGTCATCTCTTTCTGACTAGGGTGACCGGTATACATCCACACACGATCACTCATCTTGCGTAGCTACTAAAGACAAAAACAAAATATTTATATATAATTTAGCATTTATATTCATCGGTTAATCAGGTTCACCATTTTTATTACGTCCAGGCAACCTAGTATGTGTAGATTGGGTTTGTTTTCCCATGCTCTGCTCCGGATCCAACGCAAAATTTCGGCAGCACCTCCCCGCTGTTCTCCTGATACACATCTCCGCAATAAACAGAGAGGATGCGCATCCGGAGAACAACAGGGAGGCACTGACGAAATTCCGCATCAGATCGAGAGCACAACATACGGGAAAATGAACCCAATCTACACATACTCAGGTTGTCCATGGATAATATTGGACAATTCGAAAGGATGACGGTTATAAATATGCAAAGACATGCATATTTATAGATGTCGCCCTTTCAAACGGGAGACGCATACTGGTCACGCATACTGATAAATTAATTTAATTTCCTAAATCTAGAAAGTTTCATCCGGAAACCGAGGCATAGTAAATGAAGGGGTGGGGAGGAGATGAAATTTGTACTGACCCACGAATGCAGGGCCAGAGCTCGTACAACGCACGGGAAGGTCTTCGCACAGAAGACCTCAGAGCGACGAGACAACTATCACGTGTAAATCCACCCGATCAACACAAATATTCTAATTATATCATTTTAGAGGAAAACAAGTTAAGGATATAATATTCATGAGCTAACCAACGTTTTTATGCCATTTTGTAGCTAAATGGGCTAATTATCTCATTGTTGGGGAAAATAAGGTCAGGAGAATAAGATCGAGGAGAAGAAAGAGGAGGAGGAGAAGAAGAAATCAAGAAGAAGGAGAAGGAGGAGGAGGAGTAGAAGGAGGAGAAGAAGGAGGAGGAGAAGGTATTTTTCTTCTCTTCTTCTTCTTCTTCTTCTCTTCATTTCTTCTTCTTTTCTTCTTCTCCTTCTTATTTTTGTCTTCTCCTCCTCGTCCTCTTCTTCTTCTTCTTCTTCTTCTTCTCCTCCTCCTCTTCTCCTCTTCTCCTCCTCAGCCTCTTCTCCTCTTCTCCTCCTCCTCCTCTTCTTCTTCTTCCTATTCTTTCTATTAAGCTAACTAACTAACTAACCTAACTAACCAAGCTAACTAAACCTATCGCTAAACCTAGATAGCACTAAACAGCAAAAAAAAAGAATCTAGCTACCACTAATTAACAAAACAAAATATACCACTAAACTACCTACTAAATCTACTAATTAACTAACTAAATCTACCAAATAACTAAACTACCACTAAAACTACTAATTAACTAACCTACCAACTAAACTATATACGCCACTAAATCTGCTAATTAGCAAAAAAAGAAAAAAAAAGGACTCACCGGAGGGGGCGGCCGGGGAGGAGGAGGGTGCGGCGGTGGAGGAGAGGGCGGTGGTGGCGGTGGTGGAGAAGGGGCGAGCTCCGACGGCGGTGGTGGAGGAGGAGGTCCCGGGGAGGAGGAGGGGGCGTGGTGGAGGAGGGGGCACAGGGAGGATGGGGCGCAGGGAGGCCGGAGGAGGAGGGGCGACGTTGGAGGGAGGCCGGAGGCCGGAGGAGGGAGGAGGAGGGGCGCAGGGAGGCCGGAGGAGGAGGGAGCGACAGCGCAGGGAGGCCGGAGGAGGAGGGGGCGCACGGAGGCCGGAGGAGGAGGGGCAGCGACGCAGGGAGGCCGGAGGAGGGCGCGGCGGCGGTGGTGGTGTCGGGGGTGAGAGAGAGGGCTGTGGGGTGGCCGTTAGGGGTGAGAGAGAGGCGCGTGGGGATGGGGCTAACGGCCGTTACGGTGCACCCTCTTTGCCGTCCGCCTCCCGACGGCACAGAGGAGAAAATCGAACGACAAAGAGAGAGGTCGTTAGGGGGGAGAGAGGGGGTGCGGGGTGGGCCAGCCGAGCGCTTTGCCGCCTGCCTAAGTGATATTTGCCGTGAGCCCAGCTCTTTGCCGTCAGCCTGAGTGGTGTTCGCCGTGAGCCAGCAGACGACAAAGAAGCACCAGATGGCAAAGACCCTCTCTGCCATCAGCCTCCTCTTTGTCGTCTGGTTTCTGGTAGCTGATGGCAAAGAGGGTCTTTGCCATCAGCCAGCAGACAGCAAAGAAGCAGCAGATGGCAAAAAACTATTTTCCAGTAGTGACTCTTGTTATTGAGTTTCTGTGTATTATGTGAGCATTGGTCTCTGGGATCATTGCACATGAGCATTCGGTGATCGCGACTTACAAGTCGGGGTCCCCATAGAGCTGGTATCATAGCCATCCTGACTATATGAAGCCTTAGTTAGCATGGATGTCAGATAGGACAAAACCCCTCTCAAAAGATACACCTAGCGATTACACTTAGGAGTTTATGCATCTCTGACCTCTTCCACTCTGGTTTCAAAACCCTTTACTGACACCTCTCCTTAAACCTTGTAGAAGGCCGTCGTACCCTAAAGCCTCCTAGAGTCCGGCTTTCCCCTACTCCTGCTGGGCAGCCTCGCGAAGTGTCAGGTCTGCAGATCACTCGTTTTCCCCTACCATGATCACTGGCTTAATGCCGCCAAGAAGTAGTACCACGTTGATGTGGTCGTGAAGGCAAATGAGTCCCTGTCTGGTTCTTTTTTTAAGGACCGCAGATGGAGACTCTGTTCTTAGCAGTCGAGACAGCAGCGCGGAAGGCCCTCAGCAACCTTCACAACATTCTTCTAGAGATGTGCGACGAACAGGCTAATCGTCACTTGCCTTTAATGAAGAGTGAGATTGGCGAGACTTGGACGTTGACCCCATCCCCGGAAGAAGGAGCACCGCTCAGATTTCAGACCTACTTCAGCCTCTCTGCCGACAGTCTAGCTCACAACCTGATCAAGGAATCAGTGAAGCTCCGCCATGAACATCGCCACACTCATGAGCTACTCCGCCAAGCTAAGACGAAGACTTGCAAGATCAAGAAGGATGGAGCTCCTGAGGGGAACCTGTTGTTGCATACACAGGAGGAGTACCTCCAGCTAGGGACTCATCCACACAGAGTGATCACATGAGTGGAAGGGAGTATCGCGAGCTCTTCACCGCTGCACCGGTGAAGTGTTGTCGTGATGGAACTCCTCATTCCCCAACTCTCTTGATAGGGGACGATGCCTGTGCAGATGATGACTAAGAGGAAGAGTAAGAGGAGCGTGAATACGAGACAAAGCACTCCACTACTTGAGTCCAAGAACCCCTATGGTAGGAGAACTATGAATCCCTCATGCGAAGTCGAGTCAGTGTAATGGTTGAGATGAAACCATGCACGATGGTTGTTTGCTTTTCTGTTTGTGTCTTGATGCAAATCGCGCTTCTTCCTTAGGCAACATGTAAGCGGCTACATAACTTACAACTATGGTGGCAAGACCAACGACTTCGGGCAAGTCACTTGCTTTGGGTGTGGACAGCCTGGACACATCTCGAGGCAGTGCCCCAGCAAAAAGCCAGATGCATCGCGCCCCAATGCGCCAAACCAGGGACCAGGCCGTGGAGCGCCACCCGGGAACCAAGCTCCTCACAACCCGCCCATCAATGGCAAGGGTCGTGTAGATCACGTCTCTGCAAAGGAAGCCGAGGAGGACCCGGATGTCGTACTGGGTACGTTCCTTGTCAACTCAACTCCGGCAACAATTATGTTTGATTGTGGTGCTTCGCATTCTTTTGTCACCTAGAAGTTTGCACTAGAGAGTGAATTCAAGCCTACACTCCTGAATGATCACATGGCGGTACAAACCCCGGGTGCAGTATTGAGGACCTAGCTAGGGTGTAGAGGAGTTGGGATCAGCATCAACGGGGTAGACTTCTTAGTAGATCTCATCGTCCTTAAGTCACAAGGCTTGGAGGTGATCCTTGGTATGGATTGGTTAGACAAACACCAAGGCATGTTGGACTGTGCCAAGAGGGCTATTACGATGACCAATAGCCAAGGAGTCGAGGTCAAGTACGTTCCCAACTCTACCTCCAGCCAAGCCCCTCACGTTAATTGCCTTTCGCGAGTTGAGATGGATCAAGTACTAGTGGTATATGAGTACCGAGATATCTTTCCTAACTAACTGCCCAGAATGCCACATGATCGTGACGTTGACTTCATGATTGAGATAATGCTCGGAGCTGGACACATCTATAAGAAGCCCTATAGAATGGGATCCGAAGAATTGGCTAAGCAGAAGGAGCAACTGGCTGAGCAGCTCAGAAAGGATTCATACCTCCTAGCTCCTCTCCTCGGGGATCGCCTCTTATATTTGTGACAAAGAAGGACGGGACCATCTGGCTCTATGTTGATTACCGTTCTCTCAATGAAGTCATAATGAAGAACAAGTATCCGCTCCCCAAGATTAAAGACCCGTTCGATCACCTGAATGGTTCCAAGGTGTTCTCCAAGATCGATCTCACGTCCGGACATTACTAGTTGAAGATCAGACCCTAGGATATCACGAAGACAGCGTTTGTGACCAGATATGACACGTATGAGTACACGTCATGTAATTTGGGTTAACCAATGCCCCAACCTACTTCATGTACCTCATGAACAAAGTCTTCATGGATTTTCTGGACAAGTTTGTTGTTGCCTTCATCGATGACACACTCGTCTTCTCCAAGTCTAAAGAAGAGCATGATCAACAGTAGAGGATGGTGCTAGAAAAGCTGCGAGAGCGCATGCATTATGCCAAGTTCAACTAATGTGAATTTTGGCTGCGTGAAGTTGGGTTCTTGGGTCATGTGATGACGGTGATTGGATTGTCATTTGACCGTGCCAAGATTGAAGTTGTGACGATGTGGGAATCACCAATCATTGTGAAGGAAGTCATGAGCCTACTCGGACTCACGGGATACTATCGCAAGTTCGTCGAAGGATTCTCAAGCATCGCCCGAACTATGACTGAACTCTTGAATAAGGACAAGAAGTTCGAATGGACACCGAAGTGCGAGGAAAGCTTCCAAGAGCTCAAGAAGAGGTTGACAACAGCCCCAATTATGTCCACCCCCGATATTCACAAGTATTTTGTTATATATTATGATGGCTGAAGGACCGGGCTTGGTGGTCTCCTGATGCAAGAAGGTAGAGTCGTGGCATATGTGTCCTCACGAAGAGAACTATGCCACTCACGATCTTGAGTTGGCAATAGTGGTTCACGCTTCAAAGACATGGCGACATTACCTTCTAGGGAAGCGGTGTGAGATATACACAGACCACTAGAGTTTGAAGTATATTTTCACTTAGAAGGAATTGAACATGAGGCAACGTAGATGGTTGGAGTTGATTAAAGATTATTACCTCAATATTCAATACCACCCCAAAAAGGTCAATGCGGTAGCAGATGCCTTAGGTAGAAAGGCTTGTTCCTTGAATGTTATGATCAAGGAAAGGCTACACACCTTGTATGAGGAACTTGAGAGCTTCGGATCGGGGCTAGTCACATGAGAATTCTTTGCCAACCTTGAAGCAAAGCCTACACTGATGGACGATATCAAGGAAGCTCAAAACGGACACGAGATCATCAAAGGTATCAAGAAGAAGATCAAGGATGGCAAGGCCCTAGTATTCTCCTTGGATGAGCATTGAGTCGTGTGGTATGGGGACAACATTTGCGTACCCAACAAAGCTGAGCTCAAGAACCTAATATTGCAAGAAGCACACGACACTCCATACTCTATTCACCCTCGAGGAACCAAGATGTACCAAGAACTCAAGGTAATGTTCTGGTGGCACGACATGAAGAGAGAGATAGCATCTTATGTCACTGAATGCGACATATGCCACAGGGTTAAGGCTGAGCATCAGCGACCCACTGGACTGCTACAACCTCTCCAAGTGTGTGAATGGAAGTGGGACAAGGTCGGGATGGACTTCATCACCGATATGCCCCGATCAAGCAGGCGGCATGATTCGATTTGGGTGATTGTCGATCACCTAACCAAGGTGGCCAATTTCGTTTCCGTCAAGACAACATACACACCTAACCAGTTGGCAAGTCCCTACATCAATCGCATTGTGATCCTTCATGGAGTACCTAAGGAGATTGTGTCAGATCGTGGCATCGAGTTCACCTCCAGATTCTGGAACAGATTCCAAGAGGCCTTAGGAACCTACCTATGCTTTCGCACCGCTTTTCACCCTCACTCTGAAGGGCACACGAAGCGGGTAAACCAGATACTCGAGGTCATGCTCCATGCTTGTGTCTTGGCTTGTGGAGCCAAGTCGAAGGTTTTTTTTCCTTTTGACAAGTTCTCCTACAACAACAGCTATCAGACCAGCCTCTAGATAGCACCATTTGACGTGTTGTATGGTCACAAGTGTCATACTCCCCTCAACTGGTCTGAAATCTTTGAAGGGCTTGTGATCGCACCAGATGTCCTCCGGCAAGCAAAAGAGCAGATTCAACTCGTTAGGGAACGTCTAGAGGCCACCAAATCAAGGCAGAAGAGCTACAACAACTCCCACCATCGAGACATGAGATTCCGAGTTGGTGACTGTGTATATATTAGGGTCACATCTCTCAAGGGGACCAAGTGCTTCCACGTCAAAGAAAGGCTCGCACCAAGATACGTTGGCCCCTTCAAGATCATCGACATGCGTGGAGAAGTTTCCTACCAGATGGAGTTACCAACCCAGCTTTCGGGTGTGCACAACATTTTCCACGTGTCGCAGCTCCGGATTTGCCTCCAAGTTCTCAACCGCCCTGAGCTCTACAATGACATCAATCATCAAGCCATCGATTTTGAGCCAGACCTCATTTATCGTGAGTGGCCAATCCGCATCCCTGATGAGGACGAGCATTTTACCAGAAGCCACACCATCAAGTACTGCAAGGTCCAATGGAGCAACCACACTGAAGCAGAAGCAACATGGGAGCGCCAACATTACCTCAAATCCGAGTTTCCTTCTCTTTTTGGAGTTTAGTCTAGGAATCTCAGGGATGAGATTATTGTAAACGGGATAGGCCTGTCGCACCCTGTGTTTGTACCTCTTTTACAAAATTTTCTTGTGAAAAATTGGAACCAATTAAAAATTTTGTGTGCATGTGATGGTTGACTTGGTTGCTTCTTGCTTATGTGATTGGTTGTGTTTTTAATTCCCAAACTTATTCTTCTCTCTAAAAACTCATTTCCTTGACCGAAACCATTGACCAATGAGCATTCCATGTGTATTTGTCGAGCAACTATTTAAAAAAAATATTATTTCAACAAAAAGGCATATATTTATTTTGACGTTTCAAACCGCTCATTTAGGATTTCTACTACAAGTCCCTAACTTAGGATGGAGGTTTGGCCCCAAAGATTTTATTTGGATTCTATTATTCAAAATACTTCCAAAATCCACAAAATAATTTTTTTGAAGTTATTTTCCTATTTTATTTAAACACAATTTTCTAAGGCCAAATGTCACACCCTGTTTTTACCTTACTTCAACTGCAACTTTCCAAAAATCTGAGTTTATTAAAAATATTTAAGCAAGTGCCATGAGTGCCATGATTTCCATTGTTTGTGTGCATGTGTGAATGAGTTGATCCAAAAACAACATTTTTACAAGATGATATTTTCTCAAGAACCTTTTCCTCATTTTTGACTATTCCAAAACCTTGCTTTGGGTTTGCACTACAAGTCCCTTATGTCATGGGAGTGCCTTCACCCAAAGATGGTTATCTCATTTTAGCATTATTTTAACTCTCCAAAATCATAAAATAATTATTTTCTAAAATATTTTTTTTTTGCATGTCCTTTTTTGAGGCCAAAAATGATATTTCTAGATGGAAAATTACTTTTCTGCCTTAAAAAAATCTGAGAAAATTTGGACATACTAAGAGGACATATATTTTCCATACATAAGGTTTTCAACCCCTATTTATGTTCAAAATATTTGAGCAAGTCCTGGATAACCTGTTCCGTCTGTTTTTTCCTTTTGAAATATTTCCAATAAATTCCCAGAAAATTCTAGCATGCCTCCCAAGCTATATATGGTGGCCATGCCAAATTTCACCTCATTCCAAAGTAGTTTGGTTTGCCAAATAATCCTAAAACACTTTGTGTCCATAATCAAGTTGAAGCAACTCTACATAGCAAAGTTTGTCCAAATGACTTGAAACTTTGCAAGAGTGCTCAACACCCCAAATAAGGAGTCCCTCCCAAAAATTGGATTTGTGGGGATTAAGTTACCCACATTCCCTTTAGAAAGGACAAAACTATCCATTTGGGGGTGCTTTCAAGTTTACACTGCCAAACTTGTCCAATGGAGCTCAGATTTAGTGGAGCATCCTATTTTGCATCAAACCCCTATTAACTTCATCACCAGTGGAAGACGGTAGCTACCCCCAAACACCCGTCGAACACCTTCTGTTGGCATGGTAAAACAACACTTATCTCACTCTACACCCACACCCTTTCGACCAAACTCTTAGTGCAAGCAGCCAACACCACTCCTCAACTCCAGACGAGTGGCCCCTCTCTGGTTCCAAGCAGAAGTGCCCAAAATCTCCATTTTAAGTTCTCGCTCAAGTCTCACATCTCCTCTTTAAGCACTTCCTTTGACCAGCAGGGAGACCCTTGGCTCTCAAACGGTTAGGGATCATCCAGCCCAACCCCAGGACATGCCAAACGCAGCCAAAGCACCCCAGAGCGCGCCAGTATACCGTGGCATGCCAAAACTATGCTCTGGGCGTGCTACAGAGTGCACCCGAGGCTAAGGTCACCAGCCCCACCGATTCTCACCTCCCCTCGATGCCTCTCCACGTCTCCGACAACCCACCGGAATCAGGGCAGCCTCAGGGCCCCTCCTCCCCCTCTGTGCTGACTAGAGCGACGTGTGCCCGCGCGCACTAGATTCGGCCAGAAGAACGTGGCCACGCATCACGCGCGCACCTCGTCCCCTCTCTCTCTCGTTAAGTCACTGGGGTCCTAAACCACGTCCGCAAGACCATGTTTTTGACCCCGAGCTCTCTCTGCCTCTCCTGCAAGCCACGGGGAAACCACCGGTGCTCCCCGCTCGGTGCACCGTCAATGGCCTATAAATAGGCCTCCCCCTCGCTCCAACACCCTCACACCACTCCTCGAGAGCTGCAATCGAGCCCCTAGCCACCCCATTCAAGCACAGCAAGCTGCGATGCTCGAGATCGACCGAGGCCCCGCCGCTTCGGAGCTCCATCAATCTCAGGCTACAGGCCAGCTCTCGCACTCCTCTCACTTCCTCCGTGACTGTAGTGAGCTCAGGGAGCTTCCCCACCTCTTCCCTGAGCGAATCCCTGCCTGCACCACCCATTTTCTCCACCTCCCGAATCGACTCCACCGTTGCCTCCCAATCGTTCCTTCGACCACCAGCAGGTAGGCGGCGATGTGTTGGTTCCATTCCTACCATCGTTGGGGCATGCGGGGGTCAGTGTCGTCGCCGGCGTGCCTCCCCTCCGCTCTGTCCAGAGGAGGAGGACGACCCCGACAGGTGTGTCCCACCTGTCGGTGGCCCATCTCTCGCCCTCTCTCCTCTCTCAGCCGCTGACCGCAGGGGCCCACACATCTGGTTTGAACTTGACGGCGCGCGCGCCTGGGCTGCTGGCTATCTGACTGGCCGGTTGGCAAGTTGGGCTGTCCCAGCCACTGGTCGAGCCAGGCCAAGGCTGAGTCCCCTTTTCGTTTTATTTTTAGTCTATTTTTAAAAGATTTTTAGAGAGATTATTCTTTAATCAAATTTAATTATTTTCCACCACAATTCTTCTAAAAATATGTAGAATTTAATAGAGGTGTTATACAAATTTTTATGAAAACTTTTCTGCATAGTTATAATTAAAAGGCTTATTTTGAATATTATAGCTCCTATTAATTGGATTTTAAAAATAATCTTTTCATCAAAACCAGAGACAAATATTTTTAAAACTATAATATAGATTTATCAGAATAGGATATCATTTTTAAAGTGAGTTTGTCCTCTGTTTTTGAGAGAGCTACTTATTATATTGCTATTATTACGACGATAGATTTCGCGTTTGACGAAGGAGTTGGACTCGAAGACCCCGAAGACCCCAGATACCTAACTGACCAAGGCAAGCAGCCCTTTGACCATGTTTGAGCAAATATTATTTGCATGCTAAGTAGAGAAATTACTCCCGTTGCATATGATCATGATTATTCGGTAAAGCATCGATATGGTGTTACCGATGGCTCCTCCAGAGCACTTACATTTGAGCATGACCCTACCACCTATGAGGGTCACGCTAGTATTATGTTGACAAGTAGACAGTAGTGCTACGCATTATAGAAGCATATGCATGACGATGGTAAAGATGATATCAAAGGTTTCCGGAAACCCCGTCGGGTGCCACTAATGCCAAAGGGTGATGATGATGAGTTGGTGGCCACTTATGAAGAAGTGGTGCACCGGGTATATTTGGTGTGAGTGGTTTCGGAAACAGGAATAGATTTATGATGTGTTGACCGTCCCAACCTTACATGTGCGACCACGATACCCATTTATGGGACAGGGCTTGTTGATTACTTTGGTCGGTACTAGCAAAGAGGCCACATTACTAGTGGCAGGACTGATATGTGGTCACTCTCATGATGGGTTCATACCAGGTAGGTCGACTATGTCGTTTTTACGTGTTCAGGGCACACCGTTGGTCCCGGCATGGATGATAATATCCAGAGTTGGTGCTCGTAAGACGTACATCATGTGGCTGGATACCAATCAAGTGGAACTTTTTGTCTAGTGTCGTCGAGGGAAAGGCATTGATCGGGTACTTACCTCAGGTATGTTATATACCGCGAGTCGTGGATGACATGGAACTTTCCCGTTTCTCATGGATACAATGTACAACCTCTGCAGGGTGTAAAACTATTCGAAAAGCCGAGGCCACGGTCAAGGACACTTGGGTAATCCTGCTTAAACAACATCCAGTTGTTTCCGCATAAACTAATTGTGTGTGTGCAAAGAGGCATGTGAAATAGTTGATATGACCAAGTTTTGTGACTTGGCATATCGAATGAACCCGAAGAGTTCAGCCCTCGACAGATATGTTGATATCTGTAACTTGTTCTTCTGAATACCATCTAGCTTATGATGCATATTCATACCCGTCTATGATCATGTTTATTTACGTTCCACTTGCTTTCCACCAAGGTTGCATATCGCTTATTATCATAACAACTGCATTATCCACATCATGGCTGTTTGCGAGTACATTCAAAGTACTCACTATCTTGCCACTGGTTATGTTATTGACCAGACATCGAAGAACCGGAGTTTGGACAAGAATTCATCAACGGAGACGGACACACGAACTAGGACGCTTCCCAGTCAGAATGCATGTTGGTGAAGGCTGATGGCATGGGCTCCCGTTTACTCCCAAGATTTCCGCTAGTAGTTGTATCGGTGTGATTAGCCTTATAGGCCCTACCTATGTGAGACTTGACCATAATGGTAATTTGTTGTATTAAACGGTATGTTGGATGTAAGACTCTTAATATTCAGTATATGTGTGTTCGGTGAGCATTGATATCTGGGATCACTGAGCACGTTCATTCGGCGATCTCGACTCGTAAGTCGGGGTCCCCACATCAAAAATGGTATTTCATAGGGAAAAATTATTTTCCTGGTTTATAAAAATTTGAGAAATTTATAGAAACTCAGTGGACATATATTTTCCATACATAAGAGTTTCAACACATGTTCATGTTAAAAATATGGGACAAAAAACCAAAAAACACTTTGTGCCTATTTCAAGCTTGTGAAATATTTCTTGGTGAAATATTGTTAATAAATCACAGGAAAATTGTAACAAGACACACATGATAAGTGTAATGATCCTGCAAAGTTTCATCTCAATCCACGTTGTTTTGGTCCACCTATTAACCCCCAAACCCTTCGTGTCCAAAACCAAATTTGAGAAACTATACATTGCCAAGTTTACGCAATTTCTCTCAAACATTACAGGAGTGATCCAACCCCCAAATAAGGATGCCACACCAAGTTGTGCATTTCTAGGAGTTGACTTGCTCACCTTGGTCCATAGAAAACTCATTCTGCCCATATCTAGGATTTTTCATGTGTACATTGTCAACCTTGCTCAAATGAACTCAAACCTGGCGAATCCTACTGATTTTTCCCATCATTTAATCCTGTTAAGTTTCACTACAATTGTTCATGTTTATCTTGCCCAAACCAGCATCAAACACCTTCTAGTGATTTCATAAAACAGCCACTTGCACCCCTTCCACCCTCTTCCTTCACTCAAAAACTTTGTTACTAGTCCACTGTATAGACCCTCATCTGTAGCCGAGAGCTCCAGCTCTAGTTACACTGGAGGAGGGCAAAAACTATAATCTATTTTCTTGTTCACCCCTGGGAGAGAATTTCTCCCCCTCTCCCTTTGACCACCACCTCTCTCCTGGGCTCCAAAGCATCCAAGGAGCATCCCCAAAGATCCCACATGCTAGTGGAAACGGTGGGGCGCACCAGAGTGCGCCAGCATGCTGTGGCATAAAAAAACTACGCTCTGGACGCGCCATAGTGCATGCTTGCATTATGGGAGGCCAGCTCCAGCCAATCCTCGCCCCCACTTGCTATCTAGCTTTGTCCGCCTCGACGACTGGTACCTGTGCAGTGTCGGTCCCCTCCTATCTCCCCTTATGCTCCCCCTAGCGACGCGTGCCCTCGCCCACCCGAAGCCGTCAGGTGACACTCGCCACCGCGACATGCCAGGAGCCAGCCCCCGCTCCCCCTCATTCCTTTTCCAATCCCAAACCGCATCCACGAAGACCGTAGACGCATCCCCGAGATCTCTCTCCTCCCCTGGCCGTCGCCACGGCCTCGCCGAGGCACCACATGAGGGTGGACCATGCACCGCCTAAAAAAGGCCACCCCGGGCCTCTCTATTCCCCTCTTCGACCTCCTACTTCTCCCAATCGATCCCCAAAGTTTCTCAAATATTTGGAAAACATCAAAATATGTTTTCCTCATAAAAGACCCTTTCTGGCCTCAGAAAAAGTTATTTAAATGAAATATCAAAATAACATTTAAAATAATTATTTTGTGCTTTTGGGAAGTAATTTTGGTAAGAGGATCCAAATAAAATATTTGGGGCAAAACATCTTCCCTAATTTGAGGACTTGTTGTGCAAACCTTAATTCAGGGGTTTTTGAAAGGTTAAATCAAATAAGTGCTTTTTGTTCAAAAATAATATTTTGTAAAAATATTTTTAACTACTATTTACATGGTATGGTCACTGGGCAAAGATTTGGATCAAGGAAGAGAGTTTTGAGAGCAGGTGGATTTTTTCTGAACTAAAACACACATAAACAAGCAAGCAATAACCAATCCAGTCAAGCACCATAAGGACACACAAAAGTTTTTAATTAGCCCTAATTTTTGAGTTATGTTCACTTAGTCATGAGAGGCAAAACAGAGGGTGTGATATACCTACCCCCTTACAAGAACCTCGTCCCCGAGATTCCTATGCTAGGTGTTGACGAGATACATAAATCAGGTTTTGAGGTAGTCTTGAGGTTCCCTTGTCGCTCCTTCTTCGATGTGATTGCTCAAGTGGATCTTGAAGTGCTTGACAATGCAGCTTCAAGCTCTTGGCTTGGTTCGTCTTGGTTCTTGCAATGGTCTGGCTTGCATGTGTATTCCAAAGTCAGAATACATGGCAAAGTAGCATATATGTGTCCTTATCTTGGGGTTGCTCACATTGGTTAGTTATATCTAGAAGTCTTGTGTTAAAATAGAAGGCTCAAGGTTTTAGTGTAGCTTCCCATCGATGGGGAAACCCCTGACTCCCTCAAAGCAGGTGATCTTCGGTTGCATGTGGTCTTCATCATTGATAGTGTTTCTCCATGTCAATGTAGGCTTCTTGTCGAGATCTTCTGCTTGACTTCATTGCCCAGGTATGTTCTTCATTCGTCTTATGCAATTTGTCTACGTCGTCACTGACGCATGTTTTTTGGTAGTCTTCGAATGCTTGGTCTCCTAGACTCATCATAGCAACTTGTGAAAAAAGTCTGAGTTCTATCCCATCCCTAAGACTATGTTTAGAGGGTCGCTGTTCCAAACACTCCTACAAGTTGGAGAGTTTTTTAGGGGGTCCTAGATAAGTTGGCCATCCAAAAGTATATACCAGCCACCCAATTTCCCAAGGTCTGAAGTTTGGTGAGTTGGGTGAACCGCTTTTGACAGAGGTATGAATATTATCCAGTCAGGACATACGTCTTTGATTGTACCAAAAAGGGCTTTTTATATTCCCTAGATGTCCAAGGGCTTCAACATGCTTGAATGTCGATGCTTCTTGACACAATTGACGTAGCCGGTAGAGGAGTGATGGTTGACTTCTCTTGTTTCTTCTTCATTGTCGTGGCTCCCAACCATAGTGATCCTTCATATTGTTTGGTAATAATGTCTTCTGCTACTTGGAGGATGCTTCGAGTAGTTCACTTTTTCAAGGTAAAATCTTACATTTGAGAAGAATAGCAATTGGTTCTTGTTGGCTTATCCAAATAGGACTAAAGTGTCCCTTGTCTTGTTGGGTAATTAATTATGTCATCCCCGAGGGCAATTGCATATTTCTCCAGGCATGACATAAGCAAATTACTCATGGGATATGTGAGAGCAACGAACATTTGAGTCGGATGGTCACTTGCCCAGGGATTTCGTGGTGGTCGAGGTGGAGTATTAGCCATAGTCTAATGACCTAGAACAAAGGCCTACGGCAATAATCCGACCGTGTCGTGGCTCGATAAAATTCGGGATTTTCATGGATCTTAGGATGTGAGTGAACATCTATCACCTTATTCTTGAGCACAATACTTAGATGCCAATAGTCCTACTTATTTCTCCAAACAGAATCGTCCAATACCATAAAAAGTACCACCTTGCATAAGTCAACTCCAACATAACATATGTTATTCAACTCCAAGGTTTGAGGGAAGGACTGAACCAAAATCTCATAAGTATACTATAGTCAACTCACATGTATCCCTATGTAAAATCCTCGGGAAAGCATACAAGCTGCCAAGCTTGAATAAAGTGTTACAAATCCAACTGCTTGACTATCCTATCCAAAATCTAAGGTACGACACCTCAATGCCAAGGGAACATGTATTATATCAATCCAAGATATCGCCCCCTTACTAGGAATCTGATCAAGTGGCCCTTAAATGCCATCAATCATTACATGATCCACTACTCGTACAAATTCAATATCGATTGAGTTCTACATAGTTTACTAGAGTTCCTATAATGCACATACCATTGCAAGGACTATTATAACAGTATATGCACTCCCAATCTCATGAGCAACTAAACTCCAAGGTCAAACTTATATAGATTCTTAAATCACCCCAAACATTATCCAAATATTTTGACTTATCATCCACCGAGAAACATGGTATCATGATCAAGATCATTGAACTAAATCCAAATTACTCCGAACCACATGGTCTCATTTATCATTGACACTCCATTCGGATTACCTATTCGAATCCAAATTTCATGCGTGACAAGAATTCCTATTGGTTCCTTCAAGCCATCATTGTAACATTATCAATGCACGACCACTACTTGTCAGAATCAAGTTATCATACCACCAATAATTTTCAAGATGGGATCTTCATTTTTCCTACTAAATTCAATTGACTCAAAGGAGAAGTAAGTCATGCTACTCTATCAACTTTGATCCACCAAGTTCATCATCCAACATAAGGGTCTGACGATCCACCTAGGGGGATTTATCTACATCCTCAAGAAACCTATTATAGTCATATCAAATCATCTGCATCCTAGTCATATATCCTCAAACAATTTCCCTATGGCATCTCAGTCCCGGTGCTTGTTTAAGAACAAAAGGTGTTTGTTCACTATGATCACTCGTTACATAATGGTCCCGATGCTAAGTAGTGGCTATTAAAACTCAAGAGGTGTTCAACCCGTGTATTAAGCATGTGATCAAGGGTTTGAGCTAAGGTAGCTTGTGAGGTCTAGGTTGGTCTAGGAGTAGATTCTGAATCTTGAGGGAAAAGCTTATCTTCACCGAGTTGATCTAGGTCATGATAGGTTGTCGCAAAAGTCTTCAGTGTTAATCGAGGTGGGTCCTTGGTGTATCTTGTCTTGCGGGTCTTCAATTGACGAGATGGGGGAGAGGGAAATTAGCATAGAGGGGAGTGCCTAAGGGGATGGTATAGTGCAAGTGCAATCAAACAAGTGTTGAAAATACTAACACATTCATTAAGATAAGATAGGCGCATAGTAGCGTACATGTTGCCTAGGGTAGAAGTGCGACTTATGACCAAACACAAACAAAAAAAACAAGCAACACAGAACATGGTTTCATATGAACTGTTACACGGAATAGATTTCACATAGGGGATACACGACTCATCCTACCCTAGAGGTTCTCAGAGTCAAGTAGTCGTGCTTTGCTTCATGCCTCGGGGAGAGGATGCTCAGTCTTAAGCTCCTTGGTCCTCATGGGGCACTAGTGGGTATGCAAATGTCGGCTGTTTGTTGGGGCACCCCCTGACATGGTGTCCATATTCACCACATCTAAAACATGTGATCGGAATCTAGAGGTTGTTGTTTGGCCTTGGATGTAGACGTCGGTGGTTTGACGATGGCCTTCCACGCGATGGATATGGAAATCTGTTCCTATGCCTTCTGCGTGGGGCTCGGTTGCAGTCATCCTGAAGTTCCTCAATTTTCTGCTTTTGGTTGGTGATGTAGACTTGCAAGGAAGCAATACGATGTTCTTTCTCGACCACCTTCTTCTTCTCGAGGCGGTGGAGGTGTAAGAGTGAGGGGAAATACTGGCGGGACTTGAGGTATTCTTAAGTAAGGTAACGAAGAAGGTTATTTTCCGCGTTGGTGAAGTGGACTTGGAGCTTGAGGGTTGGGTCTTCGTCTTCTGGGAAATCCAACACTTGAGCAGGGGCTCCTAGTCTGCTCTTGCTAGGTAGGTGGCGGGAAGCTTGTCCTTCTTTCATTTCTGGGAGAATGTCTCAAAAAAGGAGAAGGGATTCTTGGGCTGCGTGCTGAATAGTCATGTCCCTTGTTCGCATAGGTGGTCCAACAAATAACCAACTCTTGGGTGGTGGCTTGTCTGGTATGACCACTTTGGCATAAACTCAGTTCCGAGCTCGCCATTAATCAGCTAATGTACGGTGTACAACGGCTATGAAGGGTAGTGGCATTGCTGGAGGCAGGTTCTTAGGAGAGATGCGAATCTAGTCACGAGGATTCTCATGCGAGAGACAACTATCTACAAGACAGTCAGAGGAGGGTTAATATGACATGAAAGGATGAAGTGAGTATAAAGGTCTATAGTTGGCTAGATCTGAAGAGGAGAGAAGTCCAATAGGTTTTGCAAGTGATTATGGGGTCTAAGAGTTAGTTCCTGTCCTATCGAACGTCCATGGTAGCTAGGGGATTCCTACAGTCAGGATGGCTCTGATACCAGCTCTGTGGGGACCCCGACTCATAAGTCGTGATCACGAATGTACGTGCATAGTGATCCCATAGATTAATGCTCACTCAACACACAGAAAATGAATAACAAGAGTCTTACATCCATTACATACTTTTTTTATTCAAATATGGCCTTTAAGGACAAGTCTTCATATAGTTGCAACGGAAAATCTTCATCGATAGTGTGAACCCATGCCTTTTGCCCTAACCCTGCAAGCATTCTGACTAGGAAGCGTCCTAGCTTGCACATATATCACCAAGGTAATCTTCATCATTTCATGTTCTCTCATGCCTGGACAATAAAATAACCAGTGGCAAGCCAAAGAGTACTTTGAATGTACTCACAAGAAACCCATGTTTGGAACAAGGCAATAACAACGGAAGTTATAAGACTAATAGGTAATTTGTAGAAAGCTAGTTTTGAGTGCAATGTCATGATGAATCAATATGTAAAAGCATGCTTCAACAGGTTGCACATATCCATACAAACTTATTATAGATATCATCATAAGCAGGGGGTTGAACATCTCATGTTCATTCATCATGTCAAGTCATTTGACTTAGCTCATGTACCATCTTTCTATCAAATACACACACACACACACATAAACCGTTTTGTAACAGTAGACATAGCCCAAGAGTGGTCATCCAACTGTCCTTGATCGTGGACACGACTATTCGAATAGTTTTACACTCTCCATATGTTTGCACACTGTACCCACAAGACTCGGGGAAGTTCAATGTCATCCACGACTCGCGGTATAATACATACCCGAGGTAAGCACTCGAACAATGTCTTTCCTCTTGAGACACTAAATAAAGAGTCCACTCATTGGCCCACGTCCTCATGATGTACATCATACGATCCTTGCTCAAGATCGTACCGTCCCTAAGTGGACACAATGGTGTGCTTGGTGTCTGTGAAAACAACCCATGGTGGCCCTACCTGTCACGTCCCTGTATCGAGAGGGTAACTCTGATCCTCCCAGCACTAGTAATGAGGGCTCTCTGCTAGCATCAACCAAATTAATCAAGAAAGCACATCTATGGCTGGAGTCGCGGTCGCAACTTAAACCAATCCATTGTCAAAAACAACACACTCTCTTGCCTCATACACTACTTATTTCTCAAGTGGTCACCTAGCTCAACATCATCTCCCACGGGCATTAGTGGCACCCGACGGGGTTTTAGATAAGTCTTTGAAATCATTTCCTTTCTCACACATAAAGTGCCATATGATATGCATAAGATGGTTTCATAGTCATGTTCAAAATCTCTGCTTGCCTGGTTGAGAAAAGTGTTCAAAGTATTCACGGGCTTCTAGTCCAACTCCGATCACCGGAAACAACCATAATAAGCCACACAACAAGAAGGAAAATAGAAGTGCTCTATAAATAGGGATTTTATTTTTCTTGGACATATCTGGTAAGAAGAAAAATACCTAAATTGGATTGATACGTCTTGTCGGGACCCCGATCCTAAGCCATAGGAATCCAGCCTGTAACACATCGCATCTCTTTGCGGACTCACGCACGGTTGTCCCCACGGTTGCATCCTTACCTTAGCCGGGACCGTTTGCGGCTTTTGACTCGTGTATGCAATTATGTCGCTAGCAATCCAATGACAAAGAACCCAGATCGACATGTCTAGTCATAAACCAAGGCGGCAGTTCCTCATAGGGACAGACATACATGACCCACCAAAGCAGGTGCCGGTCACCAGCGAATGTAGACGAGTCGTAGCAAGCTACAAGGACTCCATTACATCGCGTGACATTTCCCCAACGGGGACAGACACAACAGCTAAGAAGGACACATGCCGGTCAACCAATCTGTCCGGAGCAGTAGCGAACTACCATGGCTCGTTGGATCACAAAGGGGCATTTCCGTGTAAGGTATGCTACTAAAGCCTACGGCTAGGTAATCGAACCCCATACATATCAAGTACAACACACATATGCATGGCATATCGATACGTATAGATACATCGATGGCATCACAACATACAAACTTTATTTAGAAGGCTCGGAAGAGCCACACACATAATATTACAAGGTAGGGGTCTCACGACCCATCATCACAAGTCATACACACAATTCTTACAATCCAGCGGAAGATTTAAAGATGTCTGAGTACAGACAGAGGGAAAGATAAAGGCACATGGCCTGACTATCTACAGACCCATGCTTCTTCACAAACGCTCTCGCCACTTATCGCCATGTGCACGTCATGCACCTCGGCAACCTTCAAGCGAAAGCCCAGCGAGGGAGTCAGCCCCGACTGTTAACCACGCTAATACTTAGTCAAGGTCTATCGCCTATTTGAGGGTAACCCGCACGGAAGTACGGCCGAGGTTTCCGCCACGGCCCCAAATGATGTGCGCAGGGTTCCCAAGCCCACCATCCGGGTGCCACTTGGTACACCGTGCCACTGCCTACCGCATCATAGCCCACCTCTAAGGTCAGCGCTACGCACGGCCTCCAGCATGACTATAAACACGAGAAACTACTTGCAACTCCTGGACCAAGTACTAAGCGATTAATAAGTCGAGAGGGTCAATTAAGTATCCCAACGTGTGGTAGTATCAGTTCCTAAGGACGGTTCCAATGAAACAACCCGCCATGTACTCCTACATAGCCTTTCACCGGTACCTTTACCAAATCAGGTTCAACACACGACCTTTACTTACTGAACAAATTCTCACGATCTTGTTCATCACCCAGATGACAAACCATACACAACTCTAAGCATAGCATGCATAGCAGGATAAGGCACATCATAGCTCAAGCATCTACCAGGTATTCTAGGTTGCAAGGTTCAGCTATTGACTGTGACAAAGACAGGTCATGCAAAGGAAGTGGGTTCAACTAACGTGGCAAAAGCATTTAAAGAATTTGATCCTAATGCAATAAATAAGTGCAGGAGCGAGAACATGGGATTTATCGGGAAGATCAAAATGGTTGCTTGCCTTGTTGCTCAGCGGAGGGACAATATCCGTCAGTCGGATATTCGGTGGAATCCGGTGGAGCGTAGCCTACCGATAGAAATGACATCAATCAATATCAATCGTATGCAACAAGATGATGCATGAGCATGGCATGAAGATGAAAGGTGGTAGGCTGATGTAGCTACCATTTATTAATTTGAAGTTGATTTGAATCAAGATTCAAATATCACTTGAATCCAGGTATTTTCGAATACCCTTTTAATTGATTCGACCTGATGCTCAGGTCATCTTGTTTTAACATGCATGGGAATGATATGTTGAGTTGCTGGTTGTGATTGAGCATTGTTTGGTCATGGCATTTGAAGTGGAATTCAAATGAATTTCAAATTCCAACTCCAAAGCATTTATCAAATTTAACCTATTCACCATTTTGCATGTTTGGTGAATTTAACATTTTCAAACATGTTTGAAAATGACATATTCAGATTCCTTGGATTTTTTGATCATTTTTCATATATTTTTTGTCCAATTTGGAGTTATATTCAAACTTTTATGAATTTCCAAAGTTTTGAACTTATCTTGGTATTATTTTTAAACAGAAAAAGCTTTATTGCATCAGCATGACATCAGCAGGTCCAACTGGCCGTTGAAAGTCAAACCTGACCAGTGGGACCCACTGGTTAGTGACTCACGCCAGTTTTTAGTTTAAATTTAAGTTAATTAGTTAATTAGCAGAGTAGGACCCACCTGTCAGTGACTGCTTAGGTTAATTTAATTAAGTTAATTTTATTTTTATAATTACAAATTAACCAGAGGCTGGCCCCACCTGTCATAGACTCACGGGGGTCAGATCCACCGGCGGCGAGGTCGTCCTCGTCGGCGGTGAGCCTCCGGCGACCACCAGAACGGCGGAGGGGCTCGGAAATCTCATTCTGACGACCATTTGCACGGCAGAGGGCACCAGACTGACCAGCGTTCACCCGTCGTTCCATTTCTGCACAGAACCGGGGCTAATCTGGCCGGTGATGACGTGGCGATGAGCCGGGTGGAGGCCGAAGCTCGGGTGTCATCGGGGTCATCGAAACAGGGGGCTTCACACGTGGGGCGAGGCTCCTATGGCATCTACACGATGCCCTGAAGCCACTGGTGGCCTAAGATGGACAAGCCGTTCACCAGAGGGCTACCGGCGACGAGCTCTCGCGGCGGATCTCGTCGAGCTCCGGTGAAAACAGGGCTAGAGGAAGAGATCGAAGGGGGAAACTTGGGGGAAATCTTGCTAGGCTCACGGGGAGTGCAGTGGTAGCGCTAGCATGCTCGGGGACGGCCGGTAGAGAGAGAACGCCAGCGGCGAGCTTCGGTGACCCGAGGTAAAAGACGACCGAGTCTCGTCGATTCACTGCATCCTGGCGTCGGGCTCGTAGCTTGGGAGCTTCAGGTAGCTGCGGCGGATCTGTTGCACGGCTCAGATGGAGGAGAGGTGGGCGAGAACGACGGCGAGCTCGGGCTCGGGCTCGGCTCTAATGACGGCAGAGAGGGATGAGGTAAAGGGGGCGAATGAGGAGAGGGGCGGCCATGAAGAGGCTGCGGGGAGGTTATCCCCTCGCGTGCCAGCGCGAAGCGGCAGCCAGGCAGGCGCACAGGTGCGTGGCCGAGCCGTAGAACGTGGCAGCCACCTCCTGCTGCCCACTAGCGAGGAGGAAGATGACCGAGAGGGAGCTGGGCTGGGCCAGTTGAGCGACAGGTAAGCTTTTCCCATTTTTTCTCCTTTTGTTTTCTGTTTTGTTCCTGATTTGATTTGCCATTTATTTTGGCTCCGAAATTAGTTCAAAAATTATTTTGAATAGCCCTCAGTGATAGTTGGAATATTCCCAACTACTCCTGAGGTTTGCAACATTTTTGAAAATTTGAAAGTTTTTGAATTCAAATTTAAACTTGAATTCAGTGGATTTTGAATTTAAATAAAATCCCAAATGTGTTTTGAAAATAGTTTTCTTCCCTGATAATTTGTTTTCAAGAATTATCAGAAAAGTTGAACTTTTCTTCAGGCCATTTTGGGTTCATTGATTTTAACAAGTTTTGAATTTCCTTGAATTTTGAGAATTGGCTAGGGTTTTGGGTTTTTTGTTTCACCACTTGCTTTGAATTTGTTTTAAGTTCTTTAATGCAATGCATGTAAACATGAGCACAATGCTAAAACCTAGTTAGGGATCCAGGGATGTGAAAACTCACCCCCACTCAAAAGAATCTCGTCCCGAGATTTAGAAGTCCTCGGGAATAACGCGAGATACTCAAGTCGGAGACGATCCTCTCTTTCCCATGTTGCCTCCTTTTCAGAATGATTCGACCATTGAAATTTAAGAAACTTGAGGTTTCGACGTCGAGTGGTACGCTCAGCTTGATCAAGAATACGCACAGGGTATTCTCGGTATGAAAGGTTATCTTTGAGATCAAGTGTTTTGTGGTCCACTTCACGGATAGGATCCGAAAAGCAACGCCTGAGTTGCGAGACGTGGAAAACATCATGAACCTTGGAAAGATGCGGAGGAAGTTCCAACTGGTAGGCAACTTCTCCTCGTTTGGCAAGAATGCGAAAAGGTCCAATGTAACGAGGAGCCAACTTGCCCTTGATACCTAATCGATGGGTACCCTTCAAAGGTGTAACCCGAAGGTAAGCCTTCTCGTGAACTTCAAAGGTCACAGCCGTATGATGACGATCATATTGGCTCTTTTGACGAGACTGGGCTGTTTTCAACTTTTCACAAATAATGCGAACCTGCTCTTCTGCATCCTGGATCATATCCGGTCCAAAGAGTTGCCTCTCTACGGTTTCTAACCAATTAAGAGGTGTTCGACATCTTCGTCCATAGAGAACTCCAAAAGGGGCTTTGCCCAAGCTTGATTGATAACTATTGTTATAAGCAAATTCGGCGAATGGAAGGCACTTCTCCCAATTCATGTCGAACGATCTAACACAAGCTCGGAGCATATCTTCTAGGACTTGATTCACTCTTTCTACTTGACCACTTGATTAAGGATGGAAAACAGTGCTAAAAAATAAGTGAGTCCCCATAGCATTCTGAAAAATTTCCCAGAAGCGAGAAGTAAATATACTTCCACGGTCTGAGTTAATCTCCAAAGGAACACCATGAAGAGACACTATTCGAGAGATATATAACTCTGCTAGCTGGCTAGCTATTATACTCTCACGAACTGGAAGAAAATGAGCTACTTTGGAAAGACGGTAAATGACCACAAAGATAGCATTATTTCCTTTCTTGGTCTTGGGAAATCTGGTAATGAAATTCATACTGACTTTATCCCATTTCCATTCAGGAATAGCTAAAGGTTGAAGGGTGCCAGCAGGCCTTTCATGTTTTGCCTTAACTCGACGACAAACGTCGCAGTTAGCAACGAACTCAGCAATTTCTCTCTTCATCCTAGTCCACCAAAACCTGTGGCGTAGGTCCTGATACATCTTAGTACTACCAGGATGAATGGTGAGAGGAGAATCATGAGTCTCCTTAAGGATTAATTGCCGCAGACGTTTGCTCTTAGGAACCACTAAACGGTTCTAAAAGAACACAACACCTTTCTCATTGATGGAGAAATCCCTAGCGTTTCCGCTAGCAATATTCTCCTTGATCTGGGATATACCCTTATCATAAGCTTGCACGACTATGATTTGATCCCTAAGAGTAGGCTTCGCCACCAGGGTAGAAAGGAATCCTTGAGGAACAATATGAAGATTTAACTTGCGAAATTCCTCATACACATGTGGTTGACCTCGTTGTAGCATCAAATTGTTACAATAAGACTTACGACTTAGTGCATCAGCCATAACATTGGCCTTCCCCGGGGTGTAAGTTATCCTTAAGTCGTAATCCGTGATCAACTCAACCCATCGTCTTTGCCTGAGATTCAAATCCGGCTGGGTGAAGATGTATTTCAGACTTTGGTGATCAGTGAATATTTCGCAATGATTACCAAGAAGGTAATGTCGCCAGGTTTTAAGTGCATGGACTACAACTGCAAGCTCAAGATCATGTGCGGGATAATTATCCGCATGTGGACGCAACTGTCGAGATGCGTATGCTATCACATGGTGATCTTGCATGAGAATGCAACCTAATCCTTGTCGCGAGGGATCGCAGTAGATAACAAAGTCCTTAGAGAAATCTGGTGGTAGCAACACAGGTGCGGAAGTCAGACGTCTTTTCAGTTCCTGAAAACTATGCTCACACTTTGGTTTCCACTCAAATTTTTTATCTTTCTTGAGGAGTTCAGTTAGAGGCTTTGCAACCATGGAGAAATTCTCATACAAAGCGGCAACAATAGCTCGATAGACCAAGAAAACTCCTAACTTGCTTAATCGATTCAGGTTGAGTCCAATCAAGGATAGCTTGAACTCTCTCGGGATGGACAGCAATACCCTTACTAGAGATTACGTGACCTAGATAGGTCACTTCTGGGAACCAAAATTCACATTTTGAAAAGTTGGCATAAAGGCAATGCTCTCGAAGTTTCATCAATACCAGCCTTAGATGCTCAACATGTTCTTGATCGTTCTTCGAGTAGATGAGAATATCATCGAGGTATACTACGACAAATTTATCCGAATACTCCATGAAGATTAAATTCATCAAGCGAGAGAAGGTGGCTGGGGCATTGGTTAATCCGAAGGACATGACGTTGTACTCGTATTGGCCATAACGAGTGACAAAAGCCGTTTTTGGAATGTCCCCGTTCTTGATTTTGATTTGATGGTATCCCAACCTCAAATCCATTTTTGAGAAGACTGAGGACCCAGCGAGTTGATCATACAGATCATTGATCATGGGGTGCGAATACTTGTTCTTTATGGTGACCAGATTAACTGGTCGGTAATCTACAACCATCCGATCCGTTCCGTCTTTCTTCTTGACGAAGAGGATGGGACAAGCCCAAGGAGAAGAGCTAGGACGAATGAAACCTTTATTCAAGGCCTCATCTAGTTGCTTCTTAAGTTCGGCTAGCTCCAGGGGTGCCATCTTATATGGTATTCTGGTTATTGGAACGGTTCCTGGAACAAGATCTATCACAAACTCTACATCTCTGTCAGGTGGAATTCCTGGCAATTCCTCTCGAAAAACATCCAGAAAGTCACGGACTACCGGAATGTCTTCAAGTTCCGAAAGAGGGTTGGCATTGAGGGAATAGAGTTAGCATTTGGCAACTCGAGTAGAGACATTGACTATCTCACCCGAGGGATGGGTAAGTTGAACATTTCTGGAATGAGTATCAATCTTGGCATAGTGAGCTGACATCCAGTCCATACCCAAGATGATATTAATATCCGAAGATTTCAGGGCTATCAATGATGCTAGAAAAACTAGCCTATCTACTAGAATTTCATTGTCATAGGTTATCCTGGAGGTTTGCCACTTACTACCAGGAGTTTGGACAACCAATGGGATTGGCATATGACAGAAAGACATGTTATGCAACTGTGCATAACTTTCTGAAATGAAAGAATGAGAAGACCGAGTGTCAAAAAGAACAGACGTTCGGTGGTGATTAACAAGGAGCGTACCCGGTATGACGTCGGGATCCTGTGCAGCTTCTTCTGCGGAGACATAGTTCACACGGCCATGTGCAGGAGTTGGCTTCACATAGTAAGCTTTGCCCGACTTGCCTTGCCCAACGGACTTTCCGGGTTGCTTGGCACCCACATTCTGAGGACACTCACGGGAATAGTGCCCTGGTTCTCCACACTTGTAACAGATCACCTGATTGGCACGTGGTGCTGCATTGTTAGCTGGACCACCATAGGTTTTTGCTAGAGGGTTGGTCTGATTCGTTTGAGGCGCCACATAGGATGGCCTCGGAGTGTACCTTGGCGGCAGAGAACTGTTTGGAACCCACAGCCTGCGTTTTGGAAACGCGGAACCAGATGACGAGCCAAAGTCACGGAGTGCTTCTTTGTGGCTTCATAGTCGGTATGACCAGTCTCGGCATTCATCGCCTTGTTGACTAGGGCTTGGAAGCTTGTACATTCGTGGAGGCGCAAATCACGACGAAGCTCAGGGCTCAGACCCTTACGGAATCTTGCTTGCTTCTTGGCATCAGTGGACACCTCCTCTGTTGCATAGCGGGCGAGGTTACCGAACTCGCGGCTATAGGCATCCACAGTCAACTTTCCCTGGGTGAATGCACAGAACTCCTCTCTCTTTCTGTCCATCAGGCCCTCTGGAATATGGTGCAGACGGAGGCTGCACTAAAATCTACCCATGTGGCTACTGGTTTAGCAGGACGCATAGCTTCAAAGTTCTACCACCACAGATTGGCGGGTCCTTCCAGAAAGTACGCTGCAAAGGTCACCTTGTCGGTCTCAGAAACATTCGCAGAGTGAATCTTACGTGAAATACTGCACAACCAATCATCAGCGTCGAGGGGATCGACGGAGTGATGGAACTTTGGAGGATTCAGCTTCACAAAGTCATTGAGGGACACTGCAGCATTCCTAGGCTGACGAGCCGTATTTTGCTCAATACGCTCTAACAGTCGGTTGTTCTCCCTTTTGTTTCTCTCTGCCTCAAGCATAACTTCCGCCAGAGAGGGCGGATGAGGCAGTTCTTCCTGCGACGCTTGACTACCCTCGCCTTGCTCATGAGCAGGGACACGGTTCAAACTGGTGAACACCATCCTGACAAACAAACTCACAGCTTAGACCAATATCATCATTAATACTAGCTATGGATTAAGAATGCACTGCACACATGGAATGCGGAAATGAATATCCAAATAGCATGGTAACAAGCAATTGCTATATATACACCATGGTTCATACACACCATTACATAGTTCAGTACAACCTTAACCGAAGAGCAAACTACGGAAAATATGAGACTACTCATCAGAGGCTCCCAAGCTTCCTATACATTATTTATCTATGCCTCCGACATTTATTTCATGACAGAAGCATAGTCCACAAGTCACACAGGACTGTAAAAGTACAGCTACTACCATACTATCCTTCCACTCACGGTTCAGGCATCCGCATAGAACATCTCATAAAGATTGCCTCCATGGCCTGGAAGCTCAACCTGCGGATCAGGAAATACTCCAGCCTGAGATCCCTGGGATCCGTAAGGACACGGATGTGGCCTTGGACCCCTGACTGGTGGTAGTAGAGGTCCCCGAAGAGGGGTGACTCCTCCTATAGCAGGCCAGTCAACATGAGCCGGAAGATGGTTTCTAACAGGGTTCAGCATCTCCATATCTCCATACCCTGTCTGGACTATAGGTGCTAGCTGCGTCAAAGCCATCCACAGACGGGAACGTGTAGCATAAAGCTCCATACGAAGGGCACGAGCATCCCTGTCTCTATTCTCTAGCATCTCA
The DNA here is from genome assembly GCF_904849725.1 of Hordeum vulgare subsp. vulgare. Lineage (NCBI taxonomy): Eukaryota > Viridiplantae > Streptophyta > Magnoliopsida > Poales > Poaceae > Hordeum > Hordeum vulgare. The sequence goes on from NC_058522.1 coordinate 194,388,370, forward strand.
GCAGTGGACTGCAGCAGCGGATCCTCCATAGAGGAATCAAAGTATACCCCACTTAGGCATCCTTCTTCACCTGGATGAGAGGCGGGAACATAGCAGAACTCTGAGTTCTACAGCAGTGCATGCCTAGCCCTCATGATGGTCAGCATTGAATAGGCAGCATCTTGTACTGCCATGTTAACAGTGACTCCCAATCCATAAGACCAATGGATTGGCTCCTCAGCTCCACGGTAATCTGGGAATACCCTAACAGTGCAGAGGTACTGGCTCTGATTAAAATCCCGGTACTGCTCCTCCACTGTGTACTCTGGGTACCAGCGGTAGCCGGACACTGACATCATCCTGACTAGCATGGCCGTATGACCCGACACATCAATGCACCTAGTCAGACGAACCACCTGACGAGAAGGACGACCAGGCATCTAAAAATAGAGAGTAATGCAAAACCATTAGAGCTCTGAAGACAAAATTGGGCAGCATAACGGCTGTAAATGCTCAAAAACAATTTCGAGACAACCCATCAAATAGAATAGCGTAACCACTCAACTATCAAGTTCAATTCTCTGGTTATCAAAACTTACTTCCTTTTCCTAGGGATAAAAGAAACCCAAAATAACTCTCGACCCATTGTCCTATAATCTACCGATCAAAAACACGAGCCTAATAGAAGAACACACCAGCTAAGAAGGACACATGCCGGTCAACCAATGTGTCCGGAGCAGTAGCGAACTACCATGGCTCATTGGATCACAAAGGGGCATTTCCCTGTAAGGAATGCTGCTAAAGCCTACGGCTAGGTAATCGAACCCCATACATATCAAGTACAACACACGTACGCATGGCATACCGATATGTATAGATATATCGATGGCATCACAACATAACCACAAACATACAAACTTTATTTAGAAGGCTCGGAAGAGCCACACACATAATATTACAAGGTAGGGTTCTCACGACCCATCATCACAAGTCATACACACAATTCTTACAAGCCAGCGGAAGATTTAAAGTTGTCTGAGTACAGACAGAGGGAAAGATAAAGGCACATGGCCCGACTATCTACAAACCCATCCTAGGGCCAGATCGTAGCTGGTATACCAACTACTCGTCGTCGTCGATGTCTAGGTAGAACCCTCCATTAGGGTCATTAACAACCTCTGCAACAATTATTAATCAAACATGAGTACAAAAGTATTCAGCAAGACTTTAGGATAAGCTATCTACTCATGCAATGTATCAATAAGGAATTGTGGGGTTTCATGCGGCAAGCGAGCATTTGACTCGTGGCTAGACAACTTGCATTTTTAAATAATTTTGACAACTTTGATTTCTCGCACACGAGTCCACTAACACCACAACAATACTCCATCGTGGAATCATTTCGTCTCCATACGGAAATGCCGTCCACGACACTCACGCTTATCTTGACAATTTTATGAGTAGCCATTAAAGTTATCTATGAACAACAAATCTCTCCAAGTAGTCCATATCCGCGGACGCGGCTATTCGAATAGATCATAACCCTGCAGGGGTGTACTTCTTCACACACGCTCTCGCCACCATGTGCACGTCATGCACCTCGGCAACCTTCAAGCAAAAGCCCAGCGAGGCAGTCGGCCACGACCGTTAACCACACTAATACTTACTCCAGGTGTATTGCCTATCTGAGGGTAACCCGCACGGAAGTCCGGCCGAGGTTTCCGCCACGGCCCCAAACGATGTGCGCAGGGTTCCCAAGCCCACCATCCGGGTGCCACTTGGTACACCGTGCCACTGCCTACCGCATCATAGCCCATCTCTAAGGTCAGCGCTACGCACGGCAATTAAGTATAAGCGATTAATAAGTCGAGAGGGTCAATTAAGTATCCCAACATGTGGTCGTATCTAGTCTTGGATTACAAACACGGAACTCGGTTCCTAAGGACGGTTCCAATGAAACAACCCGCCATGTACTCCTACATAGCCTTTCACCGGTACCTTTACCAAATCAGGTTCAACCCACGACCTTTACTTACTGACCACATTCTCACGATCCTATTCATCACCCAGATGACAGACCATACACAACTCTAAGCATAGCATGCATAGCAGGATAAGGCACATCATGGCTCAAGCATTTACCAGGTATGCTAGGTTGCAAGCTTCAGCTATTTACTGTGACAAAGACAGGTCATCCAAAGGAAGTGGGTTCAACTAACGTGGCAAAAGCATTTAAAGCATTTGATCCTAATGCAATAAGTAAGTGCAGGAGCGAGAACATGGGTTTTATCGGGGTGATCAAAATGGTTGCTTGTCTTGTTGCTCAGGAGAGGGACAATATCCGTCAGTCGGATATTTGGTGGAATCCGGTGGAGCGGAGCCTACCGATAGAAATGACATCAATCAATATCAATCATATGCAACAAGATGATGCATGAGCATGGCATGAAGATGAAAGGTGGTAGGCTAATGTAGCTACCATTTATTAAGTTGAAGTTGATTTGAATCAAGATTCAAATATCACTTCAAACCAGGTATTTTCGAATACCCTTTTAATTGATTCGACCTGATGCTTAGCTCATTTTTTTTAACATGCATGGGAATGATATGTTGAGTAGCTGGTTGTGATTGTGCATTGTTTGGTCATGGCATTTGAAGTGGAATTCAAATGAATTTCAAATTCCAACTCCAAAGCATTTATCAAATTTAACCTATTCACCATTTTGCATGTTTGGTGAAGTTAACATTTTCAAACATGTTTGAAAATGACATATTCAGATTCCTTGGATTTTTCTGATCATTTTTCATATATTATTTGTCCAATTTGGAGTGATATTCAAACTTTTCTGAATTTCCAAAGTTTTGAACTTATCTTGGAATTATTTTTAAACAGAAAAAGCTTTATTGCATCAGCATGACATCAGCAGGTCCAATTGGCCGTTGAAAGTCAAACCTGACCAGTGGGACCCACTGGTCAGTGACTCAGGCCAGTTTTTAGTTTAAATTTAAGTTAATTAGTTAATTAGCAGAGTAGGACCCACCAGTGGGTGACTGCTTAGGTTATTTTAATTATGTTAATTTCATTTTTATAATTACTAATTAACCAGAGGCTGGCCCCACGTGTCATAGACTCAGGGGGTCAGATCCACCGGTGGCGAGGTCGTCCTCGCCGGCAGTGAGGCTCCGGCGACCACCAGAACGGCGGAGGGGCTCGGAAATCTCATTCCAACGACCATTTGCACGGCAGAGGGCACCAGACTTACCAGCGTTCACCCGCCGTTCCATTTCTGCACAAAACCAGGGCTGATCTGGCCGGAGATGACGCCGACGACGAGCTTGGCGGCGGCCGAAGCTCGGGCGTCATCGGGGACATTGAAACACTGGGCTTCACACGCGGGGCTAGGCTCCTACGACATCTACACGACGCCCTGAAGCCACTCGTGGCCTAAGATGGACGAGCCATTCACCGGAGGGCTACCGGTGACGAGCTCCCGCGGCGGATCTCGTCGGGTTCCGGTGAAAACAGGGCTAGAGGAAGAGATCGAAGGGGGGAACTTGGGGGAAATCTTGCTAGGCTCACGGGGAGTGCAGTGGTAGTGCTAGCTTGCTCGGGGACAACCTGTAGAGAGAGAACGCCCGCGGCGAGCTTCGGTGACCCGAGGAAGAAGACGACCGCGTCTCGTCGATTCACTGCATCCTGGCGTTGGGCTCGTAGCTTGGGAGCTTCAGGGAGCTGCGGTGGATCTGTTCCACGGCTCAGAAGGAGGAGAGGTGAGCTAGAACGACGGCAAGCTCGAGCTCGGGCTCGGCTCTAATGGCGGCAGAGAGGGATGAGGCAGAGGGGGCGAATGAGGAGAGGGGCGAGCATGGAGAGGCTGCGGGGAGGTTATCTCCTCGCGTGCCAGCGCGAAGCGGCGGCCAGGCAGGCGCACAGGTGCGTGGCCGCGCCGAACGCGGCGGCCACCTCCTGCTGCCCATTGGCGAGGAGGAAGACGACAGAGAGGGAGCTGGGCTGGGCCAGGTGAGCGACACGTAAGCTTTTCCCATTTTTTTCTGTTTTTGTTTTCTGTTTTGTTGGTGATTTGATTTGCCATTTATTTCGGCTCCAAAATTAGTTCAAAAATTATTTTGAATAGCCCTGAGTGATAGTTGGAATATTCCCAACTACTCCTGAGGTTTGCAACATTTTTGAAAACTTGAAAGTTTTTGAATTCAAATTTAAACTTGAATTCAGTGGCTTCTGAATTTAAATAAAATGCCAAATGTGTTTTGAAAATAGTTTTCTTCCCTGATAATTTGTTTTCAAGAATTATCAGAAAAGTTGAACTTTTCTTGAGGCCATTTTGGGTTTATTGATTTTAACAAGTTTTGAATTTCCATTTATTTTGAGAATTGGCTAGGGTTTTTGTGGTTTTGTTTCACCACTTGCTTTGAATTTGTTTCAAGTTCTTGAATGCAATGAATATAAACATGAGCACAATGCTAAAACCTAGTTAGGGATCCACGGATGTGACACGTCTCCAATGTATCTATAATTTTTTATGGTTCCATGCTATTATCTTATCAACTTTGGATGTTTTGTATGCATGAATATGCTATTTGATATCCTTTTTGGGACTAACCTATTAACTCAGTGCCAAGTGCCAGTTTCTGTTTTTTCCGTGTTTTTGACCTTTTCCAGAGAAGAATATTAAACGGAGTCCAAACGGAATAAAAACCGTGGGATGATTTTTTCCATAACAGAAGATACACAGGGGACTTTAGAACCAAGGAAGAAGACCTCGGCGGAGATCACAAGCCCCCTAGCCACGGCCTGGGGGGCGTGCCTGGTAGGCTTGTGGGTCCCACATGGCTACTTTTCCCTACCTCTTTCGCCAATAAATTCTCTATAATTCAAAAACCACCAGAGAGAGCCACGAAAATACTTTTCCGCCGCCGCAAGCTTCTGTCTCCGCAAGATCCCATCTCGGGACCGTTCTGTGCCCTGCCGGAGGGGGATTCGGACATGGAGGGCTTCTTCATCAACATCATTGCCTCTCCGAAGATGCGTGAGTAGTTCACCATAGACCTTCGGGTCCATAGCTAGTAGCTAGATGGCTTCTTCTCTCTCTTGGATCTTCAATACAAAGTTCTCCATGATCTTCATGGAGATCTATCCGATGTAATCTTATTTTGCGGTGTGTTTGTCGAGATCCGATGAAATGTGGATTCATGATCAGATTATCTATGAATATTATTTGAGTCTCCTCTGATCTCTTATATGCATGATTTCGTATCCTTGTAATTCTCTTCGAGTTATTGGTTTCATTTGGCCAACTTGATCTATAATGCTTGCAATGGGAGAAGTGCTTGGTTTTGGGTTCATACCGTGTGGTGTCCACACCTAGTGACAAAAGGGGTAGCGAGGCATGCATCGTGTTGTTGCCATCAAGGGTAAAAAGATGGGGTTTATATCATATTGCATGAATCTATCCCTCTACATCATGTCATCTTGCTTAAGGCGTTACTATGTTTGTCATGAACTCAATACACTAGATGCATGCTGGATAGCGGTCGATGTGTGGAGTAATCGTAGTATATGCAGAAAGTATCGGTCTATTTGTCTCAGACGTGATGCCTATATGTATGATCACTTCCTTAGATATCATCATGACTTTGCGCGATTCTATCAATTGCTCAACAGTAATTCGTTCGCCCACCTTAATACTTCCTATCATGAGAGAAGCCTCTAGTGAACACTATGGCCCCCGGGTCTACTTCACATCATATTTTAAGATCTACAAAATTACTTTGTTGCACTTTTTACCTTCAGATCTCACCTTGCAAATAATCGTGAAGGGATTGACAACCCCTTTATAGCATTGGGTGCAAGTTTGTTTCTTTTTGCGCAGGTACATTGGTCCCTCATCTTGATACTCCTTCTCGATTGATACCTTGGTTCTCAAACTGAGAGAAATACTTATCGCTACTGTGCTGCATCACCCTTTCCTCTTGAAGGGAAAAACCAACGCAAGCTCAAGAGGTAGCAAGAAGAATTTCTGGCGCCATTGCCGGGGAGTATTCGAAGTGAAGCATATCCAAGTAACTATCGCAAACTCATCTCTTGCATTTACATTATTTGCCTTTTTCCTCTCGTTTTCCTCTCCCGCACTTCTGAAAAAAAATTACAAAAATATTTACCTTTTTCATTCGCCCTTTATTTCGCTTGCTTTCTATTCGCCTGTGTGCTTGTCTGCTTGTTAAGTCACCATGACTGAAAACACCAAATTGTTCGACTCCTCGAATACTAATAATAATGATTTTATTAGTACTCCGATTTCTCCCGCGACTAGTGCGGAATCATATGAAATCAATGTTGCCTTGCCGAATCTTGTTATGAAAGAGCAATTTTCCAGCCTTCCCAGTGAAGATGCCGCATCCATCTTAATACTGTCATTGAGTTATGTGATATGCAAAAAAAGAAAGATGTGGATAATGATGTGATTAAATTGAAGCTATTTCCGTTCTCATTACGAGATCGAGCAAAAACTTGGTTTTCATCTTTACCCAAAAATGGTATTGATTTTTGGAACAAGTGTAAAGATGCTTATATTTCCAAGTATTTTCCACCGACTAAGATTATCTCTCTCCGTAATGATATCATGAATTTTAAGCAACTAGATCATGAACATGTTGCACAATCTTGGGAGAGAATGAAATTGATGATTAGAACTTGTCCCGCTCATGGCCTGAGTCTTTGGGTGATTATACAAATCTTTTATGCTGGTTTGAATTTTGCTTCTAGAGATATCTTGGATTCCACCTCGGGTTGAACTTTCATAGAAATCACACTAGGAGAAGCCACAAAACCGCTAGATAATATCATGACAAACTATTCTCAATGGCACACTGAAAGGTCACCTACTAGTAAAAAAGTGCTGCTATAGAAGAAATTAACTCTTTGAGTGCTAAGATGGATGAGTTAATGAAGTTGTTTGCTAGTAAAAGTGCTCCTTTAGATCCAAATGATATGCCTTTGTCTTCCTTGATTGAGAATAGCGATAAGAGCTTGGATGTTAATTTTGTTGGTAGGAATAATTTTGGCAACAACAATGCTTATTGTCACATCCCTGACACGTTAAGCAAGTTAGCTTTGTGCTCGTGTTTTCTTTGCATTGGATCTAGGAAATTTTCAACAAGAACAAAGCAAGTGGTGAAGGAAAATTCTAAAATCCTAGCCACTTCTTAAATTAAAGGAAATTCCAAACTAGTTAAAATCAATGAACCCAAAATGGCCTCAAGAAAAGTTCAACTTTTCTGATAATTCTTGGAAACAAATAATCAATAAAGGAAACCATTTATCTTATACTCTTGGCATTTTTAATAAATGCAAAAAGCTACTGGTTTCAACTTTTAAATTTGAAATCAGAAACTTTAAGATTTCAAAAATGTTGAAAACTTTTGGAATGGTTGGAAATATTCCAACAAATATTCTGGGGTGTTCAACATAGTTTTTACAAACTATTTGGGAGTTGAAATAAATAGAAAGTCAATGAAATAGCAAAACAGAAACAAAACAGAAAAGAAAATGAGAAAAATCTTACCTGACGCTCACCTCAGCCCGGCCCAGTAGCGCTGCCATCTTCCTCCTCGCCAGTAGGAGCAGGAGGTGGCCGCCGCGTCGCCGCGCGCCTCCACGGAGCTCCCTGGCTGCCTGGCCAACGCTTCGCGCTCGCAAGCACGGTGATATCCACCCCTAGCCCGTCCCTATCCGTTCCCCAGCTCCAGTTTCCCCCTCCTCTCGGGATCTCTCGTCCCTCCTTCTGCCGCCATTGCCACGAGCTCGAGCTCGAGCCGCCGCGCCTCTAGCCACAGGAACCCCCTTCCGAGTAGTCCAGTAGCTTCGCCTCGTCGAGCTGGTTCTCTCTGCAACGGCCGAAGTCTCCCCGAGCTCTGCAACGTCCCCAACGCCATCGTCTTCAACCTTCGGTCACCGGCAAATCGACGGTAAAACGCCGGCAACAGCCCTTCCCCGAGCCGTCTAAGCCCTTCTCTACACTCCCCGTGATCCTGCGATCATTTCCCCTCTCTTTCCCCTCGGATCCAAGCCCCCTAGCCACTGGACCATCGAACCCGTACTCCGGCAGCCGCCCCAGCTCGTCGCCGGCTTACTCCGGCCACTTATAGCTCTCCCTGAGGCCAGCGCTGGATGAGGTCGAGCCTGGAGATCACTCCAGTGCTCTCAGCCTCCTTTTCCGAGCACCACATCACGTTTTAGCATGTCTCCGGCGAGGTTCTGCCGCGGATCTGGTCGCCGCCGGCCCGGCTCCGGCGAGGAACGACGTGGCCAGCCTAATCCAGTAGTTTAAATGCCTAAACACTCACTGACAGTGGGCCGAAGGCCAAGTCAAACCCACTTAGGGGCTGGTCAGCGCGGGATTAGCCCTTGAGAGGCTGACCAGTGGGTCCCCCCTGTCAGGTTTGACCTGAACAGGTCAGTTGACCTACTGATGTCAGGCTGACGCAATAAAGGGGTTTTTCCAGTATAAGAATAATTCCAAAAATGTTTAAAACTTGAAAAATTCATAGAAATTAATCTGTAACTCCAATGAAAATAATTTATATATGGAAAAGTATCAGAAAAATCCAAGGAATCTAAATATGCCATTTTCAAACATGTTTGAAAATGTTACAGAACCCAAACATGTAGATTAATGAATAAGTAAATTCTTATAAATACTTTGTAGATGAAATTTGGGAAATATTTAAATTTCACTATAAATGACATGATCAAACACTGTCCTAATTACAAACCAGCAACCTAACATGTCATCCCATGCATGTTAGAAGCAAGTTGATCTGAGCATCAGGTCGAATCAATTAAAATGGTATTCGAGAATACCTCGTTTGAAGTAATATTTGAATTTGATTCAAATCAACTTCAAACCTAATACATGCTTGCTACATTAGTTTATCACCTTGCATTCTCATGCCATGCTCATGCATCATCTTGATTGCATATGTTTGTTATTGATTGTTGTCATTCCTTTCGGTTGGCTCCGCTCCCCCGGATTCCACCGAATATCCGTCTGACGGATATTGTCACTCCTCTGAGCAACAAGGCAAGCAACCATTTTGATCATCCCGATAAATCCCATGTTCTTGCTCCTGCACTTACTTATTGCATTAGGATCAAATGCTTCAAATGCTTTTGCCATGTTAGTTGAACCCACTTCCTTTGCATGACCTATCCTTGTCACAGTAAATAGCTGAACCTTGCAACCTAGCATACCTGGTAGTTTCTTGAGCCATGATGTGCCTTATCCTGCTATGCATGCTATGCTTAGAGTTGTGTATGGGCTGTCATCTGGGAGATGAACAGAATTGTGAGAATGTGTTCGGTAAGCAAAGGTTGTGTGTTGAACCTGATTTGGTAAAGGTACCAGTGAAAGGCTGTGTAGGAGTACATGGCAGGTTGTTTCATTGGAACCGTCCTTAGGAACTGAGTTCCGTGTATGTAATCCAAGACTAGATACTACCACATGCTGGGCCCTGAAATATGACCTCGCTCGACTTATTAATCGCTTAGTACTTGGTCCAGGAGTTGCAAGTAGTTTCTGGTGTTTATAGTCATGCTGGAGGCCGTGCATGGTGCTGACCTGAGAGGTGGGTTGTGATGCGGTAGGCAGTGGCACGGTGTACCAAGTGGCACCCGAATGGTGGGCTTGGGAACCCTGCGCACATCGTTTGGGCCCCTGATGGAAACCTCGGCCGGACTTCCGTGCGGGTTACCCTCAAATAGGCGAGAAACCTGGACTAGGTACTAGTGTGGTTAACGGTCGTGGCCGACTCCCTCGCTAGGCTTCCGCTTGAAGGTTGCCGAGGTGCATGACGTACACATGGCGATAAGTGGCGAGATCGTGTGTGACGAAGTACACCCCTGCAGGGTTATGATCTATTCGAATAGCCGCGTCCGCGGATATGGACTACTTGGAGACATATGTTGCTCATAGATAACTTTAATGGCTACTCATAAAATTGTCAAGATAAGCGTGAGTGTAGTGGACGGCATTTCCGTATGGAGACGGAATGATTCCACGATGGTGTATTGTTGTGGTGTTAGTGGACTCATGTGCGAGAAATCAAGTTGTCAAAATTATTTAAAAATGCAAGTTGTCCAGCCACGAGTCGAATGCTGGCTTTCCGCATGAAACCCCACCATACCTTGTTGAGTAGTTCGTTATCCTAAAGTCTTGCTGAGTACCTCCATACTCATGTTTGCTTAATAAATGTTGCAGAGGTTGCCAATGACCCTAATGGAGGGTTCTTCATAGACATCGACGACGACGAGTAGCTGGTGTCCCAGCTATGATCTGGCCCTAGGTTGGGTCTGTAGTATAGTCAGGCCATGTGCCTTCTAGTTACACCTGTCTGTACTCAGACAGTTTTAAACACTTCCGCTAGCTTGTAACTGAATGACTGCTATTATGAGTCGTGAGACCCTCACTTGTAATATTATGTGTGTGGCTCTTCTGAGACTCTTAAATAAAGCTTGTATGTTTATGGTTATGTTGTGATGCCATCGATGTATCTATACATATCGGTATGCCATGCGTACGTGTGTCGTATTTGATATGTATGGGGTTCGATTACCTAGCCGTGAACTTTAGTAGCACTCCTTACAGGGAAATGCCCCTTTGTGGTCCAATGAGCCATGGTAGCTCACTACTGCTCCAGACACATTAGTTGACCGACATGTGTCCTTCTTAGCTGTTGTGTCTGTCCCCTTTGGGGAAATGTCACGCGATGTAATGGAGTCCTTGTAGCTTGCTACAACTCATCTACACTCGCTGGTGACCGACACCTGCTTTGTTGGGTCATGTTTGTCTGTCCTTGTGCGGTACTGCCACTTTGGTTTATGACTAGACTTGTCGATCCGGGTTCTTTGACATTGGAATGCTAGCGACACTATTGCATACGTGAGTCAAAAGACACAAACGGTCCCGGCTAAGGTAAGGCTGCAGCCATGGAGTTAACCGTGCGTGAGACCGCAAAGGGATGCGATGTGTTACAGACTGGATTCCTATGGCTTAGGATCGGGGTCCCGACAGTGTTGGTATCAGAGCCTGACTGACTGTAGGATTACTAAGCCAAACTGGTCGAAGTTGAGTCTAGAATTGCTTTAGTTATATATAAGGGAATTGTTTGTGGAAGGGAACGTAAGACTCTTGTTCTCTTCTCAAGTTATTCTATTCTGGTCATCCTCGTCTTTTCTGCGGGAATTAAGGACTAGGTTACTCATGTTCTTCTAGGCTCGTGTTTCTGATCGGTAGATTATAGGACTGCGGGTCCAGAGATATTTGGGTTTCTTTCATTCCTAGGAAAAAGGAAGTAAGTTGATGATCATAGAGTTGAACTTGATAGTTGAGTGGTTACGGTATTCCATTTTTGAGTTGTCTCAAAATTTGTTTTTGAGCATTTACAGCCGTTATGCTGCCCAATTTTGTATTCGGAGCTCTAATGCTTTTGCGTTACTCTCTATTTACAAATGCCTGGTCGTCCTTCTCGTCAGGTGGTACGTCTGACCAGGTGCGTTGATGTACCGGGTCATACGGCCATGCTGGTCAGGGTGATGTCGGTGTGCGGTTACCGCTGGTACCCCGAGTACACAGTGGAGGAACAGTACCGAGACTTCAACCAGAGCCAGTACATCTGCACTGTTAGGGTATTTCCAGACTACCCTGGAGCTGAGGAGCCAATCCATTGGTCCTATGGGTTGGGAGTCACTGTTGACATGGCAGTACAAGATGCTGCCTATCCAATGCTGACCATTATGAGGGCAAGACATGCACTGCTACAGAATTCAGAGTTCTGCTATGTTCCGGCCTCTCAGCCTGGTGAAGAGGGATACCTCAGGGGAGTCTATTTTGATTCTTCTATGGAGGATCCACTACTGCAGTCCACTGTTCAGATGCTAGAGAATAGAGACAGGGATGCTCGTGCTCTCCGCATGGAGCTTTATGCTACCCGTGCGCGTCTGTGGACGGCTTTGACAAAGCTGGCACCGGTAGTCCAGACAGGGTACGGAGATATGGAGATGCTGAACCCTATTAGGACCCATCTTCCGGCCCACGTTGACTGGCCAGCTATAGGAGGAGTCACCCCTCTTCGGGGACCCCTCTTACCACCAGTCAAGGGACCAAGGCCACATCCGTGTCCTTATGGATCCCAGGGATCTCAGGCTAGAGTGTTTCCTGATCCGCAGGTTGAGCTTCCAGGTCATGGAGGTAATCTCTATGAGATGTTCTATGCAGATGCCTGAGCTGTGAGCGGAAGGATAGTATGGTAGTAGTCGTACGTTCACAGTCCTGCGTGACTGGTGAAGTATGCCTGTGATGTGAAATGAATTCCGGAGGCCTAGATAAATAATGTATAGGAAGCTTGTAAGCCTCTCATGAGTAGTTTCATAATTTCAGTAGTTTGCTCTTCGGTTAAGGTTGTACTGAACTATGTAAGGGTGTGTATGAACCATGGTGTATATATAGCAGTTGCTTGTTACCATGTTGTTCGGATATTCATTTCCGCATTCCCTGTGTTCAGTACATTCTTAATCCTTAGCTAGTATTGATATGATATTGGTCTAAGCTCTGAGTTTGTTTGTCAGGATGGTGTTCACCAGGTTGAACCGTGCCCCTGCTCATGAGCAAGGCGAAGGTAGTCAAGCGTCGCAGGAAGACCTGCCTCACCCGCCCTCTCTGGCGGAAGTTATGCTTGAGGCAGAGAGAAACAAAAGGGAGACCAACCGACTGCTAGAGCGTATTGAGCAGAATACGGCTCGTCAGCCTAGGAATGCTGCAGTGTCCCTCAACGACTTTGTGAAGCTGAATCCTCCAAAGTTTCATCATTCCGTTGATCCCCTCGACGCTGATGACTGGTTGTGCAACATCTCACGCAAGATTCGCTCTGCGAATGTTTCTGAGGCCGACAAGGTGACCTTTGCGGCGTATTTGCTGGAAGGACCCACCAATATGTGGTGGGAGAACTTTGAAGCTATGCGTCCCGCTGAAACAGCAGCCACATGGGCAGACTTCAGTACAGCCTTTCGTCTGCACCATATTCCAGAGGGCCTGATGGACAGAAAGAGAGAGGAGTTTTGTTCCTTCACTCAGGGCAAGTTGACCGTGGATGCCTATAGCCGCGAGTTCGGTAACCTCGCCCGCTATGCAACAGAGGAGGTGTCTGCTGACGCCAAGAAGCAAGTAAGATTCCGTAAGGGTCTGAGCCCTGAGCTTCGTCGTGACCTGCGCCTCCACGAGTGTGCAAGCTTTCAAGCCCTGGTCAACAAGGCGATCAGTGCCGAGACTGGTCATACTGACTTTGAAGCCACAAGGAAGCACTCCCGTGACTTTGGCTCGTCTTCTGGTTCCGCGTTTCCAAAACGCAGGCTGTGGGTTCCAAACAGTTCTCTGCCGCCAAGATACACTCTGACGCCATCCTACGTGGCGCCTCAGACGAATCAGACCAACCCTCCAGCAAAAACTTATGGTGGTCCAGCTAGTAATGCTGCACCACGTGCCAACCAAGTGATATGCTACAAGTGTGGAGAACCAGGGCACTATTCCCGTGAGTGTCCTCAAAATGTGGGTGCCAAGCAACCCGGAAAGTCTATTGGGCAAGGCAAGCCGGGCAAAGCTTACTATGTGAAGCCAACTCCTGCACGTGGCCGTGTGAACTATGTGTCAGCAGAAGAAGCTGCAGAGGATCCCGACGTCATGCTGGGTACGCTTCTTGTTAATCATCACCCAGCGTCTGTTCTCTTTGACACTGGGTCTTCTCATTCCTTCATTTCAGAAAGTTATGCACAGTTGCATAACATGTCTTTTTGTGACATGCCAATTCCATTGGTTGTCCAAAACTCCTGGTAGTAAATGGCAAACCTCTAGGATAACCTATGACAATGAAATTCTAGTAGACAGGCTAGTTTTTCTAGCCTCATTGATAGCCTTGAAATCTTCGGATATTAATATCATCTTGGGCATGGACTGGATGTCAGCTCACTATGCCAAGATTGATACTCATTCTAGAAATGTCCAGCTTACCCATCCCTCGGGTGAGATAGTAAATGTCCCTACTCGGGTTGCCAAATGCCAACTCTATTCATTAAATGCCAACCCTCTTCCGGAACTTGAAGACATTCCGGTAGTCCGTGACTTCCCGGATGTTTTTCCAGAGGAACTGCCAGGAATTCCACGTGAAAGAGATGTAGAGTTTGTGATAGATCTTGTTCTGGGAACTGTTCCAATAGCTAGAAGACCTTATAAGATGGCACCCCTGGAGCTAGCCAAACTTAAGAAGCAACTAGATGAGGCCTTGAATAAAGGTTTCATTCGTCCTAGCTCTTCTCCTTGGGCTTGCCCCTTCCTCTTCTCAAGAAGAAAGACGGAATGGATTGGATGGTTGTAGATTACCGACCAGTTAATCTGGTCACCATAAAGAACAAGTATCCACTCCCTAGGATCAGCGATCTGTATGATCAGCTCGCTGGATCCTCAGTCTTCTCCAAAATGGATTTGAGGTTGGGATACCATCAAATCAAGATCAAGAACGGGGACATTCCAAAAACGGCTTTTGTTACTCGTTATGGCCAATACGAGTACACCGTCATGTCCTTCGGTTTAACCAATGCCCCAGCCACTTTCTCTCGTCTGATGAATTCAATCTTCATGGAGTATTTGGATAAATTCGTCGTGGTATACCTCGATGATATTCTCATCTACTCGAAGAACGAACAAGAACATGTCGAGCATCTAAGGCTGGTATTGATGAAACTTCGAGAGCATCGCCTTTATGGCAAGATTTCAAAATGTGAATTTTGGTTACCAGAAGTGACCTATCTGGGTCACGTAATCTTTGGTAAGGGTATTGCTGTCAATCCCGAGAGAGTTCAAGTTGTCCTTGATTGGACTCAACCTGAATCAGTTAAGCAAGTTAGGAGTTTTCTTGGTCTAGCGAGCTATTGTCGCCGCTTTGTCGAGAATTTCTCCAAGGTTGCAAAGCCTCTAACTGAACTCCTCAAGAAGGATAAAAAGTTCGAGTCGACACCACAGTGTGAGCATAGTTTTCAGGAACTGAAAAGACGCCTGACTTCCGCACCTGTGTTGCTACCACCAGATTTTTCTAAGGACTTTGTTATCTATTGCGACGCCTCGCGACAAGGATTAGGTTGCATTCTCATGCAAGATTGTCATGTGATCGCATACGCATCTCGACAGTTGCGTCCACATGAGGATAATTATCCCACACATGACCTTGAGCTTGCAGCTGTGGTCCATGCACTAAAAACCTGTCGACATTACCTTCTGGGTAATCGTTGCGAAATTTTCACTGATCACCAAAGTCTGAAATATGTCTTCACCCAGCCGGATTTGAATATCAGGCAAAGACGGTGGGTTGAGTTGATCTCGGATTACGACTTAGGGATAACTTACACCCCGGGGAAGGCCAATGTTATGGCTGATGCACTAAGTCATAAATCTTATTGTAACAATTTGATGCTACAACAAGGTCAACCACATCTCTATGAGGATTTTCGGAAGTTGAATCTTCATATTGTTCCTCAAGGATTCCTTTCTACCCTGGTGGCGAAGCCTACCCTTAAGGATTAAATTATAGCTGGCCAAAAGCGTGACAACGGTATATCACGGATCAAGGAGAATATTTTTTGCAGAAACGCTAAAGAATTTTCCATGAACGATCAAGGTGTTGTGTTCTTCCAGAATCGTCTAGTGGTTCCTAAGAACCCACATCTAAGGCAGTTGATCCTTAAGGAGGCTCATGACTCTCCTCTCACCATTCATCCCGGTAGTACTAAGATGTATCAGGACCTACGCCAGAGGTTCTGGTGGACTAGGATGAAGAGAGAAATTGTTGAGTTCGTTGCTAACTGCGACGTTTGTCGTCAAGTTAAAGCAGAACATCAAAGGCCTGCTGGCACCCTTCAACCTCTAGCTATTCCTGAATGGAAATGGGATAAAGTTAGCCTTTGCAGACAGTCTGTCGACACCACCCATGGATTCTTCTTCGTCGGCGGCATTGCCCACTGGAAGAGGTGTTGGTCGGGTAGGCAAGAAGGGGAAGGGTACAGGGAGAGGTGGTGGCCGCGAAAGATCCAGGTGGACTTTTGAGACGTCCTCGCCACCACCACCAGCTCATTCACCCGAGCATAGGACTACTATGGTCGACCCGTTTACGAAGGAGGCTACGGGGACTCCGGTCCAGGAGCCTGGTGTTGATGGGCATTCGTCCCATGAGACTCCGATCCAGGATCAGCCTCGGGTCGACGTGCATTCGGCCCACGAGACTACGGTTCCGAAGGCTTCACCCGACGTGGAGAGGCCCGGATGGGATACCTGGCCGGATCGGACCGAGTTGTCGGATTGGACCGAGGGTCCGGGTGGCTCAGGGGGCGGCAAAGTTGTCAGAATCGCGATTCTTAATCGGATCAGAGCTTCGTTGCTAGGATCGTGAATCGTAGAATCTTAACTATCAGGATCATAGAAACTTAGATTCTTTGAGCAGAATCGTAGAATCGGAGGGGCTATTTTGGATCGTAAGATCGTAAGATTCTAAGACTTGAGTCACGATTCTGACAACTTTGGGGGGCGGGGATGGCGGGGATGAGTTTACGGATAGTGAGGAAGATGTGCAGGTGGACGGGGCCACCGTGTACCAGCGTGGTAGTACACGTCTCCTGGTCGTGTCGGCTACCCGCGAGAAGAGGCCGGTGATTAAACCTGAAGGAGATAGGTAAGTACATTTACTCTTTTTTAGCTTTTGCCTTCAAGTTTGTTCAAATTCTAAAGCGTTGACCTTACCATACTGCAGGGGATGGGTACACCCTCTTGGAGTCTGCAGGTTGAACTCCATCCTTGGGGTGCTTTGCCGGACAAATTTCCCGGGGTTTGTCACGTTGCCTGGTGAGGGCCAGGTTCCTACACTAGGATTTTCCTGGGAGCACTACCAGGCTGCGCAGGCCCCACTGGAGGAGATTATAGATGGTATCTTGTGCCACACGAGGGCCGAGATGGTGATCAAGAGGTTTTGGGTAAATTATCCTTTTACACAATCTAAAATTAACAATATAGCTAATTATTGTACTAATCGGTGTTTTCATGTTTGATTGCAGACCTTCTATAGGTGTGAGGATGGATATGAGGAGGTGGCGGCCAAGGTTCTCGAGGCCGAGTATAGGTGGTTACTACAGAACTTACGCCACAAGGCTCGGCCGCACGCTATTCGAGACTACTACACCACGCGTGGTATTAAGAAGCAGAAGAAGGATTGCCGCGGAAAGTTTCTGAACAAGGAGCAATACATGAAGGTAATTACCTATTCTTAAGTCCTTCTACGTAGTTTTCTTGATTTCATTCATAGGCATAGCGCTCATTATTCTTTCTAATAACTGACGGGTGCCCCCGAGATGGTGTGCGGATAAGATGGATTGTTGGGAGGCGTTGGTTGATGAGTGCTGCATAGGAAGCTGGCGAGCCGTCCATGAGAATGCGAAGGATCGGCGTAGCCAAATGGTTGGTGTGCCACACCATCAAGGCAGCGCCAACTTACTTCAGTTCGGACGAAACTGGGTATGTGATTTGCTTCATGATTCATGCAATTCATTCTTCATGCTAATATTTTGTTCCTCTCTTTTAGCCGCATCACAATAAGACGGAGATACCACACTTGTACGACCTTTATGGCATGGCCCAAACTGCCTCGTACAAGAAGGCGAAGGCATTCTCTGAGTCTGACCTAGATGATCCAAATAACTTCACCAACATATCATCCCACCACAAGCTCGTGACATACAGGGTCACGGGGAAGGCTACGAAAGGGGATGACTTTAACCCTAGCCAGGAACCTTTGGATCCAGAGCTGGTGATGATATGTGGTGGCGGGAGGCCCCATGGCTCGAAGCCATTGGAGATGGGATAATACGTTGTCCACTCACTCTCCCGGAGATCAAGGCGCGCCAGTCGAGCAGCTGTCCTGAGATAACGTGTCGTCCACGGCCAGTCGATCTTGCCATCGAGGTTAGTTGTACGGACTAAGAAAACTTTCATCCATTTCATTATGTGTGTCACCATAGATCATTACTGTGGTAACGAGGAATGGTGTTTCAGGCTGCTCTTCAGAAAGAGAGATTGGCAAACCAGGCTACTCTTGAGAAAGAGAGATTGGCAAACCAGGCTGCTCTTGAGAAAGGGAGATTGGCAAGCCAGGCTGCTCTTCAGTCTGCTCTTCATGAGAGGGACCAGACCACGGCACGATTGATTAAGGAGGAGAGGGCCCGGAATGATGCGGGTCAACGGACCCTGTACGAGCTTTTTGTGGTAAGTTTTTTTTCACATTAGCCAAATCATGTGTGTAATGTCTGTTTCATTACTAACTAATACGACCCACTCTTCAGGGTCTGTGCGAGAAGAGCGGTCAAGTCCCTCCGCCGATGCCCGTCTTCTCTTCGATTGACACGGTGAGTTTCACTATAAACTAGTATTAATAATTGAGTGTCATCATGCTAACTAAGACATTGCAAAATATCTATTCTGCAGAATAACTTCCGGTCGGCATCGCACGACCCTTCTCCAGGTGTTTCTCCTCCTTGATGACCATTACGGTAAGTTTCCCTTCTCCTCTTTCATATTCTCCTTGCCTTAATTTCCCCAACAATCACATAATTAGCCCATTTAGCTCCAAAATGCCATAATAACCTCAAAATGGCATAAGAACCTTGGTTAGCTCATTAATATTATATACTTAGCTTGTTTTACTCTAAAATGGGATAATTAGCCCATATAGCTCCAAAAAGACATAGTTAGCTAATTGAGCTCCAAGAATAGGAGAAGAGGAGAAGAAATAGGAAAAATTAAAAGAAAGAAGAAGATGAAGAAGAAGAGAAGAAGGAGAAGGAGGAGGAGGAGGAGGAGAAGGAGGAGAAGGCCAAGGACCTTCTAGTCCTTCTCCTCCTCCTCCTCCTGCTCCTCCTTCTTCTTTATTTCTTCTTCTTCTTCTTCTCCTCCTCTTTCTTCTCCTCTTTCATATTCTACTTGCCTCAATTTCCCCAACAATGACATAATTAGCCCATTTAGGTCCAAAATGCCATAATAACCTCAAAATGGCATAAGAACCTTGGTTAGCTCATTAATATTATATACTTAGCTTGTTTTCCTCTAAAATGGGATAATTAGCCCATTTTGCTCCAAAAAGACATAGTTAGCTAACTGAGCTCCAAGAAGAGGACAAGAGGGGAAGAAATTGGAAAAATGAAAAGAAAGAAGAAGAAGAAGAAGAAGAGAAGAAGGAGATGGAGGAGGAGGACGAGGACGAGGAGAAGGAGGAGAAGGCCAAGGACCTTCTAGTCCTTCTCCTCCTCCTCCTCCTTCTCCTCCTTCTTCTTTATTTCTTCTTCTTCTCCTCCTCCTCCTCTTTCTTCTCCTCTTTCATATTTTCCTTGCCTTAAATTCCCCAACAATGACATAATTAGCCCATTTAGCTCCAAAAAGATATTATAAGCTCAAAATGGCATAAGAACCTTGGTTAGCTCATTAATATTATATACTTGGCTTGTTTTCCTCTAAAATGGGATAATTAGCCCATTTAGCTCCAAAAGACATAGTTAGCTAATTTAGATCCAAAAGAGGAGAAGAGGAGAAATGAAAAGGAAGAACAAAAAGAAGAAGAGAAAGAGAAGAGAAGGAGCAGGAGAAGAAGGAGGAGGAGAAGAAGGAGAAGGAGGAGAAGGCCAAGGACCTTCTAGTCCTTCTCCTCCTCCTCCTCCTTCTCCTCCTTCTTTATTTCTTCATCTTCTCCTCCTCCTCCTCTTTCCTCTCCTCTTTCATATTCTCCTTGCCTTAATTTCCCCAACAATGATATAATTAGCCCATTTAGCTCCAAAATGCCATAATAACCTCAAAATGGCATAAGAACCTTGGTTAGCTCATTAATATTATATACTTAGCTTGTTTTCCTCTCAAATGAGATAATTAGCCCATTTAGCTCCAAAAAGACATAGTTAGCTAATTTAGCTCCAAGAAGAGGAGAAGAGGAGAAGAAATAGGAAAAATGAAAAGAAAGAAGAAGAAGAAGAAGAGAAGAAGGAGGAGGAGAAGGAGGAGAAGGCCAAGGACCTTCTAGCCCTTCTCCTCCTTCTTCTTTATTTCTTCTTCTTTTCTTCTCCTCCTATTTCTTCTCCTCTTTCATATTCTCCTTGCCTTAATTTCCCCAACAATGACATAATTAGCCAATTTAGCTCCAAAAATACATTATAAGCTCAAAATGGCATAAGAACCTTGGTTAGCTCATTAATATTATATACTTAGCTTGTTTTTCTCTATAATGACATAATTAGCCCATTTAGCTCCAAAAAGACATAGTTAGCTACTTTAGCTCCAAGAAGAGGAGAAGAGGAGAAATGAAAAGGAATAACAAAAAGAAGAAGAGAAAGAGAAGAGAAGGAGAAGGAGAAGAAGGAGGAGGAGAAGAAGAAGAGAAGAAGGAGAAGGAGGAGAAGGAGCCCTCCTTATTCTCCTTCTCCTTCCCTCCTTCTTCTCCTCTTCTTCTTCAATTTAGCTTATTTTCCCCAACAAAGACATACTTAGCCAATTATCATCC
The DNA here is from genome assembly GCF_904849725.1 of Hordeum vulgare subsp. vulgare. Classification (NCBI taxonomy): domain Eukaryota; kingdom Viridiplantae; phylum Streptophyta; class Magnoliopsida; order Poales; family Poaceae; genus Hordeum; species Hordeum vulgare. The sequence continues at coordinate 194,408,995 of NC_058522.1, forward strand.
AAAATGACATAATTAGCTTAGTTAGGTAAAAACATCATAAGAACCTTGGTTAGCTCAATAAAATGATTAATTAAGCTCCTAAAAGACATAATAAGCTCAAAATGGCATAAGAACCTTGGTTAGCTCATTAATATTATATACTTAGCTTGTTTTACTCTAGAATGACATAATTAGCCCATTTAGGTGCAAAAAGACATAGTTAGCTAATTTAGCTCCAAGAAGAGGAGAAGAGGAGAAATGAAAAGAAGGAAGAAGAAGAAGAAGAGAAGAAGAAGATAAGGAGAATGAGAAGGAGAAGAAGAAGAACGAGGAGGAGAAGAAGAGAAGAAGAAGGAGAAGGAGGAGAAGAAGGAGAAGGAGCCCTCCTTCTTCTCCTTCTTCTTCTCTCCTCCTTCTTCTCCTTCTTCTTCTCTTCTTCTTTTTTCTTCTTCTCCTCCTCCTTATCTTTATACTTCCCCTCCTCCTCCTCCTCCTCCTCCTTCTTGTTTTTATTTTCCTTGTTATCTTCTTGCTTCTTCTCTTTCTTCTTCAATTTAGCTTATTTGTCATATATATGTTGTTGTTGTTCTTTTACTCACTTTCTTATTCCCATTTTGCAGATTGGATGTACTACATGCATGGAAGCTGGCATTGAGGGAGTGCTTTAGTTCTAGTTTTCATTTGAGTCGATGAACAATGTGGAATTATATGTCTATGTATATATGGATGAACAGTATATTTGGAACTATATGTATATATGTTGTGACCTATATATGTGCTATGAATATGGATGAAACTTTGTGCGATGAATATGTGTTGTGACCTATATATGTGCTATGAATTATATGTGCTATGTATATGTATATGAGTTGTGACCTATATATGTGCTATGTATATGTATATGTGTTGTGAAATAAACAAAAAAAATTGTGACAATATGGGCTCTTTGCCGTCTGCCAGCAGATGGCAAAGGCCTTTGCCATCAGCGGACCGACAGCAAAGGTGCCACGTGGCGCCCAGCTGTGCAACCTGGGCAGCAGCAGCTGGCCATATAATATATTTGTCATCTGCTTCCAGGGGGGCAGACGGCAAAGAAGAGGGCACAGAGGAAGGGAGAGGAGGGGTAGGCAGACGGCAAAGAGTGGAGGGGGGAGGAGGTGGAGGCAGACGGCAAAGAAGAGGGGGAGACAGACGACAAAGAAGAGGGGGAGGTAGACGGCAAAGCCTCCGTTAGCCCCTAACGGAGGCAATGCCTGTCGGCTGCCGTCTCGACATATTTGCCGACTGCTCTTATGAAAAGCTGACGACAAAGCTCTTTGTTGTCCGCTTTGGTGAGGCAGACGGCAAAGAAGATACAACGCCGTCATAGGCTGACGCAGAAACTTTGCCGACATTGGGATTCTTTGCCGTCTGTAATTTACTCTTTGCTGTCGGTGGTTTACTCTTTGCCGTCTATGATGGCAGACGGCAAAGAAGCTAATTCCTATCGTGCTACTTATGGTTTGAGCACTAACGACGACGATACTTGATTCTATCGCCTTATGCCTAGCTAAGGGCGTTAAACAATAGCGCTTGTTGGGAGGCAACCCAATGAATTTATCTTTGCTTTTTGCTTTCCATTTTGTTGTGTCGACACCATCATAATTTTGTTATGATTATGTTTTTATGTTTCTTTTTGTGTTTGTGCCAAGTAGAACCTTTATGATCAGTTTTGGTGATGGTTGCTTGATCAAGCTGAAAAAAACAGAAACTTTGCGCTCAGGAAATTATTTTTAATTCCTGTCCAAAAAGATATTTTGAGTTGATTCTTTTTGCTTCTGGTTTATATGCAAATTTCCCTAATTGTCATAATGTTTCAGAATTTTTGGGATACTAGAGGTATACTAAGTATACAGATTGCTACAGACTGGTCTGTTTTTGACATATTCTGTTTTTGTTGTGTTGATTGCTTATTATGATGAAACTATGGTTAGTATCGGGGAGTACTAGCCATGGAAAAGTAAGAATACAGTAATATAACATCAATCTAAATAGAAATAAAGTTTACTCCAGTACCTAAAGAGTGGTGGTTTGTTTTCTTATGCTAATGATATCATGAGTTTCTGTTTAAGTTTTGTGTTGTGAAGTTTTCATGTTTTGGGTGCTGTTCTCATGGACAATAGGATAAAGAGTGGAAAGAGCTTAAGCTTGGGGATCCCAATACATCCCAAGACAAATTCAAGGACACCAAAAATCCTAAGCTTGGGTATGCCCTGGGAAGGCATCCCCTCTTTCATCTTCAATCCATCGGTAACGTTACTTGGAGCTATATTTTTATTCACCACATGATATGTGTTTTGCTTGGAGCATCGTGTATTATAGGAGTCTTTTCTTTTTGTTTTGTCACAATCATCCTTTCTGCACACCTTTTTGAGAGGGGCATGCACTCATCGTGAATTGGCTAGAATGCTCATTGTGCTTCACTTATATCTTTTGAGTTAGGCAATTTAGCTCGCATGTGCTTCACTTATATCTTTTGAGCTAGATAACTTTGCTCTACTGCTTCACTTAGATCTTTTTAGAGCACGGCGGTGTCATATTTTGAAGAAATAAAAACTCTTGATCTTCACTTATATCCTTTTTGAGAATGCTCTCTATAAGTACCTTGGTAATTGGCGTGTGCTATGAAATTAGTCCTAAATATGATAGGCATCCAAAGAGGATATAATAAAAACTTACATATTCAAGTAAATTGATTAGTAAGAGAAGTTTGATTCCTCACAATTAGTTTTGAGATATGGATATGGTAATATTAGAGATATGTTAGTAGGGTGTTGTGAACCTAGAAATACTTGTGTTGAAATTAGTGATTCATGTAGCATGCACGTATGGTGAACCGCTATGTTAGGAAGTCGGAGCATAATTGATTTATTGATTTTCATCCTTTATGTGGCGGTCGGGATCATGCGATGGTTAACACCTACCAACCCTTCCCCTAGGAGTAAGCGTTTAACACTTTGTTTCGATTACTAATAAAACTTTCGCAATAAGTATATGAGTTCTTCATGACTAATGTGAGTCCATGGTATAGATGCACTTTCACCTTCCACCATTGCTAGCCTCTCTAGTGCCGTGCAACTTTCGTCGGTGGACAAATCCACCATATACCTTCCTCGAAACAGCCACCATACCTACCTATTATGGCATTTTCATAGCCATTCCGAGATATATTGCCATGCAACTCCCACCGTTCAGTCTCATGACATGTGCTGTCACTTTCATTTTGCAATTGCATGATCGTAAGATAGCTAGCGAGATGTTGCAATGTCATACGCTAAGCTAGGTCGATGCACATCCCGATACACTGCCGGTGGCATTTCATATAGAGTCATCATTGTTCTAAGTATTGAGTTGTAAGTAAATAAAAGTGTGATGATCATCATTATTAGAGCATTGTCCCATGTGAGGAAATAAAAAAAGAGGCCAAAGATGCCCACCAAAAAAATGAAAAAAAAGAGGCCAAAGATCCCAAACAAAAAATAAATAAATGATGAGAGAAAAAGAGAGAAGGGACAATGCTACTATCTTTTTCCACACTTGTGCTTCAAAATAGCACCATGTTCTTCATGATAGAGAGTCTCTTGTTTTGTCACTTCATATACTAGTGGGAATTTTCATTATATAACTTGGCTTGTATATTCCAATGATGGGCTTCCTCAAAATTGCCCTAGGACTTCGTGAGCAAGCAAGTTGGGTGCACACCAACTAGTTTTCTTTTTGAGCTTTCACATACTTATAGCTCTAGTGCAGCCGTTGCATGGCAATCCCTAGTCAATCACATTGATATCTATTGATGGGCATCTCCATAGCCCATTGATACGCCAAGTCAATGTGACCATCTCCTCCTTTTTGCCTCACAACCTCCACCACACTCTATTCCACCTATAGTGCTATATCCATGGCTCACGCTCATGTATTGCCTGAGAGTTGAAAAAGTTTGAGAAAGTAAGAGTGCGAAAACAATTACTTGGCCAATACCGGGGTTGTGCATGAGTTAAATTCGTTGTGTGGGGATGATGGAGCATAGCCAGACTATCTGATTTTGTTGGGATAACTTTCTTTGGCCTTGTTATTTCAAAAGTTCATGATCACTTTGCTAGTATGCTTGAAGTACTATTGTTTTCATGTCAATAGTAAACTATTGTTTTCAATCTTACGGATCTGAACATTCATGCCACAAGAAAGAACAAATATGTTAGGTAGCATTCCACATCAAAAATTCAGTCTTTATCACTACCCTACTAGAGGACGAGCAGGAGTTAAGCTTGTGGATGCTTGATACGTCTCCAATGTATCTATATTTTTTTATGGTTCCATGCTATTATCTTGTCAACTTTTTTGGGACTAACCAATTAACTCAGTGCCAAGTGCCAGTTTCTGTTTTTTCCATGTTTTTGACCTTTTCTAGAGAAGAATATTAAACGGAATCCAAACGGAATAAAACCTGCGAGATGATTTTTTTTTCCATAACAGAAGATACGTAGGGGACTTGAGAACCAAGGCAGAAGACCTCGGGGGAGATCACAAGCCCCCTAGCCGCGGCCTGGGGGGCGCGCCTGGCAGGCTAGTGGGCCCCACGTGGCTCCTTTGCCCTACCTCTTTCTCCTATAAATTCTCTAAAATTCCAAAACCACCAGAGAGAGCCACAAAAATACTCTTCCGCCGCCGCGAGCTTCTCTCTCTGCAAGATCCCATCTGGGGACAGTTCTGGTGCCTTACCGGAGGGGGATTCGGACACGGAGGGCTTCTTCATCAACACCATTGCCTCTCCGATGATGCGTGAGTAGTTCACCACAGACCTTCGGGTCCATAGCTAGTAGCTAGATGGCTTCTTCTCTCTCTTGGATCTTCAATACAAGGTTCTCCATGATCTTCATGGAGATCTATCCGATGTAATCTTCTTTTGCGGTGTGTTTGTCGAGATCCGATGAATTGTGGCTTTATGATCAGATTATCTATGAATATTATTTGAGTCTCCTCTGATCTCTTATATGCATGATTTCGTATCCTTGTAATTCTCTTCGAGTTATGGGTTTTGTTTGTCCAACTTGATCTATAATTCTTGCAATGGGAGAAGTGCTTCGTTTTGGGTTCATACCGTGCAATGTCCTCACCTAGTTACAGAAGGGGTAGCGAGGCACGCATAGTGTTGTTGCCATCAAGGGTAAAAAGATGGGGTTTATATCGTATTGCATGAACCTATCCCTCTACATCATGTCATCTTGCTTAAGGCGTTACTCTGTTTGTTATGAACTCAATACACTAGATGCATGTTGGATAGATGTCGATGTGTGGTGTAATAGTAGTAGATGCAGAAAGTATCAGTCTACTTGTCTCGGACGTGATGCCTATATGTATGATCATTGCCTTAGATATCATCATGACTTTGTGCGATTCTATCAATTGCTCGACAGTAATTCGTTCACCCATCGTAATACTTGCTATCATGAGAGAAGCCTCTAGTGAACACTATGCCCCCCGGGTCTACTTCACATCATATTTTCAGATCTACAAATTTACTTTGTTGCACTTTTTACCTTCAGATCTCACCTTGCAAATAATCGTGAAGGGATTGACAACCCCTTTATAGCGTTGGGTGCAAGTTTGTTTGTTTTTGCGCACGTACATTGGTGCCTCATCTTGATACTCCTTCTGGATTGATACCTTGGTTTTCAAACTAAGGGAAATACTTATCGCTACTGTACTGCATCACCCTTTCCTCTTCAAGGGAAAAACCAACACAAGCTCAAGAGGTAGCAAACGCCGGGGCAACCTTCCAACGGTTGATGCACATCGCCCTGGGACCGTAGATCGAGAGGAACGCTCAAGCCTATGTCGACGACATAGTGGTCCAGTCAAGGCAGGCAAAAACCCCAGTGGAGGACCTGGAGGAGACCTTCGCCAACCTACGAGTGGTGAACGTGAAGCTCAACTCCAATAAGTGCGTCTTCGGGGTCCCATCAGGCAAACTTCTCGGTTTCCTGGTGTCACACCGGGGAATCGAGGCAAACCCGATGAAGGTCAATGCCAGAAAAAAGATGAGCATGCCCACAACCCTCAAGGAGATGCAGAAGTTGGCAGGATGAGTTACCTCCTTGGGTCGATTCATATCCAAGCTCAGCGCGAGGGCCCTGCCTTTCTTGAAGATCATGAAAAGAAAGGGGCCCTTCGAATGGACCATGGAGGCCGACACGAACTTTTATGAACTCAAGCAATACCTCACGAGTCCGCCGGTTATGGTGGCACCTCATGCTCGGGAGCCTCTGCTTCTGTACCTTGCTGCCACCCCCCACTCTGCCAGCGTCGCATTGGTGGTAGTAAGGGAGGAGCAAACCAGCAAGGGCTTCATGTCGGGGAATCCCAGCGGGCCCCGACCCACGGGGTCTGGGGACTCGCACGACTCGCGAACTCCAATTCCCTCGCAGGTAGAGGGATCTGAGGCTCAGACCGCAGGGTCGGGCCATGAGATGCCCGGCCCTCCTGAGGCCTTGGCACCTCCTCCGGACTAAGGGGCGCTCGAACCTCCTGAGCTCGCCAAGGAACATAAATGCCCCGAAGGGCCGCATCCTCGTCGAGCACCCGGTGTACTTCGTCAGCACGGTGCTGCGAGATGCGTGCTCGCGCTATCCCATGCAGCAGAAGCTCCTTCTAACGCTCCTCGTTGCCTCGCACAAGCAATGCCACTACTTCCAGGGGAACCCAATCAAGGTTGTCTCCGCCTACCCCTTAGAGAAGATCCTGCACAACCCAAACGCGGTGGGAAGGGTCACCGAATGGAATATCAAGCTTCAGGCCTTCAACATCGAATTCAGCACAACCAGGGTGATCAAGGGAGCGGCATTGGCGGACTTCGTGGCGGAATGGACGGACGCGCCGGACGGGGCCTGGAAGGGAGCCAATCCCTTGCCCCCGGTGAGGAGGCACCTGAGTGATGGACCAAGCACTTCGATGGAGCCTTCACGCGCAGGGGAGCCAGTTCTGGAGTCATGCTCACTTCCCCGATGGGAGACAAGCTCCACTACGCCGAACAACTCTGCTTCCAGCATGGAGAGAAGGTCTCCAACAACATAGCGGAGTACGAGGGCTTCATCGCCGGCCTCGATCCGGTGCCTCACCGTGATGGGAGACTTCCAACTTCTCGTCAACTTCTCCAACAAAGAGTACACACCCAAGGACGAGCACATGGAGGCGTATCTGCAAGAGGTACGTAAGATTGAGAAATGTTTTCACGGCCTAGAGCTACAGCACGTCCCGCGCGGCGAGAACAAGGAGGCGGACGACATCGCCAAAAGAGCTTCGCATCGTGAGGCTCAAGAGACAGGTGTCTTCGAGGAACGCCTCTTCAAGCCTTCCGCGACACCGACACCCGAGGGCCAGGCGCCACGAGGAGAGGAGCTCCCCCAGCATCGCCCTTGGGGGCTCCGGATTGCGGTCAGCCCTCGGGGCTCGGCTGCTTAAGGCCCTGGAGGCGCAAGCTAATGATTGGATGCAGGAGCTTGGGGCGTACTTGCTCCACAGCACGTTTTCGGAGAAGGAGGAAGCCGCGGAGCGCGTAGCATGACAAGCCTCGCCCTATTTCTTGCGGGACGGCCACTTGTAGCACATGCACCCTAATGACGTCGCGCTGCGGTGCATCTCCAGGGAGCAAGGGTGCGAACTACTGGCCGACATCCATAGAGGGGACTATGGGCATCACTCCTCTTCGCGCACGCTCGCAGGTAAGGCATTCATGTCAGGTTTCTATTGGACTACAGTGTTGGATGATTCCACCGAGCTGGTTCGATCTTGCTAGGCGTGCCATTTCCACGCCAAGCAGATTCACCAGCCCATGCAGGGCCTCCACACCATTTTGCTTTCCTCGCCCTTCACGGTCTGGGGACTGGACATACTGGGGCCCTTTCTGCGGGTGGCGGGCGGCTTCCGCTACCTCTATGTCGCCATCAACAAATTCACCAAGTGGACGAAGGTGGAGCCCCTGCGCACCATCCCTGCCGGGTCGACCGTCAAATTCATCAAGGGCCTCGTAAGGCGATTGGGCGTCCGCAACCGCATCATCACCGACAACGGTTCGCAGTTCACCAGCTAGCTCTTCAAGGTTTACTGTGCTAATCTAGGAACGGAGATATGCTACGCATTGGTGGCCCACTCATGGAGCAACGGCCAGGCGGAGCACGCCAACACATAGGTCCTACGAGGGCTCAAGGTGAGGAGCTTCAAGAAGAAGCTCGAAGCTTGTGGCCGGGGCTGGGTCGAAGAGCTCCGTCAGTGTTGTGGTCCATCCGAACCACCGTGACTAAGCCCACCGGTGAAACCCCATTCTTCCTTGTCTAGGAGCCGAGGCGGTCCTTCCTGATATGTCTCAACATATCTACTTTTCCAAACTCTGTTACCCATATTTTGGACTCTAATTTGCATGATTTGAGTTAAACTAACCCGGACTAACGTTGTTTTCAGCACAACTGCCATGGTGTTGTTTTTGTGCAGAAATAAAAGTTCTCGGAATGACCTGGAAACTTATGAGGATTTTTTATGGAATATATAAAAAATATCAGAGAAAGAATCAACTGAATTTTTCTGCCAGTGGACCACGAGCCCTGCAGGCGCGCCTAGTAGGCTCGTGGGGCCCACGTGACTCCTCCGACTTCATCTCCAACTCCATATAACCTCTCTCGCCCAGAAAAAATAGGAGAGAAGAGTTCATCGCGTTTCACGATACGGAGCCGCCGCCACCGCCTGTTCTTCCTCGGGAAGGCAGATCTGGAGTCCGTTCTGGGCTCTGGAGAGGAGAAATCGACGCCGTTGTCATCATCAACCATCCTCCATCGCCAATTCAATCTCCATCGTTCGGGAGTAATGTTATCGTAGGCTTGCTGGATGGTGATGGGTTGGATGAGATCTATCATGTAATCGAGTTAGTTTTGATGGGGTTTGATCCCTAGTATCCACTATGTTCTAAGATTGATGTTGCTACTACTTTGCTATGCTTAATGCTTGTCACTAGGGCCCGAGTGCCATGATTTCAGATCTGAACCTATTATGTTTTCATCAATATATGTGTGTTCTTGATCCTATCTTGCAAGTTGTAGTCACCTACTATGTGTTATGACCCGGCAACCTCGGAGTGACAATAGCCGGAACCACTCCCGGAGATGACCATAGTATGAGGATCCCATGTATTCACCAGGTGCTAATGCTTTGTCCAGTTCTCTATTAAAAGGAGACCTTAATATCCCTTAGTTTCCATTAGGACCCCGCTGCCACGGGAGGGTAGGACAGAAGATGTCATGCAAGTTCTTTTCCATAAGCTCGTATGACTAAATACGGAATACATGGCTACATTACATTGACGAACTGGAGCTAGTTACATATCACCCTATGTTATAACTGTTACATGATGAATGCCATCCGACATAATTATCCATCACCGATCCAATGCCTACGAGCTTTTCCTATACTGGTCCTTGCTAAGTTACTTTATAGCTACTGTTGTCACACTTGCTATACAAATTACTACTGCTACTGTTACCGCTACTATCGTTACTATCATACTACTTTGCTACTAAAACTTTGCTGCAGAAACTAAGTCTTTCAGGTGTGGTTGAATTGACAACTGAACTTCTAATACTCGAGAGTATTCTTTGGCTCCCCTTGTTTCGAATCAATAAATTTGGGTTGAATACTCTACCCTCGAAAACTGTTGCGATCCCCTATACTTATGGGTTATCACTTTCCGACGAGATCAAGCACCGGTCCCCGCGGGTCATGGCATTCGATGAGGAGCGTCAGGAGGCTACGCGGCGGACGGACCTCGTGCTTGGGGAGGAGGCCACCTCCGGGCCTCACTCCGAGCCGCGAGGTACTAGCAGGCCTTGCGGCGCAACATCCGCTCCAGGACCCTTGAAGTCGGCGACGTCATCTTAAGGCGGGTTCAATCCAGGGAGGGCTTGCATAAGCTCTCGCACATGTGGGAGGGCCCGTTCAGGGTCGCCCATGTCTCCAGGCCTGGCACCGTGCGCCTGGAGACTCAGGACGGATTTCCCATCTAGAACGCGCGGAACATCCAACATCTCCAGAAATTCTACTCGTAACGCCTCTGCATCGACTCTGCACAGACTCTGCATCGTCCTTCAATTCTTACGGAACCTACTTCATCCCATGACACTCTCACGTAAAAACGAGCCGAGGTTGTATACGTCCAGCCCCCCCCCCCCCCCCCCCGAGGACGCAGAAGGAGTCCACCCCACGCCTAGTGGAAAACATATGCTCCGCGCTGGGTACAGATGGAGGCAATCAACACAGTCCACCAATGACTGCCAGAATCAGGCGCCTATTCCTAGGGTGTAGGGACACTCCCAAAGCCAAAGCATCCTCATGACCTCCCAGATACACCCCCACCGTGACACTCTCACATAATAACAAGCCAATGCCGTATATGCCCAGGGCCCCGCGAGGACGTGGAGACGTTCCATCCCACGTCTAGTGGAAGCCCTATGCTCCACTCCGGGGGGAGACGGAGGCGGTGAATAGATTAGGCGCCGGACGCGACTTTCATTTTCTTTTTCTGGCTTGGATTTGTTGATGTTTAAGAAATCAAACTCGGGCCCTTTCCAAATGAAATCTTTATGAAAACATGTTTTCTTGGTCGTACTTCAGGCACACTCTTTTCCTCTGAGTTGAGCATTCCCCCGCTCCCCTCCCCCGCTCGTACCCCACGAGCGGGGGCTGGGGACACGGTGCTGACACCTCGCCAAGGCCATGGCGCCCGGACCCTCGCGTGGCACTCACGGACGAGTCAGCAGCCTCATGCCACCTGATACTCGCTCAAGAGTCCCATTCACGGATCGGCGCACCATCCTGGAGGGGGAACAAAATTTGGTCTTTTCTTACAACTGTTGTTTCTCTTGGAACGGCTTGAGCGCCTAAGGGGGCTCCTGAGCATCGCGCCTCAGGAGCCTCACCGGTCACAAAGCCACTTGGCCATCCTAGTGCCGTCCTCGGTTGGTATTAGGGGAGTCAGGGCCTCACCCCATGAGGGACGACCTTGGTAATGGATCGCACCTCACGACGACAGGGAAATGTGCGGGACCAGGACCTGCCGACGCAGAGCTTCCTGAATGCAAACTAGCATCTCCGAAAATCAAAACCTTCAAAACCAGAAAGAAGAATCCTAGGGGGCCTCTTCAACATCTAAGGAGGCTATTAAGCATCGCGCCTCAGGAGCCTTACCGGTCGCATAGCCACTTGTCCACCTTGGTGCCGTCCAAACACATTCGGTCAGTGTTAGGGAGGTTGGGGCATGGCCCCCTGAAGAACAACATTGGTAACGGGTCGCGCCTCACGGCGGCAGGGAAATGTGCGGGACTGGGACCTCCCGACATAGAGCCGCTTGAATGTCTAAGGGGTTTCCTGAGCATCGCGCCTCAAGAGCCTTACCGGTCGCAAAGCCACTTGGCCACCCTAGTGACGTCCAGACACATTCGGTCAGCATCAGGGGTGTCAGGGCCTTGCCCCGTGAGGAACGAGCTTGGTAACGGGTCGCGCCTCACGGCGGCAGGGAAATGTGTGGGACTGGGCCTGCTGACATAGAGCATCGACCCACTTCACACGCAACGAGGGAAACCAACTGAGGGGCAAGCCCCTCAGGCTCCATAAACACGCCTCTCAACCAAAGAGGTTCACTGCAAGCACACGAGCTAAGTATCCAAACCGATTAGATGCAAGAGTACTAACAAAAGGGGCGGTCGCCCAAACCCATTACATGCCTGAAGGGCCTACCGTTGTTGTCATGGACGCAGGATCAGGAGTAAGGAGGAGAGAGCTAGCGATGAAGGTCCCAGAGGGAGGTTGCCGCCGCACGCGTTTGACGCCCGTGCGCCAGCGCCTAGTCTGTGTCCGTGTCCTCCTCCTCCTTCACGGGAGCAGACGGGCGGCGCCGCGCTTGGGGGATTTCCCGCATGTTTCGGGCGCGGCGGCGAGGCGGCTCGTCACACTTGTTGTCGCTGCTGCCGCTCAGGCTCCCTCCGGAGGTGGTGTCACTACTACCGAAGGCGCATCGGACACCGCTGGAGGCGGGCCCATCAACAGGATCGCTGCGGCTGGCGACCTCCGGGAAGCAACTCAGACGCTCGCCCTCGCCCTCGAAGATCTTGACGAAGAGCGTTGCTTCCCCGTCAAACTTGAAGTGGAGGTCGTGCCTCCCCATTGGGCCTCGAGCGTAGGCAAACGCCTGCCACCCGCGGTTCAGGTACAATTACCCGCGGGGGGTGACCTCGACCTCCACCTAGGACGCCCCGCCGTAGCAGCCGTCGGCCTGCAACCAGAGGCCTCAAAGCCCGCCGGTCAGTAGCACCTTCGCGAAGAAGCTTCAGAGCTGGAGTTAGGCAATTTCCAGCATATCCACCCATGTCACGAACTCCATCGCCGTGTGAGCTGAATGGAGCCGCGGGAGCGGCGGCCGGGTGGCCACCGCCGACCTCCCACCTCGGCCACCACAAACGCACGCGCTCATCGGCGCACCACCGATGCCGCCGATGGTGACTCCAGGGCGGGCGAAACCTTGGCCGCGCCCGCCGGAGGCCGCCACCATCGCCCCCGCATACTTCTGAGGGAAGCCGCTGCCCCTGTTGGATGGCGGGGCGGTGTGACATTCCCTAGAAGCCTTCCCCTTCTCTACAGCGGAGAACTTCCGCACCGACGCCATATGGACTCGAGGTAGAAGATGAACAAGACGAAGGCAATGTCGATCTTATCACCCTCGCCATGTTAAATATACAACCAAGGGCAGGCCGGTACCCCTCCGCATACTTGGGCCCACGTAGTTCATGAGGAAGCGTGCACACGTGGCATGCAAAGAGGAGGCGTCTCCAAGGAGCAATGATGGCTGGCGTAGCTCCCGGATGCGCATCAGTTTGACCAGGCGCATCTCCGAGCGCCTGGGAACTGGTAGTGTAGCCGCATGGCTGCGCAACGCATGTGAGGCCTGGTCCGCAGGCATTTAGGGCCCGCCAAGCTTCAGGCCGCTCCAAAGGCTTCGCCAAGAAGCCAGACCAGGCGCGCCTTGGGCCCCATGGCTACTGTCGGCGTTCTGGGAATAGGGGTACCTAGACGTGCTTGCCTGTGGCCGAGGGTTGGCCCACTTCATCAAGCAAACTGGCGGGTCTAGCACCACCCAAGACAAGGCCCTCGCGAGGAGGAACATCATCAAGACCCGTAGGGGGCCTCCCCAGGACCCCTCCGGAGCGGTGGGTATTCCGAGGCGAGGCCCGGCCTCAGGAGTCAAGGATGGCATAGAGGAAGGACAGGTGAGCAGCGGACAACACGGCGATGCAGTTTCCCCTTTAGTGCAAAGGGGGCTTGGACGTACCGGGGTTCCGAGGGCATCTCCCAAAGGTTTCCATTCTGGTGCAACAAGGCCATCGCCGCCCGCCAGTAGGGCAGACATCACCGATGGGCCCGCTCCTGCAGCGTTGGCAGCCACTTTGCAGGCGAAGACCACCTTTGGGCAGGGGAGCGTGTTCACCTGTTCCCCTTCAAAATTGGCCATTGTGGGATCCCTTCCCACCGAAGCGATAAGGGAAGAGTACCGGGGCCGCCACTATATATAGAGGATAGGTTGCTCCGTAGAGAGGGAGAGATCCATTTCATTCACCCACTAGCACCACGCAGAGCCACCCAGCCTCCGGAGTCTCGTGAGCACTGTACTAGTACATCGACTAACCTCCAAGAGAGGCAATTCACCAAAGCAGGAGTAGGATATTACGCTTCCCAGCGGCCCGAACCTGGGTAAACTGGAGCGTCCTATGTCTACCTCACCATCGAGTGAGTCCCCTGCCTTGTCCATCAAGTAGCGAGTAGGGCGAATCCAAGTCACAGAAGGCCTCCATGTCCACCCCTGGTTTCGAATCCCTAGGGTTTTGCGGAGCCCGAAATCTGACACTAGGCTCTGCATCGGCAGGGCACGCCCCGCGCGTAACTCCCCGCGATTGAACCGACCGGGAACCAAGGACGGCCCAAAGGGGGAAGGGGCTACGGGTGCAGTTAGGCCCTTGAGTCGCAATGCTCGCCCCCCCCCTTGACGTACGAGCGGCTCCATACCTCCAGTTGTGTGTCCCCGCATTGGGCATGGGAGTAGTCGTAGGTGGACTCGGTTGGTTTCCTGGCCTGCTGCGGGCCTAGTAATTGGTGGACTGTGTTGATTTCCTAGCCAGCTGTGGGCTTAGTAAATGGTGGACTGTGTTGATTTCCTCCGTCTTCTCCCCAGCGTGGAGCATAGGGCTGCCACTAGGCATGGGATGGACCCCTCCGCGTCAGGGGTGGCGTGAACAACCTCAAGAAACTCATTAAGAATGTTGGTGCGACCAGCCTCAGGAGGACCCCTGGCGCGAACAGATTCGGGACGACCGCTGGCGCGACAACCCTTAGGAGCAGCAACGACGCGGTGAACCTCCTAAGGCTCGCCCTCGTGAGGCTGGGCTGCCCCCGCTGCCTCCGCCACGTAGAAGGAGGGACGAAGACAGGTAGGACGATGGGGCTGAGGGCTTCCAGGAGGTGAGTGCGGTGGCTTCCATCCTGGGTGGCGCCCAGACCCCAGCCTCCAACCACGCCTCCAAGCAGTTTGCGGGGAGGTGAATGCTGCCTTCCCGAAGCCTGAAGCGATGCGCCCCCTCAACTGGTCCCAAACCACCATCACCTTCGACCCAAGTGACCAGCTCAAGTGCTCGTTCATGGTTGGCAAACTCCCCATGATGTCCACCCCAACCATCAGCAACGTCCTCGTCACCAAGACCCTTATTGACAGCGGAGCAGGTCCCAACGTCCTCTCTCTCGAGACCTTCGAGAAACTCCAGCTGCGGTATGAACAGGTCATGCCAACCAAGCCTTTCTCAGGAGTCACGGAGGGGTCCACCGTGCCCATCGGGCAGGTGCATCTTCCAGTCACCTTCTGCGAGCGCAAGAACTACCACACTGAGATCATGGTCTTCGACGTCGCACATATCCATCTGCCGTACAACGCGATCCTTGTGTACCCGACTCTCGCCAAGTTCATGGCAGTGACTGACCATGGCTACAATGTCCTAAAGATGCCAGGGAGCAGCGGCGCCATCACCATCGCCTGCGAAGAGAAGGATGTCGTCTGTACACTCGAGCACGCCTACCGCTCAGTAGCGGCGGAGCCTCGGACGACGAAGAAGACGAGCTGACTCACGAGGACCCATGCAAGAAGAAGAAGGAGCTCCTCCCCACGGATCGCCCTGGGGCTTCGGGCCCCGTGCCGGGGAACAGGGCCATGCTCCCATCGCATAGGAAGGTACACTCGGAACCCCCTTGGGTCAGGGCTGGGGGCTCCCATCGGGGAGGTTTCAGGCCTGAAAAGTGCGGCGAGGGTGGCACTCGAGCAGAATACGAGGGCGAGCTACGGCGCGGGTCCGACCAGCTCCCGTGAGTCCGTCATCAGAGCAATCTGAGAACTTCGAGAGGCCCAGGCCGTGCAAGGCGGGGACTCTCCTGCACCACCAATCGCAGTCGCCGTCGTCGGCACGGTCGACCGGCCCCGCATCTGCATCAACGCTCTCGGAACCGATAGAGTTGCGGTTCGAGGGCCCCTCCTGCCCGCGCTGACTGACCATTGGTGGGTGTACTTGTGCACCGACGCCCTCATGCCCTTCGAGCTGGGGGATGCGGCTGCCACCTACCGATGGCTCCAGCGGGCCATGCTCATGCCTAGCCTACTAGGGCGTGGCGAGGAAGAGGAGGAGATGCTCGGGCCGACCGAAGGCCCTAAGCCTTGGGAGATGGCGGCCCTGTGAGGGTCGCGACCATGGAAGCACGAGATTGGGCGACGACGGCGCCTTCGGCACTCCAGCGGCATGGCCGCCAGGTGACTTTTTTTTGGTTGCTGCCAGGTAACTTTTTGGCTCACCCGTACCTCGCGCGCCAAATGTCGGTTTTCGGGCTCCGCAAAACCCTAAAGATTCGAACTCTGGGGCATGTACGAAGATCTCTCACTGGCTCGCCTCACCTAGATTGCTACTCGCTGAGAACGTCAAGGAACTCACTCGATGGTGAGGAAGACACATACCACGGCGGTTTACCCAGGTTCGGGCCGCTGGGAAGCGTAATACCCTTCTCCTGCTATGGTGGATGAACTAGTACAATATTTGAGGTCCTCCGGAGGCCGGATGGCCTTTGCATGGCATCAATGGGTAAATCAATGGATCTCCCCCTCTCTACGGAGCAACCTATCCTCTATATATAGTGGCGGCCCCGGTCCTCTACCCTTATCGTTTCGGCGGGAAGGGATCCCACAACGGCCAATTTTGAAGGGGAACAGGGGAACATCCTCCCCTACCCAAAGGTGGTATTCGCCTACAAAGTGGCTGCCAACATTGCAGGAATGGGCCCGGGGGTGACGTCTGCCCTACTGGTGGGCGGTGATGGCCTTGTTTCACCAGAATGGAAACCTTTGGGGGATGCCCTCGGAACCCCGGTACGTCCATGCGCCCTTTGAACTAAAGGGGAAACTGCGCTGCCCTGCTGTCCACTACTCACATGTCCTTCCTCTACGTCATCTTTGACTCCTAAGGCCGGGTTTCGCCTCGGAATTTTCGCCGCTCCACACGGGTCCTGAGGAGGCCCCCTACGGATCTTGATGCTGCTCCTCCTCATGAGGCCTGGCTCCTCGCGAGGGGCTTGTCTTGGGTTGTGTCGGACCCGTCGATTTGCTTGATGAAGTGGGCCAACCATGGGCCATAGGCACGCACGTCTGGGTACCCCCATGCCCAGAACGCTGATCGTAGCCCCCTAGTCCAAGGCATGCATGGGCTGGCTTCTTGGCGAAGCCTTGGGGGGTAGCCTGAAGCGTCGCGGGCCCTAAATGCCTGTGGACCAGGCCTCATATGCGTCGTGCAGCCATATGGCTACACTCCCAGTTCCCGAGGTGCTCGGAGACGTGCCTGGTCAAACTGATGGGACATCTGGGCGCTGCGCAAGCCATCATTGCTCCTTCGAGACACCTCCTCTTTGCACGCTACGTGGGCGCGCTTCCTCATGAACTACATGGGCCCAAGGACACGGAGGGGCACCAGCCTGCCCTTGGCTATATATTTAACCTAGCGAGGGTGATAAGGTCCACATTTCCTTTGTCTTCTTCATCTTCTGCTTCAACCCCTACACCCTCTCAGCATGGCGCCGGGGAGGAGGTTCTCCACTTCAGAGAAGGGGAAGGCTTCCAGGGAAGGTCTCGCCACTTTGCCATCCAAGACGGGCCGCGGCCGCCCTCGGAAGTACGCGGCAGCGTCGGTGGCATCCTCAGGCGGGTGCGGTCGTGGTTCCGCCCGCCATGGAGTCAGCATCGGCGGTGTCGGTGGTGCGCCTGTGAGCGTGAACATGCGCGGTAGCCGAGGTGAGAGGTCGGTGGTGGCCACCCGGCAGCCGCGCCCGCGGCTCCGTTCAGCTCACACTACGATGGAGTTCGTGACATGGGTGGATATGCCAGAAATTGCCTAGCTTCTTCGTGAAGGCGCTGCCGACCGGTGGGCTCCCAGGCCTCCGGTTGCAGGCCAACGGCTGCTGCGGCGGGGCGTCCTGGGTGGAGGTCGAGGTCACCCCCCGCGGCTACGTGTACCTGAACCGCGGGCGGTGGGTATTCGCCCGCGCTTGAGGCCTGAAGGGGAGGCGCTACCTCCACTTCAAGTTTGATGGGGAAGCGACGCTCTTCGTCAAGATCTTCGGGGGCGAGGGCGAGCGTCTGAGTTAATGCCCGGAGGACGCCGGCTGCGGCGATCCTGTAGATGGGCCCGCCTCCGGCGGTGTGCACCACACCTCCGGTAGTAGCGACACCACCTCCGGAGGGAGCCCGAGCGGCAGCAGCGACAACAGATATGAAGAGACGCGTAACCGCCGAGCCCGAACCATGCCGGAGAGCCCCCAAGCACGGTGCCGCCCATCTGCTCACATGAAGGAGGAGGAGGACACGGACTAGGCGCCGGCGTGCAGGCGTCGGATGCCTGCGGCGGCCGCCTCCCTCTGGGACCTTCATCGCTAGCTGTCTCCTCCTTACTCCTGATCATGCGTCCATGAAAACAAGGGTAGGCCCTTCGGGCATGTAATGGATTTGGGCGACCGCCCCTTTTGTTAGTACTGTTGCATTATAATCGGTTTGAATACTTAGCTCGGTGTGCTTGCAGTGAACTTCTTTGGTTGAGAGGCGTGTTTATGGCGCCCAAGGGGCTTGTCGCTCGGTTGGCTTCTCCTCATTGCGGGTGAAGTGGGTCAATGCTCTATGTCATCAGGCCCCAGTCCCGCACATTTCCCTGTCGCCATGAGGCACAACCCGTTACCAAGGTCGTTCCTGACGAGGCAAGGCCCTGACACCCATGATACCAACCGAATGTGCCTGGATGGCACCAGGGTGGCAAGTGGCTTTGCGACTGGTAAGGCTCTTTAGGCGTGATGCTCAGGAGCCCCCATAGACATTCAAGAGGATCTACGTCGACAGGTCCCAGTCCTACACATTTGCCTGCCGTCGTGAGGCGTGACCCGTTACTAAGGTCGTTCCTCACGGGGCCAGGCCCTGACGTCCCTGACACCGACCGAGTATGCTTGGACGGCACCAAGGTGACCAAGTGGCATTGCGACCAGTAAGGCTCCTAAGGCGCAATGCTCAGGAGCCCCCTTAGATGTTCAAGAGCCCCCTTAGATGTTCAAGAGCCCCCTTAGATGTTAATCCCTATTCCGCGTCATACGGGGGGTCGTACCTCCGCGAACCTTGTGGTAATTATTTCAAATTTTGATTACTATAAAAAAGCCTAGGGGCTTGTAACGAGCCCCCGAATTAAAGCTCCTAAGGCTAACTCGAAGTGATAAAACCGCACGATCTGATTTCCTTGTTTCCTTCATGCACTACCACCTTCTGGCACCGATGCATCGGCTAAGGGTTAAAGTACAAAGGTCGAAACACCTCGAGTAGTCTTTACCTGGGTCTGAAGCCGACGACCGGTCGCTTTTGGACTAAAATGGCCAACACAGGAGTCAAAATAATTCAAAGTGCAATTCACTTGGGACAAGTTATAACATACAAATTGTTCTAAAGCACACTATAACACATTCATTCAAAAATTACATCTTTCAAGCACTAAGCCTCGATAACCCGAGCACCCTCCATCGCGGTAGAGTAATATAGCTCGGGACGCGTGTGCTCCTTTCCAGATGGTGGAGAATTGGTTGCCATATTCAGAGGCTTCACCCCCGGAATTGCACCATGGTCCTCGCAAACGCCATCCGAGCCCCTTCTTTGCAGACGGAGTGCTTCAGGACATCGATCCCGGGCACGACATCGACCAATTTCTGCACTAAGCCGAAGTAGCTGCTCGAAAGAGGCTCGGTAGGCCATAGCTGGACACAGAGATCCTTCATGGCCGGCTCCGCCATCCTATGCAGCTCCATGAGCTGTGTCATGTGATAGTTGAGACTAGGATTAGGCTCGGGAGTCTGAAACTACGCCCAGAAATGCCTCCGCTCAACATCCCCATCATGGGCCGAGTAGTGCTTGGTCGCTTATGCCACACTCCGCGGGAGATCCGTGAAGGCGCCCGAGAAACGCCATATCCGTGTAATAAAGGCATACATGTTTCCACCAAAGGCACATTGCAATAAGTATGGCTTACCATTTACCATCAGCTTGGCCTAGCGCACCTCTTCTTCAAAAAAAAAACAGGTCCACCCGCTCCTATTTGAGCTCGGTGGACAGCTTGGAGAGCTAGGTCATCTACTCCCTGGATTTTTGCTCCAAGGCTTCATATTTACAGCTGGCCTCTTGCAGCTCCTATTGAATCTCTGCCACCCGGGCCTCATGCTTGCTGCTATCAACCTTGAGGAAGCTCAGCTCGACACCTACCTGTTCTGCCGCCACCTTGTGGGCTCGGGCCTCCTGCTTAGCCTTTTCCAATTTTGCCTTGAGCTTTTCAAACTCTTTGTCCTGGGCTACTGACCAAATTGACATCATGGGGTCAGATATTAAAAGCCAGGCTAGCCCTTTTCTACAAAGGACAATAAATTTTCTACATCACTTATTTAAACTTACCCTGCTTTTCATCGAGCATGTCATTTACACGGATGAGCTCGTCGTCAGAAACTTTGAGTTTTCGGTTTAGCTCAGAAATCTCACGAGCATTGCCATCACCAGTAGAGGAGGAGGCCTGCGAGGCGAAATTATGAATTAAAAGGACTCCGAGTGATCGGAAGAGGAGACACTCGGTCAGAGTTACTCCTGCGAGCCGTTATAGTTGAAAGGTCTCCAGAATATTTTTCTTTATGCTTAGGAGTTGTTTTGAGCCACGGATAAGCTTGTCAAACGTACACATGGCTTGGCGGCTGTTATACCCATAAAATCATATAAAACCTTATAAATAAACCTGAAACATTGCACGGCTTACCTTAAAGCCCGTCAGCAAGCAATTGAAGGCTTCGGTCAGTGCGCTGTTAACAGACTGAATGCTCTGCAAAACTGCACCCGTAAGGGTGTGATGTTCATCGGAGATGGATGAGCCGGACAAGTCATTCTCCATCATTGCTACCCACCCAGCCGCAACTTGCTCTGTTACAACCGGCATCGGAGGCGGCACCGAAGACTCCAGAGGAACAGGGCTTCTTGAAGATTTTTCTGGGCAAAGCTTGGAGGGAGTTAGGTTCCCCTCTCCGCTTGCCGGGAAAGAACCAACCTCGTGAGTCCTAGTGACCGACGCGTGGACCTCATTTAGGACCTCCCGTTCTTTGAAAGCCGGTGTATCAACTTCAGCCAAGACCTCCTGGTCCTCAGCGTTTAATGTACCCACCTCGACCATCACCACCTCGTCTTGGAATGGCGGGGCCTGGTGGGATATCACCTCAGCCACCTCACCTGAGGCCTGGGGAAGGGTATTGCGGGATGCATTCCAACTCTCCGCCAGCTCGGCGCACAGCGCACCCCTCTGATACCTGGTCCATTGGAAGATCTCGGACAGGACTATGACAAGAACAACTAGTTTCTCATTATTAAAATTTGGTGTAATTCCGCTAAATAAAGAATTGGATTCTGTACCTTTGGGTCGGGGGCTTGACCCTAGGGGTTCGGTGAGAAGACACCTCAAAGGCTCCAAGCAGGGCGACCTTTTTCTTGTAAGGTCTATTTGGAGCCCAAGGATGTAGCCCCTCCTCGCCCACCTCTGGCGCCTCCCTCTTCCTCGTCTGGAGAGAGTCCTTCTCTTCCTCATCTTCTGGATACTCACCTACATGGGTGGAGGAGGCATGGGTGTCCCCAGACTTGGTATTCGATGGACCCCTCGAACGGGGACCCCCCGCGGGTCTCCTTCTCATTCTCTGGCATCGTGTATGGGGCCACTACTAGCATCAAGCTTAGAAGTGGTGACAAAGGTTTCTCGGGCAGAGGAGCTGGGTCGTCTAAGTTTTTGGCTTGGTCCAGCCAATCCTGCAACGACGGTAGGAGAGATAGTAAGGCCCGCAATAAAATAAGAACTTTAAGTAAGTATAAGAGCTCGGACATACTCCAAAGGGGGGTCTCGTCATCCAAGCCGGTGGCTTCATCCTCGGCCGGCCATTTCTGACGAGGCTTGAGCAGTATCTGCCACAAGTTATCATGGGTGGTGCGATAGAACACCTGCACCACCCAGGACTAGCTGGACTTGTAGGACCACATCAGGTTATCCCGGCGCTGGCAGGGAAAGATGCAGCGATGGAGCATGACATGGAGTACATCGGTGAGCTGGATGTTTGTCGCCACCATCTCCTTGATGCGCGTTTGCAACAACTTCACATCTGAAGACGAGCCCATGTGTAGGCCTTTGTTAACCCACGAGGTTAGCCTCACAGGCGGTCTAGATCTGAAAATTTCGGGCACTGCCTAGTTTGCTTCTCATGGCTCTGTAATGTAGAACCACATCTTCTGCCAGCCCTTGATGTTGTCGATCAAGGTGTCCTCGAGCCACACCCCGCGGCAAAGCTTGCTTATGATAGTGCTATCCCACAGACAACAGCGCCAGAAGTTGACACGTTGACAGAGGCTGGGCTTGCGTTGGTTCTTCCCTTGAAGAGGAAAGGGTGATGCAGCACAGGAGCAGTAAGTATTTCCCTCAATTTGAGAACCAAGGTATCTATCCAGAAGGAGGATCTCGTCAAGTCCAGAATACCTACGCAAACACAAACAAGCTTGCACCCAACGCTTCAAAGGGGTTGTCAATCCCTTCAAGATTGTATGCAAAGTGAGATCTGAAGGCGGAAAGTGCAACGAAGTAAAAAGTGTAAGGCTGAAAATATGGTGTGGAGTAGACCCTGGGGGCCATAGTGTTCACAGGAGGCTTCTCTCAAAATAGCAAGTATTACGGTGGGTGAACAAATTATTGTCGGGCAATTGATAGAACCGCGCAAAGTCATGACGATATCTAAGACAATGATCATGCATATAGGCATCACGTCCGAGACAAGTAGACCGATACTTTCTGCATCTACTACTATTACTCGACACATAGACCGCTATCCAGCATGCATCTAGTGTATTGAGTTCATGACGAACAGAATAGCGCTTTAAGCAAGATGACATGATGTAGAGGGATAATCTCAAACCAATGATGAAAACCCCATCTTTTTACCCTTGATGGCAACAACACGATGCGTGCCTCGCTACCCCTTCTGTCACTGGGTGAGGTCACTGCACAGTATGAACCCAAAACCAAGCACTTCTCCCATTGCAAGAATCATAGATCTAGTTGGCCCGACAAAACCCACAACTCGAAGAGAATTACAAGGATATGAAATCATGCATAAGAGAGATCAGAAGAAACTCAAATAAGATTCATAGATAATCTGACCATAAATCCACAATTCATCGGATCTCGACAAACGCACCGCAAAATAAGATTACATCGGATAGATCTCCATGAAGATCATGGAGAACTTTGTATTGAAGATCCAAGAGAGAGAAGAAGGCATCTACTTACTAGCTATGGACCCGTAGGTCTATGGTGAACTACTCACGCGTCATCAGAGAGGTCATGGTGTTGATGGAGAAGCCCTCCGTGTCCGAATCCCCCCTCCGGCAGGGCACCGGGACGTGCCCCAGATGGGATCTTCCGGAGACAGAAGATTGCGGCGGCGGAAAAGTCATTGCGATGATCTCCTGATTTTTTCTGGAATTTATGGGAATATATAGGCGAAAGACCTAGGTCAGGAGACGTCCACGGGGCCCACAAGCCTGGATGGCGCGGCCCTCCTAGCCGCGGGGTGGGGTTTTGTGGGGCCCCTGGGGCTCCCCTGCCTTGGCTCCTAAGTTCTCCGATCTTCTTCCGTTCCAAAAAAATCTTTTGGGGGATTTTATTCCGTTTGGACTCCGTTTCAAAATATCCTCTGAAAGGGGTCAAAAACATGGAAAAAACAGGAACTCGCACTTGGCACTGAGTTAATAAGTTAGTCCCAAAAAATATATAAAAGGCATACAAAACATCCAAAGTTTGACAAGATAATAGCATGAAACCATCAAAAATTATAGATACTTGGAGACGTATCAGTTGGCCCCACCAGAGTTGTCGTGTTGACTGTTGACCGACTTGGGCTTGACGTTGAAGACTTTAAACCAAAGGCCGAAGTGCGGATGAAACCGCACGAAGGCCTCGAGAATAGTGACGATGGTCGAAACATGTATGACAAAGTTCGGGGGAAGATCGTGGAAATCTAACCCATAATAAAACATCAAACCCCTGACGAAGGGGTGAAGCGGGAACCCAGTCCATGGAGGAAGTGGAGGACGAACACCAACCACTCACCAGGTCTTGGTGTAGGTACCACCTGACCCTTCTCTTGTGCTCGGTGGGCGGTGTCGGTCACAAGGTAGCCATAATGCTTCAGCTCCTGGATGTCCCTGTCGAAGATGCATGACATCTCCCACTTGCCCTGAGATGACAAACCGGCCATTGATGAGCTTGGAAAATTGGGTGGCTGGAAAGGTTGGGAGATGAAATGGATCTGGGTGTTCAAGATTGGAAGGAGGGGGGTTGAGTTTGGGATGCCCGTGGCTGGCTTTGGTTCTTTTTCCCTTTTTATGGGACGTCATAAAACCAACGATTTCGGCTAACTGCACCGCTGGCTCCATCAGTTCCCGAAATGGCCGTGCCATTGAGTGTGCTTGGGCTGGCCCGGATCATTATTTGAATCCCCTTAAATGCACGACACGATCTCCTTGGTGATAGAATGTGCCCCGGGGAAAATGGCCATGAGCCATGGTTTGAGTTTTTTCGTGATTAGTTATCGCGACTTTTCATCAGAAGAATTGTCAGATAAGGGACTATTCACCTCTGGGCCTTTAAGCCTTTAGGTTTAATGACACATGTTTTAAGAACACAACATCATTGGAGCGACTAAACCAATGCCAGCCAAACATAAGAGGAAGTCTCCATGGAAGCCGATTATTCTGACTGTCCGGCTGCCGAAGACTGTGCACATTGGTGTTCAAGGCCTTCGGGGGATACTAAGGGAGTTCTGGATTAAGGGGTCCTCGGGCAGCCGGGTTATCTCTTGTGGGCCAACCATATGGTCTGCATCATTGAATATCAGATTGTGTGATAACTTCGTGATCAAGATGGAAAGGTACAAAGACTAGACGTGTACTCCAATCAAGAGGACTAATTCGGCCATTCTACCCCCGGCTAAGGTCGGTAACATGTAACCCTAGGAACCCTGGTGTCTATATAAACGAGAGGTTCTTATGCATATAGGCATGTTATCTCATCTAGGGTTTAGCTCATATGATCTCGAGGTAGATCCACTTAGTAATCATTGTTCCACATCAATATAATGAAGCAGGACATAGGGTTTTACCTCCTCACGAGGTCCAGAACCTGGGTAAATAATGTCTCCCTTTCTCTCCCGCAACCCATCGATCCAAGGTCTACTGTTGAGGACCCCCTACCCGAGATCTGTCAGTTTTGACACCGATAACAGGGTCAACTGACAACCCATTTGTTGTCAACACATGGCCCAAGAACCCAACTTCATGCAGCCAAAATTCACACTTGCTGAACTTGGAGAAAAACCTGGTGCTCGTGAAGCTTTTTCGGTATCATCCTCAAGTGTTTCTCATGCTCTTCTTCCGACTTGGAGAAGATGAGTATGTTGTTGATGAAGACAACGACAAACTTGTCTAGATAATCCATGAAGACTTTGTTCATGCGGTACATGAAATAGGATGGGGCACTGGTTAACCCAAATGATATGACCATGCACTCATATAGGCTATATTTGGTCACGAATGTCGTCTTCAGGATATCCTCGGGTCTGATCTTCAACTGGTAATACCCGGACATGAGATCGATCTTGGAGAACACCTTGTCACCATTCAGATGACCGAATAGGTCTTCAATCTTGGGGAGCGGATACTTGTTCTTGATTGTGACTTCATTGAGAGAACAATAATCAACACATAGCCTGATTGTTCAGTCCTTCTTTGTCACAAATATAACACGCGATTCCCAAGGAGAGGCGCTAGGATGGATGAATCCTTTTCCGAGCTGTTCAGCCAGTTGCTCCTTCGGTTCAGCCAACTCTTCGGATTCCATTATATATGGCTTCTTATAGATGGGTCGGGCTCTCGGCATTATCTCAACATCGAACTCATTGTCCCGATCTGGTGGCATTCCGGGCAGCTCATCGGGAAAGACATCTAGTTATTCCAAACTCCGGAAAGGCAATTAACCCGAGGGGCTCGATTGGATGTAGGGTTAGGAACGTACTTGACCTTGACTCCTTGACTATTGGTCATTGTAATAGCCCTCTTGGCAAAGTCCAACAAGACTTGATGCTTGGCCAACCAATCCATGCCAAGGATCACGTCCAAGTCTTGCAACTTCAAGATGATGAGATATGCTAAGAAGTCTACCCCTTTGATGTTGACCCCAACTCCTCTACGCCCTAGCTTGGACCTCAATACTGCACCCGGGGTTTGTACCGTCATATGACCATTCAAGAGCGTAAGCTTCAGGCCACTCTATAGTGGAAACTTTTGGGTGACAAAAGAATGCGAAGCACCACAATCCAAAAGAATTGTTGGTGCGGTTAAGTTGACAAGGAATGTACCGAGTATGACATCCGGGTCCTCCCGTACTTCCTCTGCAGAGACGTGATTCACACGACCCTTCCCATTGTTGGGCGGGTTCCATGGAGCTTGGTTCCTGGGTGGCGCTGCATGACATTGTCCCTAGTTTGGCGCATTGGGGTGTGGTATATCTGGCTTCTTGTTGGGGCACTCCCTTGAGATGTGTCCAGGCTGACCACATCCGAAGCAAGTGGCGTGCCCCAAAATTGTTGGTCTTGCCGCCATTGCTATTGTTGGGAGGGTTGTATGCTGACTTGGGGTTAACATACGGCTTAGGATGGTAGCTCGAACGAGGTGCAGGAGTCCTCGGTTGCTGAGGCTCATAGTTTGGTTTTGTTGGGGCTGATTGCCACGGACGAGTCTTCTGGTTGCTGGAAACACCGATGTTAATCATCTTGCGCTTGTGTGTGTCTTCTATAGCTTGACACTTATCTTCAAGCATGAGGGCCTTGTTCACTAGCTTGAAGAATGTTCGGTAGTCACACACAACAAGTTGATACTGCAGCAATTGCTGAAGCCCTTCCATAAAGAATTCTATCTTAGCTGTCTTAGTGATGACATCATCGTGGGCCTACCTTGATAAGAGGTTGAACTTCTATAGGTACTCCTTGACTGAGACACTTCCTTGCTTCTGCGCTAAAAACACCCGCTTCTTGATGGCCATAATCCTAGAAGGGATATGGGCAATACATTATCCTTGCTTAAAATCATCTGATGTGATAACACGCTCGCCTTGCATGACTTTGAATCCATCCCACCACGCTCTAGCGGTACCCTCGAGGCAGTGAGAGGCGTAGAGAACCTTCTCACAGTCCTCATTTCAGTTGACCAATGCAAGGAGGTCCTTGCTAGCAGTCCCCGGCAATGGCGCCAGAAGAGAGTTGCTTCCAGTTGCTCAACAATTAGCAATTGTCTTCCAACGGCCCACCAGCGTGTGGGATTGCGGCAGTTTTCGAGGGTAGAGTATTCAACCCAAATTTGTTGGTTCGACACGATGGGAGTCAAAGGATATTCTCCAGTATTAGCAGTTGAGTGGTCGGTTCAACCACACCTGAAAGATTAGTATGTGCAAGCAGGATATAAGCGGCAAAGGTAGTATGATAGCAACGGTGCCAGAAACGATCTGTTGACAAGGCAGACTATTCCTAACTGAAGTATCAATGGCGCTAGCTTGGTGTTCCTCAGGAATATCCAAGATAACATAGTCTGTTAAGATAGTGGTGTTAGCAAGCACAACAGGCACATCCTCGCAAATGCCGACATGGAAAGCAGTTGATTTGTCGGCCATTTGGTGAGAAATTTCAGTGGGTGTCAACTTATCCAGTTCAAGTCTAAGATAAAGAGAGAGAGAGAGGCATAACACTAACACCGGCTCCAAGGTCACATAAGGAAGTTCTTACATAGTTTCCTTTAATGGAGCAAGGTATAGTGGGCACTCCGGGATCACCAAGTTTCTTAGGAGTTCCACCTTTGAAAGTGTAATTAGCGAGCATGGTGGAGATCTCAAGATCTGGTATCTTCCGTTTATTAGTCACGATATATTTCATGTACTTGGCATATGGAGACATTTTGAGCATATCAATTAACCACATCTACAGAAATACGGGTCTCAACATTTCAATAAAGCGCTCAAAATCCTCATCATCCTTTTTCTTGGATGGCTTAGGAGGAAAGGATATAGGTCTCTCAACCCATGGCTCCCTTTCTTTACCATGCTTCCTAGCAGTGAAGTCACCCTTACCGTATTTCTTAGGTTGTGGGTTATCAGGATTAACCGTAGGTTCAATTTCCACATCCTTATCATTGCTAGGTTGAGCATTATTATGAACATCGGTGTCCATATTGTCACCAGGTTCACGTTCATCACCAGATTGTGTTTCTGCATCACACGCAGAAATATCATTTGGTTCTTCAGGTGTGACAGTATTTGGTGAACTGACATGTAGGTTTCTATCATCCTTCTTCTTCTTCTTAGGATCACTGGGTGTATCAGCATTAATCCCTTGAGAATCTTGATCAATTCTCTTAGGATGGCCTTCAGGATACAAAGGTTCCTGAGTCATTTTTCCTCCTCTAGTAATGACTCTGACAGAGTTGTCAATTAATTCATTGAGCAAGTCACTCTGAGCTTTAAGTACTTGTTCTACCTGAGTAGTAATCATAGAGGCATGTTTACTCAGAAGCTTCAGATCATTGACATTTCTGTCTACACAAGCACTTAAATGACTAAGCATACGAGTACTTTGTTCCAATTGTCTGCCAACATAGTCATTGAAACTCTGTTGTTTGGCAACAAAGTTGTCAAATTCATCAAAGCATAGGCTAGCAGGTTTGTCAAAATGAATATCACTCTCATTGAATCTACGCAGAGAATTCACCTCTACTACTTGTATCGGGTTATCCAGACCATGGATCTCTTTGATAGGCGGTATATTTTGGGATTCTTCAGATCTAATGCCTTTCTCTTGCATAGATTTCTTGGATTCTTGCATATCTTCGGGACTGAGGAATAGAATACCTCTTTTATTAGGAGTTGGCTTAGGAGGTGGTTCAGGAATAGTCCAAGCATTATCGTTGATCAAGATGTTATTCAGTAGGATCTCAGCTTGTTCTGCAGTTTGTTCCCTAAAAACACAACCGGCACAACTATCTAGGTGGTCTCTAGTAGCATCGGTAAGTTCGTTATAGAAGATATCAAGTATCTCGTTCTTCTTAAGAGGGTGATCAGGCAAAGCATTCTGTAGCTGGATGAGCCTCCCCCAAGCTTGTGGGAGACTCTCTTCTTTGAGTTGAACAAAGTTGTATATTTCCAGCAAGGCAGCTTGCTTCTTATGGGCAGGGAAATATTTCTCACAGAAGTAATAGACCATATCCTGGGGCCTACTCACACATCTAGGAGCAAGAGAAGTGAACCAGGCATTAGCGTCATCCTTTAGAGAGAAAGGAAACAGCTTAAGGATATAGTAGTAGCGGATCTTCTCCTCACTAGTGAAACGGGTGGCTATATTATGTAGTTTGGTAAGATGGGCTACGACCGTTTCAGACTCATAACCATGGAAAGGATCAGATTCGACTAGAGAGATTATCTCAGGGTCGACACAGAATTCATAATCCTCATCGGTGATAAAGATAGGTGAAGTGGCAAACTTCGGGTCGTATTTCATCCTAGCTTTCAGAGATTTTTCCTTCCACTTGAGAAGTAATTTCTCAGCGTCATAGGCATCCTTACACGCAAGAAAATCCTCAGCTATCTCTCCCTCCATAACATAACCCTCAGGTATATCAGGCAATTCATATCTAGGAGAGCTAGATCTAGAAGGAGCAAAAGTATCGGCAGTTTCAGAAGCATCACGAGCATTGGCAGTAACTCTAGCAATATGAGCATCAAGGAATACCCCTAGTGGCATATCAAGCAAAGTAGTATCTCTAGCAGTATCAAGCATAGCATCATCAGGCAAAATAGCATCTCTAGCATCATCAGGCAAAGCAGTATCAAGAATAGCATCATGGATAGCAGTATCAGGCATAGCATCTCTGGCAGTATCAGGCATAGCATCTCTACCAGTATCACGCATAGCATCTCTAGCAGTATCAGGCATAGCATCTCTAGCAGTATCAAGCATAGTAGCATCATAAGCATCATCAAGCACAGGCGACATATCAAGATTTCTAGCAGGAGGTGGTGTCGCAAACTTACTCATAACTAAAGGTGAATCAAGTGCAGAGCTAGATGGCAGTTCCTTAACTCCCCTCGTAGTTGAGGGCAAGACTTTGGTTCTTCGATCTTTTAGATTCTTCATAGTGATCAGCAGATATAAATCCCAAGTGACTCAGAGAATATAAATATCCCTCCCCAGAAACGGCGCCAGAAAAGTGCTGCTAGCAGTCCCCGGCAATGGCGCCAGAACAGAGCTGCTTCCAGTTGATCAACAATTAGCAATTGTCTTGCAATGGCCCACCAGCGTGTGAGATCGCGGCAGTTTTCGAGGGTAGAGTATTCAACCCAAATTTGTTGGTTCGACACGATGGGACTGAAAGGATATTCTCTAGTATTAGCAGTTGAGTGGTCGGTTCAACCACACCTGAAAGATTAGTATCTGCAAGCAGGATATAAGCAGCAAAGGTAGTATGATAGCAACGGTGCCAGAAACGATCTGTTGACAAGGCAGACTATTCCTAACGTAAGTATCAATGGCGCCCGAAAAGTATTGTAGCAGGTAGTAGTAGTGTAACGAGTGACAATAGTGGCAAGGAACAGCAATAGTGACAGCAGTAGCAAGTAGCAATAGTAGAAAGTAACAGCAACAACAAGTAACAGTAGTAGCAACAGTTGTGGCAGCAGCAGGAGGACAAAGCAAGTAACAGTAGCAGCAAGTAACAGTAGTAGCAACAGTAGTAACAGAAGGAGAGCAAACCAAGTAACAGCAGCAACAAGTAACAATAGCAGTGGGACAAACTCGTAGGCAATGTATCGGTGATTTGTCGGATGACATCCATCATGCAACAGTTATAACACGAAGAGATATGTGACTAGCTCCCATTCGTCAATGTGATGTAGGCATGCATTCTGTGCGTAGTCATACGTGCTTAGGGAAAAGAACTTGGATGACATCTATTATCCATCCCTCCCGTGGCAGCGGGGTCCAAATGGATACTACGGGATATTAAGGTTCTCCTTTTAATAAAGAATCGGACCAACGCATTAGCACTTGGTGAACACATGAACTCCTCAAACTATGGTCATCACCGGGAGTGGTTCCGGTTATTGTCAGTCCGGGGTTGCCGGATCATGACACATAGTAGGTAACTACAACTTGCAAGATCAGATCTAAAACACACATATATTGGTGACAACATAATAATTTCATATCTGAAATCATGGCACTCGGGCCCTAGTGACAAGCATTAAGCATGGCAAAGTAGTAGCAACATCAATCTCAGAACATAGTGGATACTAGGGATCAATCCCCGTCAAAACAAACTCGATTACATGATAGATCTCATCCTACTCATAACCGCCCAGCAAGCCTACGAATAGATTACTCACGAACGATGAAGAGCTTCATGGAATTGGAGAGGGAAGAAGGTTGATGATGACGATGGCGACGATCTCCTTGATCCAGAGCCCAAAACGGACTCCAGATCTGCCCTCCACGACAAGAACGGGATGTGGCGGCGCCTCTGGATCGTGAGCGCTGGAATTGGGGGCGGCAGAGCCATGTGGGCCCCACAAGCCTGGTAGTCGCGGCCCGGGGGGCACGGCTACAGGGCTTGTGGCCCACTAGCCCGTCCCCTCCGGTGGATCATTGCGCAGGTATTTTTCATATTTTCCAGAAATATTCTACGTAAATTTTCAGGAGTTCCGAGAACTTTCATCTCTGCACAAAAACAACACCATTGCAATTCTGCTTAAAACAGCGTTAGTCCGGGTTAGTTCCATTCAAATCATGCAAATTAGAGTCCAAAACAAGGGCAAAAGAGTTTGGAAAAGTAGATACGATGGAGACGTATCAGTCCTCTATGGTTCAGATCAAGTCATCAGCATCCAAAGTTCAGCTGTCTCGATGAAGGTCAGGGGCAAAGACCTCAGGAACTCTCATAGAGTGGAATGACCGTTGTCGTTCCAGCCCTGATGTTGGTTGTTCATGAGAACCTAAGCCAACTGCTGGATAGCGGTTGTTTTGTCTTGGTGTTCCTCCTGAAGATCTTGGAGAAACTGAGACATAGTTAGGTTCTCCGGCTGAGGCGGTGGCGGGGGAGTATCATCTTGTGGCTGCTCCTGGTGACCTCCAGCTTGAGCAGACCCACTGGCTTCTGGTTGCTGCCTAGAGTCACCGGTGTTGGGGTTGCCAAAAGTACTGGTGCGAGTAGAAGTCACCATCATGTTTGGAGCAGAAAGTCAAGCAACTAGAATAGATGGAAGGAACAGTATCAAGGGGGAAAATGCCTAAAAGGGGGGTTGCTACAGTGCAAGTGTGTCAAACAAAGGGTCAAAAGACCCATCACATAACCATAAGATAAGATAAGCGGTGTAGTTCCTTACATGTTGCCTAATGCAAAAGCGCAACTTGCGTCGAAATACAAACATAAAAACATACAACAAGCACACATGGTTGCATATGAAACATTACAGGGACTCGACTTCGCATAAGGGGTTCATAGCTTATCCTACCCTAGGGGTTTTTGGACTGAAGTAGTGGAGTGCTCGATCACGTACTCATGCTCCTCTGGGTCTTCCTCCTAGTCATCATCTGTATGGGCATCGTCTCCCGTCAAGGTAGTCGGGGAACAGGGACGTCCATCCCAATGTTGCTTCACCGGTGGAGCAGTGAACAACTCGCAATACTCCTTCGCACTCATGCGATGACACACTATGGGTGTGTCTCTAGCTGGGGGTATTCCTCCTCTGTATGCGACAACAGGTTTCCCCTTGGGCGCTCCATCCTTCTTAATCTTGCCTAACTTCGTCTTGGCTTGACGGAGTAGCTCACGGGTGTGGTGAATTTGCAAACGGAGCTTCATAGATTCCTTGGTCAAGTTGTTAGCCAAACTATCGGTGGAGAAGCTGAAGTAGGTATAGATTTTGAGCAGTGTTCCTTCTTCCGGGGATGGGGTCAACGTCGAACTCTCGCCAACATCATCCTTCATGAAAGTAGGTCTAGATTCTGAGCTGGTTCGTCAACCATCTCAGTAAGGAGTTCACGAAGGTGGATGAGCGACTTTTGTGTCGCTGTATTGACCGCTAACACCAGAGTCTCCGTATGTGGTCCTTCAAATAACTAACTAGTTGGTGAGTCATTTGCCTTCACGACCACATCAACATGGTACTCCTTTGTGGTGGCATTGACCCAGTGCTCCTGGTAGACGAGAATGGGTGATCGGCGGACCCGACACTTCTCTAGGATGTCCTCAAGGAGTAGGGGAAAACTGGATTCTAGGATGTTTTCGAGTACGATGGCCATCTACAAGGTTTAAGGTGAGGTGTCAGTAAAGGGTTTTGAAAATAGTGGAAGAGGCAAGAGATGCAGAAAATCCTAAGTGCAAAGGCTAGGTGTAGATTTTGAAGGGATTCCGTCCTATCTGACGTCTGTGCTAGCTACGGCTTCCTACAGTCAGGATGGCTGTCAAACCAGCTCTATGGGGACCCCGACATGTAAGTCGTCATCACCGAATGCATGTGTACAGTGATCCCAGAGATCAATGCTCACTAAACACACAGAAGCTAAATAGTAAGAGTCTTACATCCATACATACCGTCTCATACAAATAAGGACCATTAAGGCCAAGTCATTACATAGATAGGACCTCAATGGCCGACACACCAAACAGAACTAACAACGGATAACTTGGTTGAAAGCATGAACCCATGCCATGTGCCTTGACCTACATGCATTCTGACTCGGAAGCGTCCTAGTTCGCATGTTCATCACCGACAAACTCTTCTCTGAACTCCTGCTCTTCCATGCCTGGCCAATTAAATAACAAGTGTCAAGCGAATGAGTACTTTGAATGTACTCGCAAGGAACCCACGATATGGAAGAAGGCAATAATGAAGTACGACATAACACTAGTATGCTATTTTGCAAAAGAAGATTTTCCCCTAGTGCATTAACATGATCAAAGGTAAATGGTAAACAAGTGAACAGATTACAAATATCAATATCAATTAAGGGTTGAACGACCTACGTTCACCCATCATGCCCAGTAATCCCACTTAGCTCATTATTCCTACTACTACCCCCCCCACACACACACACACACTTGGTTTAAGCGAAAACTCCTGGACGTACTTTAAGCAGCAACACCAAACTGTCCTTGACCATGTACAGAACTATTAGAATAGTTTTAAACTCAGTAGAGGTTACACACTTTACAGACAAGATTCAGGAAACTTCCGTGTCAATACACGACTCGTGATATTTATCATACCTGAGGTATGTACCAGAACATCACCTTTCCCTTGACGGTACTAGCAAAGAGTCCACCCGTTGTTGACAGTCCCTCGTGATGAACATCACACGTATGATTCACGAGGGAATGCAACGGTGTGCCCGGTGTTTGTAAAAACAGCCCATGGTCTCCCTTCCTTGGCATGACCCTATCTCGAGAGTGGCCAAATCACTCTCGCCACTAGTAATGGGGGCTCTCTACTAGCACCGACCATAATAATCAACAAATCCATGTCCCATAAGGGGTAATGTGGTCATACATGTAATGCTGGGGCGATTCACAAATCTTAAATCTAATACAATTTTTTGGAAACCTCTCACGCAACTGGCCTCAGTATACCACTCCCTCTTCAAGTGGTTACCTAGCTCAACCCATCACCCTCGGGCGTTAGTGGCACCAGACGGGGTTTTCGTAAAACATTTGAAACCACCTCCTTTTACCGTCTCCATGCATGTACCCAATCCCATGCGTAGCACTACCAGCAACCTAACTACTTCCCACCCTCACTACACTCATAGGAAGGCAGGGTCATGCCCAAGTAGAAGTATCAAAGTGGAGTTATCGCGAAACAACACACCAAGGTGGTCACCGATTCAACATGATTCGATGCATCGGAACGAAGTGTTATTTTCCATGTATAAAAGTAGTATCTTAGACATGGTCAAGGGACTGCTTGCCTTGCGCAAATAAGTCACCGGGGTGTTCAAGGTCTTCTGGTCCAAGCCCCTCGTCAGCAATGCAATCTATCGCCGCAATATAAATGGAAAAAATAAGCACTCAACCAAAATAGGGAAAATATCATACACTCACACCATTTTTGTAAAATACCAGGGTGAGTGTCGGTTCTGTAAAAATTATCGCGTTTCTATTTGGACTACAAAAATTTGCAGAAACTATTTTAATAGAATGTTAAAATGCCTAAAAGAGGGTTTCAAAATAATAGAGTACATGCAACATTTTCTAAAAATTGCACAAGTGGCACCCTGAAATACTGCATAATATTACAGAATATGTGGTGGAGGAATATTTAAATTTGGGTAAATATTCAATCGTGTGGAACTTTTACAAAACAGAATTAAAAGGAAAAAAGAAAAGGGCCACAATCCATGGGCTAGAAGTTGCTAACCGAGTAGGCCCAGCCAGCGAACCAGCCCAGGCGAACCAGGCGCGCACACCCGGCAGGGTTTAACCCCGACGGGCAGGGCCCACCCACGAGCGTCACACATAGGAGGCAAGGGAGATGTGAGGATGATAGGTGGCCCCTACATGTCATCTTCAACCTCGGGATAGAGAGGGCAGCGAGCTCATCGGCGGCGACAGAGGGCACGACGAGTGCAGCTAGGGGTGGGAATGGGTCGAGGGGCGAGCCACTATTCGACTCCTGGTGGAGAGAGGAGCGAGGGTGCAGGGCGTCAGCAATGATGAAGTCCCGCGGCAGAGACGCTTCAGGAGGGTGGTCGTCGGGCTGGAATCCTGCATTAAAACAATAAGGGAGAGAGGGAAAGCATCAGGAAGCTGGTACAGGTCCTTTGGAAAAGAAATGAGAGCCATAGCGGCCCTATACCCAGGGATTGCCGGAATCCCGATGCAGTGGATCCGGAGCTCGATTGTTCTGTCCTTCTTTCTCACAAATATAACAGGCGATTCCCAAGGAGAGGCGCTAGGACGGATGAATCCTTTTTCGAGTTGTTCAACCAGTTGCTCCTTCGGTCCAGCCAACTCTTCGTATGCCATTCTATATGGCTTCTTATAGATGGGTCATGCTCTCGGCATTAGCTCAACAATGAACTCATTGTCCCGATCTGGTGGCATTCCAGGCAGCTTGTTGGGAAAGACATCTAGTTATTCACTTACCACACGCACTTCATCCATCGAAACTCCGGAAAGGCAATTAACCCGAGGGGCTCGATTGGAGCTAGGGTTGGGAACATACTTGACCTTGACTCCTTGACTATTGGTCATTGTAATAGCCCTCTTGGCATAATCCAACAAGCCTTGATGCTTGGCCAACCAATCCATGCCAAGGATCACGTACAAGCCTTGCGACTTAAGGATGATGAGATCTGCTAAGAAGTCTACCCTGTATATGTTGACCCAAATTCCTCTACACCCTAGCTTGGTCCTCAATACTGCACCCGGGGTTTGTACCATCATATGACCATTCAAGAGCATAGGCTTCAGGCCACTCTATAGAGGAAACTTTTGGGTGACAAAAGAATGTGAAGCACCACAATCAAACAGAATTGTTGTTGCGGTTGAGTTGACAAGGAATGTACCCAGTATGACATCCGGGTCCTCCCATACTTCCTCTGCGGAGACGTGATTCACACGAACCTTGCCATTGTTGGGCGGGTTGCGTGGAGCTTGGTACCTGGGTGGCGCTGCACGACCTTGTCCCTGGTTTAGCGCATTGGGGCGTGGTGCATCTGGCTTCTTATTGGGGCACTTCCTTGAGATGTGTCCAGGCTGACCACATCCGAAGCAAGTGACCTGCCCAAAAATTGTTGGTCTTGCCGCCATTTCTGTTGTTGGGAGGGTTGTATGCTGACTTGGGGTTAACATACGATTTAGGCTGGTAGCTCGAATGAGGTGCAGGAGTCCTGGGTTGCTGAGGCTCATAGTTTGGTTTTGCTGGGGCTGATTGCCATGGGCGAGTCTTCTGGTTGCTAGAACCACCGATGTTAATCATCTTGTGTTTGTGTGTGTATTCCATAGCTTGACACTTATCTTTAAGTATGAGGGCCTTGTTCACCAGCTCGAAGAAGGTTCGACAGTCACATACAACAAGTTGATACTGCAGCAATTGCTGAAGCCCTTCCATGAAGCGTTCTATCTTAGCTGCCTTAGTGCTGAAATCATCATGGGCCTACCTTGATAAGAGGTTGAACTTCTACAGGTACTCCTTGACTGAGCCACTTCCTTGCTTTAGCGATCGAAACTCCCGCTTCTTGATGGACATAATCCGAGAAGGGATATGGGTAATATGGTATCCTTGCTTGAAATCATCCCAGGTGATAACATGCTCGCCTTGCATGACTTTGAATCCATCCCACCATGCTCTAGCGGTACCCTCGAGTCATTGAGAGGCATAGAGAACCTTCTCACGGTCCTCATTGTAGTTGACCAATGCAGGAAGGTCCTCGATGGTGTGGATCTAGTCATCAGCATCCAAAGGTTCAGTTGTCTCGATGAAAGTCTGGGGAAAAGACCTCGAGAACTCTCACAAAGTGGAACGACCGTTGTCATTCCAGCCCTGCTCTGGGTTGTTCATGAGAACCTAAGCCAACTACTGGATAGCGGTAGTTTTTGCTTGGCGGTCCTCCCGAATAGCTTGGAGAAACTGAGCCATAGTCGGGTTCTCCGGCCAAGGCGGTGGCGGGGAAGTATCATCTTGTGGGTGCTCCTGGTGACCTCCAGCTTGAGCAGACCCACTGGCTTTTGGTTGCTGGCTAGCGTCATCGGTGCTGGGGTTGCCAAAAGTACTGGTGCGAGTAGAAGTCACCATCCTGTTTGGAGCGGACAAGTCAAACAACAAGAATAGATGAAAGGAATTGTATCAAGAGGGCAAAATGCCTAAAAGGGGGGGTTGGTACAGTGCAAGTGTGTTAAACAAACGGTCGAAAGACCCATCACATAACCATAAGATAAGATAAGCGATGTAGTCGCTTACATGTTGCCTAAGGCAAAAGCGCAACTTGCATCGAAACACAAACATAAAAACAAACAACAAACACACATGGTTTCATATGAACCTACACGAACTCGACTTCGCATGAGGGGTTCATAGCTTATCTTACCCTAGGGGTTTTTGGACTCAAGTAGTGGACTGCTCGATCACGTACTCATGCTCCTCTGGGTCTTCCTCCTAGTCATCATCTGTATGGGAATCGTCTCCCGTCAAGGGAGTCGGGGAACGGGGAGGTCCATCCCGATGACGCTTCACTGGTGGAGCGGGGAACAACTCACGATACTCCTTCGCACTCATGCGATGACACAGTGTGGGTGTATGTCTAGCTCGGGGTATTCCTCCTCTTTATGCAACAACAGGTTGCCCCTTGGACGCTCCATCCTTCTTAATCTTTCCTAACTTCGTCTTAGCTTGACGGAGTAGCTCATGGGTGTGGTGAAGTTGCAAATGGAGCTTCATAGATTCCTTGATCAAGTTGTGAGCCAGACTATCGGTGGAGAAGCTGAAGTAGGTATAGATTCTGAGCGGTGTTCCTTCTTTCGGGGATGGGGTCAACGTCGGACTCTCACCAACATCATCCTTCATCAAAGTAGGTCTAGGTTCTGAGCTGGTTGGTCGGCCATCTCAGTAAGGAGTTCACGAAGCTGGATGAGCGACTTTCGTGCCGTTGTATCGACCGCTAACACGAGAGTCTCCATCTATGGTCTTTCAAAGAACTAACTAGTCGGTGAGTCATTTGCCTTCACGACCACATCAACATGGTACTCCTTCGTGGTGGCATTGACCCAGTGCTCGTGGTAGAGGAAAATGGGTGATTGGCGGACCCAACACTTCTCGAGGCTGTCCTCAAGGAGTAGGGGAGAACCGGATTCTCGGATGTTTTCGGGTACGATGGCCATCTACAAGGTTTAAGGAGAGGTGTCAGTAAAGGGTTTTGAAAATAGTGTAAGAGGCGAGAGATGCAGAAAATCCTAAGTGCAAAGGCTAGGTGTAGATTTTGAAGGGGTTCTGTCCTATCTGACGTCCATGGTAGCTACAGCTTCTTATAGTCAGGATGGCTGTGAAACCAGCTCTATGGGGACCCCGAGTTGTAAGTCGTCATCACCGAATGCACGTGTACAGTGATCCTAGAGATCAATGCTCACTGAACACACAGAAGCTGAATAATAAGAGTCTTACATCCATACATACCGTCTCATACAAATGAGGACCGTTAAGGCCAAGTCATTACATAGATAGGTCCTCGAAGGCCGACACACCAAACACAACAAATAGCGGATAACTTGGTTGAAAGCATGAACCCAAGCCATGTTCCTCGACCTACATGCATTCTGACTGGGAAGCGTCCTAGTTCGCATGTTCGTCATCGACAAACTCTTATCTCAACTCCTGCTCTTCCATACTTGGCCAATTAAATAACAAGTGGCAAGCGAATGAGTTTTTTGAATGTGCTCGCAAGGAACCCACGGTATGGAACAAGGAAATAATGAAGTATGACATAACACTAGTATGCTATTTCACGGAAAGCAGATTTTCCCCTAGTGCATTAACATGATCAAAGGTAAACGGTAACCAAGTGAACAGGTTACAAATATCAATATCAATTAAGGGTTGAACGAGCATTGATCATGTACACAACTACACACACACACACACACTTGGTTTAAGCAAAAACTCCTGGACGTAGTTGAAGCAGCAACACCAAACTGTCCTTGACCATGTACACAACTATTCAAATAGTTTTACACTCAGTAGATGTTACACACTTTACCCACAAGATTCGGGAAACTTCCGTGTCAGTACACGACTCGCGATATTTATCATACCCGAGGTAAGTACCTGAACATCACCTTTCCCATGACGGTACTAGGAAAGAGTCCACCCGTTGGTGACAGTCCCTCGTAATGTACATCACACGTATGATTCATGAGGGCATGCAACGGTGTGCCCGGTGTTTGTAAAAACAGCCCATGGTCGCCCTTCCTTGGCACGACCTCGCCTCGAGAGTGACCACGTCAATCCCACCACTAGTAACGTGGGCTCTCTACTAGCACCGACCATAGTAATCAACAAATCCATGTCCCATAAGGGGTAATGTGGTCGTACATGTAAGGCTCGGACGGTTCACAAATCTTAAATCTTATCCAGTTTTTTGGAAACCTCTCACACAACTGGCCTCAGTATACCACTCACTCATCAAGTGGTTACCTAGCTCAACCCATCACCCTCGGGCATTAGTGGCACCCGACGGGGTTTTCGTAAAATATTTGAAACCACCTCCTTTTATCTCCCCCATGCATGTACCCAATCCCATGCGTAGGACTGCCAGCAACCTAACTACTTCCCACCCACACTACCCTCATAGGAAGGTAGGGTCATGCCCAAGTGCAAGTATCAATGTGGAGTTATCGCAAAGCAACCCACAAAGGTGGTCACCGATTGAACATGATTCGACGCATCGAAACGAAGTGCTATTTTCTATGCATAAAAGTAGTTTCTTAGACATGGTCAAAAGGGCTGCTTGCCATGCTCCAATAAGTCTCTGGGGTCTTCATGGTCTTCTGGTCCAAGCCCCTCATTAGCAATGCAATCTATCGCCGCAATATAAACGGGCAAAAATAAGCACTCAACCAAAACAGGGAAAATATCATACACTCACACCATTTTTGTAAAATACTAGGGTGAGTGTAGGTTATGTAAAAATTATCATGTTTTTATTTAGACTACAAAAAGTTTCAGAAACTATTTTAATAGAATGTTAAAATGCCTAAAAGAGGGTTTTAAAATAATAGAGTGCATGCAACTTTTTCTAAAAATTGCACAAGTGGCACCCTAAAATACTACATAATATTACAAAATTTGTGTTGGAGATATATTTAAATTTGGGAAAATATTCAATCGTGTGGAACTTTTACGAAACAGAATTAAAAGGAAAAAAGAAAAGGGCCACACTCCTTGGGCTAGAAGTTGCTGACCGAGTAGGCCCAGTTAGCGAAGCAGCCCAAGCGAACCAGGCGCACACCCGGCAGGGTTTAACACTGACGGGCGGGGCCCAGCCATGAGTGGCATACACGGAAGGCGAGGGAGAGGTGAGGATGATAGGTGGCCCCCACATGTCATCTTCAACCTAGGGACAAAGAGGGCGGCGA
Source organism: Hordeum vulgare subsp. vulgare (assembly GCF_904849725.1). Lineage (NCBI taxonomy): Eukaryota > Viridiplantae > Streptophyta > Magnoliopsida > Poales > Poaceae > Hordeum > Hordeum vulgare. The sequence continues at coordinate 194,449,934 of NC_058522.1, forward strand.
GCTCACCGGCGACGATAAAGGGCACGACGAGTGCAGCTAGGGGTGGAAATGGCTCCAGGGCGAGCCTCTATTCGACTCCTGGTGGACAGAGGAGCCATGGTGTAGGGAGTCACCGATGATGAAGTCCCGCGGTGGAGACGCTTCGGGAGGGTGGTCGTCGGGGCGAAATCCTGCAGTTAAAGAATAAGGGAGAGAGGGAAAGCATCAGGAAGCTGCTACGGGTCCCGGGGATTGCTGGAATCCCGATGCAGTGGATCCGGAGCTCGATCTAGAGCTAGGGGCTCATGGCGATGAATGGGTGGCTTAGGGGTGCTATTAGATGCAGCAGGAGGTTGAAGGGAGGGAGAGGGAGGCTCGGGGTGGCGTTATATAGAGGGGGCACGGTGCACCAAAAGTTCATGCGCCAGCAAGACCATAGTGGCGACCAGCGGAGGTAAGAGGGATTGGGAACACGTCTGCGGTCCTCGTGAACGCGGTTTCGGGTTGGAACAAGGTCAAAGAGGAGCGGGAGATGGCTCTTGGCTTGCCGCGGTGGCGGGCTCCAACTGACGGAATCGGCCGCGGGGGCACGGGTCGCATGGGGGAGGAGAAGGGGAGAGAGGAGCGACTCAATGTGGTGGAGGACTCCTGCCGTCGAGGGGGGCATGTGGGACAGCCGGAAGGGTCCAAAGCTGGTCGGGGCTAGCCTCCCAACGTGCGCGTGCACACTGTAGCGCATCCACAACGCAGTTTTGGCATGCCACGACATGCTGGTGCGATGTGGCATGTCCCACCTTGTCGTCTAGTGTCTGGGGATGTGGGGATGCTCCTGGGATGCTTTGGAGCTGAGGGGAAGACTGTAGTCAGAGAGAGAGAGGTAAAAAGCTTCTCCCAGGGTGGACCAGAGGGGGTAATTGGGATTTTTATCTAACTCCACGGTTGAACGAGAGCTAGATCTTGCTACTGCGTGTGAAGAGTGACTCGCTAGGCTTGTGGTAAAAAATTGGAGTGAAGGAGAAAAGTGCAAGGGGTGAAAGTAGCAGTTTTACCGAATCACTAGAAGGTGTTTGAGCAAAATCAATAGGATTCACCAAGTTTGAGCTCATTTGAGCAAAGTTGACAATGTAGACATGAAAAACCCTAGAAATGGACAGAATCAGATTTGTATGGACCAACGTGATTAAATCAACTCCCACAAATGTAGAACTTGGTGTGGCACCCTTATTTGTGGGCTGGATCACTCCTGTAAAGTTTGAGGTCAATTGGGTAAACTTAATAATCTAGAGCTTCTCAAATTTGGTTCTAGACATGTAGGGCTTTGGGATTAATAGGTGGATCGAATCAACTTTGGCCGAGGTGAAACTTTGCAGGAACACCACATTTATCATGTGTGACTTTCTAGAATTTTCCTTGGATTTATTGAGAATATTTCCTTTGGAAATATTTCGAAAGCATGGAATAGGGTGAAAGGGTTTTGAGGGGCTTTGTCCAACATTTTGAACATGACCATGTGTTGAAACTCTTATGTATGGATAATATATGTCAATTGAGTTTCCCTAAATTTCTCAAATATTTTTGAAGCAAGAAAATATTTTTTTCCATATGAAATAGCATTTCTGACCTCAAAAAAGGTATTTAAATAAAATAGGGAAATAACTTTATATCTATTTTGTGGTTTTGGGAAGTCCTTTGAATAATAGGATTCAAATAAAATATTTTGTGCAAAACATCCCTCCTAATTTAGGGACTTGTAGTGCAAATCTCATTAGGGGTTTTGGAGAAATTGAAATGATTAAAAGCCTTTTGTTAAAATAGTGATATGTAAAAAAGGTTTTCTAGCCCTACTCACATGGCATGATGATTGGGAAAGGGCTTGATGTCAAGGCGGTAGGTTTTAGAGAGGAGAACAACTATAGTGATTCAAAAACTCAATCAGTCACACAAGCAAGTTGCAACAGAATCAATCATCACAAACATGCAAAAGTTTTAAGTGGTTCCATATTTTTAGAAAAACAACATGTGGCAAAGGTGGTACAAACATAGGGTGTGACACAACCCATCTCTGCCACTCGTGGAAGATCATGATACTTGTGATCTGCGTTGGAATTTCCACGAAGAGGAGTGGGTGATGCAACAAAATATAGATAAATATTTCTTTTAGTGAGAACCAATGTTATCGAACCAATAGGAGTAGCGTGCAAACCCCATCTTCAACGCTTGCACAAAAAGGAACAAACACTTGCACCCAACACACGCAAGAGGATTCTCAATCCCATTGGACTTGTTACTTGCAAGGAAATGAAGTGTGTAGATGATAGTTGATAAATATAAATTACAAAATAAACGAAAAGTAAATAAAGGCAGCAAGGAAATAATAGTGTTTGTAAATATATAAGTGGACAGTCCCGGGGGCCATAATGTTCTCTAGAGGCATCTCTCTCGAGGTACACACAAAGTGGGTAAACAAATTACTGTTGGGCAATTGATAGAAAAGTGCATAGTTATGCAATATTTATTCACGATAATGATCATGTGTATATAGGAATCACGTCCATAAGCAAATAGGCTAAATCATGTGTGCACCTATTACTATTACTCCACCCATCGACGACTATCCAACATGCATCTAGAGTATTAAGTAAAACAAAGTAATGTTTGTAGAACAATGACATGTTGTAGACAAAGAGCATCAAATTAATATGAATTAACCGCATCGTTTAATCCTTATTGGCAACAATACAAATACGTGTCCTGTCCCTTTCTTTTAATGGGATATAGAGCACCGCCAGATTAAACAAAGTAGAATGCACACCTCCCACTAAAGAAAGATTAATCTAGTTGCTCAAACCAAATCAATAGATCGGACAGATTTTTGAAGCTATAATAATCATGCAAGAAAGAATAATATAATTTGGAGAATACTCAAATATTTTATCATGAATAATCTTAACTTAAACCTACAATTCATTGAATCCCAACAAACGCACCGCACAAAGTGATTACATCGAAAACATCACCACGAAGATGCGGTGAATTTTGTATCGAAGATCAAGAGAGAGATAGAGAGATAGTCATCTAGGTACTAATTACGAACGAGTAGGTCTATGGTAGACTACTCACACATCACCATGGAGCAACAAGGTTGACTTAGAGGCCCTTCGTGATTGATCCCCCTACGATAGGGCATCGGAAGAGGGATCCAGATGAACACACGATGGAACAAGGACTTTCCATGGTGAAAAAAGTGTTTCAGGACGCTCCCTCGGGTTTTTGAGATATATTGAAATTTATAGGCTAGAGAGGGGCGTCGGGAGATGCCAGGGGGAGTCATCACACAACAGGGCGCGACTACCCCCTTGGCGCGCCCTGATGTGTGCTGCCTCCCTCGTGCGGCCTCCGGTCTCCTACCAAAGCTTCCATGTCTTCTTTTGGTCCAAAAAAAATCTTCAAAAACTTTCTTGGCAATTGGACTTTGTTTGGTACTGTAAACCTGAAAAGGTAAAAACACGCAGAAAACATCAACTAGCACTAGGCACTAGGTTAATAGGTTAGTCCTAAAAAATAATATGAATCCACAAGTAAATTCCCAAAAGTACCCTAAAATGATAATATTATAGCATGGAACAATAGAAAATTACAGATACGTTGAATATGTATTAGTATCCCCAAGCTTAATTCCTACTCGTCCTCGAGTAGGCAAATGATAAAAACGAAAAAGTTCGATTTGACATGCTACGCAACATGTAATCTATTGCAGGTGTGATCATTGAGAAATAATGAATCAATAAACATCAACATAGTAATATCCATGGAAAATAAGTAACAATATCATTCAATGTTCAAAATATATGATCCCTAAAGAATTTTTACCCCCTATTCATTTTATCATATAAATATGGCAGGGCTGTGTCTTCACCACATAAATACAATTGTCACCATGGTGTTAAGTGAGGCAATTGGATCATACTTTTGAATGCTCTTTAGTTTTTTATTACCCACTCAATACATGAGCGTGAACCCTTGACATAGCATATAGGTGGAATAGAATATGGTGGTAGGTATCAAAGGGATAAAACTGGAGAAGAAAGTATCGTGTCAACTTGGCGTATGAACGGGCTATGATGATGCCCCTCAATAGATATCAATGCAAGGAGTAGGGGCTGCCATGCAATGGATGCACTAGAGCTATAAGTATATGAAAGCTCGACTGAAGCTAAGTGGGTGTGATTCCAACTTGCTTGCTTATGATGACCTCGGGTACTTGAGGAAACCCATCATCGAAATATACAAAGTAAGTTCTATAATGAAAAATTCCCACTAGCATATGGAAGTGACAAAACATGAGACTCTATATGAAGAACATGGTAACACTTTTAGGCACAAGCGTGGAAAAAAGAGGTACTAGCACTGTCCCTACTCTCTTTAATCTATATTTTTCATTTGTTCTCATTTTCTTTCTTTCTTTTTTTCCTTTTTCTTTTTTTCCTTTTTCTTTTTTATTTCTCTTTTCTTTCATTTATTTTTTGCCTGGAGTATCATCCCAACTTGTGGGGTAATCATTGTCTCCATCATCCTTTCCTCACCGAGAAAGTTCCCTAGTAATGAATAGAATCACACTTTTATTTACTTACAACTCGATATGAAAAAACACTTAAACAATATGAATCTATATGAATGCCTCTCGGAGTATACCAGGATGTGCAATGATCTAGCATAGCGAGGATATAAAAAAACAGAAAATCCATGGAAATACCATGCTAGCTGTCGTACGATCATGCAAAGCAATATGACAATGAAGGTACTAGTCATATGATGTGACAGTGGAAGTTGCATGGCAATATATATCAGACTAGATATGGAAATTCCATGATAGGTAGGTATGGTGGATGTTTTTAGGAAGATATAAGGCGGCTTATGTGCAATAGAGCGTATCATATCATGGGGTTTGGATGCACCGGTGAAGTATGAACCGATCCTCAAGGTGAGAATGCGCAATGCACGGTACCGAAGAAGATAGAAAAATATGTGGAGGTGAGAGTGCGCACATTCGTGGATTCACTTTAGTCATAAAGAGCTCTGCGGGGACCCCGACTTGCAAGTCGTGATCACGGAATGCACGTGTATAGTGATCTGAGAGATCAATGCTCACTGAAAACACGTAAGCTGAATAAAAAGATTCTCACATCCATACATACCATCTGATACGAATAAGGACCATTAATGCCAAGTCTTTACATAGACAGGGCCTTGAAGGTCGACACACCAACACAAAATAACAGCGGAGAACTTGGTTGAAAGCGTGAACCCATGCCATCTGCCTTAACCTACATGCATTCTGACTGGGAAGCATCTTAGTTTGCATGTTCAATATCAGCCAAGGATCGGACAACCCGTGTCCACCCATCATGACAAGTCATCCGAATGAGCTCACTATTCGTACTGCTACCACCCCCCTCCACAAACAAGCAGCACCACCGAACTGTCCTTGACCATGGACACGGATATTCGAATAGTTTCACACTCTTCAGAAGTTGCTCACATTACCCACAAGACTCGGGAAACTTCCGTGTTAGAACATGACTCATGGTATTTATCATACCTGAGGTAAGTACCCGAACATTACCTTTCCCATGACGATACTAACAAGAGTCCACTCGTTGGTGACAGTCCCTCATGATGTATATCACTCGTATCATCCACGAGGGCACGCAAAGGTGTGCCCGGTGTCTGTAAAAATAACCCATGGTCGCCCTTCCATGGCACGACCCCGTCTCAAGAGTGACCACGTCACTCCTTCCACTAGTAATGCGAGATCTCTACTAGCACCAACCATAGTAATTGGCAAAGCCCCGTCCCGTAAGGGGATTGTGTTCATACATGGAAGGTTGGGACGGTCGGCAAATATTAAATGTAATCCAGATTTTAGAAACCCACTCACACAACTGTCCTATGTATACCACTCCCTCGTCAAGTGGTTACCTAGGTCAACACATCACCCTTGGGCGTTAGTGGCACCCCAAGTGGTTTTCGTAAAACATTTGAAATCACCTCCTTTTACCGTCTCCATGCATGTACTCAATCCCATGTGTAGCACTACCAGCAACATAACTACTTCCCACCCGCATAACCCTCATAGGAAGGTAGGGTCATGCACACGTGCAAGTAGCAACAAGGAGTTTCCGGAGACAACCCACTAAGGGGATCACTGACTCAACATGATTCAATGCATCGGAACAAAGTGCTAATTGACATGCATAAAATTAATTTCTTAGACATGGTCAAAGGGTTGCTTGCCTTTCTCAAATAGGTCTCCCAGGTCTTCGAGGTCTTCTGGTCAAAGTCCCTCGTTAGCAACGCAATCTATTGACGCAATATAAACGGGCAAAATAAACACTCAACCAAAAAGAGGGAAAATATTCCACTCAGAAAAATGTCACACCATTTTTTTCTAAAATACTAGGGTGAGTATAGGTTCTGTAAAAATTATTGGGTTTTATTTTTGGCTGCAGAAAGTTGCAGGAACTATTTTAACACAACGTTAAAATATCTAAAATAAGATTTTTAGAAGAATACAGTGCACGCAACCTTTGTAAAAATTGCACATTTGGCACCCTAAAATTCTACATAATATTACAAGATTTGTGGTGGACAAATATTCGAATTTGGATAAATATTTAATTATGTGGAATTTATATAAAACAGAATTTAAAAGAAAAAGGGAAAAGGGCCACAGTTCGTGGGGTTGGAGATGCTGGCCGAATCAGCCCAGCCAGCAAACCAGCCCAGGTAGACTAGGCGCGCGCATCCGCTAGGGTTTAAACCCAACAGACGGGGCCCAGCCACCAATGGCACAGAGGGGAGGCGAGGCGGAGGTGAGGATGACACGTGGACCTCACCTGTCATCTTCAACCTCGGGACAAATAGGACGCCAAGCTCATCGGCGAAGATAGAGGGCACGACGAGTGCGACTACCGACAAAAATGGATGAGTCGCCATTTGAATGGTGGAGGAGATAGGCGCAGGGGCGCACAAAGTAACCAGCGAAGAGGTCCCGCGGTGGAGGAGCTTCAAGAGGGTGGTCGTCGGGGCCGAATCGTGCAACAAAAGAACAGGGAGAGAGGGGAAAGCATCAGGAAAATGTTGCGTTCCCATTGGAAAAGAAATGAAAGCTAGAGCGTCCTTGTACCAAGGGATTGCCGGAATCCCGATGTGGCAGATCAGGAGCTCGACCTCGAGCTCGGGGGTTCCTGGAGATGAATGGGTGGCTCAGGGTGCGATTAGGTGCAGCAGGAGGTCGAAGAGAGGGAGAGGTAGGTTCGGGATGGCATTATATAGAGGGGGCACGGTTCACCAAATGTTCGTGTGTCGACGAGACCATGGCGATAGCCAGGGGAGTAGAGAGGGCTTGTGAGCGCGTCTGCGGTCTTCGTGGATGTGGTCTTGGGTTGGAACAGGGTCGAGGAGGAGCGGAGAGCTAGTTCCTGGCATGCCGCGGTGGCGGGAGCCATGTGACCCAATCGGCCGCCAGGGGCATGCGTCGCAGGGGGGAGTAGAAGGGGATAGAGGAGGGGCACAACGTGGCGCAGGTCTCTACCCGTTGAGCGGGCCGCGGGGGACAACCGGAGGGGTCCAAAGTTGGCTGGGGCTGGCCTCCTAATGTGCGGGTGAGCACTATAGCGCGGTGAGAGCGCAGTTTTGGCATGCCATGGCATGCTGGCACACTTTGGCATGCTCGACCTTGTCCTCTATCATGTGGGGTATGTGGAGATGCTCGTGGGATGCTTTGGAGCCGAGGGGGAGGATTATGGTCAAAGGGAGATGTGTGAAAAGCTTCTGCCAGGGTGGACCAATGGGGTAATTGTTTTTTTTCTAACTCCACGGTTGGACTAGAGCTGGATCTTGCTACTCCATGTGAAGAGTGATTCTCTAGGCTTGTGGTAAAAATTTGCAGTGAAGGAGAAAAGTGCAAGGGGTGAAAGTAGCGGTTTTACCAATTCACCAAAAGGTGTCTAATGCTTGTTTGAGTAATAAAAACCTCACCGCTTGTAGTGATATTTAACAGCATTGGATTATGAGAAAACCCAATATGATTCACCAAGTTTGAGCTCAGTTGAGCAAAGTTGACAATGTAGACATGAAAAACCCTAGAAATGGACAAAATCATATTTGTGTGGGTCAAGGTGATCAAATAAACTCTCACAAATGCACAACTTGGTGTGGCATCCTTATTTGGGAGATGGATCATTCCTATAATGTTTGAGAGCAATTGGGTAAACTTGGCAATGTAGAGTTGCTCAAATTTGGTTCTGGAGAGGAAGGGTTTTGGAATTAACAGGTGCATCAAATTAACTTGGATTGGGATGAAACTTTGGAGGATCCCCACACTTATCATGTGTGACTTGCTAGAATTTTCATTAGATTTATTGACAATGTTTCCTATGGAAATATTTTAAAATCTTGAAATAGGCAGAACGGGTTTTGTCCAATATTTTGAACGTGACCATATGTTGAAACTCTTATGCATGGAAAATATGTCCACTGAGTTTCCCTAAATTTTATCAAATATTTGTGAAGCAGGAAATATTTTTTTCCCTATGAAATACCATTTCTGGCCTTAGAAAAAGGTATTTAAATCAAATTGGACCATAACTTCAAAATTAATATTTTGTGGTTTTGGGAAGTCCTTTGAATAATAGGGTGCAAATAAAACCTTTGGTGTAAAACATTCCTCCTAATTTGGGGACTTGCAATACAAATCTCAAATCAGGGGTTTTGGAGAATTTGAAATGCTTAAAAAGCCTTTTGTTAAGCTGGTAGTTTATAAGAATGGTTTTCTCGTCCTATTCACATGGCATGATCATTGGGCAAGGGCTTGGGGTAAAGGAGGAATGTTTTAGGGAGGAGAACAACTATAGTGATTGAAAAACTCACTCGGTCACACAAGCAAGCTGCAACAGAAATCAATCATCACAAACATGCAAAAAGTTTTAATTGGTTCCATATTTTCATAAAACAACAAGTGTACAAAGTGGTACAAACACAGGGTATGACAAACTCACATACTTATTGCAAGATTTGGAAATGACATTGCTAAGTCAGTGTGGCTCACAGATTACTACAACAATAGTTAGAGGTATAGGTAAAGCGATATTTTGATGTGAGCGCGATGATTGTTCTATTTGGAGTTTCTTCTTCTTCTTCTTCATCGATCATAGGATGGGTTCCAGGCCGACACCTAGGGATAGCACGGATGGACGTCGTTTTTATAATTTGATTCCATGCGTAGTTAGACCCTACTCTTCTACATGCTAATTGAATGTATGTTTGTATTGAGATGATCATGATTAGCATCTCGCAAGTGTAAGCCAATTCCATATACTCATATCTTCTTTACATGTACTTGTAACAATATCCATTCTTGCAAATCGACGAGATGCGCTTATATCCCTATCGAGGCCCTCATGCCAAAATAAGGATACGATCGCATCTTGGGCGTTACATGCGAGTAGTCCTTTACTTCGAGAGAGCTAAACTAGTAGCGGAAATCTTAGGGCTAAGCGGGTGCCCATGCCATCAGCCTACACCAACATGCATTCTGACTGGGAAGCATCCTAGTTCGCAGGGACGTCTCCGAAGACGTACTCTTCTCCAAACTCCGGTCCTTCCATGTCTGGTCAATAATATAACAAGTGGCAAGCCAATGAGTACTTTTGAATGTACTCGCAAACAACCCATGATATTAACAATACAAATGAAGGATAACAAGTAATATGCATCTTTGGTGGATAACATCTTGGTTGTAAATAAACATGATCATGGATGTGCAACATAAGTTAAATGTTGATTTGAAGAACAGGTTACAGATATCAACATATCTCTCAAGGGTTGAACTCTCCGGGTTCATCCTATATGCCAAGTCACCAAACTTGGTCATATCAACTCTTTCATATAAACACCTTTTTACCACCCACTCACACACACAATTGGTTTATGCGGAAATGACTGGACGTAGTTTAAGCAGGATTTCCCAACTGTCCTTGACCGTGGTCACGGTTATTCGAATAGTTTTACAATCTGTAGAGGTAGTACGCTGGACCCACAAGATCCGAGAAACTTATGTGTCATCCACGACTCGTAGTATATAACATACCCGAGGTAAGTACCCGATCAATGCCTTTCCCTTGACGGTACTAGACAAAGAGGTCCACTCGATTGGTACCCAGCCCACATGTTGTACGTCTTACGAGCGCCGACTCTGGACAGTATCAACCATGCGGGGACCAACGGTGTGCCTGGAACACGTAAAAATGGCATAGTCGCCCTACCTGGCACGACCCCATCACGAGAGTGACCACACATCACTCCCGCCACTAGTAATGTGGCTCTTTGCTAGCACCGACCAGAGTAATCAAGAAAGCCCCGTCCCGTAAAGAGGTAACGTGGTCGTACATGTAGGGTTTGGACGGTCGACACATGATAAATCTATTCCCATTTCCGAAACCATACTCACACAAATACCCGGTGCAACACTTCACCAAAAGTGGCCAGCTAACTCATCATCACCCTCGGGCATTAGTGGCACCCGACGGGGTTTTCATAAACCTTTGATTTAAACCAGCATCATGCTCATGCTACTATGCTTAGCTCTACTTGCCAACATGGTATTAGCGTGACCCTCATAGGTGGTAGGATCATGCTCAATAATGCAAGTGCCTCGGGGGAGCCATCGGTAACATCACTCCGATGATTTACCGATACTTATGATCACATGCAACTGAAATCTTTGCTACACTAGCGTGCAATATAACTTATGCTCAAACATGGTTAAAGGGCTGCTTGCCTTGGTCAGTTAGGTATCCGGGGTCTTCGAGGTCTTCAAGTCCAACTCCTTCATCACACGGGTTTTCTATCGTCGTAATAAATGAAAGCAATAAGTATCTCACTCCAAAACAGATCACAAAGTCACTTTAAAAATGTTGTTTAATTCTGATAAATCCATATTCACTAGAGGAATCAGCTTCTTTGTCGTCTGCCACCACAGACGGCAAATGGGTCCACAGTGACGGCAAAGAGCTTTGCCGTCTACCACCTGTCAGCAAAGATTCTGCATCATCCTACGACGGCATTGTAGCTTCTTTGTCGTCAGCCTACACTAAGCGGACGACAAAGCTCTTTGTTGTCAGTGTCGGACACTGAGCAGTCGGCAAAGAGTTTGAGACGGCAGCCGACAGGCGCCGCCTCCATTAGGGCTAACGGAGGCTTTGTCGTCTGCTTCCCTCCGCATCTTTGTCGTCTGCTTCCCTCCGCATCTTTGCCGTCTGCCTCCCTACCGCTTTGTCGTCAGCCTCCAGAGGCAGCGGATGACAAAGAGCCCGTATGGCCAGCTGCTGCTGCCCAGGTTGCACAACTGGGTGCCACGTGGCCTCTTTGTTGTCTGCTCCCTGATGGTAAAGAGCTTTGCCATCAGCTGGCAGACGGCAAAGAGCCCAAATTGTCACATTTTTGTTTATTTTTTCTATTTCACAGCACATGTATATATATATATATAATTCATAGCACATATATGATATATATGTCAGAACACATATATGATATACATATAAAGTTCATCAATGCCATTTGTTTATCAACGTACATCCCATATATCGAAAGAACCAACACATACAAAGGTTCATCCATACGTACATACATATAGTTCCACATACATCTAGTTGCACATTGTTCATCAACTCAAATAAATAGAACTAAAGCACTTCAAAGCCAGCTTCCATGCATGTAGTACATCCAATCTGCAAAATGGGAATAACAAAGTCAGAAGAAGAACAACAACAACATATATATGACAAATAAGCTAAATTGAAGAAGAAAGAGAAGAAGCAAGAAGAGAAGAAGGAGAAGAAAAACAAGAATAAGGGGGGGAGGAGGAGGAGAAGGAGAAGGAGGAGAAGGAGGAGAAGGAGGAGAAGAAGAAGGAGAAGAAGGAGAATAAGGAGGGATCCTTCTCCTCCTAATCCTTCTAATTCTTCTTCTCTTCTTCTTCTTCCTTCTTTTCATTTTTCCTCTTTCTTCTTCTCCTCCTCTTCTTCTTCTTCTCCTCCTCCTCCTCCTCCTCTTCTCCTCTTCTTCCTCCTCTTCTTCTTCTTCTTCTTCCTCTTATTTCTATTTCAATTTTTCTTTATCCTAATAGGCCATTTTGGAGCTCCTTCTCCTCCTTCTCTTCTTCTTCTCCTCCTCCTTCTTCTCCTTCTCCTTCTCTTCTTTTTCTCTTCTTCTTTTTCTTCTTCCTTTTAATTTCTCCTCTTCTCCTCTTCTTGGAGCTAAATGATCTAACTATGTCTTTTTGGAGCTAAATGGGCTAATTATGTCATTTAGGAGAGAACTTGGCTAATTATGCCATTTAGGAGAGAACTTAGCTAATTATGTCATTTAGGAGAGAACTTAGACAAGGAGGAGAAGGGGGAGATAAGAAGGAGGGAGAAGAAGAAGGAGGAGAGAAGAAGGAGAAGAAGGAGAAGAAGGAGGGCTCCTTCTCCTTCTTCTCTTATTGTTCTCTTCTTCTTCGTCTTCCTTCTTTTCATTTTTCCTTTTCCTTCTTCTTCTCATCTTCTTCTTCTTCTTCTCCTCCTCCTCCTCCTCCTCCTCCACTTTTCCTCTTATTCCTCCTCTTCTTCTTCTTCTTTTTCCTATTATTTCTATTTCTATTTTTCTTTATCCTCTTCTTCTACTTATTCTTCTTTTCTTCTTTTTCTCTTCTTATCCTTATTTTTTTCTTCTTCTCTTCTTCTCTTAGGCCTTATTATGTCATTTAGGAGAGAACTTAGCTAAGTACATGTCATTTTTATTAAATAGGCCATTTTGGAGCTAACTAAGCTAATTATGTCATTTTGGAGGATAATTATCTAAGTTGTGAGCTAACTATTATGTTTTTACCCTAACTAAGCTAATTATGTCATTTTGGAGGATAATTAGGTAAGTATGTCTTTTTTGGGGAAAATAATCTAAATTGAAGAAGAAAGAGACGAAGCAAGAAGAGAAGAAGGAGAAGAAAAAGAAGAAGGAGAAGGAGGAGGAGAATAAGAAGGAGAAGAAGGAGGTGAGAAGAAGGAGAAGGAGAAGGAGAAGAAGGAGGGAGAAGAAGAAGGAGGAGATAAGAAGGAGAAGAAGAAGGAGAAGGAGGAGGAGGAGAGAAGAAGGAGAAGAAGGAGGGCTCCTTCTCCTCCTCCTCCTTCTCCTTATTCTTCTCTTCTTCTTCTCTTCTTATTCTCTACTTCTTCTTCTTCCTTCTTTTCATTTTTCCTCTTTCTTCTGCTTCTCCTCTTCTTCTTCTCCTCCTCCTCCTCCTCGTCCTCCTCTTCTCCTCTTCTTCCTCTTCTTCTTCTTCTTCTTCTTCTTCCTCTTATTTCTATTTCTATTTTTCTTTATCCTCTTCTTCTACTTATTCTTCTTTTCTTCTTTTTTCTCTTATTCTCCTTATTTTCTTCTTCTTCTCTTCTTCTCTTCGACCTTATTATGTCATTTAGGAGAGAACTTAGCTAAGTATAGGTCATTTTTTATTAAATATGCCATTTTGGAGCTAACTAAGCTAATTTTGTCATTTTGGAGGATAATTATCTAAGTCGTGAGCTAACCAAGGTTCTTATGATGTTTTACCCTAACTAAGCTAATTATGTCATTTTTGAGGAAAATTAGCTAAGTACGTATTTGTTGGGTGAAAATAAGCTAAATTGAAGAAGAAAGAGAAGAAGCAAGAAGATAAGAAGGAGAAGAAAAAGAAGAAGGAGAAGGAGAAGAAGAAGGAGAAGAACGAGGAGAGAAGAAGAAGGAGAAGAAGGACCAGAGAAGAAGGAGAAGAAGGAGGGGTCCTTCAATTCTCCTCCTCCTTCTCCTTCTTCTTCTCTTCTTCTTCTCTTGTTCTTCTTCTTCCTTCTTTTCATTTTTTCTCTTTCTTCTCCTTCTTGTCCTCTTCTCCTCCTCCTCCTCCTCTTCTCCTCTTATTCCTCCTCCTCTTCTTCTTCTTCCTCCTCTTATTTCTATTTCTATTTTCCTTTGTCATGTTCTTTTACTTATTCTTCTTTTCTTCTTTTTTCTCTTCTTCTCCTTATTTTTTCTTCTTCTCTTCTTCTCTTAGGCCTTATTATGTCATTTAGGAGAGAACTTGGCTAAGTATAGGTCATTTTTTATTAAATAAGCCATTTTGGAGCTTACTAAGCTAATTATGTCATTTTGGAGGATAATTAGCTAAGTTGTGAGCTAACCAAGGTTCTTATGATGTTTTTACCCTAACTAAGCTAATTATGTCATTTTGGAGGATAATTAGCTAAGTATGTCTTTGTTGGGGAAATTAAGCTAAATTGAAGAAGAAAGAGAAGAAGCAAGAAGAGAAGAAGGAGAAGAAAAAGAAGAAGGAGAAGAAGGAGGAGCAGAAGAAGGAGAAGAACGAGAGAAGGAGGAGAAGGAGAAGGAGAAGAAGGAGGCAGAAGAAGGAGAGAAGGAGGAGAGAAGAAGGAGAAGGAGGAGGGAGAAGAAGAAAGAGAACAAGGAGGGCTCCTTCTCCTCCTCCTTCTCCTTCTTCTTCTCTTCTTCTTCTCTTCTTCTTCTTCCTTCTTTTCATTTTCCTCTTTCTTCTCCTCTTCTCCTCTTCTTCTTCTTCTTATCCTCCTCCTCCTCCTCCTCCTCCTCTCCTCTTCTTCCTCCTCCTCTTCTTCTTCTTCTTCCTCTTATTTCTATTTCTATTTTTCTTTATCCTCCTCATTTAGGTGGAAGCCAAGCTAACTATATGTCGTTTTGGAGCTAACTTGGGTTAAATATGTCATTTTAGGTGAGGAGGAGCTCAATTATCTAATTATGTCAAAAATGAAGTAGAGAAAATTATCGTCGTGGTCATCAAGGAGGAGAAACACCAGGGTTGCTCATGCCGGCTTCGTTTGGAGATGGTCGTCGTGGAGAAGTGTCGTGCGATGCCGCTCGGGAGTTATTCTGCAGAAGATATATTTTGCAATGTCTCAGTTAGCATGATGACACTCAATTGTTAATACTAGTTTATAATGACCATTCAAATGAAACTCACCGTGCCAATCGCAGAGAAGACAGGCATCGGCGGAGGGACTTGACCACTCTTCTTGCACAGACTCTGAAGAGTCGGTCGTATTAGTTAGTAATGAAACAGACATTACAGACATGATTTGGCTAATGTGGAAAAAAAACTTACCACAAAAAGCTCGTACAGGGCCCGTTGACCCGCGTTATTCCGGGGCCTCTCCTCCTCAATCATTCGTGTCGTGGTCCGGTCCCTCTCCCCAAGACCAGTCTGAAGAGCAGCCTGGCTTGCCGCTCACTCTTTCTGAAGAGCAGCCTCCAACACCATTCCTCATTACCACAGTAATGATTGATGGTCACACACATAATGAAATTGATGAAAGTTTTCTGAGTCCGTACAACTAACCTCGATGACAAGATCGACTGGCCGTGGACGAGGCGTTATCTCAGGACAGGAGCTCGACTGGCGCGCCTTGATCTGCGGGAGAGTGAGTGGACAACGTATTATTCAATCTCCAATGGCTATCAAGCCATGGGGCCTTCCGCCACCAGATATCATCATCAGCTCTGGATCCAAAAGTTCCTGGCTCTGGTTAAAGTTCTCGCCTTTCATAGTCTTCCCCGTGTCCTTGTATGTCACGAGCTTGTGGTGGGATGATATGTTGGTGAAGTTATTCGGATCATCCAGGTCAGACTCAGAGAATGCCTTCGCCTTCTTGTAGGAAGCACTATGGGTCATGCCATAAAGGTCGTACAAGTGTGGCATCTTCGTCTTATTGTGATGCGCCTAAAAGAGAAGAACAAAGTATTAGTAAGGGGCTCAAGCTAGCATGAAGAATGAATTGCATGAATCATGAAGCAAACCACATATATACCCAGTTTCGTGCAAACTGAAGTAAGTTAGCGCTGCCTTAATGGTGTGGCACACCAACTATTTGGCTCCGCCGATCCTTCGCATTGTCGTGGACGGCTCGCCAGTTCCCTGTGCACCACTCCTCCACCAACGCCTCCCAAAATACCATCTTATCCGCACACCATCTCGGGGGCACCTATAAGTTATTAGAAAGAATTTTGAGTGCTAGCCTATGAATCAAATCAAGAGAACAACGTAGAAGGCCTTAAGAATAGATAATTACCTTCATGTACTGCTCTTTCTTCAGATACTTGGCGCAACACTCCTTCTTCTCCTTCTTAAAACCACGCGTGGCGTAGTAGTCTCGAATAGCCTGCGGTCGAGCCTCGTGGCGTAAGTTCCATAATAACCGCCTACACTCGGCCTCGAGAACCTTGGCCGCCTCCTCCTCATATCCCTCCTCACACCTATAGAAGGTCTGTAATCAAACGAGACAACACCGATTAGTACAATAATTAGCTATATAATTAATTTTAGATTGTGTAAAAGGATAATTTCCCCAAAAGCTCTTGATCACCATCTCGGCCCTCGTGTGGCACAATACCATCTATAATTTCCTCCGGCGGGGCCTCCACAGCCTGGTAGTGCTCCCAGGAAAATCCTTGTGTAGGAACCTGACCCTCACCAGGCAACGTGACAAACCCTGGAAAATTTGTCCGGCAAAGCACACCCAGGACGTTGTTCGGCTTGCGGACTCCACGAGGGTGTGCCCTTCCCCTGCAGTATGATAAGGTCAACACATTAGATATTTGAAAAAACTTGAAGGCAAAAGCTAAAAAATGAGTAAATGTACTTACCTATCCCCTTCAAGCTTAATCACCGGCCTCTGCTCACGGGTAGCCGGCACGACCGGGAGGCGTGTACTATCACGCTTGTACACGGTGGCCCCGTACACCTGCACATCGCCCTCACTATCCGTAAACTCATCCCCGCCATCAGCAGAACAGCCACCTGGACCCTCGGTCCATACCTGCACCTCGGTCCAATCGGGCACCTCGGACCGATCCGGCC
Source organism: Hordeum vulgare subsp. vulgare (assembly GCF_904849725.1). Classification (NCBI taxonomy): domain Eukaryota; kingdom Viridiplantae; phylum Streptophyta; class Magnoliopsida; order Poales; family Poaceae; genus Hordeum; species Hordeum vulgare. The sequence goes on from NC_058522.1 coordinate 194,466,873, forward strand.
AGGCACCCCATCCGAACCTCTCCACGTCGGTCGAAGCATGTCTACAGGAGTCTCCTGGGACGTAGCCTCGGGAATCCGAGTCTCATGGGCCAAAGGAACCTCGACCCGAGGCTGATCCTGGACCGGACTCTCATGGGCCGAATGCCTGTCCATCCGAGTCTCGTGGACCGGAGTCCCCGTAGCTTCCTCCTCAAACGGGTCCACCATAGTAGTCTTTTGCTCACGTGAATGAGTTGGTGGTGGTGGCGAGGACGACGCAACAGTCCGCCTACTTCTTCCGCGGCCACCACCTCTCCCTGTAACCTTCCCCTTCTTCCCTACCCGACCAGCACGTCTCCTAGTGGGCAATGCTGCCGACAAAGAAGCACACGCGGGTGATGTCGTCAGACTGTCTTCCAAGGCTCTACGGAGGGATAGGGGTGGAATGGAAGTACCACCCCTCGTGTGGGCCGCCGAAGAAGAACCCATCGAGCGATCTGAACACCTGCTGACCTGCCATGATAAAGATTAAGAGAAAGTAGTACAACATAAAAAAAAAAAGATAGTATTGAAAACTTTTTGAGAATTAATGAATTCCTTAATTGTGTTCTCAAGATTAGAGAGTATCCTATTAGAATTTGTAGAAGGATTTCCACAAGAATTACTATAAGAATTACCATGACCATTAGGAACATTACCGAGATATGGCCTAGTATAGAAATTACCCCTATTAGTAGAATGCCCGTGCGTTGCTACGGGTAAATTGTAGGAAAATAAATAAAACTTCATTGTGGCCATGATGCAGTCCAAGAGCCTAACCCAAATAACCTAAAGAATGACTACATCTTATATTTCTCATATTAATACAAAAAAGAAATTTGTAGTCTGGTGGAGGTAGGATAGATAACTTTAGTACTTTCTAGTTAACATAAAAACTATAAACCAACATATAACACAAGCAATTTTTGCACGAACAAAATTGGATAGCGAAAAACTAGTTTGATAGCCAAATACATTTGTAGTTAAAACAAAAATAAAGGTTTGCACCCACTAAAGGAAACACACACAAAAAGAAGTTTCTCAAAGGCGGTTCTTCAGCAAAATCCTGAATCAATAAGGTCATACCAATAACCAGTCTGGCTGAACCATTTGGTACACTAGCAGCATCACAATCAGAGAAATTACCAGTCTGCAATAATACATGTCCAGAACAACAACCAGTGCCAGGTAAACAAGAACAAGAATTACAATGTCCTTTGGAAATGACATTGTGCTTAATCTGTAGGTTTACCAGGCATTGCTCTAAACTGGAAATCAAGCAAGCATGAGCATTAGATAATTTTTAGCCCGTCGATGTACACATCATTTTTTCTTCCTTGCCAGTACCATCTTGATGAGTATAGCCACAAGGCACATCAACACTAGATTACCAGGGGTTCAATATATGGCTGCTAAGAGCACACAACGCCAAATGTCTAAACCAAAAGACAAGCCTATATATGTCATGGTCACTAGATTTCTAGCACGGGCAATGTTCTACGTACCATTGGTTTGTCAAAATAGGAATGAATAAGGCAGTGAATAAAATCAATTTAAAGTTGCATCTTATTCCTTCAAAGGATGTTAATATACTAACATATAAATGCAGGGGGGTGTGGAGGCTCACCGACAGGGGCAGCTGTGGCGTCGTGGGCGACGGGGCCGGGGGTGTTGGGGCGGCGCGGCCGCGTCGGGGGTGTTGGGCTACGGGGCGGCGCCGAGGGCGATGGGGCAGCGACGCCGGGGCGGCGCCGGGGGCGGTGGGGCAGCGGCGGCGGGGATGTGGGGCACCGGGCGACGCCGCGGGCGCCGGGGGTGGCCAGTCGACGGTGGTGGTGGCGTTGGGCGTCAGGGGAGGAGAGAGAGAGAGTGGTCGTTTGAGGGAGAGAGAGGGCCGGGGTGGGGGCGGGACAGTCGTTAGTAGATTCAGGAACTTTGCCGTCTGCTGGCGGACGACAAAGGGTCTATACTCTTTGTCGTCCGCCTCTGGACTCTTTGCCGTCCGCTAGTAGACGGCAAAGAAGGGAAGTCGTTTGACCTAAGCTTCCCAAGCCAGATGGGCCCAGCCTAAAGCTCTGTCGTCTGCTTTTCTCATCGTTGTCGTCTGCGGCTGACGGCAAAGAATCGACTGTTGGCAAAGACCTTCTTTGCCATCAGCGAGTTCTTTGTCGTCCGCTTTGTGGGAGCTGACGGCAAAGACCTTCTTTGCCATTAGCCAGCAGACGGCAAAGATTTGGCAGACGGCAAAAAACTGATTTCCAGTAGTGATTGTTATTTTAAAAATATTTGCCTCTAGTTTTAGTGAAAGAATATTTTCAAAATCAATACAACCGAAGCAAAACTATTCCAATTTAACCCTTTTTATTTTTTAAAACAGAATAGTTGTTGCAAAAATTCATCGAATGGTTCTGTCAAATACTACACATTTTAGGGAAATAACAGTGGAAGAATCATATTATTTTACTAGTTAAATCTTTTTATAAAAATCATTTAGAATCGAGTTTAAAACAAAAAGAAAAAAGGTCTACAATCCCTGGCCTGGCTTGGCATGGGACTCGGCCGGCCCACTGGCCAGCCAATCAGCTTGCCCAGGCGCGCGCGCCGTCAGGTTTGAACCTGACGCGCGGGCCCGTGCGGTCAGTGGTTGTGGGCAGCGAGGGAGAGAGAGTTGGGCCACCGATGGGTGGCGCACACTTGTCGGGGTCGTCTCCTACCTCTGGCCAAAGAGAAGGAGGAGCACGCCGACGTGGCTACCGACGTCCTCGGGCCCTAACAACGACAAGAATGGGTCCGGCTCGTCGCCTCCTACCTGCTAGTGGTCAAGTCAATGGAGGAGGGGCTCTGGTTCACGGCGACGAGGTAGCCGCGGCGGAGGGGTTTCGGGTGAAGGTGGAGGTGCTAGCTACGAGCACGGATTTTCTCAAGGAAGAGGGGGGAAAGCATCCTAGTGTCACGGGGAGTGTTTTGGTGGGTAGATGGACGCGAGAGCCGATGTGCAGCCGGAGATCGACCGGAGCTCCAAGGCGAAGGGGCCTCGGTCGATCTCAAGCACCGGGCTCTACTTGGTCAATGGGGTGGCTAGGGAGGTGATTGAGGTCTCGGTGAGGTGGAGCGAGGAGTTCTGGAGCAAGGCGAGGGGCTATTTATAGGCCCGCGACGGTGAGCTGACTCGGGAGCGCCAGTCATGCACCGTGGCATGCATGGGGGTGCAGAGAGAGGCTGGGGTCGAAACCACGGTCTCAGCACGTGGTTTTGGACCTCCAGGACTCACTGCGAGGGATAGGGAGAGAAGAGAGGCAAGCTATCGTGGCCGCACTCCTCTGGCGATTTTGGTGCGCACGGGCACGCGTCGCACCGGCTCTTAGCGCAGGAAAGGAGGGGCCTTGAGCGCTTCCTGATGCAGAGGGGTTGTCGGGGAAGAGGAGATACACCACGGGGAGGCTGGAACTGGCCGAGGGAGTTGCCCCCACCTCGGTTGCTCTCTGTAGCATGCCCAGAGCGCAGCTTTGGCATGCCACGGCATGCTGGGGCATTCTGGGGTGCCTTGGACGTGTCTACGTGTCCTCGGCACTGTCTTGGAGATGACTAGCTGTTGGAGTCCCATGGGAGCCTCGGCTGGTCAAAGAGAGACAAGGAAACAGGTGTTGTCAGCCTTGGGTTGAAGCTTAAATTGGAGATTTTGGTTTATCTACTTTGAACCAGAAAGGGGCCACTTGACTGGAGTTAGGCATTGATGTCAGCCACCTAATCTATGAGTTTGGGAGAAAGGGATTGGGTATAGCTAAGGTTAGGAGGGGTTTTACCCAACTGTCAGAAGGTGCTCGACAGTGGTTTGGGGTGGTTGCACCCCACCACTCACAATGCAACTTAACAGGATTGGGTTTGGTCCTAAAACAAGGGGTTTCACCAAGTTTGAGCTCCACTGGACAAGTTTAGCTTTGTAAACTTGAAATCATCACCGAATGACCAGATCTGTTCCTTTCAAAGAGAGTGGAAAATCAAGTCCCACAAATCCCATTTTTGGCATGTAGAGTTGCTCTAACTTCATACTGGACAAAAGGTGTTTTTGCAATTATTTGGTGACCTTAATCACCTTGGATCAAGGTGAAATTTTATATGGGCACCAAATATGGCTTAGGGATACCACTGGAATTTTCTAGGGATTTATTGAGAATATTTCCTTTGGAAATATTTCAAAAGGTCAAAACAGACAGAAAAGGTTTTTAGGGTTTACTCAAATAATAATAATATAAATAATGCTTGAAAATCTTATGTATCGAAAATATATGTCCTTTTGAGTATCTCCAAATTTTCTCATATTTTTTCAATGTAGAAAAATATTTTTCCATATAGGAATATCATTTGTGACCTCAAAAATGGACATGCAATTAAAATAGGAAAACAATTAATAAAATAATTATTTTATGGTTTTGGTGAACTAAAATGGTGCTAGAACCATATCACCAACTTTGGGTAAGAGCACTCCCTGCCATCAAGGACTTGTAGTGCAACCCAAAGCAGGGTTTTGAATTAACCAGAAATAAGAAAAATGGTTTTAAAAATAATTAGGTTATGAGAATGTGGTTTTTGATACCACACACTCAAGCATTCAAGCATACAATGGCAATCATGGCACTCACAACATTAGTTTTGAATTTTTGTTAATAAACTCAGATTTTGAATTACAGAAAAAGTAACAGAGAAAACTGGGTGTGACAGCCCAGGCCCAACCCCCCACTTTGTCGTCTGCTGCCACCCCTTTGCCGTCCGCTAGCAGACGACAAAGGAGATGGCCCCATAACGGCCGAGGTGGACCCCACGCACACTACCCCACCCTATTTCTCTCTGTCTCTCTCCCTCGCCCTCGCCCCCAGCACCCAACAGCCGCCCACCACCGGAGATCCCCCGCGTCGGCCACCCCTCGCCCCACGCTCTCCGTGCGCCGGCCCTGCGACAACCATCCTTCCCCGCACCGGCCACCCCCACTCCTTCTCGCACAGGCCACCCCATACCTGCAGCTCTCCCTACGCATGCCCCGCGTCGGCCACCCCCGCTCATCCCCGCTCCGGCCACCCCCTCCTCACATCTCTCCCTGCACCGGCCCCATGCTGGCCACCCCCGCTCCTCCATGCGCCGGCCACCCCTCCCCGCAGTCGGCGCCCCTTATCCGCCCGGCACACATGCCCTGGTCGGCACCCCTGCCACCCACGACGCCCCACCCCCCATCGCCCCAGCCCTCACTGCCTCGGCCTCCGCACACTACCTCCGGCGCCGACCACACCAAGGTGAGTTTTTTCCTTTTTGTTGTTGTCTAATGCTATGCTAGTTTAGTTTCGTGTTATGTTAGATTAGTGATAGGTTTAGTTTAGTGCTATTTTAGTGATAGGTTAGTGATCGGTTTTAGTTTAGTGATAGGTTTTAGTTTAGTGCTATATATGTTTAGTGATAGGTTTTTTCCATGTTTTTATTCTTTTTTATGTTTAATTGTTAGGTTATATATTAGATTTAGTGGTAGGTTATATTAGATTAGATTTATTCTGTCTTAGTGCTAGGCTTAGTTATTTAGTCATAATTAAAAGAAGTAGAAAAAAGATGAAGAAGAAAAGAAGAATAAGTAGAAGCAGGAAGAAGAAGAAGAAGATGATGATGATGATGAAGAAGAGGAGGAGGAGGAGGAGAAGAAGAGGAAGAGGAGAACACGGCAGGAAAGAAGAGGAAAAAAGGAAAATAAGGAAGAAGAACAAGAACAAGAACAAGAACAAGAAAAGAAGAAGAAGATGAGAAGGAAAGAAGAAGAAGAAGAAGAAGAAGAAGAAGAAGAAGAAGAAGAAGAAGAAGAAGAAGAATAGGAGAAGAAGAAGAAGTAGAGTATAAGGAAAGAAGAAGAAGAAGAAGAAGAAGAAGAAGAAGAAGAGGAACTGTCTATGCTTTATGTGATGTGATGTCATTAGTAATATTATTTTTCATAGTTTGAACTGTCAATGCTTTATGTGATGTGATGTCCTAATTTTTTTCCCTCGGTAAAATTTATAGGCTTTGTAATATTTCATCTCCTTGGAGTCATCGTCGTCGAAGATTTTGTTCCGTGATCTCGCCATTGTTCGACTACTTCCTCTACAACCGAGGGTGAGCTACGAATCCACCATCACCTCCTACCCACTTTTAATAATGTTAGTAGATTTCATTTTCATGCTAAGTCGCGTAACCTAGGCGTCTTCTGTCCGAAAGGGTTGCATCGATAAATATGCATTCAGTTGCATATTTATCACGGTAACTCATTCGGATTGTCCAGCAATTTCCACGGTCAGCCTGAGTATGTGTAGAGTGAGTACGTCCTCCATGCTCTACCCCATTCCTAGACAAGATTTCGGAAGGGCCTCCCCGTTGTTCTCCGGATGCACATTCTCTCGCCTTTTTGCCGAGACGTGTATTTGGAGAACAGCGAGGAGGTGCTGCCGGAATTTTGTCTCAGAATGGGGTAGAGCATGGAGAACGTACACACTCTACACATACCAGGGTGGGATTAGGACCTATCTTTACCCATTAGCGTGTAGGTTGCATGGACGTAACAAAATTGACAAACTAGATTAACTGATGAATATACATGCTAAAATATATATGTATATATATGTATATGTATATGTATGTATGTATGTATATATCTGTTGTCTTTAGCAGGTAGGAAAGATGAGTGATCGTGCGTGAATGTACACCGGTCACACTAGTCACAAAGAGATAACCAAAGAATGATTTATAAAAACAAGGGAGTTTGTGAAAGCCGCATTTGCAAATGGCCAGGAAACAAACTGGTGCCCTGTCCTGGGTGCAACAACTATAAAAAGAGGACAGAGGATGGAATGATTAAACACATGCACAGGAGGGGTTTTAAGCCTAATTATATGGTGTGGACATTTCATGGTGAGTATAGACAACACACACCACAGCTAAGGTGGTTCATCGTCGCACCGACGAGCATGGTACCGGGATCGAAAGCATGGTGCAAGACTTTGATGATGCTCGACATTCGCATGATGAGATGGAGGAATATGCAAGGCCTTCTATGAAATGTTGGAGTCTTCAAAATGTCCTCTCCACGAGCACACTGAGCTTTGTCAGGTAGATGCCATTGCACAAGTAATGCCTCTAAAGGCCCAGTTCAACTTGGGAAGGGAATGCTACGATGTGGTGATGAAACTATTTGGACGATTTCTACCCAAAGGCCATGTCATGCGTGCAAACCTGTACCAGTCGGACAAAATACTTAAGACGCCCTATGAGAAGATACATGCCTGTGAAAAAGGATGTGCCTTATTTAGGAAGGAGTATGCGAACTTGGACTATCCCATTTGCAAGTCTTCCAGGTATGTTGTGGTAGACATTGGTATGGGTGAGAAGAGCCAGACCGAAATCCCGGTTAATATTCTTCGGTCTATGGCAATCATACCAAGGTTTCAACGTCTTTTCATGGTCGAAGAGACGGTCAGCGAGATGACATGGCACAAATTGTGCAAAAAGAACCGAACTAGATGCAGATGGGAATAAGATGGCGGTACACACAACGGATGGGGAAGCATGGAAGGACTTCAATGCATTACATCCCGATAAAGTGGCAAATCCAAGGTATCCTTGAGTCTGCGTCGCCACGGAGAGGTTCAATCCCTTTGGTATGACGGCAACCCAATACAGTTGTTGGCATGTATTTGTCATTCAACTCAATCTCCCCCCGAAAAGATTATGCCAAGAAAGAACATATTCCTGACGTTGATAATTACAGGGCCCAACTATCCGGGTAAGAATATGAATGTGTACATGCACCCGCTTAAGGATGAATTGCAAGAAGCTTTGGATAATGGGATCAAGACATACGGCACCGCTAGAAAAGAAAACTTGAAAATGCATGTCTGGTACATGTACTCGATGCATGACTTGCTCGCATAAGCACTATTCTCTGACTGGTGTGTGCATGGAAGGTTCCCATGCCCCACGTGCAAGGCAACTCTTCAGCTTCATTGGTTGTAGCATGGTCGGAAGTATTCTTGCTTTGACTTGCATAGAAAGTTCCAGGATCCTCACCTTCAGTTCAAAAAAGACAAGAACTTACCAAAGGTGAAGTTGTCAAAACACCGACACCACCAACGTTGATAGGCCAACAGATCTTGGGTCAGTTAAACGCTCTCGAGCCTAATACAGAGCGTCTAGGGTATTTCAAGGGGTATAATTCAGAACACGCCTGGACTCACAAGCCATACTTGTGGGATCTGCCTTATTTCAAAGACCTTCTTCTTCCACACAACATCGACATGATCCACACTGAAAATAATATCAGAGAGGCCATTTTTGATACATTGTTCGACATAGAGGGGAAGTCAAAGGATAATCCTAAGGCTAGAGTCGATCAAGAGACTCTATGTCATAGACCATTGCAAAACATGCGACAATCAAAAGGGAAGAAGAACTGGTCAAAGACTAAGGCTTTGTTCAATCTGGAAGACCAGATATGAGGGAAATTATCTTGTGGCTCAAAATGCACTTGATGTTCCCCGATGGATATGCAGCGAATCTAAAGAGGGGAGCGAGTCTTCAAAAATTGAAAATATTTGGTCTCAAGAGTCATGGTTGGCACATATAGCTTGAGCGGGTAATGTCGGTGATGTTACGTGACTTTATACCTGAGGATTAATGGCTAGTACTGGAAGAGCTAAGCTATTTCTTCCATGTTCTTTCTGCGAAAGAACTGTCGCCTGACGTGGTAGACGACATGGAGGTGTTGGCGCCGGAGTTGCTCTGTAAGGTAGAGAAGATCTTTCCAACAGGCTTCTTTAATCCAATGCAACATTTTATTTTACATCTCCCGACTTAGTCAAGATTGGGTGGGCCCGTGCAAAATCGTTGGTGCTTTGCAAGTGAGAGGATGCATAATATGCTTCGGGCTAAATGTAAAAATAAACGTAGAATTGAAGCATCGATGGCCGAGGCATTCCTTATTGAGGAGGTGGCAAACATCGTGACAGCACAGTACGAAGCCAAAAATCATCATTTGCATAATCCAAAGCCTCGGTACTATGATGGTGACCCTAAAAAGGCGGATCCAGCCTCAGCCTATTCAAAGGGAAGCTCGCACTAGCCGGTGCTTCGAGACCAATAACATTGGATGTCGAAGAATGGCGGACCATTTTGTTGTATATCTTCAACAACCTAACAGAAGTGCGGCCGTACATCGAGTAAGTTCTCAGTACATTTTTCTCCTTTGACTGCTCTTATTCCCGGATATTTGATAGAGTCGAATTGAGACAAGCCGCTAATGGTTTTGATTGTAAGGTCCGTTTATTTGAGAAATACAACATCAACGGGTATCACTTTCGTACCTTTGGCAAAGAGTAATCTATGGCCGACGAGAAATCTACAAATTGTGGTGTCTCTGCTATCGGCCAAGGAGGTATCGAGTATTATGAAAGAGTTGAAGCAATTTATGAACTTCAATTCTATGGTGAAAACCCACCGAACGTTTTAGTGTCCAAATATTGTTGGTTCCAGCCAAAGGAGACTAGAAGGATTGATGAACATATAGGGCTAGTCGAAATTAAGCAAAGCACCCATTTAGATGTTCCCAATGTCTATATAATGGTTCAACAGGAGACCCAAGTTTTCTATCTACTGTGGGCTTGCCAAGCTAATAGGAATTTGAATGGTTTGGATGTTTTTTATGAAGTGCCGCCACGAGCTAGACCACCTCCCCCAGATAAAGTGGATTATGAACCTCACATTAACCCAGACACATATGACGGAGAATTCTTCCAAGAAACACGTCTTTCGAAGAAACGCTTCAAGAACGATTGTACTTCACCCCAGAACATGGAAGTAGATAGCGACAGTGAATCCAACTTCACCCCTGAGCCGAAACCAGCAGAGCCGGAACTAGAAGAGGTTACTGCTGCGGAGGACCTGTCAATGCTTGACCGATTACCAGAAGGCCTTCCATAAGTTGATATCGATGAACCCGATGAGCAAGTCATTCAAGTAGACACGCGTGAGAGTGATGATGATGATGCATTTATTGATCGAGACTATTATTAGTTTGTATGCATCCCAACTTAAATTATATATGTACATATTATTATTCATGTCAGGTATTCAACTTTTTTATGTTGTACTAATTTCGTTTACTCTTTATCATGGCAGGCGTTGAAAGATGGTGTGCACGGGTCCATATTGGTCGGCGGCCCGCTCGAGGGGTACTTACATTCCACCCCTGTCTCTCCGTAGATTCTTGGCAGACAGTCTAGGGATACTCGCAGGTGCTTCTTCATTAGCGTCGTTGCCCATCAGGAGAGGAGGTCGGGCAGGCGGGAAGAAGGCGACGGGTATAGGACGTGGTCGGGGGAGAGGTAGAAAGACTGCTACGCTGTGCTTGCCGCCAACCCCAGCTGATTCACCCGAGCACACGACTATTATGGTAGACCCGTTTGAGGTGGATCCTACGGGGACTCCGGTCCAAGAGCCTCAGGTCGACGGGCTTTCAACCCGTGAGACTCCGGTTCCTGAGGCTTCAGCCCACGAGACTCCTATACCAGGGCCTACGTCCCAGAAGACTCCGCCCGAGAGGCTTCGCCAACGCGGAGACGTCCGAATGGGATACCTCACAGGATCGGAGCGAGGGGCCGGGTCACCACTTTGATGGAGGTGGGGAGGCTAGTGATGAGTCTACTGATAGTGAGGGCGAGGTGGTTGAGGGGATCACCGTGTACCAGCGTGGCTCCCGGTCGTGCCGGCGACCCGCGAGCAGAGGCCGGTGATTAGGCCTGAAGGGGAGAACTAAGTGTATTTACTCTTTTCATACCTTTTGCCTTCAAGTTTTTTGAAATATCTAATGTGTTGACCTTGTCATACTGCATAGGTTGGGATCACCCCCTTGGAGTCCGCAAGCCAAACACCGTCCTGGGCGTTTTTTGTTGGGAAAATTTCCCGGGGTTTGTCACGTTGCCCGGCGAGGGTGAGCTTCCTACACTAGGATTTACGTGGGAGCACTACCAGGCTGCCCATGCCCCACCGGAGGAGATTATCGATGGTGTCTTCCGCCACACGAGGGACAAGATGGTGATCAGTAGATTTTGGGTAATTTCTCCTTTTACACAATCTAAAGTTAACAATATAGCTAGTATTGTACTAATCAATGTTGTCTTGTTTGATTGCAGACCTTCTACAGGTGTGAAGAGGGATATGAGGAGGCGGTAACCAATGTTATCGAGGCCGAGTGCAAGCGGCTATTACAGAACTTACGTCACGAGCCTCGGCCGCAGGCTGTTCGAGACTACTACGCCATGCGTGGTATTAAGAAGGACAAGAAGTTTTTCCGCGGAAAATATCAGAAGAAGGAGCAGTACATGAAGGTAATTACCTACTCTTAAGGCTTTGCACGTAGTTTTCTTGATTTGATTCGTAGGCTTAGCGCTCAAATTTCTCCTTACTAACTTATAGTTGCCCCCGAGATGGTGCGCGGATCACATGGATTGTTGGGAGGCGTTGGTGGATGAGTGGTGCACATGCCAATGGCGAGCCATCCACGACAACATGAAGGACCGGCGTGCCCAAATGGTTGGAGTGCCACACCATCTAGGAAACGGCAACTTATTTTAGTTCGGACGGAACTGGGTATGTAGTTTTCTTCATGCTTCATGCAATTCATTCTTCATGCTAGCATGAGCCCTTTACTAATACTTTGTTCATCTCTTTTAGGCGCATCACAATAAGACGGAGGTGCCATATTTGTATGAACTATATGGCATGGCCCATACTGCCTCCTACAAGAAGGTCAAGGCATTCTTTGAGTCTGACCTCAATCATCCACACAAGTTCACCAACATCTCCTCCCACCACAAGCTTGTGAGATACAAGGACGAGGGGGAGAAGAGGAGAGGGGAGGACTTTAACCCGAGCTAGGAACCTTTGGCTCCAGAGCTGGTGATGATATGTGGTGGCAGGAGGCCCGATGGCTCGATAGCCATTGAAGATGGGTTGATACGTTGTCTTCGCACTCTCCCGGAGATCAAGGCCTGCCAGACGAGCTCCTGTCCTGATATAAGGCCTCGTCCACGGCTAGTCGATCTAGCCATCGAGGTTAGTTATATGTACATTGTATGTGTGTGTCCATCAATGATTACAATGCTAACGAGGAGTGGTGTTGCACGCTGCTCTTCAGAAAGGGAGAGCGGCAACCCACACACTTCTGTAGGAGAGGGATCGGGCCGCGAAGGAGAGCACGACTCAGTTGTTGGAGGAGGAGAGGGCACGGAATGAGGCGGCTAACCAGGACATGTACGATCTCCTTGTGGTAAGTTTCTTTTTCACATTAGCCAAATCATGCATGTAATGTCCATTTCATTACTAATTGATATGACTGACCCTTCAAAACCAAATGTGTAGTCTATGTGCCTCCAGAACGGACAGACCACTCCACCGATGCCGGACCTTTCTATGGTTGGAACGGTGAGTTTCATTTCAATGGTCATTAGTTACTAGTATGAACATTTGAGTGTCATCATGGTAACGAGACATTGCAAAATATCTTTGGTGCAGAATAACTACCGAGTCGCATCGCACACCCCTTCTCCAGGGCATCCTTCTCCAAGTGAACCCAACCCTAATAACCTCCAAAATGACATACTTAGCTAATTATCCTCCAAAATTACATAATTAGCTTATGTAGTTCATTTATGACACAATTAGCTTAGTTAGGTCAAAAATAGCACAAGATCCTTAGTTAGCTGATAACTTAGCATATCTTCCTCCAAAATAACATAATAAGCTAAAAATAAGATAAGTAATCATCTTCACCTTCATCTTCTTTTTCTCCTTCTTCTAGTCTTCTCCTCCTCCTCCTCCTTATTCTTCTAGTTTTATTCTCCGAAATGACATACTTAGCTAATTATCCTCCAAAATGACATAATTAGATTATTTAGTTAATTTATGACATAATTAGCTTAGTTAGGTCAAAAATATCACAAGAACCTTGGTTAGCATAAGTAATCATCTTCACCTTCTTCGTCTTCGTCTCCTACTTTTCTAGTCTTCTCCTCCTTCTTCTCCTTCTCCTCCTCCTTCTTCTTCTTCTTCTTCTTTTAGTTTTCTTATTATTCTTTTTATTCTAGTTTTATTCTTCTTCTTCTTCTAACTTTCTTATTTTCATTTTGCAGATTTGATTCACTTCATGGAAGGTGACATTCATGGAAGCAAGCACTGATGGACTGCTACTGTTTACTTTCTATTTTGATTTGTATTAATAAACAGTGTGAAACTATGTGTATGTATGGAGATAAGATAAGTATGTGTATGTAAGATAATTGAAACTATCTATATGTATTGGAAGCTAGCTTATTTGTTGTCTTGCTCTTATATGATGTTCGATACATGGCCTACATACTGCTTATATGATATGTGTATTTTGAAACTTTATGCGGGTGTTAGAAATTATATATATCATATGTGTATTTTTAAAACGTAGGGAATCTGAAAGCAAACAAAACAATGGCAATGTTGGTGTTTTGCCGTCTGCTGGCGGACGACAAAGGGCTTTGTCGTCCGCCAGCGGATGGCAAAGGTGTCACGTGTCACCCACCTGTGCAACATGGGGCAACTGGCTGGACCATATGGCCACTTTGCGATCTGCGGTAGACGGGAAAGGGGGCCACCAGGCAGACGACAAAGGGTGACAAGCCAACAGACGACAAAGGGTGGCAAGACAGCAGACATCGAAGGGGGGCAAGTGAGCAGACGACAAAGGATGGGCGCCTCGGGCGGTGCTTGTCATGCAACAAAGGGTGCCAAGCCAGCAGACGACAAATGAGGGGTGCCTCGGCGATGCCTGGTAGATGTCAAAGCGTGTCCACAAGGCAGACAACAAAGGAGTGGTCGTGGCTGACGGCAAAGTTGTGGCCTCGACAGATGACAAATACTCCGTTAGCCACCTAATGGAGTAGGTGTGTGTGCACTGCCATATAATATATGTGTCGTCTGCTTGCCATCGACGATGGATGACAAAGGCCTTTGTCGTTCACTGCTTAGAGGCAGACGACAAAGAAGGCCCTTTACCTGCGCAAGTATCCATAGAAGGTTTGCCTACTATTGGCGGACGCCAAAGGCATTTGCCGTCCGTGGAGTATCCCTTTGCCGTCTACCAATGTAGATGGCACAGAAGCAGATTCTTGTAGTGTAGACATAACATACTACAAATCACTCCATTGCACACATTCAAAAGAGACATGGTTTGCTTAATTCGAGCTTCGCATAATGAAACTTAATGAAAACAGATTAGCAGTGTTAATGTGATAGCACCTTGGGAGCAGAAAATGAACATGTTAATTATAATTTACATGGCATCTAGAGGCATGTCATCAAAGTAGACATCACATAGGACAATCCCGGAAAGGAATCACATGTAAAAGACCTACGGATTAGTTGCAATCATCCGTGCATGATTGAATAAAATAATAGTTTAGACATATTCACGAACCACTTGCAACAGATATTTGAGCATGTAGATGCCACCAATTATGCATGCAAATGTCATAATCATGTAGAGCATGAAGGGTAGAACACTTTATATACATTTTTTTTTAATTGGAGCCACGGTTATTTCATTATGAAATAAATCATATAACATGACATAGTACAAATCAATGCGAACAACAAGCTTAAATATCGTAAACACACGTGAGAGTTGCAAATCACCAATCCACACAAAATTCTACACATTTTACATGTTGAAATCATTTTAATCTGATGCACGATTATTTATTTATCGGCATTTTAACATGATGGCAATATGTGTAAGTTTGAAAATCCCTCGAAATAGACAAATTCACCCGAGAGAAAAACAACGTGTGGGCTGAAACTGCTCTAGGTCCAACAGTTCATAGGTGGGTGCAACATATTACAAAGCTCATCGAGCGAGGCTAAGGGATCGCCGGGGCTCACCTTGCTGGACCGAGGCCCAGGTCAGTGTGGTTGAGGCAGGCCGACGTGGAGGCGGTTGAGGAGTTGCAGGCAGGCCTAGCCAGGACGGTTGGGCGCTGGGCCTTGGCGGCTCGCGGTCGTGCAGCCCAGTGGGTGAGCGAGTGCTTGACGCTGGCTTCATCCTCCTCCCGCATGAACTAGCGAGCAGGGACGGCGATAGTTCGACGATGGTGGCAGTGGTCATCGGGACGAGACGAGGACGGCGGGATCCAGCGGATCTGTTCAAGGGATGGACGGATCGGGGCAAGGCGAGGTCAGGGCGGTCAGATCCGGCGCCGGAGGTGGCCGACGACGCGCAGGTGGCCACTCCGACGAGGAACTTTGATGGCCGGCCATGAGACTTGCTGTCGTGGCTTCGGTGGCTCGCGAGGTTCGACGGGGCACGAGGCAAGGCATGGCGGCGGGGCTGAAGACGCAGAGGAACTGGCGCCATGGGGCTGCAGGGAACTGATCGAGCTTGAGGTAGGGTTGGGAGGCGACGACGCACGGCGGCAGCGATCCAGACCTCGGCGGGCCAGCCTCGTGCCTCGCAGGCCCGTGATGGGAGGAGGTGGAGAGAGGCTGGTTGGCTGTCGGCTAGGGGTTGGTTGTGCATGTATTCCGAGGAGGATGTCTAGGGCAGTGGATTTAGTCTGTTTTCGGACCATCGGATCTCGATCCGATGGCTCTGGCAGCTGGGAAAGGTTAGGTTGGGCTAGTGGGCTGTGTAGAGTGTCTTGAGCTAAGAATAGAGGGAAGGTGGCAGCCCGTAAAGAGTTTTACAACACCGCAATCATCCAACTATTTACTGATTATAATGTCGTTATATGTTTAACGGTTCAGGTATCAAACGATCTCCGAATGCGACGAAATTTGAAACGCGGTCTACCTACATTATATTAAGATCGCACACCAACTTTCAACCCATTCCGAGAAAGTTTTATATACACTTTTAAAAATAATATTTTAATGATGTCATGTGCGCGTGTGTGTGCTTGGTCTCTAAAGGTCGTCGGTGAGAACTGACAACTAATAACGGATGCAAGTTTTGCAAAATGACGGCAACAGAGTACCGATGCAGTGCAAATGATGTGCATGGTGTGATGATGAATGCGACAACCAAATAATTCACACGACAATAACGAAATAAACTTTAATCTTCTGGAGCTTCGGTCTCTGGTTGTTACAACTCTCCTCCACTAACAAGAGATCTCGACCTGAGATCTTAGAATGAGAAGATAAAGAGGAAAGGGAGAGGTAAAACTTAGTTGCTTCTTTGACAAACAAGTGAAACCAACGATCCTTGAAGACAAGCAAATGAAGTGTGTAGATGATACTTGATAAATATAAATTGCAAAATGAATAAAATGTAAATAAAGGCTACAAGGAAATAATAGCATTTGGAAATATATCATTGGATAGACCCGAGGGGCATAGTGTTCTCGAGTTGCATCTCTCTCTAAGTAGGCATACGGTGGGTAAACAAATTATTGTTGGGCAATTGATAGAAAAGGGCATAGTTAATCAATATTTATTCATGGCAATGATCATGTGTATATAGGCATCATGTCCATAAGGATATAGGCTGACTCTTGCTTGCACCTATTACTATTACTCCACCCATCGATCGCTATCCTAGATGCATTTAGAGTATTAAGGAAAACAAATTAATGCTTGAAGAACAATGATATGATGTAGACAAACATAATCCAATTAATATGAATAACCCCACCATTTTATCCTTAGTGGAAACAATATGAAGACGTGTCTTGTCTCTTTCTGTCAGTAGGATATAGAGCACCACTAGATTAAAACCACTACAACACACACACCTCCCACTGAAGAAAGATTAATCTACTTGGACAAACAAAATCAATAGATCGGAGAGATTTATGAAGCTATAATAATCATTAAAATAAGAATCATATAATTCAGAGAAGACTCAAATATTTTATCATGAATAATCTGAACATAAACCCACAATTCATTGAATCCCAACAAACACATTGCACAAAGTGATTACATCGAAAACGTTACCATGACGATGCGACGAATTTCGTATTGACGATCAGGATAGAGAGAGAGATAGCCATCTAGGTTCTAACTACGAACCCGTAGGTGTGTGGTAGACTAATCACACATCACCATGGGAGAAACAAGGTAGATGTAGAGCCCTCCGTGATCGATCCCGCCTCCGGCAAGGCAGTAGAACAGGGCTCCAAATGGGCACACGGCGGGACAGAGACTTGCGCGACGGAAAAAGTGTTTCGGGAGGCTCCCTAGAGTTTTTGGGATATATTGGAATGTAGGGTCCCCACTTATAAGTCATGCTCACCGAATGCACGCATACAGTGATCCCAAAGATCATTTCTCAGTGAACACACGAAAGCTGGATAAGAAGATACTTACGTCCATACATACCGTCTTACACAAATTTAGGACCATTACGATCAAGTCTTACATAGATAGGGCCATAAAGGCCAAACACCAAACACATCTAGAAGTGGAAGTCTTGAATGAAGCATGAAATCATGCTATCTTCCTTAACCCTACGCGCATTCTGACTAGGAAGCGTCCTAGTTCGCATGTTCGTTACCAAGGTACCCTTCAGCGTATTACTACTCTTCCATGCGTGGGCAATTAAATAACCAGTGGCAAGCCAATGAGTACTTTGAACATACTCGTAAGCAACCTATGTTTGGAACAAGGCAATAACAATGCATGATATATCACTTAGTAGGTAAGTTGTAGAAAGCTAATTTTGAGTGCAATGACATGTTCAATCAACTCGCTAAAGCATGTGTATATCCATATGAACAAGTTACAAATATCAATCTAAGCAGAGCTTGAACATCTCATGTTCAAACAGCATGTCAAGTCATTCGACTTATCTCCAGCATTCCCCCCCCCCCCCACCTACTACACACACCAAGATTTGTGAAAACATCGGACATAGTTTAAGCACGACCACCAACTGTCCATGGTTGTGGACACAACTATTTGAATAGTTTTACACTCTGTAAAGGTTGTACACTTTACCCAGAAGACCCACGAAACGTCCGTGTCAAGGCACGACTCATGGCATTTTCATACCTGAGGTAAGTACCCGAACAATGCCTTTCCCCCGATGATACTAACAAAGAGCCCACTAGTTGTCTCATAGCCCGCATGATGTACATCACAAGTATCATCCATGAATGGACCAATGGTGTGCCCGGTGTCTATGAAAACATCCCTTGGTCCTTGTTTCCAACACAACCCCATATAGAGACTGACCACGTCACTCCATTGACTTGTAATGCGGGCTCTCTCCAAATACCGACCAAAGTAATCAACAAAGCCATGTCCCATAAGGGGTATCGTGGTTGTACATGTAAGGTTGGACGGTCAGGAAATCTGTAATCTCTCCGTTTTCGTAAACACAAAGACAACTTGCCTCGGTACACCACTTCTTTATTAAGTGGCTACTTAGCTCAACATCATCCCCCTCGGGCATTAGTGGCACCCGACGGGGTTTTCAAAAAGTCTTTAAAAACACTTTTGCTTCCAACACCATGCATAATCCCATCCCACTTGCATAACATATACTAGCATCCTGTCTACTTCTCACCCACACAACTCTAAGAAGAAAGTAGAGTCATGGACTTGCAAGTATCAACAAGGAAAGTAACGGAGGCAACCCACCCACGTGGACACCATTTCAACATGATTCGATGTGACGAAGAATGTGCTATACGCATGCAAAAATAGATTCTTCAAAATGGTCAAAGGGCTGCTCTCCTGGCTCAACAAAGTCTTCGGGGTCTTCAAATCCTTCTTGTCCAAACCGTACGTCAACAACATAATCTATCGTCAGAGTATAACGACAAAATAAGGCCACGAAAAAATAAGAAAAATATATAACACTCCTAAAAATGTCAAAACATTTTTGTGAAATACTAGGGTGAAAACTAACATTGCTAAAATTACTAGGTTTTGGTTTGGGTATTTCAAACACAGTGTAAAAATTTTAACAATGGTTTTAAATAAACTGTGCATAAAGTGTTCTCCAAATGATGCACAAGTGGCATCATAAAATATGTTGGATTTTTAGGAGAATTTAGGAAATGGAATCATGTGATTTGAACAAGTATTAGAACTTGTGGAATTTTTGGAAGAATACTGATAGATGAAAAAGAAAAAGGAAATGCAAGAAGCGGATGGGCCAGATTGGCCCACTGTTGTGCCGGCCCGGAGCGACGCCATCCCACGCAAATAGGTGTGAGCGCACACCCGCGTTCAAACCTGACGGCTGGGGCCCGGAGGTCAGCGAGAGAAAAGAGGGAGGCACAAAAGGGAGAGGATGATAGGTGGGCCCCACCTGTCATCCCTAACCCCATGACCAGAGGGGATAGTGGCTCACCACCGGTGATGCAGGGCACGCCGAGGGCAGCTAAGGGCGGGAACGGAGTCAGCGCCGAGTCGTTGTTCCTATGGAGATTGAGTTGGTCACCAGAGCTCAGAGGTTCACCAATGACAATAAGTTCATGGCTAATTAGCTCCGGAGGAGGTTGCCAACGACGTTTCTTGGCTGCAAATGCACGAAAGAGAGGGGGCATCGAATGAGGGAGTTGTGGTGGTTACAGATCGAGGAAGAACATGGCAGAGGGGGATCGTACCGTGTGGTCTCCGACGAGTGGAAGTGGCGGGGATTGGCTCGATCCCGGGCTCAGAGAGCGACATGACGGTTGGGGTGCTTCTAATGGTGGATTGGAGTGCGATGGGGGGGAGAGGAGGGCGCACAAGAAG
Organism: Hordeum vulgare subsp. vulgare; assembly: GCF_904849725.1. Lineage (NCBI taxonomy): Eukaryota > Viridiplantae > Streptophyta > Magnoliopsida > Poales > Poaceae > Hordeum > Hordeum vulgare. Next base: position 194,486,667 of record NC_058522.1, read on the forward strand.
GCCGATGGCTTTAAATAGGCAGAGTTGAGTTAGCCATGGACCCCGCGCCGGCGGGATGGATATCATTGCTGGAGGCCACATGAGAGCTCAGGTTCGAGTCGGGGGCGTCCCTGGGGGTGGTATATGACCAAAGGAAGAAAGAGGAGGAGCGGCGGAGAGCCGAGGGCTCGCGCGTGTGAGGTCTTGGGTAGGCCAAGCCGGGGACCGCTCGGCAAGCGTAGGAGGAGGAGAGCGAGGAGGCAGACATGGGCGAAGCGTGTCCCGGACGTCGAGGGCGTCCTACAAGCGAGGGAGAGGGGCCTAGGGTGTTGGGAGCCTTTTGATGGGGCGGCTAGCGGGATTGCATTGTAGAGCGCTCCAGAGCACCAAAACTGCATGCCATGGCATGCATTCGCGCTCTGGGCGTGTCTCCCCTTGTCTACTAGCTACTCGAGGATGCAGGGATGCTCTCTGGATGCCTAGGAGCTAAGGTTGGGGAGAGGTAAAAATGGAGGAGAGAGACCGCTGAATTGGCTCTCCACGGGATAAATAGGTTTTTTTTACCCCCACTGCATGATTTATGTGAGAGTTGGCAAGACTTACTAGGGGTATCAGAGGCATGTGAGCGTCTATGGTAAAAAGGTGTAGCCAAGGAGAACAGTAGAAGATGTCAGAATATGGCTTTTACCAAATCACCAAAAGGTACTTGATGGCTGTTTGGGAAAGATAAATTTCCCCACTTGCTGTGAGATTTAACAGGATCAAATGGTAGCTATAAATCAGAGTGATCACAAGGTTTGAGCCCATCTAAAGGAAGTTGGCAATGCAGACTTTGTAAACCCTAGAAATCAACAAAAATAGATTTCAATAGATCTAGTCATGCAAAACCATTCTATTCAATGCACCACTTGGTGTGGTGACATTACTTGGGGATTAGAGCATGCCCAAAAAGTTTGAGATCAATTGGAGAAACTTGACAACGCAAAGTTGCTCAAGATTGGATCTGGACAAAGAGGGTTTTGGGATATTTTGGTGAACCCAAATGATTGGGATTGAGATGGAACTTGGCAAGATCATCACATATGGCATCTGTGACATGCTAGAATGTTCTTGCGTCTATTCGTGAATATTTCTTATAGAAATATTCCTAATGCTTGAAATTGGCAGAAAGAATTTGGGGGGGGGGGAGGGACTTGTCCAATATTTTGAACATGAACATATGTGCAAACTCTTATATATGGAAAATATATGTCTATTGAGTTTGCCTAAATTTTCACAAATGTTTTGCAGGCATACAAATAATTTTTCCCCTATAAAAGACCATTTCTGGCCTCACAAAAAGGTATTTTAATAAATTCAAAAATAGATTTTTTGACCGGCTAGTGTAGGGAAACACCCCATAGTCTTTTCTCTTTATTTAATAAGGAGTTAATATGTACAAAAGGAGGGTAAGAATGTACAAAATATGTAGGGGAGATACAAACCTCAAGGAGGTAAAAATGCTATCCATCTAAGGAGATCATCCCTAAAACTAGGTTTAATCCTGTGTGCTAGGAGTGAAATATCGTGAATAAAGCCAGCCCTCCATTTTCTGAACCTCGGTTGCTGATGATGAAAAACTTTGGCATTTCTTACAGTCCATATGTTCCAGCAAGCAATAAAGACCACTTCAGTGAAGAAGGGGTGGTGAAAGTATCTTCTTGTAGCTAAAGAAGTACTCCACATAGAATTGCCCTGCCATGAGATCTGGAGATAATTCCAAATCCTGGTATTGAAAAGGCAGTTGAAAACTAAATGATCTCTGTCCTCCTTGATCCTGGCATGGAAAAGAACACAAAGATTTGAATCAGACACCTTCCAGTGACGCCTCTCAAGCATATCTTGAGTGTTAAGTCTGTACATAATCATCAGCCAGGCAAACATCTTGATTTTCATGGTGTAGCAGCTCTTCTAGATCCAACTAAGCAAGGGGTTTGGTGTGATGGGTTTGTGGATATGGGTATAATACTTCTTGGCAGTGTATGGTTTAGAGTCTTTACTCCAGAGCCAGATATCATCAGCATTCTAGTTTATATGAATGTCCTGAAGCATAGAGTTTACATAATCGAGCTCTTGGTAAGTTTGTTCAGAGAGAGGTAAGTGGACCATGGAGAGCATATTGTTCTCATGAAAAGCATGGAAAACTTCCTCAGCAGTGCAAAAAGAATCCATAACAAAAGAGAACAGTATATGGAACCTAGCAGCCAGTGGTCTAATAGAGTCTCCAATCAACTAGGAATCAGACCAAAACAAGAATGTATCACCTCTATTTGGTTTAACATAGGTCACAGTTCTGAATTTATCCACACGTTTGCAGATGTCCTTCCACCAAAAAGAACCACAAAGTGAGGTACCTTGGGGAACTGTGTTATGATAATATGTGTTCCAAATCAGCTTGACCCAGGGAATATCAGCTTTATTCAAAACCTTGTCTGCATGTTTTAGGAGTAGGGCCTTATTCTGGATAGCAAGATTCATGATCCCCAACCCACCCTTCATCTTAGGTCTACATACAAGGTCCCAGGCAGCAAGAGAGGGGGCATGATCTTGACCATTCTTTCTCCATAAACATTGTCGTTGGATTCTTTCTAGCTACTTAAGGATCCCTGGAGGAACATCTAAACTGCAGAGAAAGAAGATAGGTACCGATGACAGAGCTGAGTTCAAATATTGCAAACGGTCCCCCTAGGCCAGGAAGGAAGAACTGTCACTGAGTCTTCTTTCCATGTTATCCACTAATGGCATTAGATCAATTATCCTTGGCTTAGTTGTTCCCACACGTAAACCAAGGTAGGTGAATGGCAAGGAACCCACCTTGCAACAAATAGCATCTGCCAAACTTTGGAGCTGATCTTGATCTATGTTGATGGGGAGCAGGTCAGACTTGTGATAGTTCACCTGAAGACCAGTAGATTGGGAGAACAGAAGTAGCATTTTTTTGAACTCAAGCAACTGAGATTCTTCCGCATGTAGAATTACGAGAGTATCATCAACATACTGCAGTATGGGGAAGTCTCTATCATGACAAGGAATTGGCAATTGAATGAGACCATCCTCTAATAGCCTATTGACCAAAGTTTGCAAAAAAACTGCAGCAATTGCAAAAAGAAGAGGGGACATGGGGTCTCCCTGTCTGACCCCTTTCCTGTACATGAATTTTCTTCCATGCCTCCATTGAGAAGAATAGAGGAGGAGCCAGAAGTGAGAAGCTGTTGCACCCATGGAGCCATCTATCATTAAACCCCTGATATCTGAGAATCTGAAAGGTGAACTCATGTTCCACAAAATCAAAAGCCTTTTCAAAATCCAGTTTGAGGATGACAATAGGTTTGTTGGACTCGTGACATTGGTGCAAGTACTCTAGTGTCCAGCCCACACAATCTTGGATGGTTCTGGATTTGATAAAGCCATACTGGTTTTTGTGTATACATTTCGTAACTTGCAGTTGTAGTGTGTTGGCCACCATTTTAGACAAAAACTTAAGTCCCATTCCTGTGAGAGAGATAGGCCTAAAGTCATCAACCTGCTCAGGGGAGCTCTTTTTGGGAATCAAAGTTATATATGATGAGTTCATGTTTTCAAGCTTGGCAATGCCACCATGGAAATCAGCTGCAAGTTGATAAAATTCAGGGCAAATAATAGACCAACATTTCTTGAAAAAAGGCCATTGAAATCATCAGGACCATGGGGCATTATCAGTGGGCATTTCTTTCACTGTCTGATCCATTTCAGCCTTGGTAAAAGGTTCTGTGAGCACATCCAGCCCATCCACCTTCTGAATTAGGGACTGTAGGTCAAAAGCCATATTAATACCCTGGGAGGAGCCCATCCTATCCTTCAAAGAGGTCCAGAAACAACCAGAAATTTGCTCATGATCAGAGATAACAGAGCCATCATTCAGCTTAAGAGATGAAATGGAATTTTTCCTATATCTTTCAGTTGCCATGGCACGGAAAAATTTAGTATTCTCTTCTCCAACTTTGATGAAATGAATTGTAGCTTTTTTCCAGTAAAGGAACTGCAGATGCAAGAGATGATCCTAATGCAACTTGACAATCACCCTGAAATTAGCTTCAGGTCTATACAGGGGTCTTAACTCCTCTAGATCCTCAAGACAAAGTACAACCTGGTTGCACCTATCAATAAGAAGCTTGAGCTGAGAGAGGTTAGTTTGACATTTCTTTAGGGCCTGCCTTAGGTGCTTGAATTTATCCATGATGATGGCAATAATATGCCCTTTCCTCGATGGAATCTTCCAAGAGTCCCTGACACAATCCATGAAGCCATCCATTTCAACCCAGTAGTTTTCAAAACGAGAGAGATTGCATTTTGGGATGGAAGTGTTGACTGTGACTACGCAGGGGACATGATCAGATGCAGTTTTAGCCAAAGGGAGGATTTGTATCAGATGATATGATGAGATCCAAGAAGCAAATGTAAAAAAGCAATCCAGTTGCTCTAACAGGGGTGAATCTTGCTTATTTGACTAGGTGAAAGATCTACCCTTAATAGGCAATTCTAGTAGCCCAAGGTGGCCAATGATCTCACTGAAAATGAACATGTCACTTCATCAGCCCTAGGAAGGTTTCTATTTGATGGAGATCTAATAAAGTTAAAATCCCCAAGGAGTAACCAGTTGTCATCAGCAGGGATGTTGAGATTATATAACCAGCTAACAAAAAGATCTCGAGCCTCACCCTGACAAGGTCCATATACATTGACTAGGGTCCAAGTTTCTGCAGAATGATTGGATGTAAAAGAGATAACAAGGCCAAAAGATTGACACTCAACTAAGGTTCCAGTAAGAACAGATGAGTTCCACAGAGTGATCAGTCCACCAGAGGCACCACGGGAGGGCGAGTATGCAAACTGGTCAAATCTTTTAGGACAAAAGCTTCTTGCTGATTGAAAGTCAATGTGTTGCATTTTTGTTTCCTGTGAGCATACTACAAAGTCCAAACTCTCATCTATTTTGTTACGAACAACTCTCTGTCTATGATCAGAATTAAGGCCACACACATTCCAGCAGAGGACACGCCAACTTCACGTAGATCTACTATTCATAATAACTAATAGATATAGCAAAAGTGGAGTTACATAATAACTCACACAACCAAGGTTCAGAACACTGTAACAAAATATAAGCAGTAGTCTGACAAACCGCATAACCAGCAAAACAGGGCAATAACAACATTGTTTTAAACATCAGGAGATGGGGTCTTGGATTCAGCGGGATCCTCCATAAGACGATCCACACAGAGCTTCTCAGCAGCAATTCCAATCTTCTGGCTAGTTGCTTGCAGAACAGGGATTGGCGTTGCTGGCGCTACTTCGTGAGCCTGTTCCCCCTCCGGATTGTCCATAGGCTTGGCCTTGGGCTTCCTCTTCTTGGGAACGTGCATTGGAAGTTCCTGCAACACTGCTTTGAAGCCGTCGCGCTTGATCGAGCCTCTCGTGCAGCGGCGAACCGAGGAGTCAACGATGGTGGTGGCCTGCTTGCGAGAACCTTTCTTCTTGACAGCAGGTGAAGTAAAAGCAAACTCCCCTGTTGTTTGAAGAGAGTCGTCATGTGTTACCTTAGTAGTAGCAGTAGGGATTGTCTCGATGGGCACCAAGCTTGATTCTGTAGACTCAACATCGAAAGCATACGACCATGATCGCTTGGGGATCATGATCGGCAGCACTGGCGGCTTCTGAATATGGCGAGGGACATGCATAGTGCATGCCGCGCTCATAAGAGATTCAAAAGACCTGGCCCAAGATAGCACAGGTGGCAGTGGTGGACCGTAGAAAACCCTTGCTGCACCAACCACCAGATTCGATTGTTGCATCACCGGACGATTGTATGGGACGATCGCCAGGGGGTTGAACACAGGCGCCTCCTCAGCTTGAGTTGCTTCCACGGGCTCTTCGTCGACGACAATGTCAGCTGCCGTTGCAGCAACACCATTGGGAGGGGCAGCTTCAGGAGCTGCTGCCTCGTCAGCCGCAGGTTGGACAATAGGCATGTCCACAGCATCATCGTCAGCAGCAGCAGGCTGAGGGTCAAGAACCATCAATTCCTGAACAGAATCAGAGGAGGTTGGTTGATCAATAACCATGGATTCCTGATCTTGTACACGTGCACCAGGTTGTGGCTCTGGCTCTGGTGCTTCCGGTTCCCAACCCCATCCTCCACCGACTTGGGCTTGTGGCTCTGGCTCTGGGGGAGGTGGTGGCACCGCGTTCCATCCCAAAGCTGGGTATGGTGGCACTGCATATAACAGATTATCATTGACCAGTTGACCAGGAAGAGGGTGTGAGTTGCCATTGAGGGGCATGGGATCTTCGTCATTAGGCATCTGTTCACCAAAATTTGCACCCAAAATCTATACTGGCGCAGACCATGAGACCTTGGCCCCTCCGCAGGCAGCATATTCAAAGAAAGTGACACTCCGTGGCACCAGATTATCTTCAGGGAAAGATGCAAAGACAATGGATCGAACCAAATATGGGTCATCGCTGACACAATGATGGAACTCTCCAAAAGTGTTAACGACAGCCCAAAGATCATTGGTATTGCGGAAATCTAACGGAACTCCAAGTAGGATCACGCAGCCTTGACGAAAAGTTGTTTGTCCCCTAAAACCTGCACTGTCACTATGACGCATGAAACGAGCAAATGTGTCATTCCCTAGTGCTTGAGGGACCATCTGAACTGTAGCAAAGCTTTCCGCAGCATCGGTAAGCTCGAACAGACCAACCCCCTCAATCCACGGATGGGCTGAGCGAACATGAAAACCCCTATTGAGAAGTAGGGCGGTAACTTCCTGCCGTACGTGGACCACCAACTCAGCAGGAGGGGCGGGCATTACTTCGGCGATGATGAACTGCTCATGCCCAAACATCACAAGCAAGCACTAAATAGCAATCAATTCAAACATCACAAGCACACAAATAGTTTTAATTTGCCCAAATTTATAAACTCAGAGTCGTAGCAAAGTGGTACAAACACATGGTGTGACAGGCCTACACCCTTACAAGAATCTTGTCCCCGAGATTCCTAAGCTAGGCGCTAAAGAGATAAGGGAACTAAGATCTAAGGTAGTCTTCACACTCCTAGGTTGCTTCCATTTTAGTGTGGTTGCTCCATTGGATATTGAAGTACTTGATGGTGCGGTTTCGGGGGCAACGTTCATCTTCATCCAAGATGTGAATTGGCCTCTCAGGATAGGAAAGGTCTGGCTGAAGGTCGATGGCTTGCTGATCGATGTCCTTGTAGTGATCGGGGGGGTTGGGAACTTGGAGGCCCTTTCGGAGTTGTGACACGTGGAAAACATTGTGCACATTAGATAGCTTTGAAGGTAGCTCTAGATGGTAGGCATTTTCTCCTTGTTTTGCGGTGATCTTGAAGGGGATGATATATCTTGGTGCAAGCTTTCCCTTGACATGGAAACACTTGTTTCCCTTGAGAGGTGTCACTCATATATGATCATGGGCTCCAACGCAGAAGTTCACTTCTCGGTGGTGTGAGTCAGCGTAGTTCTTATGTCCTGACTTGGCAATCCCCAGTTGTTCTCTGACAAGTTGAACTTGCTCTTTGGCTTCATGGAGAATTTCTGGTCGAAAGACTAGTCCTTCCATGGTCTCTAACAAGTTGAGGGGAGTGTGGCACTTGCGTCTGTACAACACCTCAAATGGTGTCAATTGAAGACTGGACTTATAGTTGTTGTTGTAGGAGAACTCAGCAAAAGGTAAGCAATCTTCCCACTTGGCTCCATATGCCAAAACACAAGCATGAAGCATATCTTCGAGTATCTGATTTACTCGTTCCATATGTCCGCTTGTATGGGCGTGAAAAATAGTGCTGAAGGATAGACTGGTTCCCATGGCTTCTTTAAACTTCTTCGAGAACCTCAAGGTAAACTAGGTACGTTGGTCCGATAGAATCTCCGTTGGAACTCCGTGGAGGCTCACAATACGCTTGATGTAAAGGCTGGCTAGCTTGTGTCTGTCGTAGGTGGTCTTCACGGGAATGCAGTGGGCTACCTTGGTTAGGTGATCGATAATGACTCAAATGGAATCATGTCCCTTGCTTAATTTGGGAAATCCGGTGATGAAATCCGTCCCAACCTTGTCCCACTTCCATTCAGACACTTTGAGATGTTGCAAGAATCTAGCAGGTCGCTGATGTTCAACTTTGACTCTCTAGCGTAGCTCACACTTGGCTAAAACAGAGGATATCTCTCTCTTCATGCCATGCCACCAGAATCTTGCTTTGAGGTATTGGTACATCTTGGTTCCTCCAATGTGGATGGATTATGGAGTGTCATGGGCTTCTTGCAAGATCAAATTCTTGAGCTCAATTTCATTGGGTACGGAAATGTGATTCCGAAACTACATGACTCCTTGTTCATTCACTGAGAATCCTCGGGCCTTTCCTTTCTTGATCTTCCTCTTTATGCCTTCAATACTATCATGTCCCTTCTAAGCTTCCTTAATATCATCCATAAATGTGGGATTTTATTCGAGGTTGGCCAGAAATACCAGTACAACTGGTTTCAACCCAAAGCTTTCAAGTTCTTCATACAGGGCGGGCATCCTTTCATTCTTCATAGCATTCAAGGAACAAGCCATTCTGCTTAAGGCATCTCGTACCACATTGGCCTTTCCAGGGTGGTATTGAACACTAAGGTTGTAGTCCTTGATCAACTCTAACCATCTCCATTGCCTCATGTTCTATTCCCTTTGAGTGAAAATACGATTCAAACTTTTGTGGTCTGTGTATATCTCAAATCTCTTTCCAAGAAGCTAATGTATCTATGTCTTCAAGGCATGAACCACAACTGTCAACTCAAGATCATGAGTAGCATAGTTCTGTTCGTGAGGACATAGCTGTCTGGATAGATATGTTACGACTCTTCCTTCTTGCATCAGAACACCCCCAAGCTTGGTTCTCTATGCATCACAATATATCACAAACTCCTTCTATATATCAGGGGTGGCCAAAATTGGGCATGTTGCCATTCTGTTCTTAAGATCTTGGAACATTTCTTCACACTTCGGTGTCCATTCAAACTTCTTATCCTCCTTCAAGAGCTGAGTCATTGGTGGGGCAAAGCTCGAGAGTCCTTCGACGAACTTGAGGTAGAATCCCACGAGTCCAAGGAAGCTCCTACTTCCTTCACATTGCTTGGAGACTACCATTCAGTCATGGCTTCAGTCTTGTTAGGATCCACTAACAATCCTTTTGCCGTCAACAGATGACCAAAAAATCCAACTTCATGCATCCACTATTCGCACTTGCTAAACTTGGCATAAAGCTTGTGCTCTCAAAGCTTGTCCAGGACCATCCTTAAGTGTTTCTCATGCTCTTCTTCCTACTTGGAGAAGAAGAGGATGTCGCCAATGAAGACAACAACAAACTTGTCCAAGTACTCCATGAAAACTTTCTTCATGAGGTACATGAAGTAAGCTGGGCCATTGGTTAACCCAAATGACATCATCGTGTACTCATACATGCCATACCGGTTACAAATGTCATCTTTGGAATGTCTTGGGGGTCTGATGTTCAACTCATAGTAACCAGACGTGAGATCGATCTTGGGGAACACCTTGGCACCATTGAGCTGATCGAAAAGGTCTTTGATCTTGGGAAGTGGACTCTTGTTCTTTATTGTGACCTCATTAAGAGGATGGTAATCTACACTAAGTTGGATAATTTCGTCCCTCTTTGACACAAATAGAAAAGGTGATCCCAAAGGATAGGCACTAGGGCGGATTAATCCTTTTCTGAGTTGCTCAGCTAGTTGCTTCTTCAATTCAGCCAACGCTTTGGATCCCATTCTATAGGGCTTATTATACATGGGTCCTGCTCTAGGCATTAGCACAATGATGAACTCAACGTCATGGTCAGGAGGCATTCTGGGCAGCTCATCAGAAAGACATCTGGGTATTCACGTACCACTGGCACTTGATCCAACACAATTTCCGATAAAAAAATGACCTGAGTTGAGAATATACTTTACTTAAACTCCTTGGCTTTTGGTCATGGTAACAGTCTGCTTGGCACAGTCTAACACACCTTGGTGCTCGGTTAACCAATCCATGGCTAGGATCACATCCAAGCTTCGCGACTTCAACATGATAAAGTCTGCTAGGAACTCTACCCCGTTGATGTTAATCCCAACTCCTTTACATCCTATCTTGGTCCTTAAAACTGAACCCAGGGTTTTACCAACATATGACTACCCAGGGGTGTAGGCTTCATACCACTCTCTAGTGCAAACTTTTGGGTAACAAAAGAATGCGAAGCACCATAATAAATCATAACGGTTCCTGCGGTTGAGTTGACAAGGAATGTGTAACATCCTGGTCTTCCTGGGCTTCCTCCATGGTGACATGATTCATACGACCCTTGCCATTGTTGGGCTGGTTGCGTGGAGATGGGTTCATTGGTGGTGCTCCACGACCTTGACCTTGGTTTGGCACATTGGGGCGCGGTGCGACTAGCTTCTTGTCGGGGCACTACCTAGAGATGTGTCCAGGCTTTCCACATCCAAAGAAAGTGACTTGGCCTGAGCCGTTGTTGTTATTGCCACCATTGTTGTTATTGTGGTTGTTGTAAGCTGACCTAGGCTAGGCATACTCGTAAGGCTGGTAGCTCGGACGAGGTGCAGGAGTCCTAGCTTTGTTGAGAGTTATAGGTTGGCTTTGCTGCAACTGGCTGCCAAGGGCGAGGCTTCTGGTTGCTGGAATACCCTTGCTGACCATCTTGCACTTGCGAGTGTCCTTCATGGCATGCCGCTTGTCCTCGAGCATAAGGGCCTTGTTCACCAGGTTGAAGAAGGTCCGATAGACGCAGATGAAGAGACGATACTCGAAGGCTTGCTGGAGTCATTCCATTAAATGTTCTATCTTAGCCGCCTCAGTGCTCACATCTTCAGGGGTGTACCTTGAGAGGGGGTTGAACTTCCGCATGTACTCCTTGACAAAGCCACTTACTTTCTTCAACGCTTGGAATTCCTACTCCTTGATAGCCATGGTTCTCGAAGGAATGTGGGTTGTACGGAACCCTTCCTTGAAATCAGCCTAGGTGATCACACGATCGCGTTGCATAACCTTGTATCCATCCCACCAAGATTTGGAGGTACCGCCAAGGCAGTAAGAGACATAAAGAACCTTCTCGTGGTCCTCATTCCAGTTGACCAATGCAAGGTGGTCCTTGATAGTGATGATCCAGTGATCGACATCCAGGGGTTCACCAGTATCGGTGAATGTTGGGGCGAATTCCTCACGAACTCCGACAGAGTGGAGCGCCATTGCCATTCCTTCCATACTGTTGGTTGCTCACAAGGACCCGAGCCATATGCTCAATAACAATAGAGTTGGCTTGGAGAAACTGAGCTATGGTCATGTTGGAGAAACATAGTTGGCTATCGAAACACAACCAACAAAACAAGCAACAAGCACACATGGTTTCATATGAACCATTGCACGGACTCGATTTCGCATGATGGATACATGACTTATCCTACCCTAGGGGTTCTCAGACAAAAGTGGTGGAGTATCGGTCTCGTACTCACGCTCCTCTAGACATTCCTCCTTTTCATCATCCGTACGGCTATCGTCTGCGGTCAAGGGGGTTGGAGAATGAGGAGGTCCATCCTAGCGAAGCTTCACCAGTGGGTCGGTGAAGAGTGCACGGTACTCCTTCGCACTCATGAGACGTCGCTGAGATGTTCCTGGAGCGGGTCCATCTCTAGCTGGGGGTACTCCTCCTGTGTAAGCAATAGTTGGTCGTCTCGCGGGGTTTCCATCCTTCTTGAACATGTCTGGCTTTGTCTTGACTTGTCGAAGAATCTCATGGGTGTGGTGAAGTTCCTTGCGGAGCTTCACGGACTCCTTAATTAGGTTTTGAGTGAAACTATCGGCGGAGAGGCTGAAGTAGGTCTAGAACGTGAGTGGTGTTCCATCCTCCTTTGATGGGACCAACGTCCAACTCTCGCCAATATCATCCTTCCTGAAAGGTAGGTGGCGAGTAGCTGGCTCGTCAGCCATCTCTCGAAGGATGTCACGAAGGTGGATGAGTTCTTTCAGTGTAGCTATTTCGACAATGATCACCTATGTCTCCATTTGTGATCCTTCAAGGAACCAACTCGTCAGGGAGTCGTTTGCCTTCACGACCACATCAACATGGTACCCCTTCATGGTGGCATCAACTCAGTGCTCCTGGTAGAGGTAAACGAGGGATCATCGAAACCAACACTTCTCCAGGTTATCCTCAAGGTGTAGGGGAAAGCCGGATTCTAGGAAGCCTTTGGGTACGACGACCATCTACAAAGGTGTAAGGGGAGGGGCGTCAGTTAAGTTTTGAAAATAGAGTAGAAGAGGTAAGAAGTGTAGAAACTCCTAAGTATATATACTAGGTATAGTCTTTTGAAAATGGTCCTGGCCTAACTAATGTCCATGCTAACTAAGGATTACTACAGTTAGGATGGCTCTGATACCAGCTCTGTGGGGACCCTGAATCATAAGTTGTGGTCATCGAATGCACGTGTACAGTGATCCTAGAGACCAGTGCTCATTGAACACACATAAGCTAGATAACAAGAGCCTTTCATCCATATTGTCTTAAGACAAATTTAGGACCATTACGGTCAAGTCTTACATAGATATGGCCATGAAGGCCAAACACCAAACACATTTGGAAGGAAAATATTGAACGAAAGCGTGAACCCATGCCATCTGCCTTAACCCTACAAACATTCTGACAGGAAAGCGTCCTAGTTCGCATGTTCGCCACCAAGGTACTCTTCACCATATTCTTGTTCTTCCATGCCTAACCAATTAAATAACCAGTGGCAAGCCAATAAGTACTTTGAATGTACTCGCAAGAAACCAAATTTGGAACAAGGAAATTAAAATGCATGATATAGCACTAAGTAGGTAAGTTGCAGAAATCTAATTTTGGGTGCAATGACATGTTCAATCAACTCGCCAAATCATACATAATGAGGTTGCAGATATCCATATGAATAGGTTACATATATGAATATAAGCAGAGGATGAACACCTCATGTTCAAACAGCATGTCAAGTCATTCAACTTATCTCCAACATTTCTCCCCCCACACCAAGTATTGTGAAAACATTGACGTAGTTTAAGCAGGATCAGCAACTGTCCATGACCGTGCAAACGAATATTCAGATAGTTTCACTCTGCAGAGGTTGTACACTTTACTCACAAGACTCGGGAAACTTCCGTGTCAAGCCACGCGATATTTTTCATACCGAGGGAAGTACCCAAGCAATTCCTATCTTGTGAAGGTACTAACAAAGAGTCCACTCTTTGCCAGACAGCCCGCATGATGTACATCACAAGTATCATCCATGAAGGGACCAACGGTGTGCATGGTGCATGTGAAAACAGCCTATGGTCGTCCTTTCCGGCACGACCCTTTATCGAGAGTGACCATGCCATTCCCACCACTAGTAATATAGGCTCTCTACTAGTACAGACCGAAGTAATCAACAAAGCCCTGTCCAATAAGGGGTATCATTTTCGTACATGTAAGGTTGGGATGGTCAACGATCTTAAATCTATCTGTGTTTGAAGACACATACACAACTTGCTTGGGTACGCCACTTGTTTATCAAGTGGTTACCCGTCTCAAAATCATATCCCTCGGGCATTAGTGGCACCCGACGGGGTTTTCGATAAATCTTTGAAAACACTTTTTGCTTCCAACACCGTGCATAATCCCATCCCACTTTCTTAGCATATACTAGCATCCTATCTACTTTCCACCCACACACCTCTAAGCAGAAAGTAGAGTCATGGTCATGTAAGTAGCAATGAGGAAATTAATGGAGTCAGCGTAGTCAAGTGGTCGTCATTTCATCATGATTCGATGCGACGAGGTAAGTTCTATATACCATGCAAAAAGGGTTTCTTAAACATGGTCAAAGGGCTTCTTGCCTGGCTCAACAAAGTCTTTGGGGTCTTCAAATCCTTCTGGTACAATCTCTTTGTCAACAACGTAATCTATCATCACAATATAACGACAAAATAAGACAAAGAAGAAACATGAAAAATATAACACTCCTAAAAATGACAAACCAGTTTTGTAAAATACTAGGGTGAAGACTAACATTGCTAAACTTACTAGCCTTTTGTTGGGCAGTTTTAAAACTAGTGGCAATTATGTTAATGTTGGTTTTAAATATTCAAAATAGGGCTTCAAATAAAAACAGTACATAAAGTGTTCTCCAAATGATGCACAAGTGGCATCATTCAATAGGTTGGATTTTTAGGAGAATTCACGAGGTGAAATCATGTGATTTTGACAAGCGTTACAACTTGTGGAATTTGTGGAAGAATCTTGATAAAAGAAAAAGAACAAGGAAATGCCACAAGTGGCTGGACCAGATCGGCCCAAAGCTAGGCCGACTTGGAGCCACACTAGCACATGCAAAATGATGCGCGCGCGTGGCCGTAGTCAAACCTGATTGTTGTGGACCGACAAAGATCCATCAACATGGAGCTTCTTCATGCGTATTATACCAATATGACTCAAGCGGCAGTGCCACAGGTAAGTGGTACTATCATTACTACTTTGTATCTTTTGGCATCAATATTATGAACATGTGTATCACTACGATCGAGATTCCATAAACCATTCATTTTAGGTAAAAGACCATTGAAGGTATTATTCAAATAAACAGAATAACCATTATTTTATTTTAATGAATAGTTGTATTGCAATCAACATAATCTAATCATGTCTATGGTCAATGCAAACACCAAAGAACAATTATTTAGGTTTAACACTAATCCCGATGGTAGAGGGAGCGTGCGAGGTTGATCACATCAACCTTGGAATTACTTCCAACACACATCGTCACCTCACCCTTGCTAGTATTCGTTTAACCCGTAGCTATAATTTCGAGTTACTAACACTTAACAACTGAACCGGTATCTAATACCCTAGTGCTACTAGGAGTACTAGTAAGGTACACATCAATATCACGTATATCTAATATAGTTTTGTCGACTTTGCCAGCCTTCTCATCTACCAAGTATCTCGGGTAGTTCCACTTCAGTGACCGTTCCCCTTCTAACAGAAGCACTTTGTCTCGGGTTTGGGTCAACCTTGGGTTTCTTCACTAGAGCAGCAACTGGTTTGTTGTTTCATGAAGTATCCCTTCTTTCCCTTGCCCTTCTTGAAACTAGTTGTTTTATTAACCATCAACAATTGATGCTCCTACTTGATTTCTACTTTCGCGGTGTCAAACATCGTGAATAGCTCAAGGATCATCATATCTATCCTTGATATGTTATAGTTCATCATGAAGCTCTAGTAGCTTGGTGGCAGTGACTTTGGAGAACCATCACTATCTCATTTGGAAGATCAACTCCCACTCGATTCAAGCGATTATAGTGCTCAGACAATCTGAGCACATGCTCGACGATTGATAATTTCACCCTTACTTTGTAGACAAATAATCTTGCTGGAGGTCTCATACCTCTCAACAAGGGCACGAGCCTGAAATCGCAATTTCATCTCTTGGAACATCTCATATGTTCCGTGACGTTCAAAACATCTGTGGCGCCTCAATTCTAAGCCGTTAAACATTACGCGCTGAACTATCATGTAGTCATATAAAATGTGTATGTCAGATGTTCGCAACATCCACAGACGACGCTCGAGGTTTAGCACACCGAGTAGTGCATTAAGGACATAAGCCTTCTGCGCAGCAATGAGGACAATCCTCAGATTACGGACCCGGTCCGCATAATTGCTACTATCATCTTTCAACTAAATTTTGTCTTGGAACATATCAAAAACAGTAGAGCTACAACGCAAGCTACAACATAATTTGCAAAGATCTTTTGCCTATGTTCATGATAATTGAGTTTGGCTAATCATATTATTAACAACTCCCACTCAAATAGATATCCCTCTAGTCATTCGAGTGGCGCATGATCCAAATCCACTAACTCAAGTCCGATCATCACGTGAATTGAGTATAGTTTCAGCGGTGAACATCTCCATGTTGATCATATCAACTATATGATTCATGCTCAACCTTTCGGTATCTTGTGTTCCGAGGCCATGTTTGTACATGCTAGGCTCGTCAAGTTTAACCCGAGTGTTCCACGTGTGCAACTGTTTTGCACCCGTTGTATGTGAACGTTGAGTCTATCACACCCGATCATCACGTGGTGTCTCGAAAATACGAACTGTCGCAACGGTGCACAGTCGGGGAGAACACAATTTTATATTGAAATTTGAGTGAGGGATCACCTTATAATGGTACCATCGTTCTAAGCAAAATAAGGTACATAAAAGGATTAACATCACATGCAAATCATAAGTGACATGATATGGCCATGAACTTGTGCTTCTTGATCTCCATCACCAAAGCACCGACATGATCTCCATCGTCACCGGCATCGCACCATGATCTCCATCATCGTGTCTCCATCGAGGTTGTCACATTGTCTATTCTATTAATAATAAAGCTACCACATAGCAATATAGTAAAAGCATCTGCAAGCACAAACGTTAGTTTAAAGACAACCCTATGGCTCCTGCCGGTTGCCGTAGCATCGACGTGCAAGTCAATATTTAACAATTACAACATGATCATCTCATACATCCAATATATCATATCATGTCTTTGGCCATATCACATCACATGCATACCCTGCAAAAACAAGTTAGACGTCCTCTAATTTGTTGTTGCATGTTTTATGTGGCTGCTATGAGTATCTAGTATGATCGCATCTTACATACTCAAAGACACAACGGTGATTTGCAAATTGCTATTTAACCTTTTCCAAGGACCGCCTCGGTCAAATCCGATTCAACTAAAGTTGAAGAAATAGACCAGTCATCTTTATGCAACAAGTTGCATGTCAGTCGATGAAATCGGTCTCTCGTAAGCGTACGAGTAAAGTTGGTCCGGGCCGCTTCAATCCAACAATACCGCTGAATCAATAGAAGACTAAGGAGGGCAGAAAATTGAACATCAACGCCCACAAACTCTTTTGTGTTCTACTCGAGATATCATCTACGCATGAACCTAGCTCATGATGCCACTATTGGGGAACGTCACATGGGAAACACAAAATTTCCTACACACACGAAGACCTATCATGGTGATGATCATCTACGAGAGGGAGATCACATCCACATGCCCTTGTAGTTCGCTAAGAGGAAGCATTAATAAAGGCGGTTGAAGTGGTACGTCTTCACGATCCGTCCCACAAACCGTCTCACGATCCGTCCCACGATCCGTCCTGATCAAGTATCGAACGGACGGCACCTCCGCGTATTACACACGTACAACTCTATGACGATCTCCGCCTTCTTGATCCAGCAATAGAGACGGGGATGTAGATGAGTTTCACGGCAGCGTGACGGCGCTCCGGTGGTGGTGGTGATCTATTCCTGCAGGGCTCCACCCGAGCTCCGTAGAGAACCGATCTAGAGGAAGAACTATGAACTAGAGGAGAGGGCAACACGTGGCAAAGTTGTGTGTCACAAAACCCTCAAAACCTCTAGTATATAGAGGAGGATAGAGGGAGGAGGCTTGGCCTCCAAGGGAAGCCTCTAGGTCTCGGCCGAACCAAGGAAGAGGAATCCACATCCCATAAGGGAGGTGGAATCCTATTAGAACACTTTCCTAATTGGAAACTCTTTCCACCTTTTCATCTTTTTGCCTTGTTTCTTTATTCCAGCCGCATGGGCCTTTAGGGGAGGCTTTGGCCAGCCCACCAATGTCTGGTCTACCTCCTCTCACAGCCCATGAACCCTTTTGTGTCGTCACTTCCCCCGGTGGTCTCCGGTACCCTCCCGGCACTCCCCGTACACTACCGATGAGCCCGAAACTTTTTCGGTGACCAAAACAGGACTTCATATATATCAATATTTACCCCCGGACCATTTCGGAGCTCCTCGTGATGTCCTGGATCTCATCCCGGACTCCAAAAAACCTTCGGTCACCAACACATATAACTAAACTATACCGAAACGTCACCGAACCTTAAGTGTGCAGACCCTGCGGGTTCAAGAACTATGTAGACATGACCCGAGACACTCCCCGGTCAATATCCAATAGCGGGACCTAGATGTCCATATTAACTCCGACATATTCTATCAATATCTCTATCACTTGAACCTCTATGTCAAGGATTCTGTTAATCCCATATGATGTTCCCTTTGTCCTTCGGTATGTTACTTGCCTGAGATTCGATGGTCGGTATCTCCATACCTAGTTCAATCTCGTTATCGGCAAGTCTCTTTACTCGTTCCGCAATACAAGATCCCGTAACTAACTCCTTAGTCACATTGCTTGCAAGGCTTGTTGTGATGTTGTATTACCGAGTGGGCCCCGAGATACCTCTCCGTCACACGGAATGACAAATCCCAGTCTCGATTCATGTCAACCCAACAGAAACCTTCGGAGATACCTGTAGAGCACCTTTATAGTCACCCAGTTACGTTGTGCCATTTGATAAACACAAGGTATTCCTCCCGTAGAAAACAGTAGAAACAAACTGACACGATCATATGCTACGTTTATAGTTTGGGTCTTGGTCACAGGAACAGATACAATGACATGCAGAAAACAGTAGAAATAAACTGACACGATCATATGCTAAGTTTATAGTTTGGGTCCTGTCCATCACATCATTCTCCTAATGATGTGATCCCGTTATTAAGTGACAACACTTGTCCATGGCTAGGAAACCTTAACCATCTTTGATCAACTAGAGGCTTACTAGGGACAGTGTTCTGTCTATGTATCCACACATGTATTTGAGGTTCCAATCAATAGAATTATAGCATGGATAATAAACGATTATCATGAACAAGGAAATATAATAATAACCAATTTATTATAGCCTCTAGGGCATATTTCCAACAATTCCCTACATAGGAGGGCCCGAACCTGGGTAAACCGATGGCTCCCCCTTCTTCCTACAACCCATTGATCCAAGGTCCACATTTCAGGACTCCCTACCCAAGATCTGCAGGTTTTGATACCGACACCAACCCCTTGTGATGGCGGACCACCCCTCCTTCTTTGTCTTGATGAGGACATCTAGTGTAACGACCAAGATGCGGTCCTTCCCGATCTGGGGGTCGAGGCCCCCGAATAGGAAAGAAGCGCATCTAAGCGTTTTGCAAGCAAGTAACATAGCACAAATAACAATAAAAGTAGAGAATTCGGGATTCACCTGTCTTCTTATTAATAACTCAGAGTACGTCACAGATACAATCAAGGTAGTTCCGCTACGGACTACAAAACATGAAAATGCTATGCTACCCTACCTCCAGGTCCACGATCACGACCACGCCTCACTCCTCTGGATAGTTCACGTAGAGGCGGTCTGTCTCCTCGTCGTACTTCCACGCCAGCTGGGTGCCGTTGGGATCATCTGTCTGGGGTACCTGTACCTGTTGGGAGTTTCGGAGGAATCCGTGAGCCACGGGGACTCAGTAATCTAAGACCTTGGTGCCGGAACTAGTCATGTTATTAGGTAGGGTAAGGGTGAAGTGTAAAAGGCTGCAGCATCCTAAGCTTGATTAAGTGGCTAACTTACGCAAAGTAAAAGCGAAGGTGGTCTACACTAGCGGTCGCGTTTACTTGATCACTAAGTGATCCTGAACACCTACCTACGGCATTCATAACCCCATCGTGTTCCCGATCGAAGAGAGCTCTTTGAGGGGACAGTCACGGCTATGCACACAGTTGGCAATTTTATTAGCTTATGTTTAAGTTCTCTAATACCGGATGTTAACAAAATATTCCAAGTTGCCACATAACCGCGGGCACGGCTTTCCGAAAGATTAAACCCTGCAGGGGTGCTCCAAGTAGTCCATCACAAACGAACACATGCCGCAAAGGCATCCTCTATCACGAATCTCGTGATCTCATCGGATTCCTTAGAGGAAAACCTCAACTCTGGGGGAAACCAAAGCTTCACTGGGAATCCTATATGCAAGATATACCGCTAAGGTAAGACAAGGCTAGCAGGACCTCCCGACGTGTCGATGACCCCGATAAGAGCCGCGTATCTCAGTCTCAGGACACGACGGATGGAAAAGCCTACAGGAGCCAAACCTCAAGTTTCCCTATGGTGGCCCCCGCAGTCTGTCCAGGTTGGACCAACACTCATGCGGAGCATTGGCCCGGGTTGTTCATTAAAATCCTCGGGGTAGCTATTCCCTATGCAGTTTATTATTAAGTGATTAGCAAATTAACACCAATGTTGGGTCCTGTCGGACTAGCCTTAGCACTACGCGATTTATCGAGGGGGTCCGCATAACAACCCCGAACGTGTTAGGAGCGATCGTTATGGAATCAAACACCGGTAACCGGTAACTAAGGCGGCAATAACGGAACAAAACACCCGGCAAAAGGCTAGGCCTCCCGTCATTTACCCAGTATATAGGTGCATTAATTAAATAACAGAATTTAAGATAATGATATCAAGCTCATGTGATTACATGAGTCAAAGCACCTGCAACTAGCAACGCTAACATTAGTAGCTGAGCAAGCCTACTTGGCCATACACGTTTTTGCTAGAAAGGGGACCGGTGTTTGGGCTCATGGCATATGAAGAGGCAATTTAACTTCAGTGGTAGGCAGCGAGCAATAAGACATGGAAACGAAAACTAGCATAACAAGTCTAGAGATGGAATCAAGGTCATATCATCTTGCCTGTGATATCCTTAGCTTGGAATGGTTCTGGTTCGTCCTGCACGTACTCTCCCGACTCCACGTATTCGTTCTCCGATCCCGGTGCTACCCAACATAAGAATAACAGCCAATGAACAGCAGCACCACAAGATGCAACAATCACATGATGCATGAGATGAAAATTGAGCATGCACCCCTAATTCTATCTCTAGCACAAGCAAATTAAACTACTACAAGTTCCTGGACAGAACTGTACACTAAGATGTCTTGACATGCATGAGGATGGCATTAACAGATGCGGCTCGTGAAAACGATGCAAAACCATATAAAGGACATCGCAAACGGAGCTACGGATCAACGGGAATCAACGAAACAAGATATGAAGCTCTACGTGGAAGAATCAACACCACACCCACAATTTCCACAAATCTGGTATTCCCAGGTTTCCAAGACATATAACAACCCAACATTAATGGATTGGAGCAAGGAAGAACTCCACAACATCAACTAAGCACACACATTGATCAAAATGACTATACTACATAATCTGCCATAATGTGCATCTTAGCTCTTTGGGAGCTACATGCAACATAGCTACAGACCTCCAAACATGACAAATAGTATATGTGGCTGTATCCCACCAAGAACACTACCAACACCAGCAAGAATCACAGCAAAAGGAATTAAACTCTAGAAGTTACAAGGCCACAAACTTTCCCAAAACCATCAGATCTCAGGGACTCAGTGAAAATTCCTGCACCTGAATTTCTGTCTTTGTTCTGAAGCTTTTTGACAGCAATCAAAACATAACCTACTGGACTCCAAATGATTTTAAATTTGACAGGGAGCTTCCCAAACATACCAGGTCCAAAATCCTAGCACTGAACTAAGGCTAGTTCTCAACACAATGACCAGCACATCCTTATCTATAAGAGAAGAAAATGTTTCCAGAATCCCAGACTTAGTGAAATTTCAGATTTCACTAAGCTGGACTTTTTCAGCCACATGCCCACTTTGTCTAGGCATAGTTTGCATGCTAATAAAACCAAGTGGTAAATGACACCACTATGGTGTATAACGAAACCCCTACTACTATCACACAAAAACTCATGCCCTTGGGCTCCACCTATTCCATGGAATCAAGGATCAAACTTGCAACAAATGTGAATATGTCAACTCCATAAATTATCCTAATGGCAAAACAAACTTCACCACTGGATTCCTTGGGAGATTCAACACCAAAATCATATATAATATGTGGGCACTTACTTGGAACAAGTGACCACAATTAAGGGAGAGGAAACTACACCAAATCATGCCTAGTAATTAGTGCATCATTTCCTGTAGTTCCTACTAAGACAACAACTACAAAGGTTGAGTTCATGTGCACAATGACAAAGTGACATGCTGGTTTGAACCCCATGTTTGTGTCATGCACATCAACAACACAAATACTTCTCACTAAATCACCCCCCCACACACACAACACCATGCCCTCTCACATATGGATATGTGAAGGTGCATAGTTTGCAAAGGTGGGGAAGTTCCACACACACACATACATCATCACCACAAACCTCATCACAAGCACTTAAACCCAAGAACAACATGAGGGGGAAAACTACCATGCAAGTAACATGGAAGCATCACCTCTCAAACACTTCTAGTAGGTACCACATGTGGTGTGCACTCACTACACACATATCTCCATACCTACACCATCATCTTCACTCACAACTCCTATGCACACATGCCTACTTGCAATTACACCACCAACATCATCATCTTGCGAGATCACATACACACACACATCACTTCTCCCAAGAACACACACACACACACACATGCATCTGGTCTACTATAGCAGCAGAGGAACAAAATAATACTATGCCATCTGCCATCTTATGTTTAAGGCACAAAACAACAAACAGAGCAAAAGAGCATATCCAGCAAAAAAAACTAGAGGTAAAAGAAAAAGGGGGCATCCCAGGGATCTAACCCCTGTGCCTCTGGTGCAAAGCCATCTATACTACCACTGCGCTGCGCTAGCTTACTCGACAGAGAGGGAAGCCCAATCAGGTTAAACTGTCTCTGGGACTTACTGTGTAGAGCAACGAAAAAAATAGCAAAAGGTGCCGAAGGGGGGAATCGAACCCGCGCCCTCCATCAGGCACGCCATGCTAGCTACCACTAGGCTACGATACAGTGTCTGAACCACTACGCGCTGCGAAATAGAAGAGGTAACCTCCCTGCTTATCTGCTACCAGCGGCTGACCGGAACAGGGGAGGGGTCTCGCCGGTGATGCGAGCCAAATCCGGCTCCGGCTCGTGGAGGGGAGGAAGCCCACACACACATGAACTCATTTCACGTCCTAACTACTCCCGAGGGACTCTACAACGGCATGACGACGGTGATCGGCGGCTCCGGCGACAGAGGTGATACGCACAACGATTCTACGGCAACGGTGCCCGAACTGGGACAGGGAGGAAGCAGGAGGAGCGCTACCTCACGCACGGGTCGAGGAGGAAGCGTCCCGTAGTGGAAGTAGAGGAAGACGGGCGCTGGCGAAGCTGCTCGTGAGAGAAGACGCGCCGTCGTGGATAAGAGGAAGCAGGGGCGATGTGGTCGATC
This sequence comes from Hordeum vulgare subsp. vulgare, assembly GCF_904849725.1. NCBI lineage: Eukaryota > Viridiplantae > Streptophyta > Magnoliopsida > Poales > Poaceae > Hordeum > Hordeum vulgare. The sequence continues at coordinate 194,510,013 of NC_058522.1, forward strand.
CAGCGGCGGGAACGAGCCCCTGGAGAGGCCTGCGAGCTCCTGGACCTCTCGTCGAGGAGGAAGAGGCACCACAACGACTACGGCGACCTCCCTCAACCGTCGGCCATGGCGGATCCGCCACAGTTACCTTGCTGCGACGATGCAGAGAGGAGGGTGATGAGATCTGGGTGGAGCGGCGGCGGAAGGGGAAACCCTAACTGAGGCACGGACGCCAAGGCTCTTTATAGGGCGAGAGGGGAAGCGAGGGGCGCGCGGGTGGCCATATGCGCGTGCTCTCTCCGATGGAACAGAGGGGATCGAAGGAGCCACTGACAGGTGGGACCCATTGTCGAGCTGGAAAGGGGGAGGACGACGACGGACGCGCGACGGGCTCGCGAGGGAAAACTCTGATGGGCCGCTATGTGGGAGGGAGCCCACTTAGTGTGCCAGATAGAGAAATAGAGCCCCCTGTCTATGTCCTTTTAAAAAAAACAGAGAAAGAAAAATAGGCACAGGGCAAAATAAAAGGGATAAAATCAAATGGAAAATTGCCGTGGACCTGAAAATGAACCAACTATTTAAATAAAATACTTCCAACATTTATGGGGCTACTTTCATAAATCCAAAACAACATTTATTTATTCTGTTTTGTGATTTATATTCACCCTCAATACCAAGAATATAACTCCAAATCATCACATCATCATCTCCACAATAAACTCTAAACACGAGACATTTTAAAACAACTTTTGGGAAGATGGAATTTTGAACATGAGATAAAAGGAAAGGAAAAGGGTTTGAAATTGCAAGGATCTTGGAAATACATAGCAACCACTCCTACACTCCACACACCATCATCACATGTGCATCAACACATGAAATTACATGACCCACTCTAAGACATGGCAAGATATAGATGCAAGCAACTCAAGGCATGGTAAGAATGGTATGACATGGATGCATGCATGCAAAAGAAGAAATACAAGGTGACACATGAATTCATACATGCATAGATAGCTCTCATGACAATGTCAAGGTGGTCCCACATGGAAGGTTACAAAAAGGGAAAGCTTTACACTTGGGGCACTACAAATTCTCCCACACTACAAAGAAGATCTCGCCCTCGATATCTAATACTAAAATAAATCGGGAAATTCGGAACGGAGGTGATCCTCGCGTTCCCACATAGCCTCTTTATCGGAATGGTGAGACCACTGCACTTTGAGAAACTTGACAGTCTTGTTACGGGTCTTGCGCTCAGTCGCCTCGAGAACCGCAACTGGATGCTCACGATAAGAAAGGTCAGGCTGAAGGTCGATATCTTGAAGATGCACAATGCGCTCGGGGGTCTTGAAACACCTCCGAAGCTGAGAAACATGGAACACATCATGGACATTTGCAAAGGTTGACGGAAGCTCGAGCTGGTACGCAAGGTCATCCCTCTTGCCAACCACTCTGAACGGACCAACGAAATGAGGCGCAAGCTTGCCTTTGATGCCAAAGCGCTGCATACCCTTCATAGGCGACACCTTGAGCTAGACAAAGTCATGAAGCTCATATGACATGTCACGGTGCTTGCTATCGTAATAGCTCTTCTGACGGGACTGAGCTGCTCTGAGGTTGTCGCGAATGATCCGACACATCTCCTCAGCTTCTTCTATCATATCATTGCCAAGGATCTGACGCTCGCCTGTCTGGGACCAGTTGTGCGGAGTACGACACTTCCTGCCATAGAGAATTTCAAACGGAGCCTTGCCAGAACTAGCTTGATAACCATTGTTATACGAGAACTCCGCGAAAGGCAGACAATCCTCCCACTTCATGCCAAAAGAGATAACACATGCTCTCATCATGTCCTCAAGAACTTGATTCACTCTCTCCACTTGCCCACTAGTCTGAGGATGGAACGTTGTGCTGAAGCGGATCTTCGTGCCCATAGCAGACTAAAAGGAGTCCCAGAACTTGGAAGTGAAGATACTTCCGTGATCTGAAGAGATCATCATAGGTATGCAGTGCAAAGAGACAATCCTGGAGGTGTACAACTCTGCCAGCTGAGCTGCTGAAATGGACTCCTTGACTGGAAGGAAATGAGCCACTTTACTCAATTTGTCGATGACGACGAAGATAGCATCATTGCCCTTCTTGGACTTCGGAAACCCGGTGACGAAATCCATCTCAATGTGATCAAACTTCCACTCGGGAATCGGCTAAGGCTGCAAGAGGCCCACTGGTCTTTGATGTTCTGCTTTCACCCTTCGACATACATCACACTCGTTTACGAATTGTGCAATTTCACGTTTCATACGAGTCCACCAGAAAGTCTGCTTCAAGTCATGGTACATTTTGGAACTTCCAGGATGAATAGAGAGCAGAGAGTTATGAGCTACTTCCATGATCACCTTCCTGAGATCACCTTTCGGGACGACAAGGCGATCCTCAAAAAACAACGTGTCCCTGGCATCAACAGTGAAACACTTATACTCGGGGAGACTCTTTCCCACGCCAATGTTGACCTTTTTCACCATAGCGTCAAGTAGCTGAGCTGCTCTGACATGATCTTCCAAGGTAGGAGAGATCTGAAGGTTCGCAAGAAAACCCTGAGGAACTAGCTGAAGATTGAGCTTCCTGAAAGACTCAGAAAGACCCGGCTGAAGAGGTTGTAGAATCAGACTGTTGCAATATGCCTTCCTGCTCAATGCATCTCCCACAACATTTGCCTTGCCTCGTGTGTACTCAACACTCGGATTAAAATCCTGGAGCATTTCCACCCAACGTGTTTGCCGAAGATTCAAGTTAAGCTGAGTGAAGATATACTTGAGACTCTTGTGATCGGTGAAAACTTCAACCTTACGTTCCAACAAGAGATGTCTCCAAGTCATCAAGGCGTGCACAACAGCTGCTAGCTCGAGATCGTGCACAGGATAGTACTCCGCAGGCTTCAGCTGCCTGGAGGTATAAGCAACCACCTTCCTATCTTGCATCAAGACTGCACCGAGACCCTGGAGAGAAGCATCGCAAAAGACCTGGTACGGCTTGGAATCATCCGGAGGGGCCAATACCGGAGTGGAGATAAGCTTCTCTTTGAGTGTATCGAAAGTCAGGTGACACTCTGGAGACCAAACATACTTAACACCCTTCTGAAGAAGACTAGAGAGCGGCTTGGCGATTTTGGAGAAGTTCTCTACGAATCTTCTGCAATATCCGGCAAGCCCGAGAAAGCTTAGAAGCTGCTTCACATCCTGCAGAGGTTCCCATTCAACAATGGCTTGAACCTTGGACAGGTCAACCTTAATGCCCTCGGCAGAGATAATATGCCCAAGGTAAACCACTTCTTTCAGCCAGAACTCGCACTTGGAAAACTTGGCATACAGCTTGTATTCTCTCAGTTTATCAAGCACCAACCTGAGATGTCTCTCATGTTCTTCCTCATCCTTAGAAAAGACCAGAATGTCGTCGAGATAGAGCAAGACAAATTCATTCTTGTATGGTGAGAAAATATAGTTCATCAATCGACAAAAAGTCGGAGGAGCATTAGCCAGACCAAAAGACATGACCGTATACTCATACGAGCCAAAACTAGTCCTGAAGGCCGTCTTCGGAATGTCTTCCTGGCGAATGCGAATCTGATGATAGCCCATTCTGAGATCAAGCTTGGAGAATACTTTAGCACCTTTCAACTGTTCGAACAACTCAGTTATGTTCGGAAGTGGATATTTGTTCTTAATTGTCTTCTTGTTCAATGGGCGGTAATCGACACACAGCCGGTCCGAACCATCCTTCTTCTTGACAAATAGAACACCACATCCCCACGGAGACGAGCTTGGTCTGATCAAACCCAACCGCTCCTGCTCATCGAGTTGCCTCTTGAGTTCCTTCAATTCTTCTGGACCCAGCTTGTACGGCCGTTTGCACACCGGCTCTGTGCCTGGCTCAAGCTCAATGACGAACTCACCTTCACGGTGCGGAGGCATGCCTGGTAGCTCTTCAGGAAACACATCTTGATATTCGCAGACCACTGGAACTTGCTCAATAGGATTGATCTCACCCTTTTCATTCAAGGAGAACAAACAAATTGTATCATCGCGCGCCGCGAATATAATCACATCCTCCGAAGAGTGGGTAAGCTTCACTTCTTTAGCTTCACAATCAATTGACGCCTTGTTCATGGCCAACCAGTCCATACCAAGAATCAAGTCGATATCGGAATTACCCAAGACAATAGGAGATGCCAGAAAAGCATAAGCACCCATCTTAACAGAAAGCTCCGGAACAAACAAACTAGAACTCAAATGCTTTGCAGGAGAAACGACTGCCAATGGCTTAGGCAACTGCTCCTGACGCAGGTTATGCTTGGATGCAAAAGGATATGACACAAAGCAATGCGAGGCACCAGAATCAAATAACACTTTAACAGGAATATCATTGACGAGGAGGTTACCCATGATCACATCAGAGGAGTTGTCTGCTTCAGCTGCATTCACCATTATGACTCGAGCTGATCTGGGGTTGAATTTGACAAGAGCGTTGCTTGGAGGTTTGCGTGGAGGAGGAGGCAGTAGACGGAGCTGAGAAGTGCATTTGTTGGCATAGTGACCCTTCTGCCCACATTTGTGACAAGTGACATCTGCTGGCTGCCGGAACTGAGTCTGAGGAGGCCCTTGCTTCTGATGCTGGCATCTCTGCTGGAAGCCAGGGTTGGGTGGGTGGGAAGAACCACGTCCACCTGAGTGCTTCAGCTGCTGTGAGTGCCGAGGAGGAGGAGGAGAAACCCAAAACCTCCGTTGCTTCTGAACCACCTGAGTCGAGGAAGAACTGGAATCTCTGAAGCGCTTCTTGGAGTTTTCCACCCCGAGCAAGGCTGCCTCTGCTCGGAGAGCTAAGTTGTAGAACTTTTCAAACTCCTAAGGATCGTGCAAAGCAAGCGCTAACTGCAAATCCTCCTTTAAGCCACCCCTGAACTGATAGATCTTTCTCTTCCGATCAGGGACATCCTGCAACGCGTAACGGGCCAGCTCGTGGAACTCGACATTGTACTTGTACACAGAATTGCTGCCCTGCTTCAAACGCCTGAACTTCTCACGCATCTCCTCAACAAAACTGGAAGGGATGTAGTGGGACCTGAAGTCACGACAAAACTCGTCCCAAGACATCACCCTGCTACCTCTGGAATCCTTAAGCTGCTGCCACCAAATAGAAGCCTGTCCCTTCAACTGAAACGTAGCAAACTAGACATAGTCCTCCGGACGCACATTGCTACACTTGAAATGCTTGTTCATATCACGGATCCAATCTTCCGCATCAAAAGGCTGGTTGCAAGAAGTGAACGTCTTAGGCTGGTTTGACAGGAACTGACTCAGATTGGCGAAGTGATTGCCACCCTGCTGAAAATTGCCCTGCTGATGATTGGATCTCTCCTGGATCAACTGCAATAGCATCTGAGTGTTTGCATTAGTAGCTGCCATCATCGCCTGCCAGGCTTCTGCAGGAGGAGGCGGCGGTGGAGGAGGAGGAGGAGGTGGAGGGGGCATATCCTCACGCCCTAGGGTCAGACGAGTCGGTGGAGCCATCCTGAAGACGGACAACATATTAGTCCACAGAATAATTGAAGATATTGCTGAATCAAAAGATAGGAATATCTGAACAGAATTTAGCATTGCACTCGAACGACATAACAAGAGTGCATCCTCAAAGTAACAGACGACAAAATTCCGATAAGGACCACTGCAAACAAGTGTGAGCTAGAACTGCTCGGAACAAACATATGACTGAGATTTCCCAAAACCTCAATCAAGCGTCTGTAGGAAGATAGTCCTATAAGATACTACTAGATATCCCACCTATGAATTCCCAAAATAACCGGTCATGCAATCAGGTAAACGGATACAAGGAGTATTTCACACAACTCCTAAACTAACCCGTCACCTGTATCACATCCTTCAACACACAACCAGCATCTCGGACCTTCATCTACAACAGATCCTCGTGATCACAACGATACAAAGTGTGGTAATACCCCCGAACAATCTACACCAGTACTGGGGACATCGGGGTTATCTCACCAATACCTGTATTGAAGCAATAACGAACACCCTCCGTTCTTAGATACTCAGAAATCTGAATGATGGCGATGTGCGCAAGAATCCCTGGAGCTCAACTCCCCTGATACTTAGAGTAGATAGGAGGCACCAGGACATGATTCCGTCACATCGAAATCATATAGATTTCACAAATACCCGCGTGATCCTAAAAATTTTTTTGAGCGAGAAAAGGAGTAGAGTTAAACATTTCCTAAGACGGGAACCTCACCAGAGCATAGAAGAGGAGAAAAAAAAAATCCTACTCTTCGATATAACTAAGACTCAAAACATTTTCTAGACTCGACTCGGCCAAGTACGATCACACAAAGGCTCCTATGGTCGTAAGGCTCTGATTACCAACTAATAAAGACCAAGATGCGGTCCTTTCCGATCTGGGGGTCGAGGCCCCCGAATAGGAAAGAAGAGCATCTAAGTGTTTCGCAAGCAAGTAACATAGCACAAATAACAATAAAAGTAGACAATTCGGGATTCAACTGTCTTCTTATTAATAACTCAGAGTACATCACAAATACAATCAAGGTAGTTCCGCTACGGACTACAAAACATGAAAATGCTATGCTACCCTGCCTGCAGGCCCACGATCACGACCACGCCTCACTCCTCTGGATAGTTCCCGTAGAGGCGGTCTGTCTCCTCGTCGTACTGCCACGCCAGCTGGGTGCCGTCGGGATCATCTGTCTCTAGGGTACCTATACCTGTTGGGAGTTTCGGAGGAATCCGTGAGCCACGGGGACTCAGCAATCTAAGACCTTGGTGCCAGAACTAGTCATGTTATTAGGTAGGGTAAGGGTGAAGTGTATAAGGCTGCAGCATCCTAAGCTTGATTAAGTGGCTAACTTACGCAAAGTAAAAGTGAAGGTGGTCTACACTAGCGGTCGGGGTTACTTGATCACTAAGTGATCCTGAACACCTACCTACGGCATTCATAACCCCACCGTGTTCCCGATCGAAGAGAGATCTTCGAGGGGACAGTCACGGCTATGCACACAGTTGGCAATTTTATTAGCTTATGTTTAAGTTCTCTAATACCGGATATTAACAAAATATTTCAAGTTGCCACATAACCGCGGGCACGGCTTTCCGAAAGATTAAACCCTGCAGGGGTGCTCCAAGTAGTCCATCACAAACGAACACAGGCCGCAAAGGCATCCTCTATCACGAATCTCGTGATCTCATCGGATTCCTTAGAGGAAAACCTCAACTCTGGGGGAAACCAAAGCTTCACTGGGACTCCTATACGCAAGATATACCGCTAAGGTAAGACAAGGCTAGCAGGACCTCCCGACATGTAGACGACTCCGATAAGAGCCGCGTATCTCAGTCTCAGGACACGACGGATGGAAAAGCCTAAAAGAGCCAAACCTCAAGTTTCCCTGTGGTGGCCCCCGCAGTCTGTCCAGGTTGGACCAACACTCATGCGGAGCATTGGCCCGGGTTGTTCATTAAAATCCTCGGGGTAGCTATTCCCTATGTAGTTTATTATTAAGTGATTAGCAAATTAACACCAATGTTGGGTCCTGCCGGACAAGCCTTAGCACTACGCGATTTATCGATGGGGTCCCCATAACAACCCCGAACGTGTTAGGAGCGATCATTATGGAATCAAACACCAGTAACTAAGGCGGCAATAACGGAACAAAACACCCGGCAAAAGGCTAGGCCTCCCGTCATTTACCCAGTATATAGGTGCATTAATTAAATAACAGAATTTAAGATAATGATATCAAGCTCATGTGATTACATGAGTCAAAGCACCTGCAACTAGCAACGCTAACATTAGTAGCTGAGCAAGCCTACTTAGCCATACAAGGTTTTGCTAGGAAGGGGAACGGTGTTTGGGCTCATGGCATATGAAGAGGCAATTTAATTTCAGTGGTAGGCAGCGAGCAATAAGACATGGAAACAAAAACTAGCATAACAAGTCTAGAGATGGAATCAAGGTCATATCATCTTGCCTGTGATATCCTCAGCTTGGAATGGTTCTGGTTCGTCCTGCACGTACTCTCCCGACTCCACGTATTCGGTCTCTGATCCCGGTGCTACCCAACATAAGAATAACAGCCAATGAACAGCGGCACCACAATATGCAACAATCACATGATGCATGAGATGAAAATTGAGCATGCACCCCTAATTCTATCTCTAGCACAAGCAAATTAAACTACTACAAGTTCCTGGACAGAACTGTACACTAATCTATTTTGACATGCATGAGGATCGCATGAACAGATGCGGCTCGTGAAAACGATGCAAAACCATATAAAGAACATTGCAAACGGAGCTACGGATCAACGGGAATCAACGAAACAAGATATGAAGCTCTACGTGGAAGAATCAACACCACACCCACAATTGGCACAAATTTGGTATTCCCAGGTTGCCAAGACATATAACAACCCAACATGAATGGATTGGAGCAAGGAAGAACTCCACAACATCAACTAAGCACACACATTGGTCAAAATGACTATACTACATAATCTGCCATAATGTGCATCTTAGCTCTTTGGGAGCTACATGCAACATAGCTACAGACCTCCAAACATGACAAATAGTATATGTGGCTGTATCCCACCAAGAACACTACCAACACCAGCAATAATCACATCAAAAGTAATTAAACTCTAGAAGTTACAAGGCCACAAACTTTCCCAAAACCATCAGATCTCAGGGACTCAGTGAAAATTCCTGCACCTGAATTTCTGTCTTTGTTCTGAAGCTTTTTGACAGCAATCAAAACACAACCTATTGGACTCCAAATGATTTGAAATTTGACAGGGAGCTTCAAAAACATACCAGGTCCAAAATCCAAGCACTGAACTAAGGCTAGTTCTCAACACAATGACCAGCACATCCTCATCTATCAGAGAAGAAAATGTTTCCAGAATCCCAGACATGCCCACTTTGTCCAGGCATAGTTTGCATGCTAATAACACCAAGTGTTAAATGACACCACTATGGTGTAGAGAAAAACCCCTACTACTATCACACAAAAACTCATGCCCTTGGGCTCCACCTATTCCATGGAATCAAGGATCAAACTTGCAACAAATCTGAATATGTCAACTCCATAAAGTATCCTAATGGCAAAACAAACTTCACCACTGGTGTACTTGGGAGATTCTACCCCAAAATCATATATAATATGTGGGCACTTACTTGGAACAAGTGACCACAATTAAGGGAGAGGAAACTACACCAAATCATGCCTAGTAATTAGTGCATCATTTCATGTAGTTCCTACTAAGACAACAACTACAAAAGGTTGAGTTCATGTGCACAATGACAAAGTGACATGGGGGTTTGAACCCCATGTTTGTGTCGTGCACATCAACAACACAAATACTTCTCACTAGGTCACCCCCACACACAACACCATGCCCTCTCACATATGGACATGTGAAGGTGCATAGTTTGTAAAGGTGGGGAAGTTTCACACACACACATACATCATCACCACAAACCTCATCACAAGCACTTAAACCCAAGAACAACATGAGGGGGAAAACTACTATGCAAGTAACATGGAAGCATCACCTCTCAAACACTTCTAGTAGGTACCACATGTGGTGTGCACTCACTACACACATATCTCCATACCTACACCATCATCTTCACTCACAACTCCTATGCACACATGCCTGTTGGAATTATGCCCTAGAGACAATAATAAATATAGTTATTATTATAATTCGTGTATCAAGATAATCATTTATTATCCATGCTATAATTGTATGGAATGAAGACTCATTTACATGTGTGGATACATAGACAAAACACTGTCCCTAGCAAGCCTCTAGTTGGCTAGCCAGTTGATCAAAGATAGTCAGTGTCTTCTGATTATGAACAAGGTGTTGTTGCTTGATAACTAGATCACGTCATTAGGAGAATCACGTGATGGACTAGACCCAAACTAATAGACGTAGCATGTTGATCGTGTCATTTTGTTGCTACTGTTTTGTGCGTGTCAAGTATTTGTTCCTATGAGCATGAGATCATATAACTCACTGACACCGGAGGAATACTTTGTGTGTATCAAACGCCACAATGTAACTGGGTGACTATAAAGATGTTCTACAGGTATCTCCGAAGGTGTTAGTTGAGTTAGTATGGATCAAGACTGGGATTTGTCACTCCGTGTGACGGAGAGGTATCTCGGGGCCCACTCGGTAATACAACATCACACACAAGCCTTGCAAGCAATGTGACTTAGTGTAAGTTGCGGGATCTTGTATTACGGAACGAGTAAAGAGACTTGCCGGTAAACGAGATTGAAATAGGTATGCAGATACTGACGATCGAATCTCGGGCAAGTAACATACCGAAGGACAAAGGGAATGACATACGGGATTATATGAATCCTTGGCACTGAGGTTCAAACGATAAGTTCTTCGTAGAATATGTAGGATCCAATATGGGCATACAGGTCCCGCTTTTGGATATTGACCGAGGAGTCTCTCGGGTCATGTCTACATAGTTCTCAAACCCGCAAGGTCTGCACACTTAAGGTTCGACGTTGTTTTATGCGTATTTGAGTTATATGGTTGGTTACCGAATGTTGTTCGGAGTCCCGGATGAGATCATGGACGTCACGAGGGTTTCCGGAATGGTCCGAAAACGAAGATTGATATATAGGATGGCCTCATTTGATTACCGGAAGGTTTTCGGAGTTACCGGGAATGTACTGGGAATGACGAATGGGTTCCGGGAGTTCACCGGGGGGGGGGGGGGGCAACCCACCCCGGGGAAGCCCATAGGCCTTGAGGGTGGCGCACCAGCCCTTAGTGGGATGGTGGGACAGCCCAAAAGGGGCCCTATGCACATTGGAAGAAAAATCAAAGAGAAAGAAAGAAAAAAAAGGAGGTGCGAAGGGAAGGAAGGACTCCCACCCACTAAACCAGGTCCAACTCGGTTTGGGGGGGGGGGGAGACCTTCCCCCCTTGGCTCGACCGACCCCCTTGGGGCTCCTTGAGCCCCAAGGCAAGGCCCCCCCTCTCCCACCTATATATACGGAGGTTTTAGGGCTGATTTGAGACGACTTTTCCACGGCAGCCCGACCACATACCTCCACGGTTTTTCCTCTAGATCGCGTTTCTGCGGAGCTCGGGCGGAGCCCTGCTGAGACGAGATCATCACCAACCTCCGGAGCGCCGTCATGCTGCCGGAGAACTCTTCTACCTCTCCGTCTCTCTTGCTGGATCAAGAAGGCCGAGATCATCGTCGAGCTGTACGTGTGCTGAACGCGGAGGTGCCGTCCGTTCGGTACTAGATCGTGGGACTGATCGCGGGATTGTTGGCGGGGCGGATCGAGGGACGTGAGGACGTTCGACTACATCAACCGCATTCACTAACGCTTCTGCTGTACGGTCTACAAGGGTACGTAGATCACTCATCCCCTCTCGTATATGGACATCACCATGATAGGTCTTCGTGCGCGTAGGAAATTTTTTGTTTCCCATGCGACGTTCCCCAACAGTAGCATCATGAGCTAGGTTCATGCGTAGATGTCTTCTCGAGTAGAACACAAAAGTTTTTGTGGGCGGTGATGTGCGTTTTGCTGCCTTCCTTAGTCTTTTCTTGATTCCGCGGTATTGTTGGATTGAAGCGGCTTGGACCGACATTACTCGTACGCTTACGAGAGACTGGTTTCATCGCTACGAGTAACCCAGTTGCTCAAAGATGACTCGCCAGTGTCGGTTTCTCCACCTTTAGTTGAATCGGATTTGACCGAGGAGGTCCTTGGATGAGGTTAAATAGCAACTCATATATCTCCGTTGTGGTGTTTGCGTAAGTAAGATGCGATCCTACTAGATACCCATGGTCACCACGTAAAACATGCAACAACAAAATTAGAGGACGTCTAACTTGTTTTTGCAGGGTATGCTTGTGATATGATATGGCCAACGATGTGATGTGATATATTGGATGTATGAGATGATCATGTTGTAATAGATAATATCGACTTGCACGTCGATGGTACGGCAACCGGCAGGAGCCATAGGGTTGTCTTTATACTAATGTTTGTGCTTGCAGATGCGTTTACTATTTTGCTAGGATGTAGCTTTAGTAGTAATAGCATGAGTAGCACGACAACCCCGATGGCGACACGTTGATGGAGATGATGGTGTGGCGCCGGTGACAAGAAGATCGTGCCGGTGCTTTGGTGATGGAGATCAAGAAGCACGTGATGATGGCCATATCATGTCACTTACGAATTGCATGTGATGTTAATCCTTTTATGCACCTTATTTTGCTTAGAACGACGGTAGCATTATGAGGTGATCTCTCACTAAAATTTCAAGACGAAATTGTGTTCTCCCCGACTGTGCATCGTTGCTACAGTTCGTCGTTTCGAGACACCACGTGATGATCGGGTGTGATAGACTCAACGTTCACATACAACGGGTGCAAAACAGTTGCGCACGCGGAACACTTGGGTTAAGCTTGACGAGCCTAGCATGTGCAGACATGGCCTCGGAACACATGAGACCGAAAGGTCGATCATGAATCATATAGATGATATGATTAGCATAGGGATGCTTACCACTGAAACTATACTCAACTCACGTGATGATCGGACTTGAGCTAGTGTAAGTGGATCATGAACCACTCAAATGACTAGAGAGATGTACTTTTTGAGTGGGAGTTTAGCGAATAATTTGATTAAGTTAAACTCTAATTATCTTGAACATAGTCTAAGTCCACTTTGAATATATTTGTGTTGTAGATCATGGCTCACGCGACAGTCACCCTGAATTTTAATACGTTCCTAGAGAAAGCTAAGTTAAAAGATGATGGAAGCAACTTTGTAGACTGGGCTCGTAATCTTAAGCTAATCTTACAAGCTGGGAAGAAGGATTATGTCCTTAATGCTGCGCTAGGAGATGAACCACCCACTATGGCTGATCAGGATGTTAAGAACGCTTGGTTAGCAAGTAAGGAGGACTACTCAGTAGTTCAATGTGCAGTCTTGTATGGCTTAGAACCGGGACTTCAACGTCGCTTTGAGCGTCATGGAGCATTTGAGATGTTCCAGGAGTTGAAGTTTATCTTTCAGAAGAACGCCCAGATCGAGAGGTATGAGACCTCCGATAAATTCTATGCTTGCAAGATGGAGGAAAACTCGTCTGTCAGTGAACATGTGCTCAAAATGTCTGGGTACTCAAACCGTCTGGCTGAGCTGGGGATTGAACTCCCGCAAGAGGCTATCACTGACAGAATCCTTCAATCGCTGCCGCCAAGCTATAAAGGCTTTGTGTTGAACTACGACATGCAAGGGATGAACAAGTCTCCCGGCGAGTTGTTTGCGATGCTGAAAGTCGCAGAGTCTGAACTCCGTAAAGAGCATCAAGTGTTGATGGTGAATAAGACCACTAGTTTCAAGAGAAATGGCAAAGGCAAGAAGGGTAATTCAAAGAAGAGCGGCAAGCCTGTTGCCAATCCGACGAAGAAACCCAAAGCTGGACCTAAGCCTAAAACGGAGTGTTACTATTGCAAGGGTATGGGTCACTGGAAGCGCAATTGCACCAAGTATCTGGCAGATAAGAAGGCGGCCAAAGAAAAATCAGGTATATTTGATATGCAAGTTATTGATGTGTACTTAACCGGCTCTCGTAGTAGTGCCTGGGTATTCGATACTGGTTCTGTTGCTCATATTTGCAACTCGAATTAGGAACTGCGGAATAGACGAAGGCTGGCGAAAGATGAAGTGACGATGCGCGTAGGAAATGGTTTCAAGGTTGATGCAATCGCCGTCAGCACAGTTTCACTTCAGTTACCATCAGGATTAGTTATGAACTTAAATCATTGTTATTTAGTGCCTGCGTTGATCATGAACATTATATCTGGATCTTGTTTATTGCGAGACGGTTACTCTTTTAAGTCAGAGAATAATGGTTGTTCTATTTCTATGAGTAACATCTTTTATGGTCATGCACCCAATGTGAGAGGATTGTTCATATTGAATCTTGATAGCGATACACACATACATAACATTGAGACCAAAAGAGTTAGAGTTAACAATGATAGCGCCATATTTTTGTGGCACTACCGCTTAGGTCATATTGGTGTAAAGCGCATGAAGAAACTCCATGCCGATGGTATTTTGGAGTCACTTGACTTTGATTCACTTGACACATGCGAACCATGCCTCATGGGCAAGATGACTAAAACTCCGTTCTCCGGAACGATGGAGCGTGCAAGTGACTTGTTGGAAATCATACATACCGATGTGTGTGGTCCGATGAGCGTGGAGGCACGCGGCGGATATCGTTATTTTCTCACCTTCACTGACGATTTAAGTAGATATGGTTATGTCTACTTAATGAAGCACAAGTCTGAAACATTTGAAAAGTTCAAGCAATTTCAGAGTGAAGTTGAAAATCATCGTAACAAGAAGATCAAGTTCCTACGGTCAGATCGTGGGGGTGAATATCTGAGTTTCGAGTTTGGTGCTCACTTAAGACAATGTGGAATTGTTTCACAGTTGACACTGCCTGGAACACCACAGCGTAATGGTGTGTCCGAACGTCGTAATCGTACTTTATTAGAGATGGTGCGATCTATGATGTCTCTTACCGATTTGCCGTTATCGTTTTGGGGTTATGCATTGCAAACAGCTGCATTCACTTTAAATAGGGCACCATCAAAATCCGTTGAGACGACACCATACGAACTGTGGTATGGCAAAAGGCCGAAGTTGTCGTTTCTTAAAGTTTGGGGATGTGATGCTTATGTCAAAAAGCTTCAGCCTGAAAAGCTAGAACCCAAAGCGGAAAAGTGCATCTTCATAGGTTACCCAAAAGAGATAGTTGGGTACACCTTCTATCTCAAATCCGAGGGCAAAGTGTTTGTTGCTAAAAATGGAGCTTTTCTCGAGAAGGAGTTTCTCTCAAGAGAATTGAGTGGGAGGAAGATAGAACTTGACGAGGTTGTCGAACCTCTCATCCCTCTGGATGGTGGCGCAGGGCAAGGGGAAACCTCTGTCGCTGCGACGCCGGTTGAGGAGGAAGTTAATGATGATGATCATGAAACTCCGGTTCAAGTTTCTGTCGAACGACGCAGGTCGACGAGACCACGTGCTGCTCCAGAGTGGTACGGTAATCCCGTCTTGTCAATCATGTTGTTGGACAACAATGAACCTGCAAATTATGAAGAAGCAATGGTGGGCCCAGATTCCAACAAATGGCTAGAAGCCATGAAGTCCGAGATAGGATCCATGTATGAGAACAAAGTGTGGACTTTGGAGGTACTGCCTGAGGGCCGCAAGGATGTTCAGAACAAATGGATCTTTAAGAGGAAGACGGACGCTGACGGCAATGTGACCGTTTATAAAGCTCGACTTGTGGCAAAGGGTTTTTCACAAGTTCAAGGAGTTGACTACGATGAGACATTCTCACCCGTAGAGATGCTTAAGTCCGTCAGAATCATGTTAGCAATAGCTGCATTTTTCGATTATGAAATCTGACAGATGGATGTCAAAACAACGTTTCTTAACGGTTTCCTTAAGGAAGAATTGTATATGATGCAACCCGAAGGTTTTGTCGATCCTAAGAATGCTAAAAAGGTGTGGAAGCTCCAGCAATCCCTTTATGGACTGGTGCAAGCATCTCGGAGTTGGAACAGACGTTTTTATGAGGTGATCAAAGCATTTGGGTTTATACAAGTGGTTGGAGAATCTTGTATTTACAAGAAAGTGAGTGGGAGCTCTGTGGCGTTTCTAATATTATATGTGGATGACATATTGCTGATTGGAAACAACGTGGAGTTTTTGGAGAGCATAAAGGATTACTTGAATAAAAGTTTCTTTATGAAGGACCTAGGAGAAGCTGCTTACATTCTAGGCATTAAGATATATAGGGATAGATCAAAACGCCTGATAGGACTTTCACAAAGCACATACCTTGATAAAGTTTTGAAGAGGTTCAAAATGGAACAGTCCAAGAAGGGTTTCTTGCCAGTTTTACAAGGTACGAGATTGAGTAAGACTCAGTGCCCAGCAACTGATGAAGATAGAGAGCATATGCGCTCCGTCCCCTATGCTTCAGCCATAGGATCTATCATGTATGCAATGCTGTGCACTAGACCGGACGTTAGCCTGGCCATAAGTATGGCAGGTAGGTTCCAGAGTAATCCAGGAGTGGATCACTGGACGGCGGTCAAGAATATCCTAAAGTACCTGAAAAGGACTAAGGAGATGTTTCTCGTATATGGAGGTGACGAAGAGCTCGCTGTAAAAGGTTACGTCGATGCAAGCTTTGACACAGATCCGGACGACTCTAAGTCGCAAACCGGATACGTATTTATTCTTAATGGGGGTGCGGTAAGCTGGTGCAGTTCCAAGCAAAGCGTCGTAGCAGATTCTACATGTGAAGCGGAGTACATGGCTGCCTCGGAGGCGGCTAAGGAGGGTGTCTGGATGAAGCAGTTCATGACGGATCTTGGAGTGGTGCCAAGCGCACTGAATCCAATAACCTTGTTCTGTGACAACACGGGTGCCATTGCCTTAGCAAAGGAACCACGGTTTCACAAGAAGTCCAGACACATCAAACGACGCTTCAACCTCATCTGCGACTACATCGAAGGGGAGGATGTAAATATATGCAAAGTGCACACGGATCTAAATGTAGCAGACCCACTGACTAAACCTCTTCCACGGCCAAAGCATGATCAACACCAGAACTGTATGGGTCTTAGATTTATTACAATGTAATTCACATGATGATGTGAGGGCTAGATTATTGACTCTAGTGCAAGTGGGAGACTGTTGGAATTATGCCTTAGAGACAATAATAAATATAGTTATTATTATAATTCCTGTATCAAGATAATCGTTTATTATCCATGATATAATTGTATTGAATGAAGACTCATTTACATGTGTGGATACATAGACAAAACACTGTCCCTAGCAAGCCTCTAGTTGGCTAGCCAGTTGATCAAAGATAGTCAGTGTCTTCTGATTATGAACAAGGTGTTGTTGCTTGATAACTGGATCACGTCATTAGGAGAATCACGTGATGGACTAGACCCAAACTAATAGACGTAGCATGTTGATCGTGTCATTTTGTTGCTACTGTTTTGTGCGTGTCAAGTATTTGTTCCTATGACCATGAGATCATATAACTCACTGAAACCGGAGGAATACTTTGTGTGTATCAAACGTCGCAACGTAACTGGGTGACTATAAAGATGCTCTACAGGTGTCTCCGAAGGTGTTAGTTGAGTTAGTATGGATCATGACTGGGATTTGTCACTCCGTGTGACGGAGAGGTATCTCGGGGCCCACTCGGTAATACAACTTCAACACAAGCCTTGCAAGCAATGTGACTTAGTGTAAGTTGCGGGATCTTGTATTACGGAACGAGTAAAGAGACTTGCCGGTAAACGAGATTGAAATAGGTATGCGGATACTGACGATCGAATCTCGGGCAAGTAACATACCGAAGGACAAAGGGAATGACATACGGGATTATATGAATCCTTGGCACTGAGGTTCAAACGATAAGTTCTTCGTAGAATATGTAGGATCCAATATGGGCATCTAGGTCCCGCTATTGGATATTGACCGAGGAGTCTCTCGGGTCATGTCTACATAGTTCTCAAACCCGCAAGGTCTGCACACTTAAGGTTCGACGTTGTTTTATGCGTATTTGAGTTATATGGTTGGTTACCGAATGTTTTTCGGAGTCCTGGATGAGATCATGACGTCACGAGGGTTTCCGGAATGGTCCGAAAACGAAGATTGATATATAGGATGGCCTCATTTGATTACTGGAAGGTTTTCGGAGTTACCGGGAATGTACTGGGAATGACGAATGGGTTCCGGGAGTTCACCGGGGGGGGGGGGGCAACCCACCCCGGGGAAGCCCATAGGCCTTGAGGGTGGCGCACCAGCCCTTAGTGGGCTGGTGGGACATCCCAAAAGGGGCCCTATGCGCATTGGTAGAAACATCAAAGAGAAAGAAAGAAAAAAAAGGAGGTGGGAAGGGAAGGAAGGACTCCCACCCACCAAACCAAGTCCAACTCGGTTTGGGGGGGGGGGGAGACCTTCCCCCCTTGGCTCGGCCGACCCCCTTGGGGCTCCTTGAGCCCCAAGGCAAGGCCCCCCTCTCCCACCTATATATACGGAGGTTTTAGGGCTGATTTGAGACGACTTTTCCACGGCAGCCCGACCACATACCTCCACGGTTTTTCCTCTAGATCGCGTTTCTGCGGAGCTCGGGCGGAGCCCTGCTGAGACGAGATCATCACCAACCTCCGGAGCACCGTCACGCTGCCGGAGAACTCTTCTACCTCTCCGTCTCTCTTGCTGGATCAAGAAGGCCGAGATCATCGTCGAGCTGTACGTGTGCTGAACGCGGAGGTGCCGTCCGTTCGGTACTAGATCGTGGGACTGATCGCGGGATTGTTCGCGGGGCGGATCGAGGGACGTGAGGACGTTCCACTACATCAACCGCATTTACTAACGCTTCTGCTGTACGGTCTACAAGGGTACGTAGATCACTCATCCCCTCTCATAGATGGACATCACCATGATAGGTCTTCGTGCGCGTAGGAAATTTTTTGTTTCCCATGCGACGTTCCCCAACAATGCCTACTTGCAATTACACCACCAACATCATCATCTTGCAAGATCACATACACACACACATCACTTCTCCCAAGAACAGACACACACACATGCATCTAGTCTACTATAGCTGCAGAGGAACAAAATAATACTATGCCATCTGCCATCTTATGTTTAAGGCACAAAACAAAAAACAGAGCAAAAGAGCATATCCAGCAAAAAAACAAGAGGTAAAATAAAAAGGGGGCACCCCAGGGATCGAACCCCTGTGCCTCTGGTGCAAAGCCATCTATACTACCACTGTGTTGCACTAGCTTACTCGACAGAGAGGGAAGCCCAATCAGGTTAAACTGTCTCTGGGACTTACCGTGCAGAGCAACGAAAAAAAATAGCAAAAGGTGCCTAAGGGGGGAATCGAACCTGCGCCCTCCATCAAGCACGCCACGCTAGCTACCACTGGGCTACGATACGGTGTCTGAACCACTACGCGCTGCGAAACAGAAGAGGTAACCTCCCTGCTTATCTGCTACTAGCGGCTGACCGGAACAGGGGAGGGGTCTCGCCGGCGATGCGAGCCAAATCCAGTTCCGGCTCATGGAGGGGAGGAAGCCCACACACACATGAACTCATTTCACGTCCTAACTACTCCCGATGGACTCTACAACGGCGTGACGACGGTGATCGGCGGCTCTGGCGACAGAGGTGATGCGCACAATGATTCTACGGCTACGGTGCCCGAACTGGGACAGGGAGGAAGCAGGAGGAGCACTACCTCACGCACGGGTCAAGGAGGAAGCGTCCCATAGTGGAAGTAGAGGAAGACGGGCGCCGACGAAGCTGCTCGTCAAAGAAGACGCGTCGTCATGGAGAAGAGGAAGCAGGGGCGATGTGGTTGATCCAGCGGCGGGAACGAGCCCCTAGAGAGGCCTGCGAGCTCCTGGACCTCTCGTCGAGGAGGAAGAGGCACCACAGCAACGACGGCAACCTCCCTCAACCGTCGTCCATGGCGGATCCGCCACACTTACCTTGCTACGACGATGCAGAGAGGAGGGTGATGAGATCTGGGTGGAGCGGCGGCGGAAGGGGAAACCCTAGCCGAGGCACGGACGCCAAGGCTCTTTATGGGGCGAGAGGGGAAGCGAGGGGCGCGTGGGTGGCCATGTGCTTGTCCTCTCTGCGGTGGAACAGAGGGGATCGAAGGAGCCGCTGACAGGCGGGACCCACTGTCGAGATGGAAAGGGGGAGGATGATGACGGACGCGCGACGGGCTCGCGAGGGAAAAGTCTGATGGGCCGCTAAGTGGGAGGGAGCCCATTTAGTGCGCTAGATAGAGAAATAGAGCCCCGTGTCTATTTCCTTTTTTTTTGAAAAATAAAAGAGAGAAATAAAAATAGGCACAGGGCAAAATCAAAGGGATAAAATCAAATGGAAAATTGCCGTGGACGTGAAAATGAACCAACTATTTAAATAAAATACTTCCAACATTTATGGGGCTACTTTCGTAAATCCAAAACAGCATTTATTTATTCTGTTTTGTGATTTATATTCACCCTCAAGACCAATAATAAAACTCCAAATCATCACATCATCATCTCCACAATAAACTCTAAACACGAGACATTTTAAAACAGCTTTTGGGAAGATGGAATTTTGAACATGAGATAAAAGGAAAGGAAAAGGGTTTGAAATTGCAAGGAGCTTGGGAATACATAGCAACCACTCCTACACTCCACACACCATCATCACATGTGCATCAACACATGAAATTACAAGACCCACTCTAAGACATGGCAAGGTATAGATGCAAGCAACTCAAGGCACGGTAAGAATGGTATGACATGGATGCATTCATGCAACAGAAGAAATACAAGGTGACACATGAATTCATACATGCATAGATAGCTCTCATGACAATGTCAAGGTGGTCCCACATGGAAGGTTACAACAAGGGAAAGCTTTACACTTGGGGCACTACATCTAGGTAGTCAAAATGGCGTGGTAGATATACTTTAGACTTTGCACCTCCACCAATCATATAGTTTGAAAGGTAATCTTGAGTAAACTGGTTTGGGAACTACTACAAACAAAAATTTATTCAGACATTGTAATTTTGTAAGGTAACAACTCATTATGGACAACAAAAATAAGGGTCGAGAGTTCTTAATTACCATCCTGCAGTTCATTGTTGTCTTAGATATGGTGTAAACATATAGTTTTGCCATATTTAGTACCATTTTATTAACAATCTTTATTAGTTTTCTTACTTGATGTTGGTCCATGAATATCTGATTGCCCCATACGCAAAAAGGGTTGATGCATGGATCTTTACAAGTATTATATGTACCTACAAGTAACAAGCTAGTTATTTTTAGAAGGTAAACTGAAATTGCACAATTATGTAGTATAGTATTCCCTGTCCCGGTATATAATATCTTGTTACATCCAAAATACTCACATAGTTTATGTATTAACATCTTATACTATGGGGTGGATGGAGTATCCTAGATGGAAAACAAAAGTCGTTGCCAATATTGTGTTGGGTAACAATATTGAAAGGCATGTTAAGTATGACATGCTAAATATCAAGAAAATATATGCATGGTAACAGCATGATCATAAAATGATAGCTTCAGTGTGCAGGTTTAAGCATACTAGCTAATAAAATAAGAAGTGGAGAGGTGTTTTAACTGCAATAGGCTTAACAATTAAAATATAGTCATTCAAACTGGTATTGTGCATTTTTAAGCACACTAGTTATTGTTACATAAAAATGTAAAGGCATATGCTCACTACAATAGGCTTAACAACAACTATATATAGCCATTCATAGTGGTACTATTTAAATTGCATAGAATGTAGCAGGTACTTAAATATCAAATTATATAAACGAACATCACATTGTGAAAAAATTGAAATAAACACTGAGCGTTTTAACTACACCAGGCTTAACAAGAACCACATATGGTCGTTGAAACTGGTATGATGAGATTGAACCAGAAAGTACATACTTGCACATATATAACTTCACAATGTGAATAACTGAAATAAACATGGCATACTATATTGCAATTGAACCTGGACATATGCCCACTACAAACAACCGAGCAAGGAAAATAGTTAAACAATGCATATGCTCACTAGAACATGCTTAATAGAATCAAAAATGGTCATTCAAAGTGTACCGTTGAAATCACATAGAACGTAGATGGTGCTTAAACATCAAATTCTATAACTGAACATCACATGTGAAATAACTAAAATAAACAGTGCACGTGTTAACTGCATCAAGTTTAATAGGAACTACACACTAGTGCACAAAAGCCTAGCTATGGCGTGGCAAAAATGGCATTGCTTGCGTAGACACCCAATGCCACCAATATGGTGCCACACTTAAAAATAGTGGTGGCGTTGGGTCCCAGGCCAACAGTATATTACATGTTTATGGCGTGTCCATATGTCCAACACGAGCAATTTGTTGTTTTGATAATAAAAAATACTACTTCAAAAACTAAGAGGTTTAACTTCACAAAAGGTACTGATAATTTAAACATACTCATAAACTTCATAGTTTAATACTTAGTACCGATCATTGAAACATACTCATGAACATATAGTTTCAAACCTAATTAGTGTTGATCAACTAACTACTCTTTATGATGAAGGATTATCCAAAGCTGACGCATATTCTTCCGATTGCTCTCTCCATCTTGTTTGAAGTGAGCAACGGTTGTCTGTAGATCAATCCTATCTGTCCTGAGTTGTTTTTTCTTCAGCTCTAACTTATCCCTCTCCTCCATCAATTGATCCCTCAGCTACCTCAGTTTGTTTGACCTAGTGAGAGCATTAGCACCCTCTGTGAGGAGACTATCAATTTATTTATTCACTATGACATTGTGTTCTTCGAGATTTTTGATGCTCCACTTTAATGACTCTAAGAGCCATTGATTCCACTGCTCCACGTCGCCCAATGATTCTTTGCTTGATGAATTTTCCATGCGTGATGTTTAAAATTATGTATAATTACGAATCATTATGTAAAAGGCTAGTAGTACTGATGAACTAAAAAACTAGTAGTACTAATGAACTAAACAACTAGTAGTATAATAGTTTATATCTATCATGGTGAATTCATCTAGTGAAGTAGCAAAATCAATCATCCATTCTAGTTTTATAGCAAGCTAGCATTCTAGATTTTTCTATCATGGCAAATTAGTTTCTAGCAATCTAGCATTCTAGTTTTTTTATCATGGGAATTAGTTTCTAGCAATCTTGCATTCTAGTTTTTTATCATGGTGAATTACTCTACGATCTAGGATTCTAGTTTTCTTTTTTGCATAAAAAAATAAGTGGAGATAGGAACATACTCCACGCGAGGAGGGTCTGCCCGTGGTGTTGGGCGTTGGAGCGGGTGGCGGCGGGCGGGGCAACGATGGGCAGAATCGGGCATTGGGGCGGGCGGTGTCGGGCAGACATGGGCATCATTAGGCGGTGGCGGCATCGGGCTGGGCAGCGGCAGGGATCGAGAGGAGAGAGGACTGGTGGAGTTGTGGATCGAGAGAGTGAGGACGAATAAAGGTTTTTTTTACCGTGCCAAGTGTCTAAAGTGCTTGCGTGGGCCTAATGGGCCTGAATGCGCAATTCTAGGCCTAATGTGCAACGCAAACACTAAGCTAGTAACTATGACGTACAAATTTAGCCTAGGCGAGCACTATTTGAACATATTAGTGCTTGTGTCGGCTAGAAACTGCACGCCACCAATGTAAGTTGTGGCTATTATATTATCTGTTTTGGATGTTTTATATGCATTAACATGCTGTTTTATATTATTTTTGGGACTAACCTATTAATCTAGATCCTAGTGCCAGTTTCTGTTTTTCCACCTTTTTGAATATTGCAGATAAGGAATATTAAACGGAGTCCAAACGAAACAAAATCTCCGTAAAGATTTTTCTTGGACCAGAAGACACCCAGGAGACTTGGAGAAGGGTGCAAGGCAATTGCCGGGAGGCCACAAGCCTGTAGGGCGCGCCCTGGGGGGTGGCCGCGCCCCTGTCTTGTAGCCCCCCTGTAGGTCTCCTAACCCTATTTGTTGGCCTATAAATTCCCAAATATTCCCGTATCGCCAAAAAGAGGCACAAAAATACTTTTATGCCGCCGGGAGCCTGTGTTCCCGAGAGATCCAATATGGGAGCCTTTTCGGGTAATCTGTCGGAGAGAGAATTGATCATCGAGGGCATCTACATCAACTCCATTGCCCCTCCGATGATGTGTGAGTAGTTTACCACAGACCTACGTGTCCATAGCTAGTATCTAGATGGCTTCTTCTCTCTCTTTGATCTTCAATACCATGTTCTTCACGATCTTCAGGGATATCTGTCCAATGTAATACTCTTTTGCAGTGTGTTTGTCGAGATCCAATGAATTGTGAGTTTATGTTCAGATTATTTATGAATATTATTTGAGTCTCTTCTGAATTCTTATATGCATGATTTCATATCTTTGCAAGACTCTTCAAATTATTGGTTTGGTTTGGCCAACTCGATTGGTAATTCTTGCAATGGGAGAAGTGCTTAGTTTTGGGTTCAATCTTGCGGTGTCCTCACCCAGTGACAGTAGGGGTAGCGAGGCATGTATTTTATTGTTGCCATTATGGGTAAAAAGATGGGGTTTTCATCATATTGCTTGATTTTATCCCTTTACATCATGTCATCTTAGTTAATGTGTTACTCTGTTCTTCATGAACTTAATACTCTAGATGTAGGCACGAGTCTGTCGATGTGTGGAGTAATAGTAGTAGATGTAGAATCGTTTCGGTCAACTTGATACGAACGTGATGCCTATATGCATAATCATTTCCTTAGATATCTTCATAATTATTTGCGTTTCTATCAATTGCTCGACAGTAATTTGTTCACCCACCGTATTATTTTCCTTCATGAGAGAAGCCTCTAGTGAAACCTATGCCCCCCGGGTCTATATTCCATATCATATCTTCAGATCTATAAACTAAAAATACCAAAAATACTTTGCTGCAATTTATTTACTTTTGTTTCTGCAATATTTTATATCTATCTCTATCAAATCTCATCCTTGCAAATAACTCTGAAAGTATTGACAACCCCTTTATAGCATTGGTGCAAGAGCTTGATTATTTGTGCAGGTACTACTAATGGGGCCTTGCTTGTTCCTCCTACCGGATTGATACCTTGGTTCTCAACAAACTAAGGGAAACACTTATCTACTTTGCTGCATCGCCCTTTCCTCTTCAAGGGAAAACCAACACAAGATCAAGAGGTAGCAGTGTTGCGTAAGTAAGATGCGATCATGCTAGATACCCATAACAGCCACGTAAAAATGCAACAACAAATCAAAGGATGTCTAACTTGTCTTTGCAGGGTATGTTGTGATATTATATGGCCAAAGAAATGATATGATATATTTGATGTATGATATGATCATGTTGTAATAGTTAAATGTCGACATGCGTTTCAATACTACGGCAACCGGCAGGAGCCATATGGTTGTCTTTAATTATTTTGCGCTTGGTGATGCTTTGCTTTATCACTAGTTCAGTAGCTTTCGTGGGAACAACATAGTTGGCGCGACAACCTTGATGGCAGCACAATGATGGAGATCTAGTGTGGCGCCGGTGATGATGGAGATCATGTCGGTGCTTTGAAGATGGAGATCAAAAGCACAAGTTCATGGCCATATCATGTCACTTATGATTTGGATGTGATGGTAATGCTTTTATGCACCTTATTTTTCTTAGGACGACGATAGCATTATAAGGTGATCCCTCGCTAAAATTTCAAGATAAAACTGTGGTCTCCCCGAGTGTGCACCTTTGTGAAAGTTTGTCGTTTCGAGACACCACGTGATGATCGGGTGTGATAGACTCTACGTTCACATACAACGGGTGCAAAATAGTTGCACACCCGGAACAATCGGGTTAAACTTGACGAGCCTAGCATGTACAGACATGGCCTCGGAACACAAGAGACCGAAAGGTCGAACATGAGTCATATAGTAGATATGATCAACATAGAGATGTTCACGGTTGAAGCTAACTCAACTCACGTGATGAGCGGACTTGAGTTAGTGAATTAGGATCATGTGACACTAGAATTACTAGAGGGATGCCAATTTGAGTCAGAGTTTATTAGTAAAATGATTAGCTAAACGCATTTATCTTGAACATAGTCTAAGCAATCTTTGCAAATTTTATGTTGTAGATCAGTGGCTCGCGGAGTAGCACCCTTGAATTTTAATGCGTTCGTAGAGAATGCAAAGCTGAAAGATGATGGCAGTAACTGTGTTGACTAGGCCTGTAATCTGAGGATTATCCTCACGGTTTCATAAAAGCAATATGTCTTTGATGCACCGTTAGGTGACATGCCACCCCAACCAGCGACCCAACACGTTATGAACACCTGGCTGTCGCGTCTGGATGACTACTCAGTAGTTCAATGTGCAAATTGGTATGGCTTAGAACCGGGACTTCAAAGACATTTTGAACGTCATGGAACATATGAGATGTTCCAGGAGTTGAAGTTTATCTTTGAGAAGCATGCCCAGATCGAGAGGTAAAAACCTCCGATAAGTTCTATGCTTGCAAAATAGAGGAGAACGGGTCTGTTAGTGAACATGCGTTCATAATGTCTGGGTACTCTAACCGTCTGGCTGAGTTGGGAATTGCTTTCCCGCCAGAGGCAATCACTGACAGACTTCTTAAATCACTGCCACCTAGCTATAGGAGCTTGGTGTTGAACTACAACATGCAAGGGATGAATAAATCACTCTCCGAGCTATTTGCGATGCGAAAGTCGCTGAGTCAGAAATCCAGAATGAACATCAAGTGTTGATGGTCAATACGACCACGAGTTACAAAAAAAACGACAAGGGCAAGAAGGGTAACTCCAAGAAGAGTGGCAAAGCTGTTGCCCCTCCCATAAAGAAACCCAAGGCTAGACACACGCCGGAAACTGGGTGTTATCATTGCAAGGGGACTCGTCACTGGAAGCGGAACTACCCCAAGTATATGGACAATAAGAAGGCGGCCAACACCAAATAAGGTATATTTGATATACATGTTATTGATGTCTACCTCACCAACTCTCATTGTAGTGCCTGGGTATTTGATACCGGTTCAGTTGCTCACATTTGCAACTCAAAGCAGGAACTAGGCAATAGATGAAAGTTGGCGAAGGACGAAGTGACGATGTGCGTGGGAAATGGTTCCAAGGTTGATGCGATCGCTGTCGGCACACTCTCACTTAAATATCGTCGAGATTAGTGATGAACCTAAATAGGTGCTATTTAGTGCTTGCGTTAAGCATGAACATTATATGTGGATGTTGTTTATTGCGAGACGGTTACACAGTTAAGTTAGAGAATAATGATTGTTCTATTTATGTCAGTAATATCTTTTATGGTCGTGACCCAATGTGAGGGGTTTATTCTTATTGAAACTTGATAGTGATGACGCACATATGCATAACATTGAAGCCAAAAGATGTAGAGTTGATAATGATAGCGCCACTTTCTTGTGGCATTGCCGCTTAGGTCATATTGGTATAAAACGCATGATGAAACTCCATGCTGATGGACTTTTGGGGTCACGTGATTTTGAATCACTTGACACATGTGAACCATGCCTCATGGGCAAGATGACTAAGACTGCGCTCTCCGGAACAATGGAGCGTGCAAGTGACTTGTTGGGGATCATACATATTGATGTGTGCGGACCAATT
Organism: Hordeum vulgare subsp. vulgare; assembly: GCF_904849725.1. Classification (NCBI taxonomy): domain Eukaryota; kingdom Viridiplantae; phylum Streptophyta; class Magnoliopsida; order Poales; family Poaceae; genus Hordeum; species Hordeum vulgare. The sequence continues at coordinate 194,537,414 of NC_058522.1, forward strand.
AGCGTAGAGGCGAGCGGTGGTAATCATTATTTTCTCACCTTCACAAATGATTTGACTAGATATGATTATATTTACTTGATGCAACACAAATCTTAAACGTTTGAAAAGTTCAAGCAATTTTAGAGTGAAGTTGAAAATCATCGTAACAAGAAGATCGAATTCCTATGATCTGATCGAGGAGGAGAATATCTGAGTTATGAGTTTGGCACTCACTTAAGACAATGTGGAATTGTTTCACAGTTGACACATGATGACCCACAAGTATAGGGGATCAATCGTAGTCCTTTCGATAAGTAAGAGTGTCGAACCCAACGAGTAGCAGAAGGATCTGACAAGTGGTTTTCAGCAAGGTAAAATCTGCAAGCACTGAAATTATCGGTAACAAGTAGTTGTGTGGTGAGATGATTCATAGCAAGCAACAGGTAACAAAAGTAGCAATGGTGCAGCAAAGTGTCCCAATCCCTTTTGTAGCAAGGGGCAAGCCTGGAAAAAGTCTTATAGGAGGAAAAACGCTCCCGAGGACACACGGGAATTTCTGTCATGCTAGTTTTCACCATGTTCATATGATTCGCGTTTGTTACTTTGATAGTTTGATATGTGGGTGGACAGGCGCTTGGGTACTGCCCTTACTTGGACAAGCATCCCACTTATGATTAACACCTCTCGCAAGTATCCGCAACTACGAAAGAAGAATTAAGACAAAGTATAACCATAGCATTAAACTAGTGGATCCAAATCAGCCCCTTACGAAGCAACGCATATACTAGGGTTTAAGCTTCTATCACTCTTGCAACCCATCATCTACTTACTACTTACCAATGCCTTCCTCTAGGCCCAAATAATGGTGAAGTGTTATGTAGTCGACGTTCACATAACACCACTAGAGGAAAAACAACATACAACACATCAAAATATCGAACGAATACAAATTCACATGACTACTATTAGCATGACTTATCCCATGTCCTCAGGAACAAAAGTAACTACTCACAAAGCATAATCATATTCATGACTAGAGAGGTAATGATTAGCATCAAGGATCTGAACATAAACTCTTTCACCAAGTAATCTAACTAGCATCAACTACAAAGAGTAATTAACACTACTAGCAACCTTACAAGTACCAATCGGAGTTGCGAGACGGAGATTGGTTACAAGAGATGAACTAGGGTTTGGAGATGAGATGGTGCTGATGAAGATGTTGATGGTGACAAGTCCCCTCCGATGAGAGGAGTGTTGATGATGACGATGGCGACGATTTCCCCCTCCGGGAGGGAAGTTTCCCCCGGCAGGATCGCCCTGTTGGCGGCGGCAAATCCTCGAAAAAGCCTCTTCTTGATTTTTTTCCGGCCGAAACCCTTCATATAGCAGAAGAGCGGGGCCAGAGGGCCAGCTAGGTTCCAACAAGCCCCCTAGGCGCGGCCAGGGGGGTGGCCGCGCCTAGCAGGCTTGTGGCCACCTGCTCGCGCCCCTCCGGCACTTCTTCGGCCCAGTATTTTTTATAAAACCCGAAAAAAATCCTCGTTGATTTTTACAACATTTGGAGTTGCGCAGAATAGGTATCTCAAACTTGCTCCAATTTCAGGCCAGAATTCCAGCTGCCGACATTCTCCCTCTTCATGTAAACCTTGCAAAATAAGAGAGAAAAGGCATAAGTATTGTACCGTGAAGTGAAATAACGGCCCAAGAAGCAATAAATATCAACATAAAAGCATGATGCAAAATGGACGTATCAACACCCCGTGGAATACCACGGTGTAATGGTGTGACCGAACGTCGTAATCGTACTTTATTAGATATGGTACGTTCTATGATGTCTCCTACCGATTTGTCGTTATCGTTTTGGGGTTATGCATTAGAGACAAATGGATTCACTTTAAATAGGGCACCATCAAAATCCATTGAGACGACGCGATATAAACTGTGCTTTGGCAAGAAGCCAAAGTTGTCGTTTCTTAAAGTTTGGAGATGTGATGCTTATGTCAAAAAGCTTGAGCGTGAAAAGCTGGAACCCAAAGCGAAAAAGTGCGTCTTCATAGGATACCCAAAAGAGAGAGTTGGGTACACCTTCTATCTTAGATTTGAGGGCAAAGGGTTTGTCCCTAAAACGGAGCTTTTCTTGAGAAATAGTTTCTCTTGAAAGAATTGAGTGAGAGGAAGATAGAACTTAATGTGGTTATAGAACCTTTACTTCAGCCACATAGTAGAGCTACACAGAAAGATGTTTCTATGAAACCTACAATAGTTTAAGAGGAAGCTAATGATGATGATCAGGAAACTTCAGATCAAGTTGCTATAAAACCTCGTACGTTGACAAGTGCACATACTGCTTATGAGTGGTACGACAACCCTGTCTTATCAATCATGTTGTTAGACAACGATGAACCTACGAGCAAGGGAGAAGCAATGATGGGCCCGAATTCCAACAAATGGTTAGTGGCCATGAAATCCGAGATAGGATCCATGTATGAAAACAAAGTATGGACTTTAGAAGTATTACCTGAAGGGCGAAAGGCTATTCAGAATAAATGGATCTTTAAGAAGAAGACACACGCGGACAGTAATCTCACCATCTATAAAGCTCGACTTGTGGAAAAGGGTTTTTCACAAGTTCAAGGAGTGGACTATGATGAGACTGTCTCACCCGTAGTGATGCTTAAGTCTGTCAGAATCATGTTAGCAATAGCTGCATTTTTCGATTATGAAATTTGGCACATGGATGTCAAAACAACGTTCCTTAATGGTTTCCTTACGGAAGAGTTGTATATGATGCAATTGGAAGGTTTTGTCGATCCAGAGAAAGCTAACAAAGTATGCAAACTCCGGTGATCCATTTATGGACTAGTGCAAGCATCTCAGTGTAGAATTAGCGCTTTGATGAGGTGATCAAGGCGTTTGTGTTTATACAAGTTTATGGAGAAGCTTGTATTTACAAGAAAGTGAGTGGGAGCTCTATGGTGTTTCTAATACTATATGTGGATGACATATTGCTGATTGGAAACGATATAGATCTTTTGGGAAGCGCAAAGAATTATTTGAATAAAAGTTTTTCAATGAAGGACCTAGGAGAAGTTGCTTACATATTAGGCATCAAGATCTATAGAGATAGATCAAGACGCTTGCTAGGACTTTTAGAGAGCACACACCTTGATAAAGTTTTGAACAAATTCAAAATGGAACAGTCCAGGAAAGGGTTCTTGCGTGTGTTACAAGGCATAAAGTAGAGTAAGACTCTATGCCTAATAATTGCAAAAGATAGAGAAAAGATGAGTGTCGCCCCCTATGCTTCAGCCATAGGCCCTATCATGTATGCAATGCTTTGCACAAGACCTGATGTGATCCTTGCCATAAGTATGGTGGGAAGATTTCAAAGTAATCCAGGAATGGTTCACTGGACAGCGGTGAAGAATATTCTGAAGTACCTCAAAAGGACTAACAAAATGTTTCTCATTTATGGAGGTTACAAAGAGCTCGTCATAAAGGGTTACGTCCATGCAAGCTTTGACATTGATCCAGTTGACTCTAAGTCACAAACCGAATACGAATTTATTCTCAATGGGGGTGTCGTAAGCTGGCGCAGTTCCAAGCAAAGCATTGTAGCTGATTCTACATGCAAAGTGGAGTACATAGCTGCCTCAGAGGCGGCTAAAGAAGGTGTCTCGATGAAGCAGTTCATGACATATCTTGGAGTTGTGCCAAGTGTATTGGATCCAATGACTTTGTTCTGTGACAACACGGGTGCCATTGCTCTAGGCAAGGAACCAAGGTTTCACAAGAGGACCAGTCACATAAAGCGATGCTTCAATTCCATCCACGATTATATCAAAGAGGAGGACATAAATCTTTGCAAAGTGTACAAGGATCTGCATGTTGCACACCCTTGACTAAGCCTCTTCCACAAACAAAACATGATCAACACCTGAACTGTATGCGTGTTAGATTCATTACAATGTAAATCACATAGTGATGTGAGTTAGATTATTGACTCTAGTGCAAATGTGAGACTGTTGGAAATATGCCCTAGAGGCAATAATAAAATATTTATTGTTATGTTTCCATGTTCAAGATAATAGTTTATTATCCATGCTATAATTGTATTGAATGGAAACTCAGATACATGTGTGGATACATAGACAACACACTGTCCCTAGTAAGCCTCTAGTGAACTAGCTTGTTGATAAAAGACGGTTAAGGTTTCCTACCCATAGATAAGTGTTATCACTTAATAACGGGATCACATCATTAGGAGAATGATTTGATGGACAAGACCCAAACTACGAACGTAGGATGTGACCGTGTCATTTTATTGCTCCTGTTTTTCTGCATGTCAAGTATATGTTCCTATAACCATGAGATCATGTAACTCACTGACACCGGAAGAATACCTTGTGTGTATAAAATGTCGCAACGTAACATGGGGTCTTTAAAGGTGCTCTACTAGTATCTCCGAAGGTGTCTGTTGAGTTAGCATGGATCAAGACTGGGATTTGTCACACACTATGACAGAGAGGTATCTGAGGGCCCACTCGGTAATACAATATCATAACAAGCCTTGCAAGCAATGTGACTAAAGATTTAGCCATGGGATTTCTTATTACATAACGAGTAAATATACTTGCCAGTAACGAGATTAAAATAGGTATAGAGATACCGACGATCGAATCTCGGACAAGTAACATACCGAAGGACAAACGGAATATTATACGGGATTAACTGAATCCTTGGCATAGAGCTTCAACCAATTAAGATCTTTGTAGAATACGTAGGATCCAATATGGACATCCAGGTCCCGTTATTTTATATTTACCGAAAAATGTCTCAGTCATGTCTATATAGTTCTAGAACCCGCAGGGTCTGCACACTTAAGGTTCGGTGACGTTTCAGTATAGTTGAATTATGCATGTTGGTGATCGAACATTTTTCAGAGTCCCGAATGAGATCTCGGACGTCATGAGGAGTTCTGGAATGGTCCGGAGATGAAGATTGATATATAGGAAGGGCACATTTGGCTTCTCGAAGGATTTCAGGCATTACCGGTAAAGTATGGGGAGTGACGAATGGGTTCCGGGGTTCCACCCGGGGGGCCACCCACCCGAAGGGGGACCGAATAGGCCCGAGGGTGGTGCACCAGCCCCTGGTGGGCTGGGTGGCCAGCCCAAGTGGGCATATTTTGGCCGAAGTAAAAAAGAGGGACAAAGAGAGGTGGGGCAAAGCTACTAGGAGGAGGACCCCTCCTCCACCAAAACGAATTGGAGGAGGATTCCTCCCTCCTGTTTGGTGCGCCGGCTGAACCCTATGGGTTTTCCCTAAGGCGCCACCTATTGGAAATATGCCCTATAAGCAATAATAAAATAGTTATTATTATATTTCCTATTTAAAGACAATCGTTTATTATCCATGCTATAATTGTATTGAATGGAAACACAAATGCATGTGTGGATATATAAACAAAACAATATCCCTAGTGAGCCTCTAGTTGACTAGCTCGTTGATCGAAGATGGTTAATGTTTCCTAGCCATATACAAGTGTTGTCAGTTGATAATGGGATCACATCATTAGGGGAATGATGTGATGGACAAGACCCAAACTATAAACATAGCATGTGATCGTGCCATTTTGTTGCTATTGTTTTCTGCATGTCAAGTATACGTTCCCACGACCATGAGATCATGAAACTCACTCACACCGGAGGAATGCATTGTGTGTATCAAACGCAATGTTACTGGGTGACTATAAAGGTGCTCTACACGTATCTCTGAAGGTTCCATTTACTTAGCATGGATCAAGACTGGGATTTGTCAATCTGTATGACAGAGAGGTATCTCGGGGCCCACTCGGTACTACAACATCACAACAAGCCTTGCAAGCTATGTGGCTAAAGAGTTAACCGTGGGATCTTGTATTACGGAACAAGTAAAGAGACTTGCCGGTAACTATATTTAAATATGTATAGAGAAACTAATGATCGTATCTCGGGCAAGTAACATACCAAAGGACAAAGGGGACAACATACGGTATTAACTGAATCCTTGACATAGAGGTTCAACCGATAAAGATCTTCATAGAATATGTAGGAGACAATATGGGCATCCAGGTCCCGCTATTGGTTATTGACCGGAGAGTGTCTTAGGTCATGTCTACATTGTTCTCGAACCCGCAGGGTCTGCACACTTAAGGTTCGGTGATGTTTCGGTATAGTTGAATTATCGATGTTGGTAAGTGAATGTTCTTCGGAGTCCCGGATGAGATCCTGGACGTCGCGAGGGTTTCCAGAATGGCCCAGAAACGAATATTCATATATAGAAATGTTGCATTGGGCTTCCGGAAAGAGTTCGGGCATTATCGGTAAAGTACCAGGAGTTATGAATGGGTTCAAGGGTTTTACCGGGAGGTGCCACCCACCTGGGAGAGGACCTAATAGGCCCATGGGTGGCGCACCAGACCTTAGTGGGCTGTTGAGGCCATCCCAATAAACCTATTTCATTTGAAATAAAAATTAAAGGAAATGGAAAAAAGGGAAGGAGGTAGACAAGTTGGGAAGGAGTCCTCCACCAAACAGAATTGGAGGAGGACTCCTCCCTCTTGGGCTCGGCCATACCCTCCTACTTGGATTAGGAGCCAAGCCACCCGCCCTCTTGTTCCTCCTATATATAGTGGAGGTTTGAGATGATTTTTGCACCCCAAGGCATTGTGTAGTCCTCTCTCCCTCCACCACTTCGTGACACCCCGTAGTTAGTTCGGTACGGCATGACGAATCCCTGTCAGAGTAGCTCCGCCACCATCAGCGCCACACCGTCGTGCTGCCGAAGAATTCAACTACCACTTGATCTCTATTGCTGGATCAAGAAGGCGGAGATCGTCATCGAGCTGTACGTGTGCTGAACGCGGAGGTGTCATCCGTTCGGTACTAGATCGGGACGGAGTTTGTGGGACGCTTGGAATTAGGATCGTGAAGACGTTCGACAACATCAATCGTGTTTCATAACACTTCCCACTTAGCGATCTACAAGGGTATGTGGATCCGATCTCCCCTCTCGCAGATGATAATCACCATGATAGGTCTTTCATGTGGGTAGGAAATTTTTTGTTTCCCATGCAACATTCCCCAACAGTGGCGTCATGAGCTAGGTTCATGCGTAGATGATATGTCGAGTAGAACACAAAGGAGTTTATGGGCGTTGATGTTCAATTTTCTTCCCTCCTTAGTCTTTTCTTGGTATAGTGGTATTGTTGGATTGAAGTGGCCCGGATCAACATTACTCGTATGCTTACGAGAGACCGGTTTCATCGACTAACATGCAACTTGTTGCATAAAGATGACTAGCGGGTGTTTGTTTCTTCAACTTCAGTTTAATCGGATCTGACTGAGGCGGTCCTTGGAGAAGGTTAAATAGCAATTTTCATATCACCGTTGTGGCTATGGGTAAGTAAGATGCGATCATACTAGATACCCATAGCAGCCACGTAAAATTTGCAACAACAAATTAGAAGACATCTAACTTGTTTTTGTAGGGTATGCATGTGATGTGATATGGCCAAAGATATGATATGATATATTGGATGTATGTGATGATCATGTTGTAATAGTTAAATATGGACTTGCACGTCGATGCTACGTCAACCGGCAGGAGCCATAGGGTTGTATTTAATTATTTTTGTGCTTGGTGATGCTTTTCTTTAGCGCTAGTAGTAGATCTGGTACTAACAACATAGTTAGCGCAACAAACTCGATGGCAGCAGAATGATAGACATCATGATGATGGAGAGCATGGTGTGGTGCCGGTGACACTGGAGCTCATGCAGGTGCTTTGGTGATGGAGATCAAGAAGCACGAGTTCATGGCCATATCATGTCACCATATTTTGCTTAGAACGCCGGTAGCATTATGAGGTGATCACTCACTAAAATTTCAAGATAAAATTGTCTTCTTCTCGACTCTGCACTGTTGCGATAGTTCATCATTTCGAGACACCACGAGATTGTCGGGTGTGATAGACTCAACGTTCATATACAACGGGTGCAAAACAGTTGCACATGCGGAACACTCAGGTTAAACTTGATGATCCTAGCATTATATAGACATGGCCTTGGAACACAAGAGACCGAAAGGTCGAACATGAATCATATAGTTGATATGATCAACATGGAGATGTTAACCATTGAAACTATACTCAACTCACGTGATGATCGGACTTGAGTTAGTGAATTTGGATCATGCGACACTCGAATGACTAGAGGGATGCTAGTTTGAGTGGGAGTTTATTAGTAATATGATTAGCTAAACTCAATATATTGAACATAGTCTAATTAATCTTTGCAAAATTTTATGTTGTAGATCAATGGCTCGCAGAGTAGCAACCCCGAATTTTAATATGTTCCTAGAGAAAGTTAAGATGAAAGATGATGGAAGCAACTTTGTTGACTGGGCTCGTATTCTGAGGCTTATCCTCATGGCTGGCCAAAAACAATATGTCCTTGATGCCGCGCTAGGTGATGCACCACCCAATACGGCAACCCAAGACATTTTGACCGCTTGGTAGTCGCATAAGGATGACTACTCATTAGTTCAATGCGTAGTTTTGTATGGCTTAGAACCGGGACTTCAAAGACGTTTTGAACGTCATGGAGTATATGAGATGTTCCAGGAGTTGAAGTTTATCTTTGGGAAGAGTGCCCGAATCGAGAGCTATGAAACCTCCGATAAGTTCTATGCTTGCAAAATGGAGGAGAACGCGTCTCTTAGTGAACACATACTCAGAATGTGTGGGTACTCTAACCGTCTTGCTGATCTTGGGATTAATCTCCCGCAAGAGGATAAGGCTATCACTGACAGAGTTCTTCAGTCACTGACACCTAGCTATAAGAGCTTCGTGTTGAACTATAACATGCAAGGGATGAATAAGTCACTCGCTGAGCTGTTTCCGATGCAGAAAGTCGCAAAGTCAGAAATCCAGAAAGAGCATAAGTATTGATGGTGAATAAGACCACCAGTTTCAAGAAAAACGGCAAAGGAATAAAGGGTTACTACAAGAAGAGTGGAAAATCTGTTGCCCCTCCCACGAAGAAACCCAAGGCTGGACCTAAACCGGAAACTGAGTGTTATTCACTAGAAGAAAACACGGCTATCGTTCGGCCCTGGCCAGCCCATTAGTCCCGGTTCTTCAAGAATCGGGACAAATGGGGGGTATTACACCCGGTTCGTGAGCCCAGGGGGCCGGCCGGGGCCTCGTGGGCATTGGTCCCGGTTCGTGTAGAACCATTTGTCCCGGTTCGAGCCACGAACCGGGACCAATGGTTCTCGCTGCTGGCCCACAACCATTGGTCCCGGTTCGTGGCATGAACCGGGACAGAAGGGGCGGCTTTAGTCCCGGTTCATGCCACGAACCGGGACAAATAACTTGCCTATATATACCCACCGCCATGGCAGAGCACTCTGTTTTTTTGGCTGGCGAGGGGAGGGCATTTTCGTGCTCTAGCTCACCTCCTATGCACATGAGGTGTTCGATGAAATGCCCGAGCCACACTAGTTAAGCTTTCTCCTCTTGAAGCTCGACCTAGGAGCTTCATTTTTCCCGAGATTTGTCTAGATTTAGGGGTCCGTCACGCTCCGTCCCCGTTTTCATCGCCGTTGATCGCCCGCGCCGATCTCGTCACCGGCACCACCGTGGTGAGCCTGTTGTTCTTATCTTCTTTATGATACTTGTCTGATTTTCTTACTTTAGATAGATATTTGTCTGATTTTCTTAATTTTGACACACATTATTATATGTAATGCACGCAGATGAAGCGGCAATGGATGTATGGTGACAGACACACCTCCGAGTACATTAAGGGCGTGTATATTTTTCTCCAAGTTGCTGAGGCAAACAAGCAGAATGGGTTTATGTGTTGTCCATGCAGTAAATGTGGGAATACAAAGTCTTACTCTGACCGGAAAATCCTTCACACCCACCTGCTTTACAAGGATTTCATGCCACACTATAATGTTTGGACGAGGCACGGAGAAATAGGGGTTATGATTGAAGACGGGGAAGAAGAAGAGGACGATGACAACTATGTGCCCCCTGAATACGGTGATGCTGCAACGGGGGGAGCTGCTGAAGATCAAGAGGAACCACACGATGTGCCCGATGATGCTGCAACGGGGGAAGCTGCTGAAGATCAAGAGAAACCAGACGATGTGCCCGATGATGATCTCCGTCGGGTCATTGTCGATGCAAGGACGCAATGCGAAAGTCAAAAGAAGAAGCTGAAGTTTGATCGCATGTTAGAGGATCACAAAAAAAGTTGTACCCCAATTGTGAAGATGGCAACACAAAGCTGGGTACTGTACTGGAATTGTTGCAGTGGAAGGCAGAGAATACTGTGCCTGACAAAGGATTTGAGAAGCTACTGAAAATATTGAAGAAGAAGCTTCCAAAGGATAATGAATTGCCCGATAGTACATATGCAGCAAAGAAGGTCGTATGCCCTCAAGGATTGGAGGTGTAGAAGATACATGCATGCCCTAATGACTGCATCCTCTACCGCGGTGCGTACGAGGATTTGAACGCATGCCCGATATGCGGTGCATTGCAGTATAAGATCAGACGAGATGACCCTGGTGATGTTGACGGCGAGCCCCACAGGAAGAGAGTTCCTGCGAAGGTGATGTGGTATGCTCCTATAATACCACGGTTGAAACGACTGTTCAGAAACAAAGAGCATGCCAAGTTGATGCGATGGCACACTGAGGACCGTAAGAAAGACGGGAAGTTGAGAGCACCCGTTGACGGGTCGCAGTGGAGAAAAATCGAGAGAGAGTACTGGGCTGAGTTTGCACGTGACCCAAGGAACGTATGGTTTGGTTTAAGCACGGATGGCATTAATCCTTTCGGGGACCAGAGCAGCAATCACAACACCTGGCCCGTGACTCTATGTATGTATAACCTTCCTCCTTGGATGTGCATGAAGCGGAAGTTCATTATGATGCCAGTTCTCATCCAAGGCCCTAAGCAACCCAGCAACAACATTGATGTTTACCTAAGGCCATTAGTTGAAGAACTTTTACAGCTGTGGAATGGAAACGGTGTACGTGCGTGGGATGAGCACAAATAGGAGGAATTTAACCTGCATGCGTTGCTGTTTGTAACCATCAACGATTGGCCCGCTCTCAGTAACCTTTGAGGACAGACAAACAAGGGATACCACGCATGCACGCACTGTTTAGCTGGCACCGAAAGTATATACCTGGGAAGCTGCAGGAAGAATGTGTACCTCGGCCATCGTTGATTTCTTCTGACCAACCATCAATGTCGAAAGAAAGGCAAGCATTTCAAAGGCGAGGCAGATCACCGGAAGAAGCCCACCATGAGTACCGGTGATCACGTACTTGCTATGGTCAATGATTGACACGTAATCTTTGGAAAGGGTCCCGGCGGACTAGCTGTTCCGAGTGACGCTGGGGGACACGCACCCATGTGGAAGAAGAAATCTATATTTTGGGACCAACCCTACTGGAAAGACCTAGAGGTCTGCTCTTCGATAGACGTGATGCACGTGACGAAGAACCTTTGCGTCAACCTGCTAGGCTTCTTGGGAGTGTATGGGAATACAAAAGATACAGTTGAGGCACGGGAGGACCTGCAACGTTTGCACGAAAAAGACAGCATGCCTCCAAAGCAGTATGAAGGTCCTGCTAGCTACGCTCTTACCATAGAAGAGAAGGAAATCTTCTTTGAATGCCTGCTTAGTATGAAGGTCCCGACTGGCTTCTCGTCGAATATAAAGGGAATAATAAATATGGCAGAGAAAAAGTTTCAGAACCTAAAGTCTCATGACTGCCACATGATTATGACACAACTGCTTCCGGTTGCATTGAGGGGGCTTCTACCGGAAAACGTCCGATTAGCCATTGTGAAGCTATGTGCATTCCTCAATGCAATCTCTCAGAAGGTGATCGATCCAGAAATCATACCAAGGCTAAGGAGGGATGTGGTGCAATGTCTTTTTAGTTTCGAGCTGGTGCTCCCAGCATCCTTCTTCAATATCATGACACGTGTCCTAGTTCATCTAGTTGACGAGATTATCATTCTGGGCCCCGTATTTCTACACAATATGTACCCCTTTGAGAGGTTCATGGGAGTCCTAAAGAAATATGTCCGTAACCGCGCTAGGCCAGAAGGAAGCATCTCCATGGGCCATCAAACAGAGGATGTCATTGGGTTTTGTGTTGACTTCATTCCTGACCTTAAGAAGATAGGTCTCCCTAAATCGCGGTATGAGGGGAGACTGAGTGGAAAAGGCACGCTTGGAGGGGAGACAATAATATGCAGGGACGGATATTCTTGGTCTGAAGCACACTGCACTGTTCTACAGAACTCTACCTTGGTGACCCCTTATGTCGATGAACAGAAGAACAGTCTGCGCTCCAAACACCCGGAGTAGTGCGACGACTGGATTACATGAGAACACATCAGGACTTTCAGCAGTTGGATGGAAACACGTCTCACAGATGAAAACCCTGTTTGTGATGAGCTATACTCGTTGTCCAGGGGACCATCTTCGACTGTTACGATTTGGAAAGGATATGAGATAAATGGGAATACATTTTACACGATCGCCCAAGATCAAAAGAGCACCAACCAAAACAGCGGTGTCCGCTTTGATGCAGCCACCGAGAGGGGAAAGGACACATATTATGGTTACATAGTGGACATATGGGAACTTGACTACGGAGTAGATTTTAAGGTCCCTTTGTTTAAGTGCAAATGGGTCAATCTGTCAGGAGGCGGGGTACACGTAGACCCACAGTACGGAATGACAAAAGTGGATCTGAACAATCATGGGTACACTGACAAACCGTTCGTCCTAGCCAATGATGTGGCACAGGTTATCTATATGAAGGACATGTCTACCAAACTGAGAAAAAGAAAAAATAAGGAAGCGAATACATCATATGATGAGCCAAAGCGCCACATAGTTCTTTCAGGAAAAAGGGACATCGTGGGAGTGGAGGGCAAGACAGACATGTCCGAAGATTATGAAAAGTTTCATGAAATTCCTCCCTTCAAAGTCAAGGCTGACCCAAGCATCCTGATAAATGATGAAGATTATCCATGGTTACGGCGCAATAAGGAAAGGACACAAGCGAAGAAAAAGTGAATACATTCTCCACAACTATTATGATGATACCATGCCAACTTTCAACCTTTTTGTAGTTCATTTGAAATGCATGTTGTAACACACAGGTGAGCACTGCGCTTCTCCCTTCATCGTCTCTACACCCAGGGCTTATAAACTGCTGCGAGTGCCTCTCGCTTGGCGAGGTGGGACTAAAAAACAGCTGCAGGAATAATCAACTAAAAAACTCTTTTACCGGTTCATGCCACGAACCGGTACTAAAAGGTGCTCGTGGGCCCAGCCTTAAAATCTGTACCAAATAAAATGCCTTTGTACTAAAATTGTATAGAATTTTGTTCAAAACATTAAAAGAAAAAAGAATTATCATAGAAGAAAATAAATAAGTAATTAGAATTTTGTTACAAACTTTAATAGCAAAAAGAATTATCATAAAAGAAAATAAATAAGTAATTAGAAACAAAAAAGAAAGCAAAAAAACTGGGAAAAAATTAAAATAAAGGAATCAACTAAAAAGCTTTTACAAACCTCTAGTATTATTGAAACTAAAATTATATAGAATTTTGTTACAAACTTTAATAGCAAAAATAATTATCATAAAAGAAAATAAATAAGTAATTAGAAACAATATAAAATAAAAAAATAAGTATTTTGTTGTAAGTAGAAACAAAACAAAATAAGCTAACTAGCACTTTGAATTTAAGTAGAAACAATACAAAAAAAAACAAAAATAATGGAAAAAAATTAAAAAAATAGATTCGAATTTACACAGAAATTCAACCTAAATTCAAAGTGCTAGTTAGCCTAACTAGCTCTTTGAATTTATAGTGCTAGTTAGCCTAACTAGCTGTTTGAATTTAGGCTGAATTTTGTCTCTAAATTCGTACCGCTCGACATTGCAGCCGCGGCGGAGCTTATAAACAGGCTCGAGAGCCCTTCGCTTGGCGAGGTGGGACTAAAAATCCAACCGCACCGCGGCTGTGGCAGGCACATGCCTTTAGTCCCGATTGGTGGCTCCAACCGAGACCAAAGGCCCCTCTTTAGTGCCGGTTGGTGGCACCAACCGGGACCAAAGGCTTATGCTTCCCGCCCTTTGCGCTGCCGAAAAGAGGCCTTTGGTACCGGTTGGTGCCACCAACCGGGACCAAAGGCCTCTCCTTCCTCCCCTTTGGGCTGCCTAAAAGAGGCCTTCAGTCCTGGTTGGTGCCACGAACCGGGACCAATGCTTCTGCTATTGTCACAACCCAAGTTTGTTTGCTTGCCATTGCATTTCATGCATGCATACAAATTTCATTGAATCTGGAAATGGAAGTGATCAAGCCAAATGAGTTGAAATTGACTAAAAGGCAATAAAAATTAATACCTTAAAAGGGACTAAGAAAATGTTCCAAATACTTGGCAAAATAGTGACATAAAATAAATTTGTCAAACCAAAATTTTAAGTCACAGAAACATTTTTGGAATTATTTTGATTCCTTCTATTTTAAAGTTTCAAAAATGTTGAAACTTTTATGTGACATTGGATATTATTATCTCTGTCACATAATAACATTTTAGGGTTTTATTTTTGGTCAAACAATTTATTTTAAAACCTAAATCTAAAGGCCAGAAGGAAATTAAAAGAAAATAGAAAAGAAGAGAGAGAGAGAGAGAGCTACCTGTCGCCCCTCCAGGCCCAGTCCACCACGGGCGAGGAGGTCATCTTCCTCCTTTGCCAGGAGGACGGGCAGAGTCGTGGCGAGCTCGCTATCGTGCCTCGCCACCTCCTGCTTCCACCTCCTCCCTGCGTGCCTGCCTCGCCTCCTCTCCCTTATCTTCGCGCCGCTGAGCCGCCCCCGCCCCCTCTGCCTCATCTTCTTCCTCCCCTTCTCTTCTCTCTTCTTCCTCCCGCCATTGACGAGCTCGGGCTCAAGTTTTCCACCGCCCCCTTCGGCCCTGCTAGCCTTCCCCGACCTATCCTTCGACTCCGCAACGACGAGCCACACCTCCCCGCTGAAGGAATCGAGACCGGAGCCCCCTGATGCCGCCATCGACGACGTCCCCCTTGGCCGCCGGATGCCGTCGTCGACTCGCTAGCTCCGATGCACCTCCGACCTTGCCGCCGACTCCGTTCGAATCATCGTGAGCCGCTGACCATTTTCCCCCATCTCCATGTCCCGTTCCGCGTCCCCAACGCTAGCCCCACCACGGCCGAATCTCGCCGCCGTTTAAGCTCATCGTCGGCCATCATTCCGGCGATCTCATGTCCCCCCATGTGCCCCATCGGATCCGCGCGAGCCTGGGCTGCGCCCCAGTGCTCTCAGCGCTTGATTCCGGCCCCTCTAGTGCCATCTAGGCAACTCCGGCGTGCCTCCACCGCCTAGGACCTCGCCGGCGTCGAGCCGCCGGTGGGTCTGACCCTGTCGACCAGGGGTTTGACCTCCCAGGGTCACAGACAGGTGGGGCCTAGCCCCTGTTAGGTTTTAGTTAATCTCAAAAATTAAATAAATAGGTTAACTAATCTAATGACTCACTGACAGTGGGCCCAGACCCTAGTTAGGAATAAAAGATTAAAATTAAACTGTTCTTAACACGTGTGTCACTGACTAGTGGGCCCTGGCCGTCAGGTTTGACTCTGACCAAGCCAATTGACTGCTGACGCAATGCTGATGCAGTGCTGACGCGGTAATTGATTTCCTATTATAAAATAAATCCAGGAAATTACTAAAACTTGTAAAAATCATAGAAATAAAAATATAACTCGGATGAAAATAATTTATAAATGAAAAAGTATCAGAAAAATCCAAGGAATCTGATTATGGCATTTTCATGCATGTTTGAAAAAGTTAACAACACCAAATAGGCAAAATGATGAATAGGGTAAATTTAATAAATAGTTTGGAGTTGGAAATTGATACTTATTTGAATTCCACTTCAATTGTTATGACCAAACATTTGTCAATGCAAATCAGTACCTCTGTCCAGGAGTTGAAATTAGTTTCTGGTGTTTGTAGGAAAAGTGTTGGCGGCCGTGTTTAGCTCTGCCCGACGGGGTAGGCTTCACTACGGTAGATACACAGTGGCACGGTGTACCAAGTGTCACCCGGATGGTGGGCTTGGGAACCCTGCGCGCATCGTTTGGGGCCGTAGAGGAAACCTCGACCGGACTTCCTTGCGGGTTCAGTCTCAAATAGGCGATAAACCTGGACTAGCGTCTTGTATGGTTAACGGTCGTGGCCGACACCCACGCCAGTGCTTCCGCTTGAAGGTTGCCGAGACGCATGACGTGCATATGGTGCTAAGTGGTGAGAGCATGTGTGAAGAAGTATACCCCTGCAGGGTGATTCAATCTGTTCGAATAGTCGCGTCCTCGGTTATGGACTACTTGGAAACATTACGTGGTACATAGACAATTTAAATGGATACTCTAAAACAGGCAAGGTAAGTGTGAGTGCTATGGAAGGCCTTCTCGTAGGGAGATGAGAGTGGATCCATAGTGCTGTATTGCATTGGTGAATATGTGGACTCGTGTGCGCTATCCCACCTCAAAGAAAGAACTTGTAGTCGTAGTAAAGGTTAGCCAAGAGTCAAAGCTGGCTTGCTGCAATCAAACCCCACAATCCTTTCATTGAAACATGATGCATATGTAGATAGTTCTGATGTAAGACTTGCTGAGTACCTTTGTACTCACGGTTGCTTTAATTATGTTTTTGAAGAGAAGACTTAGACTCATTAAAAGGTTCTACGCGATGTGTTCGATGTTGACCAGGATAGCTTGGGAATCCCAGACAGAGGTCTGGATCCTTTGGTAGGGTCGTAATAGCTTTTCAGGCTCTTCCAGCCACTTTTAGTAGATGTCTGTACCCAGACACGATTTGCTTCCGCTTGTTGTTTGTATGACTTGAGTGTCGGGTCACGAGACCCCTGTTTGTAATATCATACTATGTTGACTCTTATGAGTCTTTAATAAATGCTTGAGTCATAGAGTTATGTTGTGATGCCATGTTGTATCTACACATATCATGCATAATGTGTGTATGTTTGAAATGCATTATATGTGTGGGATTCGACACCTAGTTGTTTACCTTTAGTAGTACTCTTTACAGGGAAATGACTCTTTGTGATTCCATCGAGCCTTGGTAGTTTGCTACTGCTCGGAACACATTGATTGACCGGCATGTATCCTTCTTTGCTGCTGTGTCTGTCCCCTCGGGGAAATGTCACGCGGTGTAATGGAGTCCTTGTAGCTTGCTACGACTCGTGTACACACGCTGATGACCGACACCTGCTTTGCTGGGTTATGTATGCCTGTCCCTGTACGGTTGTACCGCTAGGGTTTATAACTAGTCATGTCGGCCCGGGTTCTTTGTCGTTTGAACGCTAGCAACATATTCATATACGTGAGCCAAAAGACGCAAACGGTCCCGGCCAAGGTAAGGTGGCAGCTGTAGAGTTTACCGTGCGTGAGGCCGCAAAGTGATGTGATGTGTTACATGCTAGGCTCTTATGACTCAGGATCGGGGTCCCGACAGCTTTGGTATCAGAGCTTGACTGCCTGTAGGATAACCAAGCCAAACTGGTCGATGTTGAGTCTAGCAACTCTTTAGTTATATAAGGGAATTGTTTGTGGAAGGGAATGTAAGGCTCTTTTTACTCCTTTCCTCGTGTCATTCTTATTCTGAGTCACCCTCTTCTTTATTCTACGGGGTTTAAGAATTAGGCTTTCCCATCTATTCATTAGGATGACGAGTTACTATGTTGGAGACTTATAGGAAAGTTGATATCTTCAAGGATCAGTGTCTCCATAAGAAGTCAATTGTTATGTTGTTAGTTTTCTTGCAGGTTGCCTCATAATTCATGCCCGTACAACCGTTATGCTGTCCGAGTTTTCCGGAGTTCCCAAATAGTCTGATGCAATTGCAAATTCCCTCCTCCTGAGCTAATGTCTTTTGGCCGGACAAAGCACACTAATAATTGTGTTGAGGTACTTTATTACCTCGATATTTTGTTGAAGTATTAGGAAGACATGTTACTCCGAAAACTACCCAATAGTCTAGATGTGTGGTATGTCTTCCAGTGTGATAGTTCTGGCCATCATTTTCGAAAAACATCTCGTGATGTTAAATAGCTTGTAGGTACTCTATTTGTGGGTCTTTGAATCCAAGGATCATTCTTCTCATCTCTGTTGATAGTGTTGCTAGTTCCTTTAGAATGATTAGTAACCTTGTTGTAATCCTCAAGGTGCGTGGTATATCATTCTTCCAATACCATGGACCATCTCTGTCAAAAGTTCTTCGTGAACTAAAGATCATAATAAGAGTGCCCGTGATGAGTTCCCCACTCCATATTGTGACTCTGTCAACTCCGCCTTTCTGCATGGGTTATCTGGAAGAATTATGTTGAACTCGTTCGACATGTTAATCTATGCATCTACAACTCCGAAAATCATGTGCCTTTGAGTTGCCCCTCTTTAGTTGGATTCTGACCTTCCTCTATGAGAGGATAGTTAAAAAT
This sequence comes from Hordeum vulgare subsp. vulgare, assembly GCF_904849725.1. Lineage (NCBI taxonomy): Eukaryota > Viridiplantae > Streptophyta > Magnoliopsida > Poales > Poaceae > Hordeum > Hordeum vulgare. The sequence continues at coordinate 194,556,027 of NC_058522.1, forward strand.
AGTTGTGCATTCGTGTCATTAATGTATTTTATTTTTTAGTTTGTCAAGTTGTTCTATTCTCGGAAGACTGGGAGAAGTACACTCCAGTACCACATCCATTTCTTGGATTGGGTCAAAGTAGTTGTGTTCCGCAGATCGAAATGCTAAACCAGATTTTGTTCTGATCTATCTTGGAGTATTACCCTCTTTTTATCAAGAGTGTTATGAGAATTGTACCATCTCTTATGAGCTCTTGATGTAGCGATACTTCTCGCTATCATTGTTCATCCCTCGGTTTTCGTGTTGGTTGTAACCGGAATATCGACAAGTGAACCATGATGTGTGAAATCAATACTCCTAGCAATGCTATTGCTTGGTAGCTAATGGACAATAATTTCACTCTTATGGTGATGGTGATTGAATCGTCATCCTAAGATTGAGTGTGCTACCTAGTCCATGTTTCATGGTGCACTTTTTGATCGATGGGTTAGGATTGTGTCAATCCCTCGCTCTATTGATCACATCATCTTGCCCTGAAAAGCAAGATTGTTCCCGAGCTTAATAATATATCGGTGGTTCGTGATTTTTCGAATATCTTCTGGAAGCATTACCAGGTTGTTTCCTGACTGTTATGATAGAGCTCGTGATCAAGTTGGTTTTTCTATAAACCAACCCCTTCTCCAAGAATCAGTATTGGATACCCCGAGCTAGTTGGTTAAGCTAACCAACAACTTGGAGAGTTGGAAGATAAAAGCTTTGACTAAACTTAGCTCATTTAAAAAGGATATTTTTCCTGTTGTGTGAGTCTGAAGAAAGATGATATTTTCATCGGTTGATTCGTCTGATCAATTGTTGCATATATTATCTTGTTCAATTTTGATTTGAGCATGGGCTATTGTCAAATCAAACTCAGAACCAAAGATTTTCGTAGCGGTGTCTTACTCAGGGTTTTCCTTGAGCCTACACCATTATATTCTTTGATCTGACCAGTGCTATTATCTTGCTCACATAGTTATGGGAATCCATTTATATGGGTATCTTGATGAATTGTTGTTGAGCCCATCGGCAACATTCTAATTTGTTCCATGTTCTATGTTGGACATTAAGCTAGTGCTGGAAACTTTGTAGACATTGTCTTCGTGTCTCGAGTACGAGGTATATGTTAGGTGTAAGAAGTGACTTCCTCTAATTCATGTGCGTCTGATGCAAGTTGTCGCCGTGAATTCAAGAGAAGTTAATTTGTTTTCTTCGGAATCATCCCAAGTCAATCATGCACGTGCAAAGTATTCTATGGGTTGATAGACTGATCATCTTCACTCCATATGTATCTCCTAGCACACCAAGCCACTGATTGATTTGTTCAAGGAAAAGAAGTTAAGTGCCATTCCTGAAGGTACCAGACGGACTTGCACATGGCTTCGTTATCCGCAATGATGGTTCCCATCCAGAACTCAGTAGTGTTTTGTTGTAAGACTTTTCATGTGGTCACAGTTGTCTTGGGCAGTGTGTTCACGTGGGTCTTTCGATCCAGCTCATGTTTTGGAGTTGTCTTCCGTAGTTCATTTCCTGAGAATCATGCAACGTTATCTCGTCGATTTGTGTTGCAAACTTTCTTTTCAGACATGCTGAGTCTGAAGCATCATGTCACCAACCGGAGCTGAATCTCAGGCAGTTATAATGGTTGGAACTTTCCCCAAGAATTATTATATTAGTCTCTATGTAACCCGGTAAAGTGATGTAATGGCCAACAAACCTAGCCGGAAGACATAATATGATAATATCTTGTATCAGCAATCTTAGCCATCTCCCCGTGAGGTTCTGTATGACTTATTTTGGAAGTTGTTCCTCATGGACTTCCTTTGATGTCCCGAAGTCCGACCTATACTTGATGCGCTAGATATCAAGCACGATCTATAATTGGGTTGTGCTAGTACATCAAGGAGAACATTAGAAGCGGAGTGCTAAATGTCTCTCGGTCGATCAACCAGATTTCGTTCCCTTGGCACAGCTAAGGTGAAATCTGAGGAAGTGTTGTCTTCCTTCGTATCTGCATCCTCCATCTCAGTTCATCATAGTAGTATGTTGTGTCACCAAGATCTTGGCACAGATATTGGTAAAACTTTGATGAATATGGAAATGCTCAAGTTCTTAAGAGCATGCTCAGACACTAGGTTATATCCTCGGTAATACTTGGAATGTGCCTTCCGTTCGCCGAGTTGTTCTATAACTCTAGTTTCTTTCAAACTGAGTATGCCATTCTTTCAAATTCCTTCAAACAATCAATTGTGAATTTCCTTACCCTGGTATGAAGAGTTTGAATGATCTTCGGATCAAAAGTAATTCTTTTTGCCACTTAATGGAATAACTGTGAGTCACCTTCCTAAGGTGCCCCGTTATGGTATGAAGGGTAACATCATCCTCGCTACTTTGAAAAACCTCGTCACCATCTGTCTTAAGTGCGGATTTGTTGCCTACCAATTGAACTTTTGTCTTATGCCTCACTTCCTCATTTCTGTCATGAGTGTTGTGTTTCAGGTCAAGGGACGTTCCTACGTCTCATTCTATGAGTTGATCTTGAGTTGCTCGATCTTCGAGGAGATCGAATCTTATGTCGTCTCTCTGTTCTTTTATCGTCAAGCTAGATGAAGACCTCAAGGACAAAGATGTTAAGATCAACATGGTGCGATGAATCAACGTCCTCCGGAGGAGCAAATGGATCTTGAAGATTGTGGTAGTTTAGTGCCCTATTTCTCTTCCTGACTACGCCTGAATCTCGGGACGAGATTCTTGTTTAGTGGGGGTGAGTTGTCACAGCCCAAGTTTGTCTTGCTTGCCATTGCATTTCATGCATGCATTCAAATTTCATTGAATCTAGAAATGGAAGTGATCAAGCCAAATGAATTGAAATTGACAAAAAGGCAATAAAAATTAATACCTTAAAAGGGACTAAGAAAATGTTCCAAATACTTGGCAAAATAGTGACATGAAATATATTTGTCAAACCAAAATTTGAAGTCACAGAAACATTTTTGGAATGGAATTATTTTGATTCCTTCTATTTTAAAGTTTCAAATATTTTGAAACTTTTATGTGACATTGTATATTATTATCTCTGTCACATAATAACATTTTAGGGTTTTATTTTTGGTCAAACAATTTATATTAAAACCAAAATCAAAAGGCCAGAAGGAAATAAAAAGAAAATAGAAAAGAAGAGAGAGAGAGAGCTACCTGTCGCCCCTCTAGGCCCAGTCCACCATGGGCGAGGAGGTCATCTTCCTCCTTTGCCACGAGGACGGGCAGAGCCGTGGCAAGCTTGCCGTCGTGCCTCGCCACCTCCTGCTTCCACCTCCTCCCTGCGTGCCTGCCTTGCCTCCTCTCCCTTATCTTCGCGCCGCTGAGCCGCCTCCGCCCCCTCTGCCTCATCTTCTTCCTCCCCTTCTCTTCTCTCTTCTTCCTCCCGCCATTGACAAGCTCGGGCTCAAGCTTTCCACCACCCCCTTCGGCCCTGCTAGCCTTCCCCGACCTGTCCTTCGACTCCGCAACGACGAGCCACACCTCCCCGCTGAAGGAATCGAGGCCAGAGGCCCCTGATGCTGCCATCGCCGACGTCCCCCTTGGCCGCCGGATGCCGTCGTCGACTCGCTAGCTCCGATGCACCTCCGACCATGCTGCCGACTCCGTTCGAATCATCGTGAGCCGCTGACCATTTTCCCCCATCTCCATGTCCCGTTCCGCGTCCCCAGCGCTAGCCCCACCATGGACGAATCTCGCCGCCGCTTAAGCTCATCGTCGGCCATCATTCCGGTGATCTCATGTCCCCCCATGTGCCCCATCGGATCCGCGCGAGCCTGGGCTACGCCCCAGTGCTCTCAGCGCTTGATTCCGGCCCCTGTAGTGCCATCTAGGCAACTCCGGCGTGCCTCCGCCTCCTCGGAACTCGCCGGCGTCGAGCCGCGGCTGGGTCTGACCCTGTCGACCAGGGGTTTGACCTCCCAGGGTCACAGACAGGTGCGGCCTAGCCCGTGTTAGGTTTTAGTTAATCTCGAAAATTAAATAAATAGGTTAACTAATCTAATGACTCACTAATAGTGGGCCCAGACCCTAGTTAGGAATAAAAGATTAAAATTAAACTGTTCTTAACATGTGTGTCACTAACTAGTGGGCCCTGGCCGTCAGGTTTGACTTTGACCAAGCCAGTTGACTGCTGACGCAGTGCTGATGCAGTAATTGATTTCCTATTATAAAATAAATCCAGGAAATTACTAAAACTTGTAAAAATCATAGAAATTAAAATATAACTCAGATGAAAATAATTTATATATGAAAAAGTATTAGAAAAATACAAGGAATCTGATTATGGCATTTTCATCCATGTTTGAAAAAGTTCACAACACCAAATAGGCAAAATGATGAATAGGGTAAATTTAATAAATAGTTTGGAGTTGGAAATTGATACTTATTTGAATTCCACTTCAATTGTTATGACCAAACATTGGTCAATGCAAATCAGTACCTCAAAACACTAACTTCATACATGTTGGAACAATTTGTTTTGAGCTTCAGGTCGAATCAATTAAAAGGGTATCCAGAAAAATAACCGGCTTGAAGTGATGTTTGAATCCTAATTCAAACCAAATTCAGTTTAAGAAATGATAGCCACATTAGCCCTGCCACCTTTCATTTCATGTCTTGAGCATGCATCATAGTGTTACATTTCCGTGAAGTAATTGTTGTTCTTTCTTGTTTGTCGGTGTTGTTCCCCCTCGGTAAACGATGTTTCCGACGATGTGATCGTTGACATTGATGAAGGCTCATTGCTATCTACAAACGTGTCAGGCAAGCAAACCCCCCTTGAGCATATTGAAATAAACCCACTCTCTCGCTCCTGCTCTCTTTTACTGCATTAGGACAAACACGATTCAACTGTACATGTTATCGGTAGTTGAACCCATTCCTTTGCATGACCTGATTTTGTCACAGTAAATAGTTGAAACCACTTAGCATGAGTAGCAACTGCTTGAGCCTTGTTGTGCTTACTCATCCATGCTTGTTTACAATGCCTGCTATGCTTAGAGTCGTGTCGGGTCTGATCCATCTGGATGATGAATTAGAATGGTTGTGTTCATGTCCTACAGTGTGAGAGTAAAATTGTGTATCCGATTTGGTAAAGGTAGCGATGAGAGGCCATGTAGGAGTACATGGTGGGTTGTCTCATTGGGACCGTCCTTAAGAACCGAGTTCTGTGTGTGTTATCCAAGACAAGATACTACCACACATTGGGATACTTAATTGACCCTCTCGTCTTATTAATCGCCTAGATCTCTGTCCAGGAGTTGCAATTAGTTTCTGGTGTTTGTAGGAAAAGTGTTGGCAGCCGTGTTTAGCTCTGCCCGACGGGGTAGGCTTCACTACGGTAGATACACAGTGGCACGGTGTACCAAGTGGCACCCGGATGGTGGGCTTGGGAACCCTGCGCGCATCGTTTGGGGCCGTAGAGGAAACCTCGGCGGACTTCCTTGCGGGTTCAGTCTCAAATAGGCGATAAACCTGGACTAGGGTCTTGTGTGGTTAACGGTCGTGGCCGACACCCACGCCAGTGCTTCCGCTTGAAGGTTGCCGAGATGCATGACGTGCATATGGCGCTAAGTGGTGAGAGCATGTGTGAAGAAGTATACCCCTGCAGGGTGATTCAATCTGCTCGAATACCCGCGTCCTCGGTTATGGACTACTTGGAAACATTACGTGGTACATAGACAATTTAAATGGATACTCTAAAACATGCAAGATAAGTGTGAGTGCTATGGAAGGCCTTCTCGTAGGGAGACGAGAGTGGATCCATAGTGGTGTATTGCATTGGTGAATATGTGGACTCTTGTGCGCTATCCCACCTCAAAGAAAGAACTTGTAGTCGTAGTAAAGGTTAGCCAAGAGTCAAAGCTGGCTTGCTGCAATCAAACCCCACAATCCTTTCATTGAAACATGATGCATATGTAGATAGTTCTGATGTAAGACTTGCTGAGTACCTTTGTACTCACGGTTGCTTTAATTATGTTTTTGCAGAGAAGACTTAGACTCATTAAAAGGTTCTACGCGATGTGTTCGATGTTGACCGGAATAGCTTGGGAATCCCAGACAGAGGTCTGGCTCCTTTGGTAGGGTCGTAGTAGCTTTTCAGGATCTTCCAGGCACTTTTAGTAGATGTCTGTACCCAGACACGATTTGCTTCCGCTTGTTGTTTGTATGACTTGAGTGTCGGGTCACGAGACCCCTGTTTGTAATATCATACTATGTTGACTCTTATGAGTCTTTACTAAATGCTTGAGTCATAGAGTTATGTTGTGATGCCATGTTGTATCTACACATATCATGCATAATGTGTGTATGTTTGAAATGCATTATATGTGTGGGATTCGACACCTAGTTGTTTGCCTTTAGTAGTACTCTTTACAAGGAAATGCCTCTTTGTGATTCCATCGACCCTTGGGTAGTTTGCTACTGCTCGGAACACATTGATTGACCGGCATGTATCCTTGTTTGCTGCTGTGTCTGTCCCCTCGGGGAAATGTCACGCGGTCTAATGGAGTCCTTGTAGCTTGCTACGACTCGTCTACACACGCTGATGACCGACACCTACTTTGCTGGGTTATGTATGCATGTCCGTGTACGGTTGTACCGCTGGGGTTTATAACTAGTCATGTCAGCCTGGGTTCTTTGTTGTTTGAACGCTAGCAACATATTCATATACGTGAGCCAAAAGATGCAAACGGTCCCGGCCAAGGTAAGGTGGCAGCCGTGGAGTTTACCGTGCGTGAGGCCGCAAAGTGATGTGATGTGTTACAGGGTAGGCTCTTATGACTCAGGATCGGGGTCCCGACAGCTATATAAGCCAACACTTTGGAAATTTTCAGATTTGACGGTGCCGCGAGCTCATCCATGTCGGATGACGCCGCGAGCTCATCCACGGCGCCGCCGTCGCCCGTCGCCCTCCGCCCCCAAGCCCACGCCGTCGCCCGTCGCCGTCGCCGTCGCCCTCCGCCGCCCCCGAGCCGTTATCCATCACCGTCGCCGTCGCCGTCGCCATCGCCCTCCGCCCCCGCCGCCGTCGCCGTCGCCCTCGCCGCCCACGTCGTCGCCCCGCCCGCCCCCAATGTGAGCCGCCGCCACCATGGCTCTGTTTTTTTTGATTTATTGTTTTTAATTTTTGATTTGTAACATTTGATTTCTATGTACATATATAGTTGTAGAATGCTCATTTCATGCATGTATCTTTGCATTTTTCATATATGTATGTTTGCAGAGACCGGGGGTCTTAACCTCCTTTTCAAACAAAAATATACCCATATGACCAACGTCTGATGGGTAGCGTGAGTCGTTGCCTTCTTTGTGCGCGATATTTGGCACAAATATGGCCTCAAATCAAAAAAGGTTCAACAAGAAAGTTGTTTGTATCACCCGTATATATAAATTTGAAATTGGGCGCACCTCCATCCGAGATCATATGTGGACTGTGGTACCCAAAAATAAATTGTTGTCTCAACCATACTTAAATCCGAGTTCGGTTAATTTTTAAAGAATGTTTAAAGGATTTGGAATACTTCCATTTTATGGGAAGTCCAGCAACATCATAAATAGATGTAAGGTCACGGTGCATTGAACAACACATAGCAAAATATTCAATCAACCACTTTTTACATTTATTTACCTTTTTATCTCTCCATTGTTTATATGCTTTCACGTTCTTCATTGTTCGTCATTCTTGCTATGAATAGATCATCATCATGTGTTTGTTATCTGATATACCCAACCACTTTGTGTAGTGGCCAATAATTCATATGGTATTTCTAGATCGTTCGGTGAATATATACTCTATCAACCATCCCTAGTTTTCTCATTCATGCATCTAATTACATGCAAAGGACGATTCAAACTAATATCCACTATTCAACAACCCGTGCATTTGCACGGGCTAGTTTCAATGCATGGTTACTTAGTAATGGTCTCGTGAAAGTATATTGATTTTGGAAATAGTGGTTAGTCTTATACTTGTCAGATTTCTTTGTTATGTGTGTAGTTCCTTCAAAACAAATGTGAAAACCAAAGTGCTAACTTTTGTGGGTATCTTAAAACGGAAATAAAATGTTTTATAATTTTAACATTTAAATGAAATATAATAAAGCATAGAATAGTTTCATTCAACGTATTGATTTTTTTTATTTTTTAGTTCATTTTACGATGCCTATCCCGCATCCTCGTCGTCCACTCGGCGGAGGACACATGCTTGATCAGAGGGGCCATGTCCGGGACTGGGCTCCGACCGGCCGGTATTGGGAGGTGCTACCTTCCGGGGGACGTAGGTTGGTGAGGAGGCAGCCGGTTGTTGACCCGATCCTTGTTTGGTGGCGGTCACGTGGGCCAGTGACGGTGCCGAGGCTTCCGGACACCGCGGAGGTGGTACATCACCGTGTCACCGAGGAGGACGAGCACGTCCGTCGCTACATGGTTGCATTGGAGGGCAGGTTCGACAATACCTGGCAAGTTCTTCAGGGATCTCACTGGAGCTATGATCCTGTGATGGTTCCTTCTCTTTGGGTGTCCACCGCTCGCGACGATACCCGTCGGGCGCTACGCTTCTAGCTGTATTAATGATGCTTTATGTATGATAGTATTCGAGGAGTATTAATTAGTGATAATATTCGACGATGTATGGACACAAGAGATCGATGATGTACTCTTTCTTATAATTGAATGCATGCTAATTTGAATACTACTTTATTTTACGATTTGTTTTTTCCTTATTGAATGTTTAAATTGGAAAAGTACTCCTACTTTGAATGCTAAAATTAGAGAGCACTATGTAGAAATCTAGGAGCCCCCCTCCATCATCCGCGTCGTCGTCCCCGTCACCAACCCCCCTCCGACCTCGAGTCAGGGTCTATATTGTTTTATGCTATTTTACCTTAAATAGGGTATTTAATTAGGTCCTCCCTAATACTAATGATCATGTTGCTGTAAATGTTGTATGACAATGTTGTAAAGGGTAGTAATTGGTCTCTTCTGCTGCTTTTCAGAGATGGAGTTCTTCACGGTTATACGTGAGAAATCCTTCAGGCTGGTGCTGCCGTACAATTTTGTGAAGATGTTGGACGGCCATCGGCCACAGAACATGAAGCTGAGGCAGGCCATCAATGGGCTTCGCGAGCTGTAGGACGTGGAGGTGGTGTTCGACGCCGATGGCCGCATGTACCTAGATTGTGGCTGGAAGTAGTTCATCTGTTCCTACGACCTGGGGATCAGGTACTTCCTTGTCTTCAGGTACGACGGCAACGCCACGTTCGCTATGAAGGTGTTCGACACGACTATGTGTCGGAGGTGTTACCAGGACGACGATGATGCCGGTACGCTTTATCTCTTGTTCCTCTCCATTAGGCTATCTCTCACACCCATTTAACAAAAACTTTTTTGCATTTGGCAAGGCAATGGGAGCAGGAGCAGCGAGTACTCCGACATGTGCTATGTCTACGGCAGCAGCGACTCTGGCAACAAAAGTAGCAGCGACTCTGGCGACAGCAAAAGTAGCAGCGACGATGGCCTCACGGTGGATGTCCGACAGCTGGGCGACAGGGCCATGCCAATTGTGGTAGAGGAGTACATCCCACAGCCTGGCCCGGGGCTTCGCCGCTCTAAGCGCATCAAGATGATGAAGGAGAAGGTGAAGAAGCAGGAGTGAATATCTTAAGAACCTGATGGCTTTAATCTTTATAGTATAAACCTTTTAAGTACGATAGTGTTGAACTGCTACTGCACTTTTAAGTATGATGGTGGTGTGCCTGATGAAATTTTGTGCATGCTCATAGATGCTCCTTGTTATTATGATGTATGATGATGCATGATTAGTAGGACTTGTTATTATATATGATGATGTATCATGCGAGCATGAAGAGTTATTATATATCAGCGGGTGAAATGAACATAGCAGTAGCGTTGGTAAACCAAGCACGAAGATAAGAGAGGACACTTCTCTCTATTAGCTAGCTAATAACAACCTAAATTAACCCCCAAAACCCCTAAACCGGCCACTTTAAAATAAAAAAACCTCAACTGCAGCCAGTTTCTGACGCGTGGACGCCTTTTGGTCCCGGTTTATGTCACCAACCGGGACCAACGCCCCCCCTGTGTGGGCTGCCCGCAGCGGCCACGTGGATGCCCATATGTCCCGGTTCATGTAAGAACCGGGACTAAAAGGGGGAGGCATTAGTAACGACCTATTAGTCCCGGTTCGAGAACCGGGACTAATGGCCCTTACGAACCTGGACAAATGCCCTGTTTTCTACTAGTGATTATTGCCAAGGGACTAGTCACTCGAATCCTAACTGCCCCAATTATTTGGCCGATAAGAAGGCGTTCAACGCCAAACAAGGTATATTTGATATACATGTTATTGATGTGTACCTCACCAGCTTTGTAGTAGTTCCCGGGTATTTGATACTGGTTCTGTTGCTCACATTTGCAACTCAAAACAGGAAGTGCGGAATAAACGAAGGCTGGCGAAGGATGAAGTGATGATGCGCGTGGGAAATGGTTCCAAGGTTGATGTGATCGCCATCGTCACGATCTCACTCCAGTTACCATCGGGATTAGTGAGGAACCTAAATAATTGTTATTTAGTGCCTGCGTTGAGCATGAACATTATATCTTTATCTTGTTTATTGCGAGACGGTTACTCATTTAAATAAGAGAATAATGGTTGTTCTATTTATATGAGTAATACCTTTTATCGTCATGCACTCAATGTGAGGGGTTTGTTCATATTGAATCTCGATAGTGATGATACTCATGTCCATAACATTGAGACCAAAAGATCTAGAGTTAGTAATGATAGCACCACTTTCTTGTGGCACTGTCGCTTAGGTCATATTAGTGTAAAACACATGAAGAAACTCCATGCTGATGGACTTTTGGAGTCACTTGATTATTGAATCACTTGACACATGTGAACCATGACTCATGGGCAAGATGACTAAGACTCCGTTCTCCGGAACAATGGAGCATGCACGTGATTTGATGGAGATCATACATGCTGATGTGTGCAGACCGATGAGCATACAGGCGCTCAGTGGATATCGTTATTTTCTCACCTTCACTAATGATTTGAGTAGATATGGTTATATTTACTTGATGAAGAACGAGTCTGAAACGTTTGAAAAGTTCAAGCAATTTTAGAGTGAACTTGAAAATCATCGTAACAAGCAAATCATATTCCTACAATTTGATCGAGGAGGTGAGTATTTGAGTTACGAGTTTGGTGCTCACTTAAGACAATATGGAATTGTTTCACGGTTGACACCGCCTAGATCACTATAGGGTAATGGTGTGTCTGAACGTCGTAATCATACTTTATTAGATATGGTGCGTTCTATGATGTCTCTTACAGAATTTCCACTATCGTTTTGGGGCTATGCATTGGAGATAGCTGCATTCACTTTAAATAGGGCACCATCAAAATCCATTGAGGCGACGTCATATGAACTGTGGTATGGCAAGAAGCCAAAGTTGTCGTTTCTTATAGTTTGGGGATGTGATTCTTATGTCAAAAAACTTCAGCCTGAAAAGCTAGAACCCAAAGCGGAAAAGTGTGTCTTCATAGGTTACCTAAAAGAGACAGTTGGGTATACCTTCTATCTGATATCCGAGGGCAAAGTGTTTCTCTCTATGAACGGAGCTTTTCTTGAGAGAGTTTCTCTCGAAAGATTTGAGTGGGAGGAAGATAGAACTTGGTGAAGTTGTAGAACTTTTTCTTCAACCAGATGGTGGCACGGGACATAAAGAAGTTTTTGTCGAAGCTACACCAGTTGAAGAGGAAGCTAATGATGATGATCATGAAGCTTCAGATCAAGTTGCTATCGGACCTCATAGGTCGACAAGGGCACGTACTGCTCCAGAGTGGTATGGGAATCCTGTCTTATCAATTTTGTTGTTAGACCACAATGATCCTATGAGCTATGGAGAAGCAATGGTGGGCCCGGATTCCAACAAATGGTTAGAAGACATGAAGTCCGAGATAGGATCTATGTATGAAAAAAAGTATGGACTTTTGAAATATTACGTGTAGGTCGAAAGGCCATTTAGAACAAATGGATCTTTAATAAGAAGATGAATGTCGACGGTAATGTGACCATCTATAAATCTCGACTTGTGGAAAAGGGTTTTTCACAAGTTCAAGGAGTTGACTATGATGAGACTTTCTCACCCGTAGCGATGCTTAAGTCCGTCAGAATCATGTTAGCAATAGCTGCATTTTTCGATTATGAGATTTGGCAGATGGATGTCAAAACAGCGTTCCTTAATGGATTTCTTATAGAAGAGTTGTATATGATACAACGGGAAGGTTTTGTCAATCCAGAGATTGCTGACAAAGTGTACAAGCTCCAGCGATCCATTTATGGACTGGTGAAAGCATCTCGGAGTTGGAATCGGCGCTTTGATGAGGTGATCAAGGCGTTCGGGTTTATAAAAGATTTTGGAGATGCTTGTATTTATAAGAAAGTGAGTGGGAGTTCTATAACATTTCTCATATTATATTTGGATCACATATGGCTGATTGGAAAAAATGTAGAACTTTTGGAAAGCGTAAAGGATTACTTAAATAAAAGATTTTCAACGAATGACCTAGGACAAGATGTTTACATATTGGGCATTAAGATCTATAGAGATAGATCAAGGCGCCTGATAGGACTTTCACAAAGCACATACCTTGATAAGATTTTGAAGAAGTTAGAAATGTAACAATCCAAGAAGGGGTTCTTGCTTGTGTTACAAGGTATAAAGTTGAGTAAGACTCAATGCCGAGTAACCGTAGAAGATAGAGAAACGAGGAGTGTCGTCCCCTATGCTTCATGCATAGGGTCTATCCTATATCCAATGTTGTGCACAAGACCGGATGTCAACCTTGCCATAAGTACGGTAGGAAGGTTTCAAATTAATCTAGGAGTGGAGCACTGGAGAGTGGTCAAGAATATTCTCAAGTACGTGAAAAGGACTAAATAAATGTTTCTCATTTATGGAGGTGACGAAGAGCTCGTCCTAAAGGGTTACGTTGATGCAAGCTTCAACACTGATCCAGATGACTCTAAGTCACAAACCGGATACGTATTTATTCTTAATGAGGGTGCAGTAAGTTGGTGCAGTTCCAAGCAAAGCGTCGTAGCTAATTCTACATGCAAAGCGGAGTACACAGCTGCCTCACACATGGATAAGGAGGGTGTATGGATGCAGCAGTTCATGTCAGATCTTGGAGTATGCCAAGTGCACTGGACCCAATCAATATGTTCTGTGACAACACTGGTTTCATTGCTCTAGCCAAGGAACCAAGGTTTCACAAGAGGGCGAGACATATAAAGCGACGCTTCAATGCCATCCACGATTACATCAAAGAGGAGGACATAAATATTTGCAAAGTGCACATGGATCTGAATGTTGCAGATCCGCTGACTATGCCTCTTCCAGAAGCAAAACATGATCAACCCCAGAACTGTATGAGTGTTAGATTCATTGCATTGTAAATCACATGGAGACGTGAAGCTATATTATTTACTCTAGTGCAAGTGGGAGACAGTTGGAAATATACCCTAGAGTCAATAACGAAAGTTATTATTATATTTCCTGTTTCAAGATAATTGTTTATTATCCATGCTATATATGTATTGAATGGTAACACAAATGCATGTGTGGATATATAGACAAAACAATGTCCCTAGTGAGCCTCTAGTTGACTAGCTCGATGATCAAAGATGGTTAAGGTTTCCTAGCCATAGACAAGTTTTGTCAGTTGATAACGGGATCACATCATTAGGGGAATGATGTGATGGACAAGACCCAAACTATAAACGTAGTATGTGATCGTGTCATTTTGTTGCTATTATTTTCTACATGTCAAGTATACATTCCTATGATCATGAGATCATGTAACTCACTCACACCGGAGGAATGCCTCGTGTGTATCAAACATCGCAACGTTACTCGGTGACTATAAAGGTGCTCTACAGGTATCTCCGAAGGTGTTCGTTGAGTTAGCATGGATCAAGTCTAGGATTTGTCACTCCATATGAAGGAGAGGTATCTCGGGGCCCACTCGGTAATACAACATCACAAAAAAGCCTTGCAAGCAATGTGGCTAAAGAGTTAACCGCGGGATCTTGTATTACGGAACGAGTAAAGAGACTTGTCGATAACGAGATTGAATTAGGTACACAGATACCGACGATCGAATCTCGGGCAAGTAACATACCAAAGGACAAAGGGAACAACATACACGATTAACTGAATCCTTGACAGAGAGCGTCAACCGATAATGATCTTCATAGAATATGTAGGAGCCAATATGGGCATCCAGGTCCTGCTATTAGTTATCGACCGGAGAGTGTCTCAGGTCATGTCTACATAGTTCTCGAACCCGCACGTTCTGCACAATTAAAGTTTGGTGATGTTTCGGTATAGTTGAATTATTGATGTTGGTAACCGAATGTTGTTCGGAGTCCTGGATGAGACCCCAGATGTCATGAGGGTTTCCGGAATGGTCCGGAACGAATATTGATATATAGGAATCTTTCATTTGTCTTTGGGAAATATTTCGGGCATTACTGGTAAAGTATCGGGAGTGACGAATGGGTTCCGCGATTTTACCTGGAGGGGCCACCCTCCCGGGAGAGGACCTAATAGGCCCATGGGTGGCGCACCATCCCTTAGTGGGCCAGTGAGGCTAGCCCAATAAACCTATTTTGACTGAAAGAAAGAATAAAAGGAAAAGGAAAAGAAGGGAAGGAGGTGGACAAGGTGGGAATGAGTCCTCCACCAAACCGAATTGGACGAGGACTCCTCCCTCCTGGGCTCGGCCGAACCCTCCTACTTGGAGTAGGAGGCAATCCACCCTCCCTCTTGTTCCTCCTATATATAGTGGAGGTTTGAGAGGCTTTTTCCACCGCAAGCCATTGTGCAGCCCTCTCTCCCTCCACCACTTCGTGACACCATGTAGTTAGTTCGGTACGAGACGATGAAGCCCTGCCGACGTAGCTCCACCACCATCACCGCCATGCCTTCGTGCTACCGGAGTATTCAGCTACCTCTTCGTATCTCTTGTTGGATTAAGAAGGCTGAGATCATCATCGAGATGTACGTGTGCTGAACGCGAAGGTGTCGTCCGTTTGGTACTAGATCGGGACGGAGTTCGTGGGACACTTGTGATTCGGATTGCGAAGACGTTCGACAACATCAACTGCGTTTCTTAATGCTTCTCGCTTAGCGATCTACAAGGGTATGTGGATCCAATCTCCCCTCTCGTAGATGATCATCACCATGATAGGTATTTCGTGTGCGTTGGATTTTTTTTGTTTCCCATGCAACGTTCCCCAAAACCACCCCTCCCTCCCTCCTATATATAGTGGAGGGTAGAGAGGCTAGCCGCACCTCAAGCCATGGCGCAGCCCCTCTCCCTCCACTACTTCATGACACCCAGTAGGTTATTCCAGTAGTGAATGATGAAGCCCTACCGGAGTAGCTCCACGATCATCACCGTCACGCCGTCGTGCTGCCGGAGAATTAAGCTACCTATTCATCTCTCTTGCTGGATCAAGAAGGCGAAGATCGTCATCAGGCTGCACGTGTGCTGAACACGGAGCTGCCGTCCGTTCGGCACTAGATCGTGATTGGATTGTTGGACGGCTTGCGATTTGGATTGCTAGACGTTCGACTTCATCAACCGTGTCTCTTAATGCATCCCGCTTAGCGATCTACAAGGGTATGTGTATCCGATCTATCCTCTCGTAGATGGTCATCACCATGGATAGATCTTATGTGTATGTAGGATTTTTTTTTGTTTCCCATGCAACGTTCCGCTACACGTATGATGTGAGTTTTTCTTGGTGCATCGTGTGTTATAGTTTGCTTTTGTTTTAGTTCTTGACAATCATTATTTGCTGGACATTCCCAGTTAAGAGAGATACATGTTCACCATGATTTTTTAGAATAATCTATGTTCTTCACTTATATCTTTTGAGCTAAGCAGTTGCTCTAGTGCTTCATTTATATCTTTTGGAGCAAAATGGCATGTAGATTTTATAGAATAATTGCACTCTTGTTCTTCACATAAATTTGTTTGAGAGTTAATAAATAGTGACGGTAATTTGCACGGGTTATATGACTAGTCCACAATAAACAGTTATTCAAAGAGTGCATAATCAAATCCTTCATCTAGCACATTAAAGATAAATTATGACATAAATCTGAACTCGAAAAATACCGTATATGCTCCTGGACTCCCTTATCATAATAATAGTGGAGCACGTCATAAGTAAAATGGAACTAGCAATGGTAATACGAATACTCTTGAGGAAATTTTCAAGTTTTTATTTCTAGTCATAGTGAGCAAAATGAAACATTCAAAAACCTCCTGAAGAATCATGGTAACTTACTTGGTCCATTGACCTGTAAGATTCCTAGACTCACTAATGATGTATTGTCTCTAGACGGAATAACCAAGAGCATGGAAGCAAAAGTGGCTGAAATTGCAGAGAGACAAACATTGATCCTCACTAAGTTTGCACGTAAGCCGCAACCTAACTGTGAGATCGATAGAAGAGGTGTTTAGAGGTGGGGTGAATAGACTACTTGAATAAATTAAAATCCATCCTACCCTTTCCCAATTTAATGGTTTTCCGATTTTAGCGATTCTAACAAGTCTAGTGCACCCTACACATTCTAGTCAACAAATATGGCAACGGAAAGTAAATACTTTGCTCATGTAGTAAGGAGTAGAGGGTAAGATGTGGAGATCAAACGCGAAGAAGTTGACATAGCAATTTTTAGCATGGTTCCGATAGGTGGCGCTATCGTACGTCCATGTTAGTGGAGACTTCAACACGGGGAGGGTAACGACTGCGAGAGTCCACGGAGGCCACCACCCACAAGCGGTCCACGAAGAAGCGACCTTGTCTATTCCACCATGGCTTCCGTGCACACAGGACTAGCCTCACTCATGGTAGATCTTCATGAAGTAGACGATCTCCTTGCCCTACAAACTTCTTGGTTCAACTCCACAACATGAAGTAGGAGGCTCCCAAGCAACACCTAACCTATCTAGGAGGCACCACCCGCCAAAAGGTAATAGATGTGGTAGAATGATGAACTCCTTGCTCTTGTGCTTCAGAACATAGTCTCCTCAACACTTAATCACTCTCGCTCGGATTTGGCAGGGGTAGGAAAGATTGATCTTGTGGAAAGCAACTTGGCGAGGCTAGAAATAATGGTTCGAATGGTTGGAGTAGAATCTGTTGATCTCAACACATGAGTAGGTGCCTCTCTCTCAGAATAATGGATCTGGCAAGTGTAAGTGTGTTTTGAGTGATTCCTCTACGAATGCGAGGTAGGTGGACGGGTATATATAGGCATCCCACAAAATCCAACCGTTACAATATTATTGCCCAACTCGATGACACCGAAAAGATTCTCGGTAGTACCGAGTTGCACTAAATGTGGCAACATTTGACTTCTTAGTGAGACCGATATATGTGTTGGAAATATGCCCTAGAGGCAATAATAAATTAGTTATTATTATATTTCTTAGTTCATGATAATCGTTTATTATCCATGCTATAATTGTATTGATTGGAAACACAATACTGGTGTGGATACATAGACAAAACACTGTCCCTAGTAAGCCTCTAGTTGACTAGCTCGTTGATCAAAGATGGTCAAGGTTTCCTGGCCATAGGCAAGTGTTGTCACTTGATAACGGGATCACATCATTAGGAGAATCATGTGATGGACTAGACCCAAACTAATAGACGTAGCATGTTGATCGTGTCATTTTGTTACTACTGTTTTCTGCGTGTCAAGTATTTGTTCCTATGACCATGAGATCATATAACTCACGGACACCGGAGGAATGCTTTGTGTGTATCAAACGTCGCAACGTAACTGGGTGACTATAAAGATGCTCTACAGGTATCTCCGAAGGTGTTCGTTGAGTTAGTATAGATCGAGACTAGGATTTGTCACTCCGTGTGACGGAGAGGTATCTCGGGGCCCACTCGGTAATACAACATCACACACAAGCCTTGCAAGCAATGTAACTTAATGTAAGTTGCGGGATCTTGTATTACGGAACGAGTAAAGAGACTTGCCGGTAAACGAGATTGAAATAGGTATGCGGATACTAACGATCGAATCTCGGGCAAGTAACATACCGAAGGACAAAGGGAATGACATACGAGATTATATGAATCCTTGGCACTGAGGTTCAAACGATAAGATCTTCGTAGAATATGTAGGATCCAATATGGGCATCCAGGTCCCGCTATTGGATATTGACCGAGGAGTCTCTCGGGTCATGTCTACATAGTTCTCGAACCCGCAGGGTCTGCACACTTAAGGTTCGACGTTGTTTTATGCGTATTTGAGTTATATGGTTGGTTACCGAATGTTGTTCGGAGTCCCGTATGAGATCACGGACGTCACGAGGGTTTCCAGAATGGTCCGGAAACGAAGATTGATATATAGGATGACCTCATTTGGTTACCGGAAGGTTTTCGTGCATTACCGGAAAAGTTTCGGGCTCATCGGTAGTGTACCGGGAGTGCCGGGAGGGGTGCCGGGGACCATTGGGAGGGGTGTCACGCCCCAAGGGGTCTCATGGGCTATGGGAAGAGATAAACCAGCCCCTAGTGGGCTGGAATAAGTTCCCACTAAGGCCCATAAGGTTTGAGAAGGAAAAAAACACAAGGTGGAAAGAGTTTCCAAGTGGGAAGGTGGAATCCTACTCCAAGTAGGATTGGAGTAGGACTCCTCCACCTCCAATTTCGGCCAAACCTTTAGGTTGAGGCTGCCTCCTCCCCTCCCTCCCACCTATATATACGGAGGTTTTAGGGCTGATTTGAGACGACTTTTCCACGGCAGCCCGACCACATACCTCCACGGTTTTTCCTCTAGATCGCGTTTCTGCGGAGCTCGGGCGGAGCCCTGCTGAGACAAGGTCATCACCAACCTCCGGAGCACCGTCACGCTGCCGGAGAACTCTTCTACCTCTCCGTCTCTCTTGCTGGATCAAGAAGGCCGAGATCATCGTCGAGCTGTACGTGTGCTGAACGCGGAGGTGCCGTCCGTTCGGTACTAGATCGTGGGACTGATCGCGGGATTGTTCGCGGGGCGGATCGAGGGACGTGAGGACGTTCCACTACATCAACCGCGTTCACTAACGCTTCTGCTGTACGATCTACAAGGGTACGTAGATCACTCATCCCCTCTCGTAGATGGACATCACCATGATAGGTCTTCGTGCGCGTAGGAAATTTTTTGTTTCCCATGCGACGTTCCCCAACAATATGAATCTTGGTGGTACCAATACGATGACCTAGACTGGTTTTCAAAACTCGATGAGACTGATTTCAAACTCAAAAAATCCGAAACTTGAAATCAACTCAACAGAAGGTTTGTCACCCAATCTTGGTGGCACCGATAGGAATGTTGGTTGTAACGAGATGGTAGTTTTGGCATAGGATCTGTGTAAGTGTAAAATCGGTAGGACCGAGTGGAAATTGTTGGTGGCACTGATTTTTCTCATGTGGCTGGGACAAATATATTTTGCGGGAGAGTGGCTAAGTATTTTTGGTGGCTATCTATAAGTACTTGAGAAGACAATTCATCATAGTATCTCATCCCCTTTTAATAGTATTGGCTTTCCTATGGACTCAAAGTGATTTCTCATGAATATAAAATGTAGGGTCTGCTTTCTTGAAGCTTGAGCCAATCCTATTCCTTTCCTTTATCAAGGGGGTTCTCCTCACAATCCTATAGCCAAAGCTCTCTGTCGACTATACCTAAAATATACTAGGTAAAAGTGTTAGTCCAAGTGACAATGGATGTTGTCATGAATTATAAAAACCACCAAGAGAGCATATGTACTTTCAATATCCCCCTTTTTGGTATTTGGTGACAACATACAATCAAAGCTTCAAATAAAGATATGCATTAGGATAGATAGCATTGAAAGAAACATGTCTAGTACAAGCTCCCCCTAAATGTGCGCAATCCCTTTTTAAGGATAGTTGCTTTGGACTACATGGCACACACATGGTAGAAAGACATGACAAGTCATATATATCTTGGCTATATGCATCAAACATATGTGAATGAAGAACTTTCATGTTCAAGACTCACTCTTGCAAACCATATGTGCAAAAGACAAGAGATCATCATGAACAAGGATATTATGCATATACTTACCTTCAGGTTCTTGAGCATATTAGCGGTAGGAGTACACTTGGGAAAACAAATGTTTGATAACACAAGAGTACTCTATTGTAAGGATGTGAAGAGCTTGAAAAGTAGCAAGATATGGAGAACATGTTTAAAATAGGATTTGATGATAGATATGTCTCCAAGAGAATTTAGAACTTTCTCCCCTAAGGATGAATATGTAAGAATTTCCTCTCCCCCTAAATCATAGCATGTAGATATTGGGAGTAGGTAGGGTAAGATAACTTCAACCCAAAAGTAGCAATAGAATAATTTTATATCTCTCCCCCTTAATGGTGTTGCTCCCCCTAAATATGTAAGGTTTGATAAATCTCCGCTTAGGTAGATCTCCTTTAGGTAGACGTTCCTTTAGCAACATGTATCTCCCTGTTTTGATATTTCTCCCCCTTTATATAGGTTTGTTGGAAGATTTGATATTTCTCTCCCTTTGGCATTAATTTCCAAAAAGGCTAGAGTGTAAGGGCTCATTGAGAGTAAAGGGATGCTTGATTATTCTCTCTTTGATAATGGTTCCTTGATTTTGAATTTTACCCCCCATAATAATTGATAAGAGTTCCTTGAACTATCTACCCCTATGTTAGGGATCCTAGATGATTTTCCCTCTTATATTGTGTGGGATCACTAAGGTTTTCTCCCCCAGAGAAGATTTCACCCTCTCAGAAAAGTTGCTAAAACAAGTTTTTATTTCCCAAAATAATCAATAATATCTTATGAGGCAATGAAACTTGGGATCATTGATCTTTCTCCTCATAAGGCAAAACACTAGAAAATATCTGAAAATCAAAGGCAATGATATGTTTCGGAGACACCAAGGCAATATGCTTCAGTAGAACCGAGAATGATAGCAGGCCTTTGGGAGAAATCTGTTGGACCGAGATTCCCAGATCGGTGAAACCGAGTTGCAATGAAAATCAACTCCTAAACTTAAAGTTGGCAGATAATAATCCAAAGATTGTTATAAGATACCAATTATGTAAGAAAACACAAAACAACACCAAAAAATTAGTCTTTTTGTTTGTTTGTTTTTTGATTTTTGAAATATACACAAATATAGAATAGAGTAGAATGGTTCCAAGAAAGTATGCAATGAAAAATGTGAACCATACACGAAACTCCATCTAGATGTAGGGCGGTCACAATGTCACTTATATTAGAGTATTTGACTTGAGGAGTCAAGCAAGAATGCTTGATCATATGTCATACTGATTGTTAAGCGCAAAATGGGGTTACCATATTCCGATTAAGCATTTTAATGTCTTCATATCACTTGAGTTGATTTACCTCATAACTTGGTGCAAAGATTTATCAAGGATATGAGTACATACCTTCGAATGATGTTGGTGACGTGCCATGTAGGTGAACTTGTCGTGGATGCTCAAAGTTGCTGATGATCATATTGAGTTGGGACCTATCCTTGTCTTTTTTGGTTCACTTTTCACCTACAAAAGTTAGTCATGCAAGGAAGAACATAATGCATCCAAATGACATGAGTGAATTTCATCATCATATATTTATCAAGGATATGATTTTGTTGTCTTCTTCATCCATCTCCGCAGAAGGGGTTGTTGATACTTGGCCATGTCAAGATTGCTTTTGATGTGAGTTGATGGCAATCTTGTGAAGTGTATTTCTTCCATGTACCTACAAAAGATTAGTGCAATACAAGGGAGCATAGTTTCCAATATATAAGGTAGTGTCATATCAATAGCATCATGGAACTGACAATCAGGATCATGCCCTTGCATGTATCCGAATGAGTCTAGATCAAGTTTGAATCATCAATGATGTTCAACTCACTCCTCAAATGACAGAATATTTTCTCATCATCTGGTTTGGTAAAGTTATGAGCTAATTCTTTGTCGGTACGAACATGCTTAAGATCTATATCTCCTTTACCAACATGACCACGAATGAATTGATGTCACACTTGAATATGTTTTGTTGGAGAATGTTGCCCATGATTATATGCAATTTTAATAGAAATTTCATTTTCACACAACAATGGAACACTTCTAACATGAACGCCATAATACTTAAGAGTTTGAGACATCCATAGTAATTGCGCATAGCATGATTCGGCGGCTATATATTCAGCTTCAGGAGTAGATAAAGATACCGAGTTTTGTTTCTTGGATGACCAAGACACAAGAGATATCCCAAGAAATTGACATGTACCCGAGGTCGATTTTCTATCAACCTTGTATCCACCATGGTCCGGGTCGGAATAGCCAACAAGATTAAAAGAAGATCCCTTGGGATACCATATACCAAAGTTTGGTGTATGTATCAGGTATCTCATGATTCTTTAAATAGCCAATAGATGACACTCTTTAGGTGCCGCTTGGTATGGGGCACACATGCAAACACTCAACATGATATCAGGATGGGAGGAACATAGATATAGCAATGATCCAATCATTGATCGGTAGACCCTTTGATCAACTGGTTTGTCCTCCTTAGTTAGGTCAATATGTCCACTAGTAGGCTTGGGGGTTCTCATGCCTTTGCACTCTTGCATATTGAACTTCCTGATTAAGTCCTTGGTGTACTTGGTTTGAGAGAAAAATGTACCTTTTCTTGATTGTTTGATTTGCAATCCAAGGAAGAATTTCAGCTCGCATATCATTGACATCTCATAATTTTCTGACATCAACCTTCCAAATTTCCCACTAAAATGTGGGTTAGTAGAACCAAAGATAATATCAACCACATATATTTGGCACACAAATAGTTCTCCATTAACTCTTCTAGTGAATAAGGTTGCGTCAATTTTACCAATTTCAAAACGCTTTTCAATGAGAAACTATGTTAAGCATTTGTACCAAGCTCAAGGGGCCTGTTTAAGACCGTATAAAGCTTTACGAAGTTTATAAACATGATTAGGTTTCTTGGGGTTCACAAAGCTGGGAGATTATTTGACATAAACCTCCTCCTCAATTTCACCATTTAGAAAAAGCACTTTTGATATCCATTTGGTAAAGAGTAATACCATGGTGATTAGTATAAGTGAGAAGAATGTGAATCTCTTCAAGTCTAGTAACGGGGGCATAGGTCTCACCATAGCCCATACCTTTTATTTGTGTGTATCCTTGGGCTATGAGACGCGCCTTGTTGCATACAACTTGTCCATCTTCATCTTGCTTGTTCCAAAACACCCATCTTGTACCAATGATGTTTTGCTCTCCTTCGTGCTTTTCATAAAGTGTCCACACTTGATTCCTCACGAAGTTGTGTAGCTCTTCATGCATGGCATTCAACCAATATGGGTCTTGAAGGGCTTCTTCTACCTTCAAAGGCTCAATTGCTAGAGATGAAAGAATGGTGCTTACAAAAGTTAGCTAAACGAGATTTGGAGAGAGTGCCTCTCCCGGTTTGTATGTCACCGAAGATTTGATTCAGCGGATGATCATTGTCCACTCTTGCTCGAACTCGTGACAAATTATTCTTGTTGGATGGTGGAGCTTATTCATCATCATCATCTTGCACGTTGTCGTTGACGGTGTCATCTCCTTGAGGTGGTGGTGAGGAATGTCGAGGTGGATTATCACGATGTACTTCTTCCTCTTCTTCATCATGTCGTATATCGCTTGTGGATGCCTCCATGTTGTTTTGTGGTTCTCCTTGACACGAAGTAGGGGCTTCCACTTGAATTGATGAAGTATTTTCCTTCACCTCCATGGGACGAATTTTGCCGATAGATAGATATTTGATGGCTTTCGAATGTTCCTTATCTCCTTCATCATTTGGCAATTGTTTGACTTGCCAACCATTAGATTCATCAAACTTCACATCTATCGTCTCTTCGACTTTTTGAGTGAAGCTTTATAGACACGATAAGTGTGAGAGTTTGATCCGTAACCAAGTAGGAAACCTTCATGTGATTTAGGAGAAAATTTAGTGCGATGATGCTTATCCAGAATGTAGCACTTAGAGCTGAATATGCGAAAGTATCCAACTTGGGGTTTGTTACCGGTGAGTTGCTCGTATGCCGTTTTACCGAGAAGCTTGTGTAAGTAGAGCCGGTTTATGGCGTGACAAGTTGTTTCCACGGCTTCTGCCCAAATGTGTCTTGGCATCTTGTATTAGTCAAGCATCTTTCTAGCGATCTCTCTGAGAGTCCGGTTCTTCCTCTCAACTTCTCCATTTTGTTGAGGTGTGTACGTTGCCGAGAACTCATGTGAGATACCTTCTTCGTCAAGAAAAGTGTCCACATTTGTGTTCTTGAACTCCACTCTGTTGTTGCTCTGAACTTTCTTGATCTTCACTTCAAACTGATTTTGAGCTTTGTGAGAGAAGTTCTTGAACATCTTTTGTACCTGCGACTTATCATCAAGAAAGAATACCCATGTAATTCTAGAAAAATCATCAACTATAAGAGTTTTCACCAAGGCTCTTGTACATATTAGGATCGAAAAGATCCATGTGTAGCAGCTCGATTGGCCTTCTTGAGTCATGATGTTCTTCACGGGATGACTTCCACCGACTTGCTTTCCTGCTTGACAAGCACTACAAAGTCTATTTTTGTCAAATATGACATCTCTAACACCAAGAATATGATCACCTTTGATGAGCCTGTCAAGGTTACGCATACCTACATGTCCTAACCTTCTATGCCATAACCAACCTTTAGAAGATTTTGTAATAAGACATGTACAGGGTTTGGATTTTTTAGTGAAATCGACAATGTATAGATCACCTCTATGGAAGCCAATAAATACCATGTTATGATTGTCACTAAGAAACACTTGCCAGTCAACTTTAGTGAATAGCACATTGAAACCAAAGTCTACTAGTCTTGATACGGAAAGAAGATTGTAGCCAAGAGATTCAACATGCATGACATTTTGAATAGAACTATCATGAGATATGCCGACCTTACCAAGACCAAGTACCTTACCCTTGAAGTTGTATCCAACGTTCACATACCTTCGAGGTCCACGGTTTGGTGTGATCTCATGGAACATGTATTTATCTCCGATCATGTGATCAGCGCATCCACTATCGAGAACCCACTCCGTACCTCTGGCCATGTAGTCTCTAAAGTTTTCCATAAGACTAAGGTTCCTCATGGTCTTCTCGTACTCCATGTCAAACTCTTCATCTTCATTGTAGTAGCCATGCTCCACATTGTCATCATCGGATGAAATATCCTCGTCATAGGAAACAAGAATTTCATCAGAATTTTGACTATGACAATGTTCATATTTATTCATGCGAATGGCTTCAACAATGACATTGTTCATGGTAATGACATTTCCTTTAGCACTCATGAGGTCACAAAGGTCAAAAAGGCATTTATCAAAATTAGGATCAACTGGCTTCATTTTGTGAAAGGCAATGTAATCCCAAGATTTTTTAGTGAATATTTGAGATATTGTTTCTCTAAGTTTTTCCACAAAGTGTGAGCGCACTAAATTTTTTGCAATTGATTAACCACATTTCTTGGCAGTCCTCTAATAATTAGATTTAGAGTTTTAAGATTACCAAGCATATCAAGTTCTTCGTCATCAAAAGGATGCAAAGGATCAATGGGAGGCTCATAGGGATATTTAACATACTTCCACAAATAGAATTTATCAAATATGTCAAGCATTTCATATTTCCATTGTCTAAAATATCCCACATGAAGAATAGGCACACTACAACTAATGTTCCCCAAACTAGGCACATCCATCTTCCTCCAATGGTGTTTAAACCAAGGTTTTGGAGAGCTTGCTCTAATACCAATTGTGAGATTGATAGAAGAGGTTTCTAGAGCGGGGTGAATAGACTACTTGCACAATTTAAAAACCTACCCTTTTCCCAATTTAATAGTTGGCATATTTTAGCGATTCTAACAAGTCTAGTGCACCCTACACATGCTAGTCAACAAATATGGGAGCGGTTAGTAAAGACTTTGCACATGTAGTAAGGAGTAGAGGGTAAGGTAGGGAGATCAAACACGAAGAAGTTGACACGATGAATTTTGGCATGGTTCTGATAGGTGGTACTAAAGTACATCCATGCTAGTGGATACTTCAAACCACAGAGGGTAACGACTTCGAGAGTCCACGGAGGGCTCCACCCACAAGGGGTCCATGAAGAAGCGGCCTTGTCTATTCCACTGTGGCTTCTGTCGGGGTACACAAACAGGAGTATTTATTTCCCCTGACTTGTGTATGGATGATAAGCCTCTGAACCGATGCCTAAGCTTGTCGCCGAATGCTACCACTCAATCAAGACGTGGCGCAGACCAGAGAAGCCGATTTATTAAAGATCAAGGAGCACATCAAGAAGCCCAAGACACTGTGAGACGCAGCCCCCCGTGGCCAAGAACCCCCGACACCTGCCGGAGACCAAGGAACATGCATCCTAAATAAGACTCGACAAGTCACGTCCCGGGAAAGCACGAGCCAATCTGCCACCACTCCACCCCATCGCTACACCAGTCACTTACCAATGAGGTGTCGAGCCCCCAGATGGCTAAGTGGCCCTTTCTAGTTACCCAGCGATGCGCCGGAAGACAGGTTATGACCAGTTGACACCTGTCCAGAAGCGTGTAAAGACACAAAGAAACCACCAGCTAAGAGGTTGATGGAGCTTGTGGGGGAAGCACCCCCACTCGCCACCTAAGGCTACATTTATGTCATTTTGTCTTAAGTGTCAGAGTTGGGTATGATAGCACTGTTAGCTATCTAATCATGCCTGTTTTCCACCGTGGACGCCCCTTGAGCTAAAAGGAGGCCCAAGGCATCCTAGCAAAGGATTCAGACCCCATGGGATTTAGTACTCTAGAGTATTAGCACGCACAATAACCCTCCGCGGCAACCCTTGCCGGGGGAGAACGTCGTGTAAAATCCGTCTTCCCCAAATCAACCCACTAAAGCAGGAGTAGGATTTTATGCTTCTGAGCGGCCCGAACCTGGGTAAACGCCCCGAGTCTCATCATCGTGTTGCGTCTTAGTTTATGCTCTTTATACAACGTGATCTCCCTGCCGAACCACGAAGGGGCCAATGGTCCCATTGGTGACCGTCGCTACACGAGTCACTTATCGATGAGGTGTCGAGCCCCCAGATGGCTAAGTGGCTCTCTCTAGATACGTGGTGATGCGACGGAAGACATGTTCCGACCAGTTGACACCCGTCCAGAAGCGTGTCCAGACACCGAGCAACAACGAGCTAAGAGGTTGCAGGAGCTTGCCGGGGACGCACCCCCACTCGCCACTTAAGTCTACATTTATGGCATTTTGTCTTAACTGCCAGAGTTAGGTATGATAGCACTCTTAACTATCTAAAATGTGTGTTTGCCAGTGTGTACGCCACTTGAGCTATTAATGGAGGCCCAAGGCAACCTAGCACTGGATTCAAACCCTAGGGGATTTAGGACTCTAGAAGATTAGCACGGACAATAACTCTCCGCGGCAACCCTTGCCGAAGTAGAACACCGTGTAAACCCCGTCTTCCTCAAATCAATCCACCAAATTAGGAGTAGGGTTTTACGCTTCTCAGTGGCCCGAATCTAGGTAAACGCCCCGAGTCTCATCATTGCGCTGCCTCGTAGTTTCTGCTCTTTGTGCCAAGCGATCTCCTAGCCGAATAACGAAGGGGCCAATGGTCCCATAGGTAATTGAGTGCACACACCTGCACCTACATCTTCCATAGTGGAAGAAGCCTTGGTTGCTCAAGACCACGAAGAGGTCACCGCGAGCCAGCTTCCGGGATTCGTCGGCGAAGCAGGCAGCCCTATCAACCTCGTACGTCTTCAACCCCTTGATCAAGCCCTGAAAGAAGAGTTGATGCTTGGGACTTCATGCCGACCAACGGAGAAGGCCCAACTCTTCATGTTCATTCTTACAAGATGGGTGGTGAGGCGCTTGGCGATGTCAACGATGCTCATGATCCAGAGGTCACACTACTCGACCTAGTTCTTCACTTTGTATTATGCATCTTTGTGTAGAGCTTGGGCCTTGGTCAAGCCCGTGTGCAACAACTTCTCTCGAGCATCGGCAGATTCAATGTTCTTCTCCAGCGAGGTAAGTGTGGATTGCAAACTAGAAATGGTATTGTTGGTAGCGTCGAGGCTTTGTCTCTTGGAAGAAAGCTGCGAGTGAGCCTCTTCCAACGTGGTTCGCGCTTTCCATGCCTCTTCTTTGAGGGCCTTGGTCTCCTCGCCATTTCTAGAAAGATCCTCCATCAGTTTGCTCAGCTAGGCCTCCAGGTTGGTCTTGGAAGTAGCCATGGCAGCAAGCTCGTCAGACACCTTCTTCAACTGGGCAACATAAGTCGAGGAGAGCACATCAAGAGCAACTTTGTGGCCGTCCTCTAGCTCCTTGGTGTGTTGCAAAAGGCGAGCCTCCAACTCCCCTTCCTTATCACGGAGGGAAAGTTCAAGGGCCTCTTCCCAGGAGGAGATTTTCGCCTGTCTGGCATCCAGATGCGCTTTGCACTCCGCCAGACTGACCTCCTGGGCTGCAACGTCTTCCTTTGCTATGGTATTAAAGTTGAAACCCCCATGCATGCGGTTAGGAAGATGGTCCTCTACTCCTTCTGAATCCTCCCTCCGAATGAACTCTAGTGGCCAGGGTTCTGCCTTCTGGACAAGTTTTTCGTGGCTCTGGGCATCTAATCCACGATCCGATTTCACGTGGTCGAAATACTTGATCACGCGGTGCAGGCGGCACTCCATACGTTCGCCCATACGAGTGGGCATAGTCGTATTGAACATCTTCTTTTGCTCTGGCGCCTTTGCGCCATATTTTTCTTTGGCCTTCTTGCTTTATTCTTCTATGGTAGATGATTATCACTTCCAATACGTGATTTGACTACCATTTATTTGGATATTCTCCATATTATGATAATTGCTCCAAAAGTGTTACCTGAAGGATTATCAACAAAAAGAGGTGTGCGAACACGGTAAAATTCCACAAAGCCTATGGTGTAGGCATACAGTACTCCATAAAATTGTCACTTAAATTGGAATTGTTAGATGATATGGACTTGGTGTTGTACCCAAGTAAGCATCACTACAATCGATCTATCCAAATAAAAGCAAGCACTTCGTGGGAGGTAACCCACACAAATAAAGTAGGACAATAAGTTTTTAAAGTTTGAATAAAAGAGTGTTGAAATATTTTAATCTTGGAGGTTAACTAGAGAAGTGTTATTCTAATGAGGCATTTGTTATGTGCAAAATATTATGTGTTAGACTAACGTTTGAATGCTTGCAAATATGCCTATGTGTTACGTTGGAACTAACCCCACAGGAATAGGGATAATAAATAAATTATTAAACTGAACAGATCAAAAGACGTTCTAGTATGCGAGCACTAGGGTCATATGGTAGATAATATGGCATCGTGACAGCTCGAACAGAAACTAACTAGAGGTACCCGAGTGTCTGAAGGGGTTCCATACGGGAAACATAGCTTGTATGTCGGTTGTATGGCATGATCGACCAGAACACGACAAGTAACAACAAACATGGTGTTTCATACATTCGGAACCGGCCGTATGACTGTTCGTATGAGGTAAGCACTGACAGAAGGTTGAAATGGAATGAAGGATGGCATTTTGTATGGGCACTCCAGAAAGAGGTCGAGGAAGGAGGTATGTCGCCCCAAACTCATATATTTCTTATTCTTCTTCTTCCAAACCTCTCCAAAACCTACCACAACTTTGCCCCATTTATCTACTCATCCATTTTCAGTTCAAATCCTAATATGTGATCGATTTCTCCTCTGACCCCAACTTATTTCGTCCGAATCTATGTGATATGTGCCTAACATTGCCATGTTTAGGCTATTCGTACTTTTGAACTACGGTTTCAATTTGACATAGATTCATTGGTATTTTTTGTTGCGACCCGGCCCAAATAGATTGATGCCTTTGTGATTTTTGTGCTATCCCTCAACAGTATGCTAGCACACACAATACATCGATGAAATGCCATAACATCACAAGTTAAAAAGGTGACATAGATCTAGAGTATACCTCATATAACACAATGTTAACAATCATAAGGGTGTGGAGTCCCATAGTTGAGTGCAGACCATAACCCTACAACATTACTCTTGCTCGTCATATAAATTCATCCAACATAATAAGTTGCAGCCGTGTAGGTTAGTACATTGAATGTACTCGAAAGTCACATGAAAGGAGATGCAATAGTCTATATGTATATGCAATATGGATGTTGTAGCTCTAAGTCCGATTTTTTGCATAAATGCTAGTTTTTTACAACCTCAAAATTAATTAGATTAAATACAACACTGTTGATGCCATTTATGATATGGTTCTGCCAACCAAATTCTCATATCCCAAAGTTCTAATTAGTCCCGATTTATTAAAGTATCAAGTTTTGACAATTGAGATCTTATAGGATCTGAAGTATATCTAGAGGGGGGTGATTAGACTACTTGATCACATAGTAAGCTAGCCTTTTCCCTATTTTAAAGGTTGGAAAATTTTAGCGATTATACCAAGTCAAGCACAATCTACACATGCAATTCTAAGAGTATAGGAGCAAAAAGTAAAGACATGCACATGCAAGTAGAGGGTAGTGATAGACAGATCAAACATAATGGGAAATCGAAGATTTTCCCTTTGGTGCTATCGTATGTCCATGCTGAAGGAGAATTCAACCCACAGAGTGTAACTATCATGAGAGTCCATGGAGGGCTCAACCCATGAAGGGTCCTCAAAGTAGAAATCTCGTCTATTCCATCATGGCTTACGTCCATAAAGGACTAGCCTAACTCAGGGTAGATCTTCACGAAGTAGGCGATCTCCTTGCCCTTACAAACTTCTTGGTTCAACTCCATACGAAGTCGGAGGATCCCAAGCTACACCTAACCAATCTAGGAGATACACTTCTCCAAAAGGAAATAGAATTGGTATAAATGACTTACTGCTTGCTCTTATACTTCAAAATATAGTCTCCTCAATACTCAATCACTTTCCCATAGATTTGGCTTGGTAGAAGAGATTGATTGGGTGGAAAGAAACTTGGGGAGGCTAGAAATCAAGATTCATATGGTAGGAGTGGAATATCTAGATCTCAACACATGAGTAGGTGGTTCTTTCTCTGAAAATAGATGGCGCAAGTGTTGGCTAGTTCTGAGTGCTTTCTCCTCGAATGAGAGTGAGGTGGAGGGGTATATATAGCATCGCCAAAAACCCAATTGTTACAACATTATTGCCCAACTCGGTGAAACCGAACTAAAAACTCGGTTGCACCGACTAGTGCAAAATGTGGCAACTTTGACGTTTTAGTGAGATCATGTATAATTCTCGGTGAGTCCAAATTGGTTGTCCTAGGCAGTTACCCAAACTCGGTGGCACCAATTTTTCAAGATCGGAGATTCCAATTTTTAGCGGATGGATACCTCGGAGTTGGTCACTTTTCTCAGTTGCATCTAAATAAAACTTGGTGTCAAAGAGAAGGCACGGTTGGCTTTGTGTTCTGTCTAGGCTAAAACTCGGTAGGTCCTATTTTGGAAACTTGGTGGCATTGAATTTGGACTTTGGGGCTTGGAAAGAATGTCTATGAGGGAGAATTTAATTATGGTTTTTGGTGGTTAACTATAAGCACTTGAGCAACCAGATCATCATAGATACCTCATCTCCTTTCAATAGTATTGTTTCTTATGGACCCAAATGTGATTTCTCACAAAATGCAAAATGTAGAGTCCTGAAGCTTGTTGCCAATAGATATTTCTTGTAACTAGGGGATCTCCTCATAATTCTTTGCCAATCCATTTACTAAACTTTTCCTGAAATATACTTCGTTGAACCATTAGTCTAATGAAATATATGGTGTTACTAATTACCAAAACCACGTAGGGAGAAGTTGTCCTTTCAGTATCCGCCTTTTTGGTAATTGATGAGAACATATATATCAAAGCTTCTATAGGGATATAAACAATGAATGACACCGTCGCTTTGAGAAGTATGTGATAAGAAAGATCTCCCCCTAAATTTTTGCAATATTTTAAATTTGCGCTTGAATGCAAATTCACAATCGATTAGGATCATGGATAACTCTTCAATGTCACATACACCTTGGTGGTGCACATAAATGATATGAATGGATTACAATGCACATAACGCCAAACATGAGTGAATGATCATCATATAAACATCACAAGGATATAGGAAATAGTATCAATAATCACAGAGCATATGATCAAACACCATGATGTTCAAGATAAACAAAAGATAGGCCATATGTTTTAAAATGAGAAGATCAACCTAAATGCAACACTCTCTGTCAATGCCCTATGATATATAACACTTCTCCCCCTTTGGCAACAAGTTACCAAAAAGCTTGAATATATAGAGCTAAGCGTCGCTCTAGGTTTGGTCTCCTTCATGGGGCGATGAAGCTACTCCGATTTTCATGGAAGGAGCCGATAAGAGAGCGTCAGTAGAAGCTTCGGCAAAAGTTTTCTGGGCTGGTGGAGTCGACACTTGGGGTGCTATGTATTCATGGTAGATATAGAAGCTAGGGTAGACAGGGAGGGTCGCACATCCCGAGCAGGCACAACAGCAGATCGAGCTTGAGTCCTAAACTAATTCTAGACGGGCTCTCATCATCATCATCTTAGATGGGTGAAGGCACTACATCTACCTCCTGCTTCAACTAATTGACTGTGGCAGTCAGCTGAGTTACCTTGACATCAAGGTCATGATATTCGGTCTCCACAATCCTCTCGAGACTCTTCTGGTTTAGCAAAAGCTCATTGATGTTCTTACCCATACACTGAATAGAGCTGATAAGATAGGCCATCTTATAACATTTTGTCCTCAACGTATGAGCACTTGTGGCTCTAGCTGCCTGTGCCTAGGCGTGAGCCCTTATATTTGCATGTATAGGGGTGAAGTGGGATGAGATGGATCCATAACCACGACATTCTCCTCAAAATATGGCTCAAGGGGCTGGTGTGGTTGATCAAGTAGATAGAGGCTCTCTCCAACCTTGGAATGGATGATCATGTGAATGTAAGGAGCATATCCATAAGCCCTCTTCTTGTCAGCGGTTGTTCTCTTGATTGTCTCAACAATCTGATCCATCACCCTAAATCTGGTGTGGCTATCCGCAAGATGCAACATGGTGATGGAATGGCCTCGAATCATCTTATCATCACCTGACTTGGGCATCAATGTATGCCTCGGAATAGTATTGGTGGTAGGCAAACTTGCTTGCAATAAGTAGACAGATCCAAGTTTATGTGTCTTCACATATGCCCTGGGAATGGGATTGTGCATATGTACCATTGAGTTGCGGCTCATCTTGGACTTGAAATACACATTAAGATCTCCTTCTTCCACCTTTGGGGATCCTAAGATGGAAGCTCACTGTGACAGCCCGAGACCGACGCTCCACAAGATTCCCCTTTTAGTCCATTGCCATCGTGTGATTTAATTGTTTGTTGCATCATGCGCATCATACGCATTGCATCGGCACGTTGTTGCCGCCAGTTTTTAAAACATGCATCCGTTATTAGTTGCCGGTTCTCAACGTGTTCGTCGTTGTCCATTTTGAGACCAACCACACACGCACGCGCCCAGAGCATCGTTAAAATATTTGTTTTTAAAAGTGTTCAGAAAATATTCTTCGATTGGGTTGAAACTTGATGTGAGGTCCTATTTTAATGTAGGTAGGCCGCATGCCAAATTTTATCGCAATCGGGATCCGTTTGATACCTGATTGGTCGACCGTAGCGGCACCGTCTTCGGGTTATCATCGGAAGTTTTTGGTTTACAAAACTCTGTCACGGCCGCACAATTATTCCCTCTCTTCCCCACCTGGCCCATCTAACACAACCACCTAATACTAGGGCGCAACCGGAGCCGTCCGATCGAGATTGGACGGTCCGAAAGTACCCCAAATAGCAAACCCTAGCTACCCCGCCTATAAAAGGAAGTCTAACCCTTCCTAAATGACCAAACCCTAACCCTGGCCTCATTTTCCGTGCCCCCCACAGCCAGCCGCCACTCCCACATCCTCCTCTCTCCTCAGCCGCATGGGCCCACCAGGCCCAGATCGGGATCGGGTGAGCCCATCTCTTGTCCGTCGTCTGGAACCAAGCCGTGCAGCGGCAGCTCCTCCCTGAGACACAAGCACTAGCCGAGGCCTCCCGCGGCTTCTTGGGCCATCCGCTGCCGGTCATCGATCCACGACCCGCGCCTCCTCCTGGACACCCGCCGGCCACCAGAGCTTTCCCAGAGCGCCACTGCCGGCTTAGGCCGTGCCGAGCCGTTGCATACCCGCAGCATGCCCCGCTGCTTCTCGGAACTCGCCGCCGGCCCAGTCCGTCGTCGGAGATGGCACCCCTCGCCCAGATCCGGCGAACCGTCGCCCATTCCAGCGATCCCCGCCAGTCCTTGTCAGTGCCCGCCGACTCAGCCAGGTTCATCCTCTGCCGTAGGTAGGAGACGAGCTGGTCGTGCCCCGTTGACCGCGGCTCGAGCACTGGCTTGGACCACACCTAGCGGTCCAGCCAGGCCTAGCCCAACGCAGCCTCCCGGGCCCAGATCCGCAGGCCTCGCGTGCCGCCAAGGGGCCCAGCGCCCGGCTGCCTCCCTCGGCCCACCTCAGCCTCTCCTCCAGCCAGCCCGAAGGCGCGAAGGTGAGCCCCCGTTGAGCCACTATATTTTGCGTCTGTGCGTAGTGTTACTATATTGCGCCCATGTCCTGTTTTGGGCCAGATCTAGTTTGGGCCCGTTAGTGTTATTTTTAGTTTTTCGAATTTATTTAATTTCAGAAAAGAGCATATTTTTCAAACGCGCGTAACTTTTATTTCATGCGTTAGATTCCGACGAGTTAGATATGTATCCTGGCTAGAATTTTGCGTAGATTAATATTTTCCCACTTTCATGCATGATAAAAATACTTAAATATGCTGTTTGCATCGGTTTGCGTGTCGATGTAATAGAAAAAGTTTAGCACGTAGTTATTTCGCCGTAGTTCCGTTGGAGATGTGCCATATATGTAAATGGACTAGAACGACAAGTAAAATCATGTGAACCACTTTGTTTTTCCGTTTAACAAACATAAAAGGTGATTAGGACAAATCTAGATAAATTTAGAATTTAACGCATGGGGTCCTTTCGGAGATGCTATATGTCGTCTTCGGCCGCATTTAAAAAATGCCTAGGTAGGTAGTTTAATTCGTGCTTCACCCCTTGCCATGTTTAACAACATTTAATATTGTCGTTTAAATAAACGGGAGTGTTCTAAATAATTAAACGTGGAGTTTGGTCAATATGCAACTCGTTGCATATTGAGCTTCACTTAATGTGTAGCGTTTGACTGTGTGAATTGCCATGCCATGCCTTGCATTTTGACCTGATCATGCATCATATTAGGGTGTGCATCATGTCGTGCATGTGCCGTGGTGAATTTCGTGTGTTGATTCTTGTTTCCTATTTGCTTTAGCTTGATAGAGTTCCGCAAGCATGTCGGAATGTGAGGACCCATTCGACTACGTCGGTTCGTCTACTTCACGGAGTCGTTCTTCTTCCAAGCGGGATCTTAGGCAAGATGATCATTTCCCTAGATACCATTACTATCATTGCCATGATAGTTGTTTCGTTTCTATCGTTATGCCTTGCTGCCTACCACCTGTTAAAATACTAGCCTCCCAACTTTGCCATGAAAACCTTCAACTATTCTACAACCTAGCAAACAACTGATTGGCTATGTTACTGCTTGCTTAACCATTTCATAGCATTGCTAGTTGTAGGTGTAGTTGCTTCCATGTGCAAACATGGGTTCCTTGTTATATCACCATATTATTTCTAATTAATTTAATGCACCTATATACTTGGTGAAAGGTGGTAGCCTCGCCATTTCTAGCCTAGTGTTTTGTTCCACATTTGTCGTCTTAGTTTCGGCTACTGGTGTTATGGTCCATAAATGAGCGCTCCTTACATGCTTGGGGTTGTTATGGGCACCCCCTAGATTCTTGTTTTGGGATAAAGCTAGTCTGGCAAGGCCCAACTTTGCTACTATATTTTCCCAACATAATTATTATGTTAATACTAAGAACATAGGGCGTCATGAACCCGATGAGTAATTCAATGTAATACAGGAAGGACCAGTGCTGATGGTGCTGGTTCAAAACAAAGCATTGCGCGGGGCCAACCCAGGGAAACTTGGGTGATGTTTATTAGGCCACCGTACGCGTAGCTTATCCGTCATATCCTGAGAAAGAGATATGCAGCTCCTATCGGGATTGTCGACACGCCGGGCGGCCTTGCTGGACTTGTTTTACCTTTCCCGAGCGTCTTGTGCGAGGGATTCCGAGGATGCTTTGGGTTATATCAAGGTTGAGGTTTTCCAATAGGAACCCGAGCAGATCACAGGTTTCCCTGATCGAGGTCATTCCGTCGCAGCGTGTGGTAGTTTGTGATGGACTAGTTGGAGCACCCCTGCAGGGTCAAATCTTTCGAAAAGTCATGCCTTCGGTTATGTGGCAATCTTGAAACT
Source organism: Hordeum vulgare subsp. vulgare (assembly GCF_904849725.1). Lineage (NCBI taxonomy): Eukaryota > Viridiplantae > Streptophyta > Magnoliopsida > Poales > Poaceae > Hordeum > Hordeum vulgare. The sequence goes on from NC_058522.1 coordinate 194,592,784, forward strand.
TTGTTTAACATCCGGTTCAAGATCACTTGAAGTTTAATGAATTAAAACTTCCCAACGGAGTGCCTAACCGTGACTGTCTCTTTCGTGAGCTTCTTTCAGATCGAGGACACGGTGAGGTTATATCTTACGTAAGTAGGTGTTCAGGATCATTCATCTGATCATTATTAGTTCACGTCCGTATAGCGTAGATCATCCCCCTCTTACTCTTGTACTCGTAAGTTAGCCACCTCCAATTAATGCTTAGTCGCTTGTTGCAGCCTCACCACTTAACCTTACCTAACCCATTAAGCTTTGCTAGTCTTGATACCTTTGGCAATAAGATTGTTGAGTCCTTGTGGCTCATAGCTTACTACAACACCAGTTGCAGGTACAGGTAAAGAGATACTTGATGCACGTGTGTTAATTGTTCATTTGGAGTTTCTTCTTCTTCATCATCGATCTAGGATGGGTTCCAGGCCGACAACCTGGGATAGCAAAGATGGACGTCATTATTTTATCATTTTTTTTGTCCGTAGTCGGACCCTACTCTTCTTCATGATGAATGTATGTATTGTACTGATGTGACTCTGATGTAGCTTGTGGCGAGTGTAAGCCAACTCCTTATACTCATCTTTTCAGCACATGTACTTGTAACGATATCCATTCTTGCGAAACGACGAGATGCATTTCTATCCCTATCGAGGCCGTCGTGCTTATATAATTATAGGACCGCATTTTGGGCGTTACAAGTTGGTATCGGAGAAGTACCAACCTAGGAGCCCCCTTGATTGATGGAACTTGGTCAAGTCAAGTCTAGTGACAAAAAACTGCTTTGAGTCTAGTTATATATCAGAGAGTAGGATTCTTTTTCTTCGCTTCTATGCTCTAGTGTGGAATCTGACGTAATAATTGTAATTCCACTCCTCTTCTCACTCAAATTTTTTTTAGGATCACGCGGATATTTTTGGAATCTATATGATGTCGATGTGACGGAGTTCTGTCTTGGTGCCTCCTACTGTGTTGATTTTATTCCGGGGAGTTGAGCTCAAAGGGATTATTGAGCACATCGTTATCATTCAGATTTCTTAGTATCCTAGGACGGAGGATGTTCGAAACTGCATCAATACTAGTAGTGGTGAGATAACCCCAGCATCCCTAGTACTGGTGTAGAGAGTTCGGGGGTACTCTCATACTTAGTATCGTTGCGATTACGAGGGTCTGAGATAGATGAGTTTCTGAGATCTTTGGTTATGTGTTGACGGATGTGACACTCTGGACGGGTTAGTACAGGAGTTGAGTGATATATTACTCCTTGTATCCGTGGATATGATTGCATGACCAGAAAATTTTGGGAGTTCGTAGGTGGGAATTCAAGTAGTTACTTATAGGACAATCTTCCGACACATGCATGATGTGAGGTTGGGGTTCAACATCTAGTGGATTCGTTTGTTCACGATCGTCTTACAGCGGTTCTCATTGTGTCTTAAAGAGTCCTTGTAGCTTGCTACAACTCAGGGACGCTTCGTTTGTCGTGTGCACTACCTTGTACATGATGGCTACTATACGTTAGAGCCCGTGCGAATCTATCCATGAAAATATTGGACGAAATCTTCGTCATGAATTTGTTCTGGCTTGTTTCATAAGCCGCTTCCTTTGTTTTGTTGAGATATGGTACTTTTAGTTGCTTCGATGTCAAATGGCCATTTCATACCTTTTGCAAGAGGTGTTCTCATACTTTTATGGGAATGCGAATTTTATTGTTCAATCAAGTTGTCTTTTCAATTCTTTTCAACCGGACTCATCATATCAATTCTTTTTCATCCGGTGTGCTTCTCTTTAGTGGACTCAATCTTCTCCAATATTTGCAAGATCAATCCATTATTTCTTTCCAGAGGTCTTCTGATCTGTCCCAAGTTGTCTTGTTTTCCCTGCCCTCCCGCCCTTTTCTTTAGTGATTCAAATATCATCCAAGTGTACTTCATTTCATTATTGCTTCCGCTATCTTTTTCTTTTCTCTCTTATCCTGTGATTCTATGCGAATATTCCAAGGAGTTCTAAGTTCATCATTTTTCGTTCTTGTTCTCTTTTCCCGTGAATTGAGTTCAAGCTATCCGTGTTCATCATATCCTTTTCATCCTTTAAATTATTTCCCATGTTGAAAATTCTTATCAAGCCTCTCTTGTTATTATTCCATCTCTATTCTATCCGGTTTGTTGAAGATTCTCACATGTTTCTTGTTTTCAATGCTTTCAATTATTTCGAGGGTCTCACCTCCTCAAGTTTTCATTTGCACTGGTGCAATCTCTCCTTTTCTAATCAATTGTTCCAATGGTAATTCTTTTGAGTGGGCCCCATAACCCACAGGTTCTTCCCAGGATCTTATCTACCTCTCCTAATCTTTTCCCAGAGATCTCTAATTCTTTTCAATTATGACGTAAGTTTGCATTCCATCAGTCATATTCCTTCCTCAAGGCCAATCTTAATTATTTCCTTCGTTGGCTCAACTTTTCCCTTATTCATTATTCCGGAGTGTCTCAGTTATTTTGGTGCTGTTCCTTCTCATTATTTTCAGCTTGGAAGATCGAAGGTGCGTTTCTCTCAAATCTTGCTACATTCTTGTGAAGATTGTCATTTCAGCTTGGTGCTATTCTTTCCAATTGTTTCCAATCATGAGTAAACCATTTCTTGCTATACAGTGCATTTCAGATTTGTTTTCATTCTCGATACTGCCATCATTTCAGCAGATTTCTTCGTTCTCAGCTTTCAGCTTCATCCTCAAATTCTTCTCAATTGTCGTCTCTTCTTTCGTCTCTCAATTATCCTGGTGCCTTGTTCAAGTTTCTTCTAGGTGGATCATGATCTCATCATTCTTAAGTATATTCATTCATTCATGGTTGTCTCATTTGTTTCAATTCTTACTCGTGTTTCTTTCAAGATTTCTTCTAGTTTGTGCTCTATATCTCTCTTCAATCTTTTCATGGAGAATAAGTGATATGCTAATCCGTTGCTTGTCACCAATTTAACTTGGTGAAGGATAGGCATAACATAATTCTTATTCTTATTTCATAGTGATTTCAATTCTTCTATCAGATTGGCTCATGATATCAATTCTTTTCCCAACTGCTCCATCTTTTCTTTTCATTTATCCTTTGAGGCAGTGTCATAACATTATTGTTAGTGGAGGAGCCCCGAAGAGAGTTTGCTTCAAGAACGAGATCATTAAACCCACCAAAACCTTTGATCATGAGATATTTTCAACCATTGATTTCTTCATTGATCTATCTTGGTTTGGATTTCACATAAAGCTTTTCCTATGGATTGTTGCTATTATGGTGATTATTGTTGATCCAAGTTTTCAATGTGTCCTCTCGGTGTAAGAAGTTTGCCTTTCTTGTTGCATACAATCAATCCTTGTTTCTCTTAGTGGCTGGTTGTGACCTCGTAATTTTGGGATGGTTTTAATAAGTCCAGTACAAGGTTGTTCTTTTCGTTGTTGGTTTTCCAATAACTCCGTTCAATTCTTCTTGCAAGGCTGCTCATCAAATTCAATTGGGATAGTAGTTGCCATTCTCTTCATTCTTCTTCCCCATGATCTAGTTTCTATTCTCTTGTTCCGGAGTTGTTTTGAAGTTCCTCTTTTTATGTCAATCATCTCGGGTTGTAAAAATCATGTTCTCTCCTTTCTTATTCAATTTAGTTAGTTTGTTGTGAATCTTGTCAAGTTCTTCCCATCTTATAGAATTTTTCCCTTTTCCTAACGAAGTGCTACGGAAATTTTGTTTGAATTCTTGCTTGTTTCTCTTATCATTCTTCATCTCTTTGCAACCTTCAAGGATCGTTGGTTTCACTCGTTTTTCAAAGAAGCGACTAAGTTTACCTATTGCTCTTGCTCTTTCTCTTCCCCTTTTAATTCTTGGATCTCATGTAGAGATCCTCTTGTAGTGAAGGAGAGTTATGACAGCCCGAGACCGACGCTCTAGAAGATTCCCTTTTAGTCCATTGTCGTTGTGTGATTTAATTGTTTCTCACATCATGCACATCGTCCGCATTGCATCGACACGTCATTGCCGCCAGTTTTGAAAACCTACATCCGTTATTACTTGGCGGTTCTCTCCGTAGTCGTTGTTGACCATTTTGAGACGAAGCACACAAGCACACACCCCCGTCATCGTTAAAATATTTGTTTTTAAAAGTGTCCGAAAAATATTCTCGGATTAGGTTGAAACTTGGCGTGCGGTCTTATTTTAATGTAGGTAGGCCGCCTGCCAAATTTCGTCACAATCGGAGTCCGTTTGATACCCGAACGGTCGACCATAGTGGCACAGTCTTCGGGTTATCGTCAGACGTTTTCGGTTTATAAAACTGTGTCGCGGCCGCACAACTATTCCCTCTCTTCCCAACCTGGTCCCTTTAAGGCAGCCACCTAACCCTAGGGCGCAATCCTAGGCGTCCGATCGGGATCGGAGGGTACGAAAACGCCCAAAATAGCAAACCTTAGCTATCCTGGCTATAAAAGGAAGGCTAACCCTTCCTAAATGACCAAACCCTAACCTAGCCTCGTTTTCCGTGCCGCCCTAACAGCCAGCCACCACTCCGACCTCCTGCTCTCTCCTCAGCCATGAGGCCCCACCATGCACAGATCAGTCCCGGACGAGCCCATCTCTTCTCCGTTCCCTAGAACCAAGCCCGAGCACCGCGCAGCGGCAGCTCCTCCCCGAGCCACCAGTAGTAGCCGAGGCCTCCCACAGCTCATTGCGCCAGCCGCTATCGGCCACTGATCCGCACCCCGCTCCTCCTCCCGGACGCCCGCCGGCCACCGGATCTTTCCCAGATTGCCGCCGCCGGCTGAGGCCCCACCGAGCCGCTGCCTACCCGCAGCATGCCCCGCTGCTTCTCGGATGGCACCCTCTCGCCCAGATCCGGCGAACCGTTGCCTATTTCCGCCATGCCCATCGGTCCTCCTCGCGGCCCGCAGGACGTGCCTGCCGACTCAGCCAGGTTCATCCTCTGCCGAAGGTAGGAGATGAGCTGGTCGAGCCCCGTTGACCGCCCCTCGAGCGGTGGCTTGGCCCACGCCTAGCGGTCCAGCCAGGCCCAGCCCCTCATAGCCTCCCAGGCCCAGATCCGTAGGCCTTGCGTGTCGCCAAGCGGCCTAGTGCCCGGCTGCCTCCCGAAGGCCCGAAGGTGAGCCCCCATTAAGCCTCTCTATTTTGCTCCTTTGCGTAGTGTAACTATATTGCGCCCATGTCCTGTTTTGGGCCAGATCCAATTTCGGCCCGTTAGTGTTTTTTTAGTTTTGCGAATTTATTGAATTTCACAAAAGAGCATATTTTTCAAAGGCGCGTAACTTTTATTCCATGCGTCAGATTTTGACAAGTTTCATATGTAACTTGGCTAGAATTGTGCGTAGATTAATAGTTTCCACTTTCATGCATGATAAAAATACTTAAACATGTTGTTTACATCAGTTTGCGTGTCGACGTAATAGAAACGGTTTACCCCATAGTTATTTAACCGTAGCTCCATTGGAGATGTGCCATATATGTAAATGGACTAGAACGACGAGTAAAATCACGTGAACCACTTTGTTTTGAAGTTTAACAAACATAAAAGGTGATTAGGAAAAATCTAGATAGATTTAGAATTTAAAGCATGGGGTCCTTTTGGAGATGCTATATGTCGCCTCCGGCCTCATTTAATATTGCCGTGTAAATAAACGGGAGTGAACTAAATAATTAAACGTGGAGTTTCGTCAATATGCAACTTGTTGTATATTGAGCTTCACTTAATGTGTAGCGTTTGACTGTGTGAATTACCATGTCGTGCCTTGCATTTTGACCTGATCATGCATCATATTAGGGTGTCAATCATGTCGTGCATGTGCCGTGGTGAATTTCATGTATTGATTCTAGTTTCCGGTTTGCTTCGTCTCGACAGAGTTCCGCAAGCGTGTCCGAGTGTGAGGACCCGTTCGACTATGTCGATTTTTCTGCTTCACGGAGTTGTTCTTCTTCCAAGCGAGATCTTAGGCAAGATGATCATTTCCCCAGATACCATTACTATCATTGCCATGCTAGTTGTTTCGTTTCTATCGTTATGTATTGCTGCCTACTACCTGTTCGAATATCAGCCTCGCAACATTGCCATCAAAACCTTCAATTGTTCTATGACCTAGCAAACCACTGATTGTGTATGTCACCGCTTGCTTAACCATTGGATAGCGTTGCTAGTTGCAGGTGCAGTTTCTTCCATGTGCAAACATGGGTTCCTTCTTATATCACCATATTATCGCTAATTAATTTAATGCACCTATATACTTGGTAAAAGCTGGAAGGCTCGGCCTTTCTAGCCTGGTGTTTTGTTCCACCTTTTTCGCCTTAGTTTTGGCTACCGGTGTTATGTTCCATAAATGAGCGCTCCTTACATGCTTGGGGTTGTTATGGGGACCCCTAGATTCTTGTTTTGGGATAAAGCTCGTCTGGCAAGGCCCAACTTTGGTACTATATTTTCCCAACATAATAATTCTATTAATACTGAAAAACATAGGGTGTCATGAACCTGAGGAGTAATTCAACATAATACAGGGAGGGCCAGTGCTGATGGTGCTGGTCCAAAATAGAGCACTGTGCAGGGCCAACTCAGGACTACTTGGGTGATGTCTATTAGGCCATTGTACCCGTAGCTTATCCGTAGTGTCCTGAGAACGAGATAAGCGACTCCTATTGGGATCGTCGACACGTCGAGCGGCCTCGTTTTACCTTTCTCGAGCGTCTTGTGCGAGGGATTCCGAGGATGCTGTGGGTTATCTCAAGGTTGATGTTTTCCAATAGGAACCCGAGGAGATCACAGGTTTCCCTGATCGAGGTCATTTCGTTATAGCGTGTGGTAGTTTGTGATGGACTAGTTGGAGCACCCCTGTAGGGTTAAATCTTTCGGAAAGCCATGCCCGCGGTTAGGTGGAAATGTGGAAACTTTTTTTAACATCCGATTCTAGATAACTTGAAGTTTAATTAATTAATACTTGCCAACGGATTGTGTAACCGTGACTCTTTCTTTCGTGAGCTTCTTTTCCGATCGATGACACGGTGGTGTTATGTCTGACGAAAGTAGGTGTTTAGGATCATTCATCTGATCAATATTAGTTCACGTCCGTTAAGCGTAGATCATCCCCCTCTTACTCTTGTACTCGTAAGTTATCCACCTCAAATTAATGCTTAGCCGCTTGCTGCAGCGTCATCACTTAACCTTACCTCACCCATTAAGCTTTGCTATTCTTGATACCTTTGGAAATGAGATTGTTGAGTCCCTATGGCTCACAGATTACTGCAACACCAGTTGCAAGTAAAGGTAAAGAGATACTTTACCCGAGCGCGTTGATTGTTCATTTGGATTTTCTTCTTCTTCATCGATCTAGGGTGGGTTCCACGCCGGCAGCGTGGGATACCAAAGATGGACGTCGTTATTTTATCATTTGTTGTTGTTCGTAGTCGGACCCTACTCTTCTTCATGATGAATGTATGTATTGTACTGATGTGACTCTGATGTAGCTTGTGGAGAGTGTAAGCCAACTCATTATACTCATCTTTTCAGTACATGTACTTGTAACGATATCCATTTTTGTGAAACGACAAGTGTTTCTATCCCTGTTGAAGCTCTCGCGCCAAAATAAGGATAGGACCACATTTTGGGCATTACACCCACTTATCAATAGTCTACTGGTATATGACGCCTTCAGTTATCCACACAATCTTTTCATCAGGTTACAAATGAGAAGTGGAACAAAATTGCATGATCATTTCATCATTCCATGCTGTCATCTCTCTGCCAACAAAATCTTCAACTTCTATCATACTAAAGTTCTCCTGGACATGGGAAAAGTAGTCCTGATTGGACTTGATGTACATATAGTCAACATACCTCATCTCACTGACAGCTGGACACTTATCAAGCAACAAAATCTCATAGAAGTTAGGTTGCTCCTTGGTGTGAAATCTGGCATCCATAGCAGTCCTTATCCTCACATTATACGGATCATTGGCTCTCCATCTCCTGAGACCTTGATCCTTCCTCTTTGTCATGTTTTTGCCACTGGATGGTCATCATTATGATCTGGCAGGTGAGGACCGATCTTCCTCAAAAGAGCCATCTCAGGATCATCTGATGCGCATCTTTGGAAGTTGAACTCTTGTTCTTCTCAGCAGTTGGGTGCCTCCCGTTGTCCTCTTAGGCTTGGAAGCAGCTGGCTTGGTTGTTGTAGGCTTGGACTTGGGAACTGAGGGCTTTGCCTTAGAAGGTGGCTTGCTGGGCATAGCATCCTTCATCAGCTTCATTTTCATGGAAGGAGGAGGGTTAGCAGCTCGGACCTCCTCTTCCTTTTCTTGCTCATCATTAGGATATTCCAGAGTGAAAGGTGCACAACAACTTTAACAAAGCTTGTTCTCTACCTTTTCTGTCCTAAATTCTTAGTCAATTGCATTGATTACTTGGAGGTGTTAGGGGCCTCTAGAGATTTTGCTCCTCCCTTAGCAGACTCGGGAGCCTTCCTAGCTTTAGGGATAGAATGCTTATTTTTGATAGTTTTTCTCTTGTGTACAGTTTATTTTCGAATGAAATTTGCATCCTCCTCATATGAGTTTCTTGGCTTCCTTGCTATAGCAGCTTCCTTGGGCAAGTCATGACAACTAGGTGTACTAGGGTCTGAAGAGATAGCTTCTGGACTAGTGCCAGCATCAAGATTTTTAGTTGTCTCTCTGAAAGCATTATGACTGTCCTGGGAATCTGACATGGCTGAGTACTTACCCTACGAATAGATATAGAGGAGTGGACAATATGAGCATCATCAAATAGAGACATTTTGCAAAATAGGAACTCAAATACTTAGTTTCAGATTTCCAGGGTATGGGTTTCGGTTCCATCGACTTTTAAATTTTGGAGTCTTCGATATAGACAACTTCATTAAAAGAATGCTCATCGTTCTTGGTTTCACCGAAACGTGACTCGGTCTCACCAAAGCTATTCTTAAAAACTCTAAAACTCCAAATCAATGACACCGATAGGAACTTTCAGTTTCCCCGAGAAGTCCTTTGTGTTGTGGGTAACCCACATCGGTGATGCCAATTTGTTTCGACTCGCTGATGCCTAAATGCATATTGTAGAAATTTAAACCTAAATTTTTTGGTTTGCCTGATCTTACAGGATTTTCTCCTTGATAGAAATATTGCAAATCGTGGCAAGATATCGAAGAAGGCCTAAGGCAGATGCGTCACACATGAAGGGCAAGAGGGGTTGGAGATCTTCCCTAACTTGGTAAAATCCCCTCTACATCTACAACGGCGAGGACGATTCAGTTTACCAGCAGATTCCTGTGGCGAGGGCACATGGGAAGAAATGGGAAAGTCCTGAAGACGAGGGAGGAGGAAGTAGTAGGGTGCGGCAGACCAAGAGTTTGAAGAAATTTTCAAGTTAACAGGTTGCACACACACACGCGCACACACACACACACAGAGATACACACACACACACACACACACACATATATATATATGCAACGACAAAGTCCTGAAGATGAGGGAGGAGGAAGTAGTGGGGTGCGGTAGACCAAGAGTTTGAAGAAATTTTCAAGTTAACAGGTTGCACATATATTGACAAATTTTATCTACAAGCGGTGGTAGTTACCCCGGCCTCCTTATTTTCTGCCAACGTACATCAACAAACTGCTTATCAGGTAAGTACATGAGTGTGAGTTGATTTTTTTGTTTGGTAAATACAAGAAAGTTAGTTTAGGTACGTACATAGTTTTTCTTCGAGAATCAGGTCCGTATATAGTTTTTGTGAGAAATAGGTAGTATGGTCCTCACAAAAAAAGGGTAGTATGGAGTATATAATGTGAACTTTATAACTTATCTTTTTAGATTTCCATGGTATGGTACATGACATATTGTTTTTTTAAACCACATGAATTATACTCATGTAATGTTTGAGTATGTGATGCTAGCATACACTGGGAATATGAAGTATTCACATAAAATAAACATGGAGTACGGTGTACGTTGTATGGAGTATGGAGTATGGATTATGGAGTATGTAGTATAGTTCATTTTTTAAGTAAAGAATACACAGATACTCTTGTAGTATGGAGTATATTTAAAAAATATAACATTAATGGAAGTATATTTTACAAGTTGTAGAATAGAGTATGTATATATCATTTTTGAAATGGTAGTATATAACATTTTTCTTCTAAAAAGAAACATGCATACATACTTTGCTTTGGACCTAAATATTAAGTTTGCATCTATGTACATAATTCTAAAGCGTTTGCGTGAGCATATTTTTGTAAGCTTGCCCGAGTATGTAGAATATATATATGGTTTTCTGAGTGAAGAGTATAATGTTCAGAAATTTTAAGAAGGATATTACTTGTAGTGAGTATGAAGAGTTGAGTCATTCCATACTACAAGAGTATATGATGCATATGTGATGGTATACATGCATCAGATAGAGGGAGTTAGCAAGCATAGATCTTGGACACATGCATCAGACATGCATGCGTGTTGCTACGACGCCGTCCTCGGCACTGGTGCACGTTTTGTGCAATTGCGGGTGAATTTTCATCGAGTCTATCGCCCGACCACCATTGATGTCTCTCGCCAGATGCCTATGATCCCCGGTGACAGCACAATCAAGTTTCCTAATGAGATCCATGTAGAACGAGATGCCATTAATTCCAAATCCCATATTATCTTGATCATATATGTAGATATTGTATTGGATACTTCACATGAAAGAAATTTGCCGAGCCGGTGAAGATCCATCCAAAAGTCAGCTTGGCGGCGGCCATGCGACTCGCTAATTAAACCCTCATGATTCTGAAGGCAGAAAAATAGCAGTGTTTTTTACGGCAAAACGGGTTGGTAATTAAACGATAGTTGTGTAACCCATTTAGAAAATCACACATCTCAAAGAAAAACCAGAGGGATCAATTGGAGAGGGATCAAGCATGGAGGGGAAGGTGCGCACACAGGGAAGAAAAATGGAGCTTCTCGTGGTGATTTTCGGACTTTGAATCTGCCATAAGGAGAGCATGAAGGATTGTACGACATATAGAAGATGCAACTTCATAAATTTTGTCCATAGGGTATTATAAGTGTCGCATCACCTTATTTTTGGGCCAGGCCCATATAATTTTGAAATACTACGTTATAGGATGTTTCTAGTGCCCGTGTGTATTGGGAAACTGACTTAGGGTCGTTTTCGGACCCATCCTCCAAGGGGTCACGAAAATCCCTCTCTATTCCCCCATATATATAGCCCTTAGGGCATCGTTTAGACTTGTGTTTTGTTTAGATTGCAAGTTCGCCATCGCTGCAACTTAACATTCTTCGATTGTGTTCTACATCCAGACCAAGATTTCACAAAACCCCACTTTCGTTAATAAATTTTTCCTCTTATATTGGTAATATCCAGATTGCAATTTTAGTTTCTTGCTTGTTCTTCATTTGCATGCAGGAAATAGACCTTCGTGGTAAGGTTGATCATGCTCCAGCATGGTCAATTACCTCTCGGAGTTGGTTTAGCGATTGCTAAGGCACAATTTCCTCGCACATTCGTAGTCAGATCGTCAAAGTCTACTCACCAAAAAGGATAGCCACCAACTCATCGAAAGATAGGGACAATTTTGCCTCCATGAGGTGCCAAGGAAGAAGAACTAGAGAAGTTCTTGAGTGGTGAGTCTGCCAACAAAATTCACTCACACTCATTTTGGCAAGAGCTACTTGTAATCAACTCCGACGTTATGAAATAGTACAAGGTGTCAAAAATTCCCTCGTTGGTAAGCAAGGGACAAGGGATAAGAGCACAAAACAACAAGGATAGCTCCCAACTCAAGATGGTTTTCATCAACTATGAGCATTCCCTACTACAACATCTACATGAAGTCCTATACGACAAAACTGAAGGTAAGTTTATCCCTCTAAAAGGGAATGTCACAACAAAGGGGAGCTTTACTCAAGACTTGAGTCAAAGCATGTCATAATATATGAACACGTTAAGAGCTTTATGTAAAAGTGGCAACCCCACTTGTGCTTAAATGATGAGTATGACCTATGATTATGTATTCTTACTTGGCTCGTAAGTAAATATACTCATATATAGATGACTTCGTCATCGCCAAATTGCTTGATAGATACTAGGGTGGTTTTGCATGTTTCCCAAGTTTTATTTGACCTCTTATTGTGTGAGCATTTTGGTATCATATTTTTCTTCATTTGAGGAGATCCAATTGTTGTTCAATGGCTTTGTATTTTTCTAGCCAATTGGATTTACAAGAATGCCTAAGTACCCCCCTCTAGCTATTTGTGTTATATCTTCTCAAATTCTATTCATGCTTCATCACAAAATTTGAGCCAACACTTCATAGACTCTCTGTGAAAGGAGCACTCGGAGCTACCATTTCGACAAGGGCTGACTTCCAAAACCTCCCAAGTGTATCTCGGTGTGACAAATTCTAACATCTCGGTTCCACTGACGCACTAGGCTTGATATGGTTTTTCGAACCTCAGTACCATCGATTCAAAATTCTTGGCGTCACCGAGTTCTCGTGCCAACAGACAGCAAAACATCTTGGTAGAACCAATTTTTCTTTTCGGTTTCATCGACAGAAAATAGGTACGTATATATATATATATACATATATATATGTAAAATCCATCCTAATATATATATATGTAAAATCCATCCTACCACCTAGTGGTAGTTACCCTCACCTTTTCTAAATGGGTTACACAACTATCGTTTAATTACCAACCCGTTTGGCCATAACAAACACTCCTACATGCTAGGTCCTCCATTTGTAAGTAAAACAAAAGAACCTAATTTAGGCAGCATCATATGTTCATGACTGTTAGAAGGATTTCCAAGAAACTAAAGTACGTGGTAATTCGTTTGGCATGCGCAAGCACTAGTAACTGGTCAAGTATGTATAGCAGCAGGGGATGTTAGTGTCATAATGGTATTGATATCCTCATTAGGACCCACATCAACTTGATTGGGATTCTTGGCGTTGAAGTAGCATTTGATGAAGTAGAGCTAGTAGTATCCTTGGCCTGGTTTAGCATGGTTTGGGATTCTTCTTCAAATGAGTCAATATCTTCCTGAAGCTTGTGGTCTTGTGATGGAAGTTCATCTTGTGCATTTATTTCCTTAGGGAGAGTAAGATCATACTTCTACTTTTGGGGAACATACTTTATCTTGGGGTACACCTACTTCCCATTCAACTCCATTGGCATTCAAATAGACAATGCCTTCGTTCTTCTGGTGCCATCCTTGCTTGCACACAATCTCCTCGAATTCCGTACTTCCGATGAGACTCTTTTAGGCACCTTTTTCAATGAATTGTTTTCTTGCTGATGTGTAACTTGTCTAAGAGTATCATTAGTATAATCAACAGAACTACTAGAAGAAACATCATTGGATTTAGCATTTTCATCATTGCTACTAGATAAAGAACATTTCTTTCCTTTGTTACTAGTTTTCTTAGATTTAACTTGTGGCACAGAAGTAGACAAGAGTAATCATTTGGCTAGATAAGAAGAACTCTTCTTACGAAGATCGTCATTGATAGCCTCAAGAAACTCATGCTCTTGTTCTAAATTTAGCTTCTTGAAGCATAACTTCTCAAGAGTTCTTAAAATATCTTCATGATCTTCTAGAGTAGATTCATGGACTAAGTTAAGAGTGTTTAGTTCTCTAGCTAGACGCTTAAGGTCCTTGCTATCATCATCACACGACTTATCTTGACTAGCATGATTATTATCAAGTTTAACTAACATCACTAGTTTTATCAAAGAACAAGTCATCATCTCCTAGTAAGTAATCCCCATTAATATTAAATCTAAAATATTCGGTGTGTGATAACTTTGGGATTTTAGCCATAAAACAACTTCCAATCCCTTCGTTTGGTGAATCAAACAAGTCATAGGAGTTGGAGGAAACAAGTGCTAGTATGGCAACACCTTCATCTTGACTATAGCCAGAGTTGGAGTGGTAGTTTCTCTCGGATTCGTTGTCGGATTCAGAACTAGATACCCACTCAATAACATTGAGCTTGATGTCTTCTTAGTGTATATCTCTTCGTGTACTTGTCCTTCTTCTCTGAGTCCTTGCTTCTCTAGGAGGGTTTTCATTCATAGAGATCTTCTTTACTCCGTCTCTCTGTTCGAGGTGCTCTTCTTTTGAAATTCTTCTTATAGGTGACTCATCTCTTCTCTTGGAAGGGGCCGAGCTCTCATTGGAATAGTCTCGAGGTGTTCCAAAATTGAAAAAATTTCGGTCACGACTGGATGAACACTTCTTTTCATATCTCAAGTTGGAGCTTCTTTCTTTGCCTCTACTCTTGTAGAACTTGTTGAATTTCTTAACCACGAGGCTTATTTCTTAATTTGTAACAAGGCTGTCACTGGAGGTACCCGGAGTGTCACTTGAATATTTTTATGCACCATTTGACTTGCTGTGGAGCTTTTCGTTGTCTTTGAGTGAAATTTCATGAGCAACAATCCTTCCAGTGACTTCTGTAGGCTTGAGATATTTGTAGTTTGGCATCATCTGGATAAATGTGCACATGGTATCGTACTTTCCATCCAAGGCTCTAAGGATCTTCTTGAGGATGGATTTGTCGGTCATCTCTTCACTTCCTACGCCGACAATCTCATTTGTGATGAGAGCAAGCCTAGAGTACATTTCAGCGACTCATTCACCATTCTCCATCTTGAACTTGTCAAGTTGACTTTGCAGCACATCCAACTTAGAGTCCCTGATAGATTCGGTACCTTCATGCATATCAACCAAAGTATCCCAAATTTCATTTGCATTCTCAAGACGGCTAATGTTGTTGACCTCTTCACGACATATTCAGTTGAATAGAATGTCGCAGGCTTCAGCGCAATATTCCAACATCTTCAATCCTTCCACGACTGCTTCATGATCCGTTTCCTTTCCATCACCAAAAGATTCACCTTGCAATCCAACACGAACAACAACTCAAATGGAGGGGTTCTCACCACGAATATGCATTTTCATTTTATGCTTCCAACTAGAAAACTTTGTACCATCAAAATATGGACATCTACAACGAAAATTTCCCTCACTAGACCCCATACTCTCCTAGGTTGTTCAACTAATGCAATGAAAAAAAACTCTGATAACACTTGTAGGATCCGAAGTATGTCTCGGGGGGTGATTACACTAATTCCCCAAATAAGAATCTAGCCCTTCCCAATTTTAAAGGTCAGCAAGTTTTGGCAATTATACTAAGTCAAGCACAGCCTAGACATGCAAGTCTAAGAGTATAGGAGTAGAAAGTAAATACATGCATATGCAAGTAGACGGTAGGGATAGGAAGATCAAACGCAATGGGGACTCAAAGATTTTTCCCGTGGTTCCAATAGGTGTTGCTATAGTACGACCACACTAACGGTGACATAAACCTACTTAGGGTGACGGTCGCGAGAGTCCGCGGAGGGCTCCACCCATGAAGGGTCAACAAAGTAGCAACATCGTCAATTCCATCATCGCTTACGTCCATGAAGGACTAGCCTCAACCGGGGTAGATCTTCATGAAGTAGGTGATCTCCTTGATCTTACAAACTTCTAGGTTCAACTCCACACAAAGTAGGAGGCTCCCAAGTGACACCTCATAAATCTATCAGATACCGCTCTCTAAAAGGTAATAGATGTGGTATAAATGATGAAGTCCTTACCCTTGTGCTACAAAAGATAGTCTGCTGAAAACTCAATCAGTCTCTCACATATTTGGCTTGGTAGAAGAGATTGATTGGGTGGAAAGAAACTTGGGGAGGCTAGAAATCAGGATTCATATGGTAGGAGTAGAATATCTTGATCTTAACACTTGAGTAGGCGGTTCTCTCTCAGAAAATAGATGGGGCAAGTGTTGCCTTGTTGTGAGTGCTCTCTCCTCGAATGAGAGGGAGGTGAAGGGTATATATCGCCATCTCCAAAATCCAACCATTACAACATTATTGCCCAACTCGATGAACCGAAGTAAAAACTCAGTTAAACCGACTTATGAAAAATGTGGAAACTTTTGGTGTTTCGGTGAGAGAGATATATAATTCTAAAGCGTTTGCGTGAGCATATTTTTGTAAGCTTGCCCGAGTATGTAGAATATATATATGGTTTTCTGAGTGAAGAGTATAATGTTCAGAAATTTTAAGAAGGATATTACTTGTAGTGAGTATGAAGAGTTGAGTCATTCCATACTACAAGAGTATATGATGCATATGTGATGGTATACATGCATCAGATAGAGGGAGTTAGCAAGCATAGATCTTGGACACATGCATCAGACATGCATGCGTGTTGCTACGACGCCGTCCTCGGCACTGGTGCACGTTTTGTGCAATTGCGGGTGAATTTTCATCGAGTCTATCGCCCGACCACCATTGATGTCTCTCGCCAGATGCCTATGATCCCCGGTGACAGCACAATCAAGTTTCCTAATGAGATCCATGTAGAACGAGATGCCATTAATTCCAAATCCCATATTATCTTGATCATATATGTAGATATTGTATTGGATACTTCACATGAAAGAAATTTGCCGAGCCGGTGAAGATCCATCCAAAAGTCAGCTTGGCGGCGGCCATGCGACTCGCTAATTAAACCCTCATGATTCTGAAGGCAGAAAAATAGCAGTGTTTTTTACGGCGAAACGGGTTGGTAATTAAACGATAGTTGTGTAACCCATTTAGAAAATCACACATCTCAAAGAAAAACCAGAGGGATCAATTGGAGAGGGATCAAGCATGGAGGGGAAGGTGCGCACACAGGGAAGAAAAATGGAGCTTCTCGTGGTGATTTTCGGACTTTGAATCTGCCATAAGGAGAGCATGAAGGATTGTACGACATATAGAAGATGCAACTTCATAAATTTTGTCCATAGGGTATTATAAGTGTCGCATCACCTTATTTTTGGGCCAGGCCCATATAATTTTGAAATACTACGTTATAGGATGTTTCTAGTGCCCGTGTGTATTGGGAAACTGACTTAGGGTCGTTTTCGGACCCATCCTCCAAGGGGTCACGAAAATCCCTCTCTATTCCCCCATATATATAGCCCTTAGGGCATCGTTTAGACTTGTGTTTTGTTTAGATTGCAAGTTCGCCATCGCTGCAACTTAACATTCTTCGATTGTGTTCTACATCCAGACCAAGATTTCACAAAACCCCACTTTCGTTAATAAATTTTTCCTCTTATATTGGTAATATCCAGATTGCAATTTTAGTTTCTTGCTTGTTCTTCATTTGCATGCAGGAAATAGACCTTCGTGGTAAGGTTGATCATGCTCCAGCATGGTCAATTACCTCTCAGAGTTGGTTTAGCGATTGCTAAGGCACAATTTCCTCGCACATTCGTAGTCAGGTCGTCAAAGTCTACTCACCAAAAAGGATAGCCACCAACTCATCGAAAGATAGGGACAATTTTGCCTCCATGAGGTGCCAAGGAAGAAGAACTAGAGAAGTTCTTGAGTAGTGACTCTGCCAACAAAATTCACTCACACTCATTTTGGCAAGAGCTACTTGTAATCAACTCCGACGTTATGAAATAGTACAAGGTGTCAAAAATTCCCTCGTTGGTAAGCAAGGGACAAGGGATAAGAGCACAAAACAACAAGGATAGCTCCCAACTCAAGATGGTTTTCATCAACTATGAGCATTCCCTACTACAACATCTACATGAAGTCCTATACGACAAAACTGAAGGTAAGTTTATCCCTCTAAAAGGGAATGTCACAACAAAGGGGAGCTTTACTCAAGACTTGAGTCAAAGCATGTCATAATATATGAACACGTTAAGAGCTTTATGTAAAAGTGGCAACCCCACTTGTGCTTAAATGATGAGTATGACCTATGATTATGTATTCTTACTTGGCTCGTAAGTAAATATACTCATATATAGATGACTTCATCATCGCCAAATTGCTTGATAGATACTAGGGTGGTTTTGCATGTTTCCCAAGTTTTATTTGACCTCTTATTGTGTGAGCATTTTGGTATCATATTTTTCTTCATTTGAGGAGATCCAATTGTTGTTCAATGGCTTTGTATTTTTCTAGCCAATTGGATTTACAAGAATGCCTAAGTACCCCCCTCTAGCTATTTGTGTTATATCTTCTCAAATTCTATTCATGCTTCATCACAAAATTTGAGCCAACACTTCATAGACTCTCTGTGAAAGGAGCACTCGGAGCTACCATTTCGACAAGGGCTGACTTCCAAAACCTCCCAAGTGTATCTCGGTGTGACAAATTCTAACATCTCGGTTCCACTGACGCACTAGGCTTGATATGGTTTTTCGAACCTCAGTACCATCGATTCAAAATTCTTGGCGTCACCGAGTTCTCGCGCCAACAGACAGCAAAACATCTTGGTAGAACCAATTTTTCTTTTCGGTTTCATCGACAGAAAATAGGTACGTATATATATATACATATATATATGTAAAATCCATCCTAATATATATATATGTAAAATCCATCCTACCACCTAGTGGTAGTTACCCTCACCTTTTCTAAATGGGTTACACAACTATCGTTTAATTACCAACCCGTTTGGCCATAACAAACACTCCTACATGCTAGGTCCTCCATTTGTAAGTAAAACAAAAGAACCTAATTTAGGCAGCATCATATGTTCATGACTGTTAGAAGGATTTCCAAGAAACTAAAGTACGTGGTAATTCGTTTGGCATGCGCAAGCACTAGTAACTGGTCAAGTATGTATAGCAGCAGGGGATGTTAGTGTCATAATGGTATTGATATCCTCATTAGGACCCACATCAACTTGATTGGGATTCTTGGCGTTGAAGTAGCATTTGATGAAGTAGAGCTAGTAGTATCCTTGGCCTGGTTTAGCATGGTTTGGGATTCTTCTTCAAATGAGTCAATATCTTCCTGAAGCTTGTGGTCTTGTGATGGAAGTTCATCTTGTGCATTTATTTCCTTAGGGAGAGTAAGATCATACTTCTACTTTTGGGGAACATACTTTATCTTGGGGTACACCTACTTCCCATTCAACTCCATTGGCATTCAAATAGACAATGCCTTCGTTCTTCTGGTGCCATCCTTGCTTGCACACAATCTCCTCGAATTCCGTACTTCCGATGAGACTCTTTTAGGCACCTTTTTCAATGAATTGTTTTCTTGCTGATGTGTAACTTGTCTAAGAGTATCATTAGTATAATCAACAGAACTACTAGAAGAAACATCATTGGATTTAGCATTTTCATCATTGCTACTAGATAAAGAACATTTCTTTCCTTTGTTACTAGTTTTCTTAGATTTAACTTGTGGCACAGAAGTAGACAAGAGTAATCATTTGGCTAGATAAGAAGAACTCTTCTTACGAAGATCGTCATTGATAGCCTCAAGAAACTCATGCTCTTGTTCTAAATTTAGCTTCTTGAAGCATAACTTCTCAAGAGTTCTTAAAATATCTTCATGATCTTCTAGAGTAGATTCATGGACTAAGTTAAGAGTGTTTAGTTCTCTAGCTAGACGCTTAAGGTCCTTGCTATCATCATCACACGACTTATCTTGACTAGCATGATTATTATCAAGTTTAACTAACATCACTAGTTTTATCAAAGAACAAGTCATCATCTCCTAGTAAGTAATCCCCATTAATATTAAATCTAAAATATTCGGTGTGTGATAACTTTGGGATTTTAGCCATAAAACAACTTCCAATCCCTTCGTTTGGTGAATCAAACAAGTCATAGGAGTTGGAGGAAACAAGTGCTAGTATGGCAACACCTTCATCTTGACTATAGCCAGAGTTGGAGTGGTAGTTTCTCTCGGATTCGTTGTCGGATTCAGAACTAGATACCCACTCAATAACATTGAGCTTGATGTCTTCTTAGTGTATATCTCTTCGTGTACTTGTCCTTCTTCTCTGAGTCCTTGCTTCTCTAGGAGGGTTTTCATTCATAGAGATCTTCTTTACTCCGTCTCTCTGTTCGAGGTGCTCTTCTTTTGAAATTCTTCTTATAGGTGACTCATCTCTTCTCTTGGAAGGGGCCGAGCTCTCATTGGAATAGTCTCGAGGTGTTCCAAAATTGAAAAAATTTCGGTCACGACTGGATGAACACTTCTTTTCATATCTCAAGTTGGAGCTTCTTTCTTTGCCTCTACTCTTGTAGAACTTGTTGAATTTCTTAACCACGAGGCTTATTTCTTAATTTGTAACAAGGCTGTCACTGGAGGTACCCGGAGTGTCACTTGAATATTTTTATGCACCATTTGACTTGCTGTGGAGCTTTTCGTTGTCTTTGAGTGAAATTTCATGAGCAACAATCCTTCCAGTGACTTCTGTAGGCTTGAGATATTTGTAGTTTGGCATCATCTGGATAAATGTGCACATGGTATCGTACTTTCCATCCAAGGCTCTAAGGATCTTCTTGAGGATGGATTTGTCGGTCATCTCTTCACTTCCTACGCCGACAATCTCATTTGTGATGAGAGCAAGCCTAGAGTACATTTCAGCGACTCATTCACCATTCTCCATCTTGAACTTGTCAAGTTGACTTTGCAGCACATCCAACTTAGAGTCCCTGATAGATTCGGTACCTTCATGCATATCAACCAAAGTATCCCAAATTTCATTTGCATTCTCAAGACGGCTAATGTTGTTGACCTCTTCACGACATATTCAGTTGAATAGAATGTCGCAGGCTTCAGCGCAATATTCCAACATCTTCAATCCTTCCACGACTGCTTCATGATCCGTTTCCTTTCCATCACCAAAAGATTCACCTTGCAATCCAACACGAACAACAACTCAAATGGAGGGGTTCTCACCACGAATATGCATTTTCATTTTATGCTTCCAACTAGAAAACTTTGTACCATCAAAATATGGACATCTACAGCGAAAATTTCCCTCACTAGACCCCATACTCTCCTAGGTTGTTCAACTAATGCAATGAAAAAAAACTCTGATAACACTTGTAGGATCCGAAGTATGTCTCGGGGGGTGATTACACTAATTCCCCAAATAAGAATCTAGCCCTTCCCAATTTTAAAGGTCAGCAAGTTTTGGCAATTATACTAAGTCAAGCACATCCTAGACATGCAAGTCTAAGAGTATAGGAGTAGAAAGTAAATACATGCATATGCAAGTAGACGGTAGGGATAGGAAGATCAAACGCAATGGGGACTCAAAGATTTTTCCCGTGGTTCCAATAGGTGTTGCTATAGTACGACCACACTAACGGTGACATAAACCTACTTAGGGTGACGGTCGCGAGAGTCCGCGGAGGGCTCCACCCATGAAGGGTCAACAAAGTAGCAACATCGTCAATTCCATCATCGCTTACGTCCATGAAGGACTAGCCTCAACCGGGGTAGATCTTCATGAAGTAGGTGATCTCCTTGATCTTACAAACTTCTAGGTTCAACTCCACACAAAGTAGGAGGCTCCCAAGTGACACCTCATAAATCTATCAGATACCGCTCTCTAAAAGGTAATAGATGTGGTATAAATGATGAAGTCCTTACCCTTGTGCTACAAAAGATAGTCTGCTGAAAACTCAATCAGTCTCTCACATATTTGGCTTGGTAGAAGAGATTGATTGGGTGGAAAGAAACTTGGGGAGGCTAGAAATCAGGATTCATATGGTAGGAGTAGAATATCTTGATCTTAACACTTGAGTAGGCGGTTCTCTCTCAGAAAATAGATGGGGCAAGTGTTGCCTTGTTGTGAGTGCTCTCTCCTCGAATGAGAGGGAGGTGAAGGGTATATATCGCCATCTCCAAAATCCAACCATTACAACATTATTGCCCAACTCGATGAACCGAAGTAAAAACTCAGTTAAACCGACTTATGAAAAATGTGGAAACTTTTGGTGTTTCGGTGAGAGAGATATATAATTCTAAAGCGTTTGCGTGAGCATATTTTTGTAAGCTTGCCCGAGTATGTAGAATATATATATGGTTTTCTGAGTGAAGAGTATAATGTTCAGAAATTTTAAGAAGGATATTACTTGTAGTGAGTATGAAGAGTTGAGTCATTCCATACTACAAGAGTATATGATGCATATGTGATGGTATACATGCATCAGATAGAGGGAGTTAGCAAGCATAGATCTTGGACACATGCATCAGACATGCATGCGTGTTGCTACGACGCCGTCCTCGGCACTGGTGCACGTTTTGTGCAATTGCGGGTGAATTTTCATCGAGTCTATCGCCCGACCACCATTGATGTCTCTCGCCAGATGCCTATGATCCCCGGTGACAGCACAATCAAGTTTCCTAATGAGATCCATGTAGAACGAGATGCCATTAATTCCAAATCCCATATTATCTTGATCATATATGTAGATATTGTATTGGATACTTCACATGAAAGAAATTTGCCGAGCCGGTGAAGATCCATCCAAAAGTCAGCTTGGCGGCGGCCATGCGACTCGCTAATTAAACCCTCATGATTCTGAAGGCAGAAAAATAGCAGTGTTTTTTACGGCGAAACGGGTTGGTAATTAAACGATAGTTGTGTAACCCATTTAGAAAATCACACATCTCAAAGAAAAACCAGAGGGATCAATTGGAGAGGGATCAATCATGGAGGGGAAGGTGCGCACACAGGGAAGAAAAATGGAGCTTCTCGTGGTGATTTTCGGACTTTGAATCTGCCATAAGGAGAGCATGAAGGATTGTACGACATATAGAAGATGCAACTTCATAAATTTTGTCCATAGGGTATTATAAGTGTCGCATCACCTTATTTTTGGGCCAGGCCCATATAATTTTGAAATACTACGTTATAGGATGTTTCTAGTGCCCGTGTGTATTGGGAAACTGACTTAGGGTCGTTTTCGGACCCATCCTCCAAGGGGTCACGAAAATCCCTCTCTATTCCCCCATATATATAGCCCTTAGGGCATCGTTTAGACTTGTGTTTTGTTTAGATTGCAAGTTCGCCATCGCTGCAACTTAACATTCTTCGATTGTGTTCTACATCCAGACCAAGATTTCACAAAACCCCACTTTCGTTAATAAATTTTTCCTCTTATATTGGTAATATCCAGATTGCAATTTTAGTTTCTTGCTTGTTCTTCATTTGCATGCAGGAAATAGACCTTCGTGGTAAGGTTGATCATGCTCCAGCATGGTCAATTACCTCTCGGAGTTGGTTTAGCGATTGCTAAGGCACAATTTCCTCGCACATTCGTAGTCAGATCGTCAAAGTCTACTCACCAAAAAGGATAGCCACCAACTCATCGAAAGATAGGGACAATTTTGCCTCCATGAGGTGCCAAGGAAGAAGAACTAGAGAAGTTCTTGAGTGGTGACTCTGCCAACAAAATTCACTCACACTCATTTTGGCAAGAGCTACTTGTAATCAACTCCGACGTTATGAAATAGTACAAGGTGTCAAAAATTCCCTCGTTGGTAAGCAAGGGACAAGGGATAAGAGCACAAAACAACAAGGATAGCTCCCAACTCAAGATGGTTTTCATCAACTATGAGCATTCCCTACTACAACATCTACATGAAGTCCTATACTACAAAACTGAAGGTAAGTTTATCCCTCTAAAAGGGAATGTCACAACAAAGGGGAGCTTTACTCAAGACTTGAGTCAAAGCATGTCATAATATATGAACACGTTAAGAGCTTTATGTAAAAGTGGCAACCCCACTTGTGCTTAAATGATGAGTATGACCTATGATTATGTATTCTTACTTGGCTCGTAAGTAAATATACTCATATATAGATGACTTCGTCATCGCCAAATTGCTTGATAGATACTAGGGTGGTTTTGCATGTTTCCCAAGTTTTATTTGACCTCTTATTGTGTGAGCATTTTGGTATCATATTTTTCTTCATTTGAGGAGATCCAATTGTTGTTCAATGGCTTTGTATTTTTCTAGCCAATTGGATTTACAAGAATGCCTAAGTACCCCCCTCTAGCTATTTGTGTTATATCTTCTCAAATTCTATTCATGCTTCATCACAAAATTTGAGCCAACACTTCATAGACTCTCTGTGAAAGGAGCACTCGGAGCTACCATTTCGACAAGGGCTGACTTCCAAAACCTCCCAAGTGTATCTCGGTGTGACAAATTCTAACATCTCGGTTCCACTGACGCACTAGGCTTGATATGGTTTTTCGAACCTCAGTACCATCGATTCAAAATTCTTGGCGTCACCGAGTTCTCGTGCCAACAGACAGCAAAACATCTTGGTAGAACCAATTTTTCTTTTCGGTTTCATCGACAGAAAATAGGTACGTATATATATATATATACATATATATATGTAAAATCCATCCTAATATATATATATGTAAAATCCATCCTACCACCTAGTGGTAGTTACCCTCACCTTTTCTAAATGGGTTACACAACTATCGTTTAATTACCAACCCGTTTGGCCATAACAAACACTCCTACATGCTAGGTCCTCCATTTGTAAGTAAAACAAAAGAACCTAATTTAGGCAGCATCATATGTTCATGACTGTTAGAAGGATTTCCAAGAAACTAAAGTACGTGGTAATTCGTTTGGCATGCGCAAGCACTAGTAACTGGTCAAGTATGTATAGCAGCAGGGGATGTTAGTGTCATAATGGTATTGATATCCTCATTAGGACCCACATCAACTTGATTGGGATTCTTGGCGTTGAAGTAGCATTTGATGAAGTAGAGCTAGTAGTATCCTTGGCCTGGTTTAGCATGGTTTGGGATTCTTCTTCAAATGAGTCAATATCTTCCTGAAGCTTGTGGTCTTGTGATGGAAGTTCATCTTGTGCATTTATTTCCTTAGGGAGAGTAAGATCATACTTCTACTTTTGGGGAACATACTTTATCTTGGGGTACACCTACTTCCCATTCAACTCCATTGGCATTCAAATAGACAATGCCTTCGTTCTTCTGGTGCCATCCTTGCTTGCACACAATCTCCTCGAATTCCGTACTTCCGATGAGACTCTTTTAGGCACCTTTTTCAATGAATTGTTTTCTTGCTGATGTGTAACTTGTCTAAGAGTATCATTAGTATAATCAACAGAACTACTAGAAGAAACATCATTGGATTTAGCATTTTCATCATTGCTACTAGATAAAGAACATTTCTTTCCTTTGTTACTAGTTTTCTTAGATTTAACTTGTGGCACAGAAGTAGACAAGAGTAATCATTTGGCTAGATAAGAAGAACTCTTCTTACGAAGATCGTCATTGATAGCCTCAAGAAACTCATGCTCTTGTTCTAAATTTAGCTTCTTGAAGCATAACTTCTCAAGAGTTCTTAAAATATCTTCATGATCTTCTAGAGTAGATTCATGGACTAAGTTAAGAGTGTTTAGTTCTCTAGCTAGACGCTTAAGGTCCTTGCTATCATCATCACACGACTTATCTTGACTAGCATGATTATTATCAAGTTTAACTAACATCACTAGTTTTATCAAAGAACAAGTCATCATCTCCTAGTAAGTAATCCCCATTAATATTAAATCTAAAATATTCGGTGTGTGATAACTTTGGGATTTTAGCCATAAAACAACTTCCAATCCCTTCGTTTGGTGAATCAAACAAGTCATAGGAGTTGGAGGAAACAAGTGCTAGTATGGCAACACCTTCATCTTGACTATAGCCAGAGTTGGAGTGGTAGTTTCTCTCGGATTCGTTGTCGGATTCAGAACTAGATACCCACTCAATAACATTGAGCTTGATGTCTTCTTAGTGTATATCTCTTCGTGTACTTGTCCTTCTTCTCTGAGTCCTTGCTTCTCTAGGAGGGTTTTCATTCATAGAGATCTTCTTTACTCCGTCTCTCTGTTCGAGGTGCTCTTCTTTTGAAATTCTTCTTATAGGTGACTCATCTCTTCTCTTGGAAGGGGCCGAGCTCTCATTGGAATAGTCTCGAGGTGTTCCAAAATTGAAAAAATTTCGGTCACGACTGGATGAACACTTCTTTTCATATCTCAAGTTGGAGCTTCTTTCTTTGCCTCTACTCTTGTAGAACTTGTTGAATTTCTTAACCACGAGGCTTATTTCTTAATTTGTAACAAGGCTGTCACTGGAGGTACCCGGAGTGTCACTTGAATATTTTTATGCACCATTTGACTTGCTGTGGAGCTTTTCGTTGTCTTTGAGTGAAATTTCATGAGCAACAATCCTTCCAGTGACTTCTGTAGGCTTGAGATATTTGTAGTTTGGCATCATCTGGATAAATGTGCACATGGTATCGTACTTTCCATCCAAGGCTCTAAGGATCTTCTTGAGGATGGATTTGTCGGTCATCTCTTCACTTCCTACGCCGACAATCTCATTTGTGATGAGAGCAAGCCTAGAGTACATTTCAGCGACTCATTCACCATTCTCCATCTTGAACTTGTCAAGTTGACTTTGCAGCACATCCAACTTAGAGTCCCTGATAGATTCGGTACCTTCATGCATATCAACCAAAGTATCCCAAATTTCATTTGCATTCTCAAGACGGCTAATGTTGTTGACCTCTTCACGACATATTCAGTTGAATAGAATGTCGCAGGCTTCAGCGCAATATTCCAACATCTTCAATCCTTCCACGACTGCTTCATGATCCGTTTCCTTTCCATCACCAAAAGATTCACCTTGCAATCCAACACGAACAACAACTCAAATGGAGGGGTTCTCACCACGAATATGCATTTTCATTTTATGCTTCCAACTAGAAAACTTTGTACCATCAAAATATGGACATCTACAACGAAAATTTCCCTCACTAGACCCCATACTCTCCTAGGTTGTTCAACTAATGCAATGAAAAAAAACTCTGATAACACTTGTAGGATCCGAAGTATGTCTCGGGGGGTGATTACACTAATTCCCCAAATAAGAATCTAGCCCTTCCCAATTTTAAAGGTCAGCAAGTTTTGGCAATTATACTAAGTCAAGCACAGCCTAGACATGCAAGTCTAAGAGTATAGGAGTAGAAAGTAAATACATGCATATGCAAGTAGACGGTAGGGATAGGAAGATCAAACGCAATGGGGACTCAAAGATTTTTCCCGTGGTTCCAATAGGTGTTGCTATAGTACGACCACACTAACGGTGACATAAACCTACTTAGGGTGACGGTCGCGAGAGTCCGCGGAGGGCTCCACCCATGAAGGGTCAACAAAGTAGCAACATCGTCAATTCCATCATCGCTTACGTCCATGAAGGACTAGCCTCAACCGGGGTAGATCTTCATGAAGTAGGTGATCTCCTTGATCTTACAAACTTCTAGGTTCAACTCCACACAAAGTAGGAGGCTCCCAAGTGACACCTCATAAATCTATCAGATACCGCTCTCTAAAAGGTAATAGATGTGGTATAAATGATGAAGTCCTTACCCTTGTGCTACAAAAGATAGTCTGCTGAAAACTCAATCAGTCTCTCACATATTTGGCTTGGTAGAAGAGATTGATTGGGTGGAAAGAAACTTGGGGAGGCTAGAAATCAGGATTCATATGGTAGGAGTAGAATATCTTGATCTTAACACTTGAGTAGGCGGTTCTCTCTCAGAAAATAGATGGGGCAAGTGTTGCCTTGTTGTGAGTGCTCTCTCCTCGAATGAGAGGGAGGTGAAGGGTATATATCGCCATCTCCAAAATCCAACCATTACAACATTATTGCCCAACTCGATGAACCGAAGTAAAAACTCAGTTAAACCGACTTATGAAAAATGTGGAAACTTTTGGTGTTTCGGTGAGAGAGATATATAATTCTAAAGCGTTTGCGTGAGCATATTTTTGTAAGCTTGCCCGAGTATGTAGAATATATATATGGTTTTCTGAGTGAAGAGTATAATGTTCAGAAATTTTAAGAAGGATATTACTTGTAGTGAGTATGAAGAGTTGAGTCATTCCATACTACAAGAGTATATGATGCATATGTGATGGTATACATGCATCAGATAGAGGGAGTTAGCAAGCATAGATCTTGGACACATGCATCAGACATGCATGCGTGTTGCTACGACGCCGTCCTCGGCACTGGTGCACGTTTTGTGCAATTGCGGGTGAATTTTCATCGAGTCTATCGCCCGACCACCATTGATGTCTCTCGCCAGATGCCTATGATCCCCGGTGACAGCACAATCAAGTTTCCTAATGAGATCCATGTAGAACGAGATGCCATTAATTCCAAATCCCATATTATCTTGATCATATATGTAGATATTGTATTGGATACTTCACATGAAAGAAATTTGCCGAGCCGGTGAAGATCCATCCAAAAGTCAGCTTGGCGGCGGCCATGCGACTCGCTAATTAAACCCTCATGATTCTGAAGGCAGAAAAATAGCAGTGTTTTTTACGGCGAAACGGGTTGGTAATTAAACGATAGTTGTGTAACCCATTTAGAAAATCACACATCTCAAAGAAAAACCAGAGGGATCAATTGGAGAGGGATCAAGCATGGAGGGGAAGGTGCGCACACAGGGAAGAAAAATGGAGCTTCTCGTGGTGATTTTCGGACTTTGAATCTGCCATAAGGAGAGCATGAAGGATTGTACGACATATAGAAGATGCAACTTCATAAATTTTGTCCATAGGGTATTATAAGTGTCGCATCACCTTATTTTTGGGCCAGGCCCATATAATTTTGAAATACTACGTTATAGGATGTTTCTAGTGCCCGTGTGTATTGGGAAACTGACTTAGGGTCGTTTTCGGACCCATCCTCCAAGGGGTCACGAAAATCCCTCTCTATTCCCCCATATATATAGCCCTTAGGGCATCGTTTAGACTTGTGTTTTGTTTAGATTGCAAGTTCGCCATCGCTGCAACTTAACATTCTTCGATTGTGTTCTACATCCAGACCAAGATTTCACAAAACCCCACTTTCGTTAATAAATTTTTCCTCTTATATTGGTAATATCCAGATTGCAATTTTAGTTTCTTGCTTGTTCTTCATTTGCATGCAGGAAATAGACCTTCGTGGTAAGGTTGATCATGCTCCAGCATGGTCAATTACCTCTCGGAGTTGGTTTAGCGATTGCTAAGGCACAATTTCCTCGCACATTCGTAGTCAGATCGTCAAAGTCTACTCACCAAAAAGGATAGCCACCAACTCATCGAAAGATAGGGACAATTTTGCCTCCATGAGGTGCCAAGGAAGAAGAACTAGAGAAGTTCTTGAGTGGTGACTCTGCCAACAAAATTCACTCACACTCATTTTGGCAAGAGCTACTTGTAATCAACTCCGACGTTATGAAATAGTACAAGGTGTCAAAAATTCCCTCGTTGGTAAGCAAGGGACAAGGGATAAGAGCACAAAACAACAAGGATAGCTCCCAACTCAAGATGGTTTTCATCAACTATGAGCATTCCCTACTACAACATCTACATGAAGTCCTATACGACAAAACTGAAGGTAAGTTTATCCCTCTAAAAGGGAATGTCACAACAAAGGGGAGCTTTACTCAAGACTTGAGTCAAAGCATGTCATAATATATGAACACGTTAAGAGCTTTATGTAAAAGTGGCAACCCCACTTGTGCTTAAATGATGAGTATGACCTATGATTATGTATTCTTACTTGGCTCGTAAGTAAATATACTCATATATAGATGACTTCGTCATCGCCAAATTGCTTGATAGATACTAGGGTGGTTTTGCATGTTTCCCAAGTTTTATTTGACCTCTTATTGTGTGAGCATTTTGGTATCATATTTTTCTTCATTTGAGGAGATCCAATTGTTGTTCAATGGCTTTGTATTTTTCTAGCCAATTGGATTTACAAGAATGCCTAAGTACCCCCCTCTAGCTATTTGTGTTATATCTTCTCAAATTCTATTCATGCTTCATCACAAAATTTGAGCCAACACTTCATAGACTCTCTGTGAAAGGAGCACTCGGAGCTACCATTTCGACAAGGGCTGACTTCCAAAACCTCCCAAGTGTATCTCGGTGTGACAAATTCTAACATCTCGGTTCCACTGACGCACTAGGCTTGATATGGTTTTTCGAACCTCAGTACCATCGATTCAAAATTCTTGGCGTCACCGAGTTCTCGTGCCAACAGACAGCAAAACATCTTGGTAGAACCAATTTTTCTTTTCGGTTTCATCGACAGAAAATAGGTACGTATATATATATATATACATATATATATGTAAAATCCATCCTAATATATATATATGTAAAATCCATCCTACCACCTAGTGGTAGTTACCCTCACCTTTTCTAAATGGGTTACACAACTATCGTTTAATTACCAACCCGTTTGGCCATAACAAACACTCCTACATGCTAGGTCCTCCATTTGTAAGTAAAACAAAAGAACCTAATTTAGGCAGCATCATATGTTCATGACTGTTAGAAGGATTTCCAAGAAACTAAAGTACGTGGTAATTCGTTTGGCATGCGCAAGCACTAGTAACTGGTCAAGTATGTATAGCAGCAGGGGATGTTAGTGTCATAATGGTATTGATATCCTCATTAGGACCCACATCAACTTGATTGGGATTCTTGGCGTTGAAGTAGCATTTGATGAAGTAGAGCTAGTAGTATCCTTGGCCTGGTTTAGCATGGTTTGGGATTCTTCTTCAAATGAGTCAATATCTTCCTGAAGCTTGTGGTCTTGTGATGGAAGTTCATCTTGTGCATTTATTTCCTTAGGGAGAGTAAGATCATACTTCTACTTTTGGGGAACATACTTTATCTTGGGGTACACCTACTTCCCATTCAACTCCATTGGCATTCAAATAGACAATGCCTTCGTTCTTCTGGTGCCATCCTTGCTTGCACACAATCTCCTCGAATTCCGTACTTCCGATGAGACTCTTTTAGGCACCTTTTTCAATGAATTGTTTTCTTGCTGATGTGTAACTTGTCTAAGAGTATCATTAGTATAATCAACAGAACTACTAGAAGAAACATCATTGGATTTAGCATTTTCATCATTGCTACTAGATAAAGAACATTTCTTTCCTTTGTTACTAGTTTTCTTAGATTTAACTTGTGGCACAGAAGTAGACAAGAGTAATCATTTGGCTAGATAAGAAGAACTCTTCTTACGAAGATCGTCATTGATAGCCTCAAGAAACTCATGCTCTTGTTCTAAATTTAGCTTCTTGAAGCATAACTTCTCAAGAGTTCTTAAAATATCTTCATGATCTTCTAGAGTAGATTCATGGACTAAGTTAAGAGTGTTTAGTTCTCTAGCTAGACGCTTAAGGTCCTTGCTATCATCATCACACGACTTATCTTGACTAGCATGATTATTATCAAGTTTAACTAACATCACTAGTTTTATCAAAGAACAAGTCATCATCTCCTAGTAAGTAATCCCCATTAATATTAAATCTAAAATATTCGGTGTGTGATAACTTTGGGATTTTAGCCATAAAACAACTTCCAATCCCTTCGTTTGGTGAATCAAACAAGTCATAGGAGTTGGAGGAAACAAGTGCTAGTATGGCAACACCTTCATCTTGACTATAGCCAGAGTTGGAGTGGTAGTTTCTCTCGGATTCGTTGTCGGATTCAGAACTAGATACCCACTCAATAACATTGAGCTTGATGTCTTCTTAGTGTATATCTCTTCGTGTACTTGTCCTTCTTCTCTGAGTCCTTGCTTCTCTAGGAGGGTTTTCATTCATAGAGATCTTCTTTACTCCGTCTCTCTGTTCGAGGTGCTCTTCTTTTGAAATTCTTCTTATAGGTGACTCATCTCTTCTCTTGGAAGGGGCCGAGCTCTCATTGGAATAGTCTCGAGGTGTTCCAAAATTGAAAAAATTTCGGTCACGACTGGATGAACACTTCTTTTCATATCTCAAGTTGGAGCTTCTTTCTTTGCCTCTACTCTTGTAGAACTTGTTGAATTTCTTAACCACGAGGCTTATTTCTTAATTTGTAACAAGGCTGTCACTGGAGGTACCCGGAGTGTCACTTGAATATTTTTATGCACCATTTGACTTGCTGTGGAGCTTTTCGTTGTCTTTGAGTGAAATTTCATGAGCAACAATCCTTCCAGTGACTTCTGTAGGCTTGAGATATTTGTAGTTTGGCATCATCTGGATAAATGTGCACATGGTATCGTACTTTCCATCCAAGGCTCTAAGGATCTTCTTGAGGATGGATTTGTCGGTCATCTCTTCACTTCCTACGCCGACAATCTCATTTGTGATGAGAGCAAGCCTAGAGTACATTTCAGCGACTCATTCACCATTCTCCATCTTGAACTTGTCAAGTTGACTTTGCAGCACATCCAACTTAGAGTCCCTGATAGATTCGGTACCTTCATGCATATCAACCAAAGTATCCCAAATTTCATTTGCATTCTCAAGACGGCTAATGTTGTTGACCTCTTCACAACATATTCAGTTGAATAGAATGTCGCAGGCTTCAGCGCAATATTCCAACATCTTCAATCCTTCCACGACTGCTTCATGATCCGTTTCCTTTCCATCACCAAAAGATTCACCTTGCAATCCAACACGAACAACAACTCAAATGGAGGGGTTCTCACCACGAATATGCATTTTCATTTTATGCTTCCAACTAGAAAACTTTGTACCATCAAAATATGGACATCTACAACGAAAATTTCCCTCACTAGAACCCATACTCTCCTAGGTTGTTCAACTAATGCAATGAAAAAAAACTCTAATAACACTTGTAGGATCCGAAGTATGTCTCGGGGGGTGATTACACTAATTCCCCAAATAAGAATCTAGCCCTTCCCAATTTTAAAGGTCAGCAAGTTTTGGCAATTATACTAAGTCAAGCACAGCCTAGACATGCAAGTCTAAGAGTATAGGAGTAGAAAGTAAATACATGCATATGCAAGTAGACGGTAGGGATAGGAAGATCAAACGCAATGGGGACTCAAAGATTTTTCCCGTGGTTCCAATAGGTGTTGCTATAGTACGACCACACTAACGGTGACATAAACCTACTTAGGGTGACGGTCGCGAGAGTCCGTGGAGGGCTCCACCCATGAAGGGTCAACAAAGTAGCAACATCGTCAATTCCATCATCGCTTACGTCCATGAAGGACTAGCCTCAACCGGGGTAGATCTTCATGAAGTAGGTGATCTCCTTGATCTTACAAACTTCTAGGTTCAACTCCACACAAAGTAGGAGGCTCCCAAGTGACACCTCATAAATCTATCAGATACCGCTCTCTAAAAGGTAATAGATGTGGTATAAATGATGAAGTCCTTACCCTTGTGCTACAAAAGATAGTCTGTTGAAAACTCAATCAGTCTCTCACATATTTGGCTTGGTAGAAGAGATTGATTGGGTGGAAAGAAACTTGGGGAGGCTAGAAATCAGGATTCATATGGTAGGAGTAGAATATCTTGATCTTAACACTTGAGTAGGCGGTTCTCTCTCAGAAAATAGATGGGGCAAGTGTTGCCTTGTTGTGAGTGCTCTCTCCTCGAATGAGAGGGAGGTGAAGGGTATATATCGCCATCTCCAAAATCCAACCATTACAACATTATTGCCCAACTCGATGAACCGAAGTAAAAACTCAGTTAAACCGACTTATGAAAAATGTGGAAACTTTTGGTGTTTCGGTGAGAGAGATATATAATTCTCGGTGAGTTCAATTTGCTGGCCTAGGCAGTTTCCCGAAATTCGTGGCACTGATTGGCTGTCAGACAGAATGTTTATGTGGGAAAATTTCATGAGGGTTTTTGGTGGCTAACTCTAAGCACTTGAGCAACCACATAATCATAGAAACCTCCCATTTTAATACCTTATCCGCTGAGGATGTTGCAAGAAAATCCTCAAAATTCAAAAATAATAATTAACGTTACCATAGTAACCACACCCACTACTCACATTCGGATGACCACAATCTCCACCGCTTCGATCGTGGGTAGCACGTGTCATGCGAAGACGAAAGGGCAAGGGTAGTTCGGTCCGAAAGTTTCAGCCCGGACCTTTTTCACCTGAGGTATAAATAGCCCCTTACCCCCTCACTCAAAACTCTTCTTTTCCTCTCAACTACTCCGCTTGAGCTCAAACCATAGCGACGCGGCTAGCATCTTCGTCGCCGCTGAGGAGAAGCTTCACTTCCTAGCCCTCACCGTCGCCAGACTAACGCCGACTGTGGAACATCTTCCTCCTCCGCCGCCGTAGATGTCTTCAATCGCCAAGTTAGGGCACTGAAGATCTGGACCGAAGAACTTCCTCTTTTCCTGCTTCAGTTCATCATGTTCCCCGCACACAGTAATTAAAATCCTATTTTACTGCCCATGTTGATCTCTTTATTCTCTTTAACTTCGAGAAACAGTTTTTCCTCAGAAATTCTCTCAGTTGTGCACACCCATGTCTACAACACTTGATGAATTTCACTAAGCCACTAAAATTCTTCACAAGATTCCTCAATTATGAAATTTTTCGAATCTGCACAACTTTGGAACCCAAGATCAGAATGCTTAGTCAAAATCCTCAACTCATTGGTCATGTTCCTCAACTTTATTATTTTTTCAATTTCCTCAAATCTGAGAATTCATATGACCTGCCCAAATTCCTCGCACCTATACTATGTTCACATGTAGAAAACGTCAGCTGATGAATCACTAGGTTCTCATCAACTTAACTCATTTGCGGAATTTCTAGAAGAAACATTACCTGTGTCCTTAGAATCATCAATATTTTGAATTCCTCAGCAAAAACCTCACCTAAAGAAAATGGAGGAAGACCGGAAACAAAAAGATGGCAAGAAGCTCCAACAGAACACTGCCTTTGAGATCCCTGAGGAGATCTATGCTGAGTATTGTACACCTCATGAGGAAATTCATGTAAAATACCATGGCGAAGCAAAAGATAAGGCTTCAAAAGATTGAATGCAGATGGGCAAAGTAGCGGAAAGAGTACAAATATGTCACTCCCAAATATGCTAAGAAGTTTACCCTCAAGCCTCCCTGCAAAAGGTTGCCATAGAGAGATCAACAAGCAGCACATCCCTCAAGTGTAGCCACAATTGAGGATTACCCTGATGAAAAAGACAAATATTTGTCTAAACTGCAGAAAAAGGCTAAAGCTGTTGTCACAAAATTCAATGATGACTCTGCTGCTGCAGCTACTGCTGCCACTTCTTCAGCTGTTGAGGCCTCTGCTACAGAAAATCCTCAGAAGACCCAAGATTTTGCAACATAATAAAATATGTAAGCCCATAATGAATCCTGTTTGAAGACTAACTCTCAGATTTCTTTCCCTTTGTCATCAAGTGACGAAAAGGGGGAGAAATCTAAGAGTTATTCTTCAAACGGGATTGATTATAGGCTTATATATTTTATTAAGTTACAAACTCTTGGTTCTTCTGAAGTTTTTGATGTAATGAGTTGTAACTTAAGCCCGATGGTGTTCTGACTCTTTTGAACGTTTTTCCTCACATGCTTATTCCTCAAAGTTTATTAATGCAGTCATGCTGAAATTCGTCAGACACCATTTTTCATCATGCATTTCTAATTCCTCATACTATATGTCAAATCCATGCATGAATTGCAAGATAAAGGGGGAGATCTCCATGATATAAATCATGAATGTGCATCTGCTTTTCAAAGCAAATTGCTCAAAATATGCACATCTTCAGGGGGAGTTTCTGTGTATCTTAACTTAAAATTCCTCAAACTATGTACTGACATTCCATATTATTATCCCCGTTGAAAACTTAACCTAATTGTCATCAACCACCAAAAAGGGGGAGATTGTAAGTGCATCTAGTCCCCCTTAGTGATTTTGGTGGATTGAAGAATTATGGCTTAAGAGACTGGTATGTTTGTGAGTGTACATAGGTTCTATAAGTCACTGAGGAGTTTGAGTTATCCCATGAATATCAAACCCTAAAAATGTATGTCTTCGGGTGAAGACTTTGGTCTTTCCTTGAAGTCTTTGATCGCGAAGAAATTACGATGAAATTGATATTCCTCATGAAGATATTGAAGATGAGGAATTCAATGTGTCCTGAAGAAAATACTCTGAATACTTTGAAGCGTGAATATTTACTCTTTCTATTTCATTTTCTTCATACTTCAGTCATAGTTAAAGGGGGTCGAGGTACAATTATGGAATGATTTTCCTCATGATGCTCAACCCAAGCCTATATCTACCAAAGACTCAAAGTGAGGAATATGAGAGACATAAGGACTGTCACGGTTGAAAGTTCTGACCGTTGCCGCACCACGCACCACCTCACTCATCTTATCCACCCAACAGTCATATTATTTAATGGCATTTATGTCAAATCATGCTGGGATGCTCCCGGGATATAAATAGCCGCCCCCCACAACCACTTGCTGGTTGGTTGCTCCGAGAGAAACTGACACTTTTCATTTAGAGAAACCCAAGTTCCTCAGAGTCTTCAAGAGAAAATCATCAAGTGAGAAAATACGCCAAACACCAAACCCAAACCAAAAACCCAAGTGATTGAGCATCACTGAAGATGTTGTTCCTGTGTGGAACCGACACTTGTTACCATTGAGGACCATGTATCCTCCATACGGTTAGGCGTCATGGTCTAGAGCATCCAACAGTCAATTGTGGATCGTCGGGTGACCGAGTTTGTCAGGGTTTGGAAGTCTGCCCTCAAGACTTACCACGAGTGTT
Organism: Hordeum vulgare subsp. vulgare; assembly: GCF_904849725.1. Lineage (NCBI taxonomy): Eukaryota > Viridiplantae > Streptophyta > Magnoliopsida > Poales > Poaceae > Hordeum > Hordeum vulgare. The sequence continues at coordinate 194,629,372 of NC_058522.1, forward strand.
GGGCGAGGACTGCGTGCCCTTAGCTCAAGGAGAATATGGTAGGGACTGTGTGTCCCGGGACTGTGTGTCCTTTTGGTTTCAATACCAAGCCGCTTCGAACCAGACGTACAACTGTCATAGCAGTTGGAACTGGGTCGTCAACAACTGTCTTCATCGAGCTACGGGTTCTATTTCTTCAACTCTGTCATTTCCTCAATTGTATGTTGAAGACTTTCATCTGTACTATTTGAAGAATTTGTGTGAAGACTTTCCTTGAATTTCCTCAACCTGAAATTCTTCACTTGGGTTAATCTTCACCTGCTTACTTTGTACTTGCAAACTGTGCAAACTGAATCTCAGAAATCTCATCGAGTACTTCGATGTAGTCGTTCTTGCACACCTGATCCTGTACTATTTTTGCCGCACTTAGTTCATGATTGAGGACTTTCCTCACTAGGAATTTCCTTAGTGATGAAATTGTAAAAATCGCCTATTCACGCCCCCTCTAGTCGATATAATGCACTTTCATGCACGACTAAAAACTTAAAAACATAGATATTAGAATGGTTTATGTAATTACACAATAACTTTATATTACCCAAAGGACCATGCACGTGCAAACCTCGATCATAAATATCGGTGTCTCCCTATTTTTCCTTGTAACACATATAAGGTAGTTATTGGTCAGTTTAAGTGAGAATTGGCATACTATAAGTAAAAGATATTGCTGAAAAATAAACACATTGCATATCCACCAGATTAATTCAAGCCACATGGAAAAGATAGTTATCCAAACCAAGCATGCTTAAGAACTAGGAAGTTTAGCAAATCTATATATTTATCATGTATTATGTATATCCAAAATCGATTTATTTATCACTACATAACAATACAAAATTGAACCCACAAGAATTGAACATCGCATTTTAGAATTAAACCAAACAGTGAACTAAACATCACAACTAATGAACCAAATAGTTAACTGAGTACCGCATTGCATATTGTATGTAACATATATACTGGAATATCATATTGCATATTAACATCACAATAAAGGACCGGCGGTGGCCTCAAGAAAAAAACACGAACTATCGTTTAATGTAGCCAACCACGTGGCGGCGACCACGTAAGAGACGTTGACGGTGGCCTCTACAGCGAGGTTCTCATCCTAGATGTGGCAGTCGCCCCGGATGGGAGCCCTGGCAACCTCATCCCCGCATGCGATCCTGGTTTCCTTCTCCACTACCAGATACACCTTGATCTCTTGGCTATACTACATGGAACATGGCTTAGGGTGGCACTTATTTGGAGGATGGGCGGTGATTTGGGTGGAGGTTGTCACGCCGGTTGTCACGGCATGTAGGTGAAGAAGGAGAAGGAGGAGGAGGATGTGGGTTGGGTGTCGATTAACTGACAAGAACGACAAGGCCACGCAGCAGGAAGGAGTGATACTTGTGATCTACATTGGGATTTTCCCCCAAAAGGAGGGGATGATGCAACACAGTATATGTAAGTGTTTTGCTTAGTGATAACCAAGGTTATCTAACCAATAGGAGGACCAAAAAGTTTACATTTTGAGGGCCTACACACAAAAGAGCACACACTTGCACTCAACGTGGGCAAGAGGGTTGTGAATCCCCTTGAATTCGTTACTTGCGAACGATAAGTAGTGATAAATAGATAGATAAAATATATTAAATATAAAAAGTAAATAAAAATAATAAAAGTAAGCAAGGTATTTTGTGTTTTTGAAAATATATTTGTGAATAGACTCGGGGGGCCATAGTTTTGGCTATAGGCTTCTCTCACTTAGAAAGCATGCGATGGGTAAACAAATTACTATTGGGGCAATTGATAGAAAAGTGCATTGTTATGCAATATTTACTAAAGGCAATGATCATTACATATAGGAATCATCTCCATAAGCAAGTACATCGAATCCTTCCCGCACCTACTACTATGACTCCAGCCATAGACCGCTATCCACCATGCATCTTGAGTATTAAGTAAAACGGAGTTATGCTTGGAGAACAATGACATGATTTAAACAAAGAAAATAAAATTAATATGAATCAACCCCATCGTTTTATCCTTAGTAAAAGCAATGCAAATACGTGTATTATCCCCTAATTTGTCACTTGGATATGCAACAAATCAAGATTGAACCCACTAGAACACACCTCTCTCACTAAAGATAGAAAAATCTAGTTGGACAAACCAAATCAATAAATCGGAGAGAATTATGACGCTATCACAATCATATAAGAGTTAAGAGAAGACTCAAAGATATTTCATGAATAATCTAAACATAAACCAACAATTCACCAGATCCCAACAAAGGCACTGCACAAAGTGATTACATAAGATAGAACACCGCAAGAATCACGGTGATCAAGGCAATGCAGAAAATAGAGAAAGAGATAGCCATCTAGGTACTAAATAAGGACCCGCAGGTCTGTTGTGAACTACTCACACATCACCATGTTAGCAACAAGGTTCATGTAGAGGCCCTCCGTGATCGAACCCCCTCCAACAGGGCACTAGAACAGGGATCCACATGGGCACATGGCAGAATAGACACTTGTGGCGATGAAAGAAGTTTCTGGGATTAATATGAATTTATAGGACAAACAGGAATGTCGAAGGTCAAGGGAGGTGGCCCCAAGCCATCAGGGCACGACCACCCCCCTAGGCGAGTCCTGTTGGCTTGGTGCCACCCAGCGGGGCTTCCACTCACCTTACGAAGCTTCCATGTCCTTATTTTGTCCAGAAAAAATGGTCAAAAGTTTTGTGTTATTTGGACTTCGTTTGGTACATTATTCTTGAAAAACCAAAAACATGAAGAAAATAACAACTTGCACTTGGCACTAGGTTAATAGGTTACTACGCAAAAATAATATAAAAAACAAGTCAATGCCTAAAAAGCATACTAAAATGATAATATAATAGCATGGAACAATAACAAATTATAGATATGTTGGTGACCTATTAACATCCCCAAGCTTAATTCTTGCTCGCCTTCGAGTAGGTAAATGAAAAAGCAAAATTTTGATGTGACATGCTACCCAACATGTAATCTCTTGCAAGTATGATAACTGAGGAACGATGAATTAACAAACATCAACATAGTAATATCAATGAACATACGTAACATAATCATCAATGTTCAAAACATACGATCCTTTAAGAATGTTTACACCCCACTCATTTTATCATATTATCATGGAATGGCTCCGTTTTCACCTCATTAATAGAAATGACAAGCACCACAGTGTTAGACCGGGCAATTGGATCGTACTTCTTAACGTGCATCAACTTTTTATTACTCACTCAATACATTAGCATGAACCATGGACATAGCATATAGGTGGAATAGAATATGGTGGTAGGTTTCAATGGGGTAAAAGTGGAGACGAAGAAAGTCTCGCATCAACTAGGTGGCTCAACTAGCTATGGAGATCCCCATCAATCGATATCAATGAAAAGAGTAGGGTTCGCCATGCAACATAGGCACTTGAGCCATAATTGTATGAAAGTTCAACTGAAGCTAAGTGGGTGTGCATGGGTGTGCATCCAACTTGCTTGCTCATGAAGATCTCGAGTATTTGATGAAGCCCGTCATCAAAATATACAATCCAAGTTCTATAATGAAAAATTCCCACTAGCATATGAAAGTGACATGTATAGTAATGATGAATGGTGGCTTTGCCAGAAATACTATGTCAGCTAAATGATAATGCAAAGCAATATGACAATGAGTGTACTAATCATACGATGTAACAGTGAAAGTTCCATGACAATATATCTCGTAATGGCTGTGGAAATGCCATGATAGGTAGGTATGGTGGCAGTTTTGAGGAATATATAAGGTGGCTTATGTGCAACAGAGCATATCATGTTGCGGATTTTCTATGCACTGGCGAAGTTTGCACTTATACTCGAGGTGAGAATGGGCCATGCACGATACCGAAGAGGTTAGCAAATATGATGTGGTGAGAGTGCGTACATACATGGATTCACACTAGTCATAAAGAACTCACATATTTATTGTAAGGTTTTATTATCTCTCTCGAAGCAAAGTACTACTCACATGCCCCTAGGGAGGAGGTTGGTAGGAGTAAACCATTGCGCGCCCCCGACCTAAACAACACTATTATTTAAACGAGGAAGAAGAATGCTCAAACATCATCACCAAGCCATAACCAATATTTGGATGAACAGAAAATTAACACCCTTGAACTATTGATATTTTTACTAACCAACAACCATGCACTCATGCCCTTTTAAATTACCACATAAATATGATAGCTATCGTTAGAAATAAAATTGACATCATTAATATATTCTTCAATAATAGCATTCAATTCTACCTCTTCTTTTACCATTTATGATGGAGATGAGTACATCAATCTTAGTGATCAACTTTGTACTATGTTCTTCAATAGAATTGATTCTTTTAGTGGTAGCCCTATCAACACGCCATTGGGCATTGTTCTCTTAGATATAATCAAGTAGTTTCTTGACATCATTAATTATCTTACCTATGATAGTTCCCGCCGAAGCTCGATAAATCATAGTATTTGACATAAGGCTTAAAGCATTATAAAACATACGAAGGATTCTCCATTCTTCCATTCCACGAGGAGGAAAATTATGTATTTCCTCCTTCATTAGAGCCCATGCAAGTGCTAGTGGCTCACACTCTTCCTACTTACAATGTGCTAATTTGGGAATGAAGTTGCATAACTTTTGTAGTTGGGGAAACCTTAGAGAAAAAATTTATGCAACAATCAGCCCAAGAAATTATATTGCCTTTAGGAAAAGCTAAAGTCCTTTCTTTTGCTTTTCCTCAGAGAAAGGAAAACACGCAACTTCAAAAGCGTCGGGGTCATAATACCTTATACGTGTCAAGTTACACAATTCAGAAAAAAATAGAATGCACACCGACATCTTGACAAGGAGATCCTCTAAATTGGTCTTGTTAAACAATAGAAACTAAGTTCGGTGTTGTCTCATACTTAGAGGCAGCAATATCAGGTTGTGCAATTGGTTCATGCATGAAACTATTCCTAGGTGTAGCAAAGCTTCCAAGACTACGATCCATGGTAATCTTTTGAGTTTTATCTAACAAGAGTTGTAGCAAAAATAAGAATAAAAATTGAAAAAGGTAAAAAAAACTAAAACAAAACTTTAACAAAAACACTAAACAAAAAGATTGGGCAAACAAAACTTTCCCCAGCAGCGGCACCAGAAAAAGGATTGATTATTTCCCTTAGTAATCCAAAAATGGAGCAACAAGGATCCTCACATTATTTCCCAAATGTGACCCTAGGTTTTCGAACCCATGAGACAGTGCTGACCTTTAAGGAAGGGTTTCAAACAAGCTTTTTTTAAATAATTAATTCCATGTTTTGAAATGGATCTAAATCAAGTTGCAAACTCTTATAATAAAAATAGGTACGCTTATGAGGTTTTAATGGTTACAACCATGTATTTGTGAAAGGACCTGACATTATCTTATTTTGTGTGGTCGAAGTCGCCCATCGAGATGTGCCTATTATGAACTGAAGTGTGGCATGTGTCGAAATTACTTCTTGACTGGCACACGTCGTGCATCCAAAGCCAATTGTCCGACCTAAGGCCCTATCCGTTCGCCGGGTTGCCTCAATAATTAAAATTCCAATAATCGGACAATACCATTGGGTTTTAATGACTACACCACTTGAATCCTTAGGAATAGGGTCCATGTTACCGTATTATACCTTTCTGTCACTAGTGTTCATGATAACTCATCGGGGTCTCCTTGCCCTTAGCCTCTCCATGGCTCATTCCTCATTATCCTGGGTACCGACAGGGATGCAGAACGCTATGGAGACAACTAAGGAACAAAATTATTTCACACATATGGGATGTTAACTCAAAGCTCTTCCATTGACCCGTCCAACAAATACATCGGGTTGCAAGGCTCTTGCATCAACCCATCACTACAAAAAAACACTTCCCTTATAATACGTGTTTGTCAGACTAGGTTACATTTTCGGTCACACATGTACATCTATGATGATTTTTTGAGAGAATGAAGATAGTCATACATGTGTTGTCATAGAAGTATTCCATGACAATAGTCCAATCATCACCACAAAAGTGTCCACTTTCTTGACGATAAATGGCGCGTCATAGAAGTGATTTTGTCAAGGGTAACTGATGATGACCCACAAGTATAGGGGATCAATCGTAGTCCTTTCGATAAGTAAGAGTGTCAAACCCAACAAGGCTAGAAGAAAACGATAAGCAGTTTCACAACCTATTCTCTGCAAATGCTATTAGTAACAGTGATATATAGTTTGGCAGGAAGATAATTCATAACAAGTGACAAGTAACAATAGTAGCAAGTATGCAGCAAGATAGCCCAATACTTTTTGTAGCAAAGGACAGCCCTGAAAGTACTCTTTATAAAGAAAAGCGCTCCCGACAACACATGGGAGTTTCTATCTAGTCATGTTCATCATGTTGAGTTGATTCACGTTCGTTACTTTCATAATTTGATATGTGGGTGAACCCGTGCTAAGGTATTGATCTTCCTTGAACAAGCAACCCACTTATGATTACCCGCTCTTGCAAGCATCCACAACTACAAAATAAGAATTAAGATAAATCTTACCATAACATGAAACATGTGGATCCATATCAGCCCCTTATGAAATAATACATAAACTTGGGTTTAAGCTTCTATCACTCTAGCAACCCACTGAAACATCCATTTTGCATCACGTTTTTATATCAATATTTATTGCATTATGGGATGTTAATACACATTATGGTACAATACTTATGCCTTTTCTCTCTTATTTTACAAGGTTTACATGAAGAGAGAGAATGCCAGCACCTGGAATTCTGGACTCGAAGAGAAGCTAATCTTAAAGACCTATTCCGCACAGCTCCAAAAGTCCTAAAAAGTTACGAAGAATTGTTTTGGAATATATAAAAAATAATGGGCGAAAGAAATTACGATGGGGACCCACCAGGTGGCCACAAGCCAGGGGGCCTACCCCCTGGACGCGCCATGCAAACTCGTGGGGCCCCTAGTAGGCCTCCGGTGCCCATCTTCTGGTATATGAAGGGTTTTGACCTGGAAAAAATCACATCAGACCTTTCGGGACGAGGCGCCGCCATCTCAAGGCGGAATTTTGACAGACCTAATCTAGATGTCCGGCGAAACTGTTGTCGGAGAAACTTCCCTCCCGGAGGGGGAAATCGAAGCCATCGTCATCACCAACGATCCTCTCATCGAGAGGGGGTCAATCTCCATGAACATCTTCATCAGCACCATCTCCTCTCCAAACCCTAGTTCATCTCTTGTATCCAATCTTTGTGTGAAAACCTCATATTCGTACCTATTGGTTGCTAGTAGTGTTGATTACTCATTGTAGTTGATGCTAGTTGGTTTATTTGGCGGAAGATTATATGTTCAGATCCTTTATGATTATTAATACTCCTATGATCATGAATATGAATGTGCTTTGTGAGTAGTTACGTTTTTTCCTGAGGACATGGCATAAGTCTTGTTATAAGTAATCATGTGAATTTGGTATTCATTCGATATTTTGATGAGATATATGTTGTCTCTCCTCTAGTCGTGTCATGTGAACATCGACTACATGACACATCACCATTATTTGGGCCTATAGGAAGGCATTGGGAAGTAATAAGTAGATGATGGGTTGCAACAGTGACTGATTTATCTTAATTCTTCAATCGTAGTTGCGGATGCTTGCGAGAGAGCTTAATCATAAGTGGGAGGTTTGTCCAAGTAAGGGCAGCACCCAAGCGCTGGTCCACCCACATATCAAATTATCAAAGTAACGAACTCAAATCATATGAGCATGATGAAAACTAGCTTGACAAAAGTTCCCATGTGTCCTCGGGAGCGCTTTTCCTTATATAAGAGTTTGTCCAGGCTTGTCCTTTGGTACAAAAAGGATTGGGGCACCTTGATGCACCATTTTTACTTTTGTTACTTGATACCCGTTACGAATTACCTTGTCACAAAACTATCTGTTACGGATAATTTCAGTGCTTGTAGAGAATACCTTACTGAAAACCGCTTGTCATTTCCTTCTGCTCCTCGTTTGGTTCGACACTCTTACTTATCGAAAGGACTACGATAGATCCCCTACACTTGTGGGTCCTCAAGACTCTTTTCTGGCGCCATTTACGGGGAGTGAAGCGCTTTTGGTAAGTGGAACTTGGTAAGGAAAAATTTATATACCGTGCTTAAAATTACTGTACTTGTTAGTATAGAAAATAATCCTTTGAAGGGCTTGTTCGGGGTATCTTCACCCCGACCGGAAGCATAAAGAGATGCTCCTCAACCTGCTGCACCTACTGAAAATATTTGTTATGAATTTCCTTCGGGTATGATAGAAAAACTGCTAGCTAATCCTTATGCCGGAGATGGAACACTACATCCTGATTTGCACTTAATCTATGTGGATGAAGTTTGTGGATTATTGAAGCTTCCAGGTCTGCCCAAGGATGATGTCAAGAAGAAGGTATTTCCTTTATCATTTAAGGAGATCATGGAACTACAACCAATTGAAATTGGAATTTCATTAGAAGTTTTATCCTACACATCTCATTCATCATGATCGGAATTATATTTATAATTTTTCGCCTCATGAAGGAGAAATAATCGCTCAAGCTTGGGGGAGGCTTAAATCAATGTTATATGCATGCCCCAATCATGAGCTCTCAAGAGAAATTATTATTCATAATTTTTATGATCGGCTCTCTCGTAATGATCAATCCATGCTCGACACTTCTTGTTCTTGTTCCTTTATGAAGAAAGATATTGAATTCAAATGGGACTTATTAGAAAGAATTAAACACAACTCTAAAGTTTGGGAACTCGACGAAGGTAATGAGTCAGGTATAAGACTTACGTTTGATTCTGTTAAATCCTTTATGGACACCAATGCTTTTTGTGATTTTAGCACTAAATATGTACTTGACTCTGAGGTAGTACCTTCATTTTGTGAATATTTTGCTACTCATGTTGATCTCCCCAAGGAGAAGTGGTTTAAATATCATCCTACCATTGAAGTTAAAGTGGTAGAACCTATTAAAGTTGAAGAAGAAACTATTATTTTTAATACTGATCCTGTTATTCCTACTACTTATATTGAGAAGCCACCCTTTCTTGTTAGGATAAAGGAACATGCTAAAGCTTCAACTATGGTTCGTAAGAGTTGTACTAAAACACCTATACCTCCTGAAAAAAATTAAAGTTGAACCTAATATTGCTATGGTTAAAGATCTCTTGGGTGATAATATTGATGGGCATGTCATTCACTTATCTGATGAAGCCGCTAGAATTGCTAGACCTCATACTAAGGGTAAATATAGACCTATTGTTGGCGTTCCTGTTCTTTGTGGTAAAATAGGAGATCATTGTTATCATGGCTTATGTGATGTGGGTGCTAGTGTGAGTGCAATTCCCTTTACCTTATACCAAGGAATTATGAATGATATTGCACTGGCCGAATTAGAGGAAATGTTACCATCAAGCTTGCTAATAGAGATACTATTTCACCAATTGGGATTGTTAGAGATGTTGAAGTCTTGTGTGGTAAAATAAAGTATCCTACTGATTTTCTTATTCTTGGTTCCCCATAAGATGATTTTGTCCCATTATCTTCGGTACACCCTTCTTGAATACTGTTAATGCTAAGATTGATTGTGAAAAAGAAACGGTTACTGTAAGTTTTGGGGATGTATCTCATGAGTTCAATTTCTCTAAATTTCGTAGACAACCCCATGACAAAGAATTGCCTAGTAAAGATGAAATTATTGGTCTCGCTTCTATCGATATGCCTCCTACTGATCCATTAGAACAATATTTGCTAGACCATGAAAATGATATGCGTATGAATGAAAGCAATGAAATAGATAATATTTTCTTCGATCAACAGCCTATTCTGAAACATAACCTACCCGTTGAAATACTTGGGGATCCTCTTCCACCCAAGGGTGATCCCGTGTTTGAGCTTAAACAAGTACCTGATACTCTGAAGTATGCTTATCTTGATGAAAAAGAGATATATCCTGTTATTATTAGTGCTAACCTTTCACAGCATGAAGAAAAGAGATCATTGAAAGCTCTCAGGAAGCACCGTGCTTCTATTGGATATACTCTTGATAATTTTAAGGGCATTAGTCCCACTCTATGTCAGCACAAAATCAATATGGAGCCTGATGCTAAATGTCGGGACTCCGATCCTAAATCATAAGAACCCAGCCTGTAACACATCACATCACTTTGCGGCCTCACGCACGGTAAACTCCACGGCTGCCACCTTACCTTGGCCGGGACCGTTTGCGTCTTTTGGCTCACGTATATGAATGTGTCGCTATCATTCAAACGACAAAGAACCCGAGTCGACATGACTAGTTATAAACCCAAGTGGTACAGCCGTACAGGGACAGTCATACATAACCCAGCAAAGCAGGTGTCGGTCATCAGCGTGTGTAGACGAGTCGTAGCAAGATACAAGGACTCCATTACATAGCGTGACATTTCCCCAAAGGGACAAATATAGCAGCAAAGAAGGATACATGCCGGTCAATCAATGTGTGTGGAGCAGTAGCAAGCTACCAAAACTTGGTGAAAGCACAAAGAGGCATTTCCCCGTAAGGAGTACAACTAAAGGCACACAACTAGGTGTCGAATCCCACACATATAATGCATTTCATAACATACACACAATATGCACGATATGTGTAGATACAACATGGCATCACAACATAACTCCATGACTCAAGCTTTTATTGAAGACTTATAAGGGTCACATAGTATGATATTACAAACAGGGGTCAATTGGTAGGCGACAATTCCACGCTTAAAATATATGGAGACAAGGTTTGAAAGTAACGAGGAGTTAAGTTGCCCTTCATACCATAATGGGGCACCTTAGGAAGGTGACTCATAGAGTTATTCCCTTAAGTGGCAAAAATAATTACTTTTGATACAAAGATCATTATAACTCTTCATACGAGGGTAAGGAAATTCACAATTGATCGTTTGAAAGAATAGAAGAATGGCATACTCAGTTTGGAAAGAAACTGGAGTTATAGAGCAGATCGGCAAACGGAAGGCACATTCCAATTGATACCGAGGGTATAACCTAGTGTGTGAGAGTGCTCTCAAGAACTTGAGCATTTCCATATTCATCAAAGTTTTACCAATATATGTGCCAAGATCTTGGTGACACATCATACTACCATGATGAATAATGGTGGAGGATGCAGATGCAAAGGAAGAGAACACTTTCTCAGATTTCACCTTAGCTATGCTAAGGGAACGAAATCTAGTTAATCTACTGAGAGAATTTTAGCACTCCACTTCTAATGTTCTGCTTGATGTACTAGCACAACCCAATTATAGGTCATGCTTGATATCTAGCACATCAAGTATAGGTCGGACTTCACGGCTCCAAGGATGTCCATGAGGAATAACTTCTGAAATAAGTCATCCAAAGTCCTCATGGAGGGGTGGCTAGGGTTGCTGATGCAAGATATTATAATAATAAGTCCTTTGGATAGGTGTGTAAGCCATGACCTCACTTTATCGGATTACATAGAGACCGATATTATAATTCCTGGGAAATGTTCCAACCATCATGCTTGCCTGAGATTCAGATCTGGTTGGTGATAGGATCTTTCAGACACAGCATGTCTGAAAGAGAAGGCTTGCAACACAAATCGATGAGATAATGTTGCGAAATTCTCAGGAAAATGAAATACGGAAGACAACTCCGAAAGATGAGCTGGATTACAAGATCCACGTGAACACACTATCCAAGACAATGATGACCACATGAAAAGTCTTACAACAAAACACTACCGAGTTCTGGCTGGCAACCATCATTGCGGATAACCAGCCATGTGACAGTCCGTCTGGGCCCTTCGGGAATAACACTTAACTTCATTTCCTTGAACAAGTCAATCAGTGGCTTGGGTGCTAAGAGATACATATGGAATGAAGATGATCAGTCTATCAAACTATAGAATACTTCGCACGTGCATGACTGCCTTGGGATAATTTCGGAGAAAACGAATTAACTTTCCTCGAATTCACGGTGGCAACTTGCTTCAAATGCACATGAATTAGAGGAAGTCACTTCTTACACCTAACATATACCTCGTGCACGAGACGCGAAGACAATCTGTACAAAGTTTCCAACACTAGCTTAATGTCCAACATAAATCATGGAGCAAATGAAAATGTTGCCGATGGACTCAACAATAATTCATCGAGCTATCCATATAAATCGATTTCCACAACTATGTGAGCAAGATAATAGCATTGGTCAGATCAAGGAATATAACAGTGTATGCTCAAGGAAATCCTCGAGTAAGACACCGTTACGAAAATCTTTGGTTCCGAGTTTGATTTGACGATAGCCCATATTCAAATAAAAAATTGGACAAGATAATATATGCAGCAATTGATCACATGAATCAACCGATGAGAATATCATATTTCTTCAAGATTCACACAATAGAAAATATATCCCTTTAAAACGAACTAAGTTTAGGCGAAGCTTTTATCTTCCAACTCTCCAAGTTGTTGTTTAGCTTACCTAACTAGTTTCAATGGTATCCAACACGGGTTCTTGGAGAAGGGGTGGTTTATAGGAAACCTAACTTAATCAGGAGCTCTATCATAACAGTCAGGAAACAACCTGTTAATACTTCCGAGAAGATATTCGAAATCACGAACTACCGATATGTTATTGAGCTCGGGAACAATCTCGCTTTTCAGGGCAAGATGATATGATCAAAGAGCGAAGGATTGACACAATCCTAACCCATTGATCAAAAAGTGCACCATGAAAGATGGACTAGGTGGCACGATCAATCTTTAGGATGGTGGTTCAGTAACCAACACACTAAGAATGAATTTATTGTCCATTAACTACAAAGCAATGACATTGCTAGGAGTATTGATTTCACACATCATGGTTCACTTGTCGATATTCCTTAGAACCAACACAGAAACCGAGGGATGAACAATGATAGAAAGAAGTATTACTACATCAAGAGTTCGTAAGAGATGGTGCAATTCTCACGACATTCTTGACAAAAAGGAGGTAATACTCCAAGATAGCACAGAACAAAAGCTGGATTGGTATTTTGATCTGCGGAATACAACTACTTAGACCCAATCCAAGAAATGGATGAGGTACTGGAGTTTGCTTCTCCCAGTCATTCTGAAATAGAACAACTTGACAGACCACATGAACAATAGGCATCAATGACACGAATGCACAACTACTCTTGACTATCCCCTCATAAATGAAGGTCAGAAACAATTGAAGAGGGGCAACTCAAGAGCACATGATTTTTCCGAGTTGTGGATGCATAGATTAGCATGTCGAACGAGTTCAACATAATTCTTCCAAATAACCCATGCAGAAGGGCGGAGTTGGCAGAATCACAATATGGAGTAGATAACTCATTACGAGAACACTTGTTATGATCTTTAGTTCATGAAGAACTTCTGCCAAAGATGGTCCATGGTATTGGAAGAATGATATACCACGCACCTTGGAGACTAGAAGAAGGTTACTAATCATCCTAAAGGAACTAGAAACACTATCAACAGAAGTGAGCAGAATGATCCTAGGATTCAAGAACCTAGAAATAGAATACCTACTAGCTAAATAAGATCACGGGATGTTTTCAAAAATGATGGCGAGAATTATCACACTAGAAACACAAACACACCTAGACTATTGGGTGGTTTTCCGAAGTAACATGTTTCCCAATACTTCAAAATATGTCGAGGTAACAAAGTAACTCAACACAATGATTAGTGTGCTTTGTGTGGCCAAAAAGACTTTAACTCGGGATGAGAGGATTTGCAATTGCATCAGATTATCTAAAAACCTTGGAAAACTCGGACAGCATAACGGCTGTACGGGCACGAAATATGAGGCAACCTGCAAGAAAACTGACAACATAAGAATTGAATTCTTATGGAGACACTGATCCAGGAACATGACAACTTTTCTATAAGTCTCCAGAATAGTAACTCGTCATCCTAATGAATAGATGAAAAAGCCTAATTCTTAAACCCCGTAGAATAATGAAGAGGGTGACTCATAATAAGGATGACAGAAGGAAAGGAGTAAAAAGAACCATACGTTCCCTTCCACAAACAATTCCCTTATATAACTAAAGAGTTGCTAGACTCAACATCGACCAATTTGGCTTGGTTATCCTACAGGCAGTCAAGCTCTGATACCAAAGCAGTCGGGACTCCGATCCTAAATCATAAGAACCTAGCCTGTAACACATCACATCACTTTGCGGCCTCACGCACGGTAAACTCCACGGCTGCCACCTTACCTTGGCCGGGACTGTTTGCATGTTTTGGCTCACGTATATGAATGTGTCTCTAGCATTCAAACGACAAAGAACCCGGGTCGACATGACTAGTTATAAACACAAGTGGTACATCCATACAGGAACATGCATACATAACCCAGCAAAGCAAGTGTCGGTCATCAGCGTGTGTAGACGAGTCGTAGCAAGCTACAAGGACTCCATTACACCGCGTGACATTTACTCGAAGGGACACAAACAACAACAAAGAAGGATACATGCCGGTCAATGAATGTGTCCGGAGCAGTAGCAAGCTACCAAAGCTCGGTGGAAGAAGAAAGAGGCATTTCCCCATAAGGAGTACTACTAAAGGCACAAAACTAGGTGTCGAATCCCAGACATATAATGCATTTCATAACATACACACAACATGCACGATATTTGTAGATACAACATGGCATCACAACATAACTCTATGACTCAAGCTTTTATTAAAGACTCATAAGAGTCAAAATAGCATGATATTACAAACAGGGGTCTCGTGACCCGACACTCAAGTCATACAAACATCAAGCGGAAGCATAACATGTCTGGGTACAGACATCTACTAAAAAGGCTGGAGGAGCCTGAAAAGCTACAACGACCCTACCAAAGGAACCAGACCTCTATCTGGGATTCCCAAGCTATTCCGGTCAACATCGAACACATCATGTAGAAACCTTTAATGAGACTAAAATCTTCTCTGCAAAAACATAAATAAAGCAACCGTCAGTACAAAGGTACTCAACAAGACTTACATCAGAACTATCTACATATGCATCAGTATCAATGAAGGGATTGTGGAGTTTGATTGCAGCAAGCTGCTGCGGCAACAAAAATTCTTCCCTCGCGCGTAGGAATTCTTCCTTTTTACTTCTCTGGTATGCGTCGGTTTTTCCCTTGAAGAGGAAAGGGTGATGCAGCACAGGAGCAATAAGTATTTCCCTCAGTTTGAGAAGCAAGGTATAGATCCAGAAGGAGGGCCTCGTCAAGTCCAAAGTACCTGCGCAAACACAAACAAGCTTGCACCCAACGCTTCAAAGGGCATCACGTCCGAGACAAGTAGACCGATACTTTCTGCATCTACTACTACTACTCCACACACCGATCGATATCCAGCATGCATCTAGTGTATTGAGTTCATGACGAATAGAGTAACGTTTTAAGCAAGATGACATGATGTAGAGGGATAATCTCAAACCAATGATGAAAACCCCATCTTTTTACCCTTGATGGCAACAACACGATACGTGCCTCGCTACCCCTTCTGTCACTGTGTGAGGTCACCGCACGGTATGAACCCAAAACCAAGCACTTCTCCCATTGCAAGAATCATAGATCTAGTTGGCCAAACAAAACCCACAACTCGAAGAGAATTAGAAGGATATGAAATCATGCATAAGAGAGATCAGAAGAAAATCCAATAAGATTCATAGATAATCTGATCATAAATCCACAATTCATAGGATCTCGACAAACACACCGCAAAAGAAGATTACATCGGATAGATCTCCATGAAGATCATGGAGAACTTTGTATTGAAGATCCAAGAGAGAGAACAAGCCATCTAGTTACTAGCTATGGACCCATAGGTCTATGTTGAACTACTCACGCATCATCGGAGAGGTCATGGTGTTGATGAAGAAGCCCTCCGTGGCCGAATCACCCCTCCGGCAGGGCACCAGGACGTGCCCCAGATGGGATCATGCGGAGACAAAATCTTGCGGCGGCGGAAAAGTAATTGCGATCGTCTCTTGATTTTTTGGGAATATTTGGGAATATATAGGCGCAAGATCTAGGTCAGGGGACCCCCAGGGGGCCCTGTGACAGCCCGAGACCGACGTTCTAGAAGATTCCCCTTCTATTCCATTTTCGTCGTGTGTCTATTTTCTTTTATCGCATCATCATCGCATCATTCGCATCATCTGCATTGCATCGGCATCTCCGTTGCCACCAGTTTTCAAACTTGTATCCGTTGTTAGTTGCCGGTTCTCGTCGTTGTCCGTTCTGAGCCCGACCGCACTCGCACGTGCCCGCGGCATTGTCAAACCTTGTTTTTCAAAGTGTGCGTAAAACTTTCTCTCATCGGGTTGAGATTTGACGTGCGGTCTTATTTTAATATAGCTAGGCCGTCTGTCGAATTTCGTGGCGATCGGAGTCCGACTGGTACCCGAACGGTCGACCGGAGCGGCACCGTATTCGTTCTACCGTCAGACAGTTGTCGGTGTTTTAAAAAAAAATCGTTGCCGGGTGCCCATTTTCCCTCTCATCTCCACCTAGCCCCTGTGCAGAGTGCATCGACCCTACGCGCAGCCCAGTCAGAAAACTTCCCGAAACCCGAACCGGTTGGTCGTGACCGTTGGATCCGGATCAACCCCGTTTTACCTCAAATCATCATCGGTTTGTCCATTGGACTCCCCTAACCTATTTAATCCGGACCGTCCGATATAGATCGGAGGGTTAAACCCATCCAACCATGTTATTTATATGTGGCAAACCCTAGACCCGATCTGTCCCATCCTCCCATTCCGTGTTCCGCCGGCAGCCTCTTCTTCCTTGGGATCTGATCCAACCCACCTCGGTTTCATCCCCAGCCCAACCAGCGTTTGATCCAGTTTGAATCGAGGCTGCTACCTCCTCTGCCCGATTCAACCCAGCCCACAGATCGCAGCTCCCCCTCCTCTTCTCGATCCAGTGAGACCACAAGCAGTTTGCTGTCACGGAGCACCACGCCCAAGCCCCTGTCACCCAGGCCAGTGCCCTGCCGTGTCGTTCTCCTCCTTCCTCTCTCTTTCTCTTATTTCTCCCTCATCTCTCGTAGGTCTCTCTTGCAGGCTAAGGCACCCGGCCATGGTCAAAGCTTGATTTGCTGTCCCACCTCGTTGTGCCCCGATCTTCCATGACACACCTAAGAGTGGAGCTCCACCGCTGTCGTGGCCACGGATCCGTCCGGTTCTCGTCGACCCGCCGCCCCCAGGAGCTCCACACACCGCCATCGACCTCCCAGACCAGCCCCATCAAACCCTCTCCTTCCTGTGCCCCCTTCCTGTTCTTCCTCTCTCTCTCTCCCTAATTTCTTTGTGTGTATGTCTCCAGACCCAGGCAGCCATGGCGCTAGCTGCAGAGCCGACACTGTCGCTCGTGCCTCGCCTCTTCCAGTTGGAGCTCCAAGGCAACGGATCCACACTGCACATGGCGGATTCGCCCATTCCCGACCCGAGGCATGTTGCAGCTGCGTCCTCCGTCTCGCCTCGCTGGAGATGCCTCGCGCCGCCGACAGCAAGCCTCACCGTCGCGTATGTCTACTGCATCTGAAGGTGAGATCCCGGTGCGTTCGTGGAAGACTAAGTCTCGACCTTGTTAAGGTTCAAATTCGCAGGACCCGTAGTTGGATGCAAACACGACCGTAGCCCTGTGGCTAGCACCGCTCGTTTTCATCCAAGGGATCTGGGGTTCGAATCCCAGGCACCCCTAATTCTGTTTTGTTTGTTTTTGGTTCAGGTCGGCCCCTTATGCACCTTCATATTGGCTAAACCCATATGTTATCATAGTTGCGTCGTAGCTAGACTGGTTGGTGCCTTAGTCTCCACTAGAGAGGTTCTGGGATCAAATCCCATGGAGGCCTCAATTCTTTTGCTACTGAGTTTATTTTTTTTCTCTTGACCATAGCACCACTTGGGCCGATTTCAGCCCTGGGCCACTGCACAATAGTGCAATTCGGTCCATTGTTCTTTTTTTAATGTCGTTTGATTTTTTACAATTTCCAGGGCCTTTGCTAATTTCAAGAAAATCTTTGTTTTTCAAACGAGCGTAGTTTCTAAACCATGCGTCGGATCGGAGTGATTCAAATTTGTAGCTTGACTAGAATTTCGCGTAGGCTAACAATTTCCAACTCTCATGCATAACTAGAACTGTTTAGTGTGTTGTTTGCTTCGGTTCGCGTGTCGACGTCTTGAAAACGGTTTAGGTCGTAACTATTTGTCCGTAGCTCCGTTGGAGATGTGCCATATATGTAAATGGACCAGAACGACGAGTAGAAACACGTGAACCACTTTGTTTTTCCGTTTAACAAACCTAAAATCCGATTAGGACAAATCTGGACAGAATTAAGATTTAACACGTGGGGTCATTTCGGAGATGCTATATGTCGTTTCCGGTCTCATTTAAAATGCCTAGCTAGGTAGATTAATTTGTGCTTCACCCTCGTGCCATGTTTAACTACATTTCATATAGCCGTGTACCTGAACGAGAGTGAACTAAATAATTAAACATGGAGTTTCGTCGATATGCAACCCGTTGCATATCGAGCTTCACTTAATGTGTAGTGTTTGATTGTTGTGATTGTCATGCCTTGCATTAGACCGTTCATGCATCACATGTGTCTTGCATCATGTGGTGTATATCTGTGTTGATGCTTGTTTCCGGTTTCCTCCGTCTCGATAGAGTTCCGCAAGCGTGTCGGAAGTGAGGACCCGTTCGACTACATCGGTTCGTCGACTTCACCGAGTTGTTCTTCTTCCAAGCGGGATCTCAGGCAAGATGACCATTTCCCCAAATACCATTACAATCATTGCCATGCTAGTTTTACCATTTCTACCGTTTACATCTCGTTGCCTACCACTTGTCATATATGTGCCTCTCAACAATGCCATGATAACCTTCAACCTGTTCAACGTAGCAACCCACTGATTGGCTATGTTACTGCTTGCTTAACCCTGTGTTAGCATTGCTAGTTGCAGGTGCAGTTGCTTGCATGTGAAAACATGGGTTCCTTGTTATATCACCCTATTTAAATGCTATTTAATTTAACGCACCTATATACTTGGTAAAAGGTGGAAGGATCGGCCTTTCTAGCCTGGTGTTTTGTTCCCCCTTAGTTTCGGCTACCGGTGTTATGTTCCATAAACGAGCGCTCTTAACACGATCGGGGTTGTTATGGGGACCCCCTTGATAATTCGTTTTAGACTAAAGCTGGTATGGCAACGCCCAACATTGGTACTACATTTGCCCAACATAATAACTTGTTAATACTGAAAGCATAGGGCGTCATGAACCCGAGGAGTAATTTCACATGATACAGGCGGGCCAATGCTGTTGGTGCTGGTCCAAAACTAGAGTCGTTTGCGGGGCCAACCCGGGGCAACTCGGGAGATTTCTATCAGGCCACCGTACGTTTTGCTTATCCGTCGTGTTCCTGAGAACGAGATACGCGGCTCCTATCGGGATCGTCGACACGCCGGGCGGCCTTGCTGGTTCAGTTTTACCTTTGATGAAATATATTGTGCATCGGGATTCCGGTGATGCTTTGGGTAATCTCAGAGTTGAGGTTTTCCACTATGGAATCCAGCGAGATCGCGAGCTTCATGATTGAGGATTTCTATGCGGCTTGTGGTTATTTGTGATGGACTAGTTGGAGCACCCCTGCAGGGTTAAATCTTTTGGGAAAGCCGTGCCCGCGGTTATGTGACAACGTGGAAAATTTGTTTAACACTGGTTCTAGATAACTTGAAGTTAACTTAATTAAAACTTGCCAACTATGTGCGTAACCTTGACTGTCTCTTTCGTGAGTTCTTACTCCGATCGAGGACACGGTGGGGTTATGTCTGACGTAGGTAGGTGTTTAGGATCATTCATTTGATCATTAGTAGTCATGTCCATTATCCGTAGACCTTCCCCCTCTTATTTCTTGTACTCCTAAGTTTAGCCACCAAATTATATGCTTAGCCGCTGCTGCAACCTCACCACTTAACCATACCTCACCCATTAAGCTTTGCTAGTCTTGATAACTTTGGAAATGAGATTGCCGAGTCCCCTCTGGCTCACAGATTACTACAACACCAGTTGCAGGTACAGGTAAAGGTTACATGACGCGAGCGCGTTGATTGTTCATTTGGACTTGCTTCTTCTTCTTTTTCTTCTTCGATCTAGGATGGGTTCCAGGCCGGCAGCCTGGGATAGCAAGGATGTACGTCGTTCTTCTTTTCTCGTTTGTTTTCGTCCGTAGTCGGACCTTGCTCTTACTCTTGACGATTATGTAATGTTCTGATGTGACTCTGATGTAGCTTGTGGCGAGTGTAAGCCAATTCTTTATATATATCTCTTCTTTTCAGTACATGTACTTGTAACTATATCCATTCTTCTGACACGACGAGATGCGCTTCTATCCCTGACGAGGCCTTCGTGCCAAATTAAGGATAGGGTCGCATCTTGGGCATGACACGAACATCGTAATCGTACTTTACTAGAGATGGTGCGATCTATGATGTCTCTTATCGATTAGCCGTTATCGTTTTGGGGTTATGCATTAGAGACAACTGCATTCACTTTAACTAGGGCTCCATAAAAATCCGTTGAGACGACACCATACGAACTGTGGTATGGCAAAAGACCAAAATTGTCGTTTCTTAAAGTTTGGGGATGTGATGCTTATGTCAAAAAGCTTCAGCCTGAAAAGCTAGAACCCAAAGCGGAAAAGTGTGTCTTCATAGGTTACCCAAAGGAGACAGTTGGGTATACCTTCTATCTCAAATCCGAGGGCAAAGTGTTTGTTGCTAAAAATGGAGCTTTTCTTGAGAAGGAGTTTCTCTTGAAAGAATTGAGTGGGAGGAAGATAGAACTTGATGAGGTTGTCGAACCTCTAATCCCTCTAGATGGTGGCGTAGGGCAAGGGTAAATCCGTGTCGTTGCGACGCCGGTTGAGGATGAAGTTAATGATGATGATCATGAAACTTCGAATCAAGTTCCTATCGGACCTCGCAGCTCGACAAGATCACGTACTGCTCCTGAGTGGTATGGTAATCCTGTCTTATCAATTCTGTTGTTAGACAACAACGAACCTGCGAATTATAAAGAAGCAATGGTGGGCCTAGATTCCAACAAACGGCTGGAGGCCATGAAGTTCGAGGATAGGATCTATGTACGAGAACAAAGTGTTGACTTTGGAAGTACTACCTGAAGGCTGCAAGGCTATTCAGAACAAATGGATCTTTAAGAAGAAGACGAACGCATACGGTAATGTGACCATTTATAAAGCTCGACTTGTGGCAAAGGGTTTTCCACAAGTTCAAGGAGTTGACTACGATGAGACGTTCTCACCGGTAGCGATGTTTAAGTCCGTTTGAATCATGTTAGCAATAGTTGCGAAGGATGGATGTCAAAACGGCTTTCCTTAACAGTTTTCTTAAGGAAGAGTTGTATATGATGAAACCCGATGATTTTGTCGATCCAAAGAATGCTAAAAAAGTGTGCAAGCTCCAGCAATCCATTTATGGATTGGTGC
Organism: Hordeum vulgare subsp. vulgare; assembly: GCF_904849725.1. Lineage (NCBI taxonomy): Eukaryota > Viridiplantae > Streptophyta > Magnoliopsida > Poales > Poaceae > Hordeum > Hordeum vulgare. The sequence goes on from NC_058522.1 coordinate 194,651,057, forward strand.
AAGCATCTCAGAGTTGGAATAAACGCTTTGATGAGGTGATCAAAGCATTTGGGTTTATACAAGTGGTTGCAGAATCTTGTATTTACAAGAAAGTGAGTGGGAGCTCTGTGGCATTTCTAATATTATATGTGGATGACATGTTGCTGATTGGAAACAACGTGGAGCTTTTGGAGAGAATAAAGGATTACTTGAATAAAAGTTTCTCTATGAAGGACCTACGAGAAGATGCTTACATTCTAGGCATTAAGATATATAGGGATAGATCGAGACGCCTGATACGACTTTCAGAAAGCACATAGCTTGATAAAGTTTTGAAGAAGTTCAAAATGGATCAGTCCAAGAAAGGGTTCTTGCCAGTATTACAAGGTATAAAATTGAGTAAGACTCAGTGCCCAAAAAATGCGGAAGATAGATAACAAATGAGTTCCGTCCCCTACGCTTCAGCCGTAGGTTCTATCATGTATGCATTGTTGTGCACTAGACCAGACATCATCTTGGCCATAAGTATGGCAGACAGGTTTCAGAGTAATCCAGGAGTGGATCACTGGACGACGGTCAATAATACTCTGAAGTACCTGAAAAGGACTAAGGAAATGTTTCTCGTTTATGGAGGTGACAAAGAGCTCGTCGTAAAAGCTTACGTCGACGCAAGTTTTGACACCGATACGGATGACTCTAAGTCTCAAACCGGATACATATTTATTCTTAATGGGGGTGCGGTAAGGTGGTGGTGTTCCAAGCAAAGCGTCGTAACAGATTCTACATGTGAAGCGGAGTACATGGCTGCCTCGGAGGCAGCAAAGGAGGATGTCTGGATGAAACAGTTCATGACAGATCTTGGAGTTGTGCCGAGTGCACTAAATCCAATAACTCTGTTATGTGACAACACTGGTGCCATTGCCTTAGCAAAGGAACCATGGTTTCACAAGAAGACCAGACACATCAAATGACGCTTCAACCTCCTCCGCGACTACATCGAAGGAGAGGACGTGAATATTTGCAAAGTGCACACGGACCCGAATGTAGCAGACCTGCTGACTAAACCTCTTCCACGGGCAAAACATGTTCAACACCAGAACTGTATGGGTGTTCGATTTATTACAATGTAAATCGCATGGCGATGTGAGGACTAGATTATCGACTCTAGTGCAAGTGGGAGACTGTTGGAAATATGCCCTAGAGGCAATGATAAATAGTTATTATTATATTTCTTGTTTAAACATAATCGTTTATTATCCATGCTATAATTGTATTGAATGAAAACTTAAATACATGTGTGGATACATAGACAAAACAATGTCCCTAGCAAGCCTCTAGTTGGATAGCCAGTTGATCAAAGATAGTCAAGGTTTTCTGGCTAAGTGCAAGTGTTGTCACTTGATAACTGGATCACATCATTAGGAGAATCATGTGATGGACTAGACCCAAACTATTAATGTAGCATATTGATTGTGTCATTTATTGCTATTGTTTTCTGCGTGTCAAGTATTTGTTCCTATGACCATGAGATCATATAACTCACTGGCACTGGAGGAATACCTTGTGTGCATCAAACGTCACGACGTAACTGGGTGACTATAAAGGTGTTCTACAGGTATCTCCGAACGTGTCCATTGAGTTAGTATGGATCAAGACTGGGATTTGTCACTCCGTGTAACGGAGAGGTATCTCAGGGCCTACTCGATAATACAACATCACACACAAGCCTTGCAAGAAATGTGACTAAGTGTAAGTCATGAGATCTTGTATTACAGAACGAGTAAAGAGACTTGCCGGTAACGAGATTGAAATAGGTATGCTGATATCGACGATCGAATCTCGGGCAAGTAACATACCGAAGGACAAAGGGAATGACATACAGGATTATATGAATTCTTGACACTGAGGTTCAACCGATAAGATCTTCGGAGAATATGTAGGATCCAATACGGGAATCCAGGTCCCTCTATTGGATATTGACCAAGGAGTGCCTCGGGGCATGTCTACATAGTTCTCGAACCCGAAGGGTCTGCACACTTAAGGTTCGATGATGTTTTAGTATAGTTGAGTTATATGTGTGGTTACCGAATGTTGTTCGTAGTCCCAGATGAGATCATTGACGTCACGAGGGTTTCCGGAATGGTCTGGAAACGAAGATCGATATATAGGATGGTTTCATTTGGTCACCGGAAAGTTTATGGAAATTCCAGCAGTGTACCAGGAGTGACGAATGGGTTCCGGGAGTTCACCGGGAGGGGCCCACCCACCCGGGAGTGAGCCCAAGGCCATAGGGTGGTGCCACAAGTCCCTAGTGGGATGGTGGAATCATCCCAAGGGGCCCATGGCGCAACTTAAAGAAATACATAAAGAAAATAAAAGGAAAAAGTAAAAAGGGGAGGTGGGAAGGAAGAGGACTCCTTCCCCAACCCGAATTGGAGGAGGAGTCCTCCTCCTCCTAGCGCCGGCGCACCCCTTGAGGGCTTGGCCCTCGAGGCAAGCCCCTCCCTCTCCCTCCTATATATAGTGGTGTTTTAGGGCTGATTTGAGACAACTTTTGCCACGTGCAACTCAACCCTAGACCACATAGTTCTACCTCTAGATCGGATTTCTGCGGAGCTCGGGCGAAGCCCTGCAGGAGTAGATCATCACCACCACCAGAGCGCCATCACGCTGCCGGAGAACTCATCTACTTCTCCGTCTTGCTTGCTGGATCAAGAAGGCCGAGATCATTGTCGAGTTGTACGTGTGCTGAACACGAAGGTGCCGTCCGTTCGGCACTAGATCGGGACGGATCATGGGACGGATCACGGGATGGTTCATGGGGCGGTTCGAGGGACGTGAAGACGTTCCACTGCATGAACCGCGTTTCTTAACACTTCCTGCTGTGCGATCTACAAGGGTACGTAGATCCAAATCTCATCTTGTAGATGGACATCACCAAGATAGGTCTTCGTGTGCGTATGAAAATTTTAGTTTCCCATGTGACGTTTCCCAAAAAGGCAAGGCTCTAAGAAATGGAGCAATAAGTCTTCAAGTGCCAAGGGATGGTGGAACGAGGATTTATTCCCAATGACGTGATGATCATGGAGTTTACCCATAAGCACAAGTTGAACGCCAAGAACCTCTGGGATCACGTCTTCTAGATTTACGAGAAAATTGAGCACCTCCAAGTCCAGATCTATTACCTACAAAACCAAAACTGTGAGTATGAATACAGATTTAAGAAAATTAGTTTAGTTGCAGGCTTGAGGATTCCGGAGACTAGTTCATCTTTTCACGATGGTGAGCCCATGCCTTGGAAGATGGAGGACAAGCTTTCAACCTCACCAACAACTCCAAGATCACCACCTCCGAAGAAAGACAACTGAACACATGGGTATGGGCACTCCCCTTGACTTGTGCCAAGCTTGGGGGAGGTGCCCCGGTTTTGTATGAGCATCACACCTTTTTACTTTTTTTTCTTCGTTCGATCCTTTTAGTTATATCTTTATCTAGTAGAATAAAGTTTTAGTGTGATCTAGTTTTGATTCTTATTTTTCTTCCCCAATGTAAGCAAGTCCGGGAGTTATAAAAGGTAGTTTTGAGTCAAGGGCTTTGCTTGCTTGCTATGATGTTGAGAAAAAATAAATAGAAAGCAGTTTCGAATAAAAGCAAAAGAACATGCATAATGATCTTTTGAGGAGTGATGACTTCACATATAAAAAGTATGTCGACTGAAATTTGTTGTGAGTTGACAAACAAAGCTATTGGTGATTATTGCAATCATGAGGAAGTAATTAAGAAAGAGAGGTTCACATATAAATTTATCATCTTAGACATCTTTTGTGATTGTGAGCACTCATTAAAATATCATATGCCAAAAGGTTGATTGTTGGACAAGGAAGACAACATAATGTGTTATATTTGCTTATTGCCGAATAGAAGTAATATGGTTGTAGATCCTTCAACATGTGTCGCTTGCTTCCACCTCATATTAGCCAGAAACTCCTGCACCAAGTAGAGATACTACTTGTGCATCCAAAAACCTTTAACCCAGTTTTGCCTTGAGAGTCCACCATACCTACATATGGATTGAGTAAAATCCTTCAAGTAAGCTGTCATCGGTGCAAGCAATAAAAATTCTCTTTAAATATGTGTGGTTTATTAGTGCGGGGAAAATAAACTTGATACGAACTTGTGTTATAGAAGAAATAAAAGAGACGGACTGCATAATAAAGGTCTTTATCACAAGGGGCCATATAAAGTGGCGTTCTTTTGCATTAAGGGATTGCACATCCAACTATAAAACTGCATGACAACCTCTGCTTCCCTCTGCAAAGGGCCTATCTATTACCTTTATTTTTACAGTACTTACCTTAATGTAAGAGTCGTGGTGATCTTCACCATTTCCTTTATTTCGCCTTTATCTTTTGGCAAGCATCATGTGTTGGGGAATGATCTAGAAAAATATAACCACTCAGATGTGTGTGATCATGAGCTATTATTGTTGAAATTACCCTTGAGGTAAATAGTTGGGAGGCAAAACTATAAGCCCCTATCTTTCTCTGTGTCTGATTGAAGCTTTGACCTCATAGGTACCACGTGAGTGTTAGCAATTATGAAAGACCATAAGATGATTGAGTATGTGGATTTTCCTTACAAGCTCTTATATTGAACCATTCCTATTTTGCGATAAATTGGAATTGATTCAATGACTGAAATCATAGTTTGTTAGTTCTCAATAGAGTTCTTGGTTCATATTTTACCTTGTGAATGAATTGTTACTCTAGCATAAGATATTATATGTCAATATGTATTGCTGTTCTCAAGATAATCATGATGCCTTCATGTTCGTATTTCATTTTATCGACGCCTCAATCTCTAAATATGTGGGCATATTTATTGATCTCGGCTTTTGCTTGAGGAGAAGCGAGGTCTAAGCTTGGGGGAGTTGATACATCCATTTTGCATCATGCTTTTATATCGATATTTATTGCATTATGGGATGTTAATACACATTGTGGTACAATACTTATCCCTTTTCTCTCTTATTTTACAAGGTTTACATGAAGAGGGAGAATGCCGACAGATGGAATTCTAGACTGGAAAAGGAGCAAATCTTAGAGACCTATTCTGCACAGCTCCAAAAGTCCTGAAAAGTTATGGAGAATTGTTTTGGAATATATAAAAAATAATGGGCAAAAGAAGCACCGGAGGGGACCCACCAGGTGGCCACAAGCCTGGGGGTGCGGCCTACCCCCTTAACCACGCCCTGCAGGCTTGTGCCCCCCCCCCTAGCAGGCCTACAGTGCCCATCTTCTGCTATATGAAGGGTTTTGACCTGGAAAAAATCACATCAGACCTTTCCGGATGAGGCGTCGCCGTCTCGAGCCGGAACTTCAAGATAACCAATATAGAGCTCCGGTGGAGCTATTCCGCCGAGGAAACTCCCCTACCGGACGGGGAAATCGAAGCCATCGTCGTCACCAACGATCCTCTCATCGAGAGGGGGTCAATCTCCATCAACGTCTTCATCAGCAACACCTCTTCTCCAAACCCTAGTTCATCTCTTGTATCTGATCTTTGTCTCAAAACCTCAAATTGGTACCTATGGGTTGCTAGTAGTTTTAATTACTCCTTGTAGTTGATGCTAGTTGGTTTATTTGGTGGAACATTATATGTTCAGATCCTTTATGATTATTAATACTCCTATGATCATGAATATGAATATAATTTGTGAGTAGTTACGTTTGTTCCTAAGGACATGGGATAACTCTTTTTACAAGTAATCATGTGAATTTGTATTCGTTTGATATTTTGATAATATATACGTTGTCTCTCCTCTAGTGGTGTCATGTGAATGTCGACTACATGACACATCACCATTATTAGGGCCTAGAGGATGGCATTGGGAAGTAATAAGTGGATGATGGGTTTATGTTCATGTGAACGTCGACTACATGACACAAGCTTAAACCCTAGTTTATATGTTGCTTCGTAAGGGGCTGATTTGGATCCATATGTTTAATGATATTGTTAGATTTATCTTAATTCTTCTTTCGTAGTTGCGGATGCTTGCGAGAGAGGTTAATCATAAATGTAAGGTTTGTCCAAGTAAGGGCAGCACGCAAACGTCGCTCCACCCACATATCAAATTATCAAAGTAACGAACGCGAATCATATGAGTTTGTCCAGGCTTGTCCTTTGCTACAAAAAGGATTGGGCCACCTTGATGCACCATTGTTGCATTTTTTACTTGCTACCTGTTACGAATTACCTTATCACAAAACTATCTCTTACCGATAATTTCAGTGCTTGCAGAGAATACCTTACTGAAAACCGCTTGTCATTTCCTTCTACTCGTTGGGTTCGACACTCTTACTTATCGAAAGGACTTTCATAGATCCCCTACACTTGTGGGTCATCACCCATCATATACTTCTTACTCCACAATGCATTCCCTTAGACCCATAATACGGTGAAGTGTCGTGTAGTCGACGTTCGCACGACACTACTAAGAGAAGCGACTAACATACATATCATAAAATATCAAATGAATACAAACTTCACATGATTACTTATTAGAAGACTTCTCCCATAGCCTCAGGAACCAAAGTAACTAATCACAAATGATCACTGTGTTCAAGATCAAAGGTATAATTATTATAAATTAGGATCTGAACATATTATCTTTCACCAAGTAAACTAACAAGCATCAACTACAAGATGTAATCAACACTATTAGTAACCCACATGCACCAATATGAGGTTTTGAGAAAAAATTTGAATACAAGATATGAACTAGGGTTTGAGATGAGATGCTGCTGGTGAAGAAGTTGATGAAAATTTGTCCTCCCACGAAGGAGGAAATGTTGGTGATGATGATGGCTTAGATTTCCCCTCCCAGAGGGAAGTTTCCAGGTTGAATCACTTTGTCGGAGAGCAAAAGGGCCTATGCCCATGTTTCCGCCTTGAGAAGGCGGCGCTTCATCCTAAAGTATCTTCTTATATTTTCTAGGTCAAAACCCAAGTTATAACAGAAGAGGGAGACCAAAGCACATGGGAGATGGCTTCAAGCTATGAGGGCGTGTCCAGAGGGTGGGCGCGCCCTCTTGGCTTGGCACAAATAGGTGCCCCCCTATGGTATGTCTTCGCTCCATAAATTCATGTATATTACACAAAAATTGTTCTTGAACCTTCAGATCATTTAGAGTCCACTGAATTTTCAGCCTTTTTCTTGGTTTTTAAGTCGATAATTCCATTTTCCGGCAATTTCCCCCTTTGTGACATATCTTCTCAATTCAGAGAGAAAAGGCATAGGAATTGTATCATAAAGTGGAATAATTACCAAGAATAATATAAATATTAATAGGAAATCATGATGCAAAATGGACATATCAACTCCCCCAAGCTTATACCTCGCTTTTTCTCAAGCGGAAGCTGAACTCTATAATAATGACCACATAATTTGAGACACACAGGTCGATAAAAAGAGAATATGGACATGAGAGCATTGTAAATATTAACATAGCAGCAATTTTTCCATCATAAAAAGAGAATTATGTAATAATCTATCCATAATTATTGAAGTATGAAGCATAAAGTTTATATACAATCAAGAAACTATGTTCTTAGTCATTGAGAAAATCAAAATTCATTATATTTCGGAGAATATTCTATGTAAGTGCTTTCATTTTGGCAAGTTTACATACTCAACTATCATTTAACCTTCTTGGTTGACAACACACAATGCAAAATTTTGGAGCTAGTGTTTCCATCGGACACATAGGAAGATAGAGGCTTTACTATTCTCGCAGCCTAACTTAGTTAGCTCAAGTATAATGTCTACAAAAAAGACTCATGATCACGTACATCCAACTGGATATATACATCCAGATCTTTCCCCAACACATGATGCTTGCCAACTAAAGAACTAATAAGCTGGAATGGGGATTAACATTATTGACTCTTGCATGAAAGTAAAAGATATGCCCTTTGTAGAGGGAAGCAAAGGTTGTCATAGACTTTTTAATTTACGATGTGCAAGCTCTTAATGTAAAGGAAGGTCACTTTATATTGCACCTTATGATAACAACCTTTATTATGCAGGCCATCGCTTTTATTTCTTTGCCATAACAAGATCGTACAAAGCTTATTTTCCCTTACAATAAAAGATCATAGATATTTACAAGCAATTTGTATTGCTTTATGCACCGATGGCAACTTACTTGAAGGATCTTATTCAATCCATAGGTAGGTATGGTGGACTCTCATGGCAGGAAACTAGGTTTAATGTTTATGGATGCACAAGTAGTATCTCTACTTAGTGCAAATTTTTTGGGCAAGTAAAAGATCCTAAGAAAGCACTACATGTTAGAGGATCCATGAAAATATAAATTCTTTGTGAATGTAAACAAACATAACTCATTACATTCTCTTCCTAGTGCAACATCAACCATTCGATCAATATATAATATTTGATGGGGGGTCAGAAGCATAAAATATTTCCAAGATAATATATTTTTATGTGAATCTCCTCGCCTCTTTCATAATTTTGCATGGATTGTATCAATGACTAATGCTATGTTTGTCAACTCCCAACAATTTTTATCAATCATAACTTTTTTATGTGAAGTCATTACTCCCCATGGGATTAGCATATGATTTTTGTATTTCTTTTATTTCGTTGCTATGATTGATGCATGAGAGTAAAATAAACAAACAAAAACTAATATTTATTATATAACTCTCACACTCGATTACAAGGATAGATAGATCTCAAAGAAAACAATATAAACGAAAAAATATTAAATTTCTATTTCTCAAAATTAGAAAATAACTAAGGATCGAATTAAGATAGATGGTAATGGATAAAAGTTATGGTGATGCAATACAGAGGCACCTCTTGCAAGCTTCGAAGAAGATAAGGGTGGTGCCCATATCCATGTACTGAGGTGACCTTCTTGGGTGATGGTGTAGTAGGCTTATCCTCCATAATGGATAGTAGAGTAGTTTTAAACTCTCTCATCTCATGAAGTAACTGTTGAGTCATTGCGGTGTTCCTTTGCACATCTACATAATATGTTTGTTTTCTGGCCACCAAGAGCTTCTCCCTGCATCACTTTAACTTGGACGGGATACGTCCCAATTAGCGGTATATGCAAGCAATAAATATTCTCAACTCCATAATTATGAATCAATGTGTGGAAGTTGTTTGTAAGTAACCTGCCGAGGGGTTTCCTCAAAAGTGGATTCACATTGTGCTTCTTGATCTAGTAGATCTCTCCTTCCCATCAATGGACAGGGGTTAGGAGAAGTGGAGATGCTCGCTAGTGTACCACGTTCTGAGGAAGAGGGATGCACTTCCATGCAGTCCATAGGTTCCTCTCCCATGATGAACTCCTCCGTTCCCTCTCGTTCGATCTCCATATGTAGCATCCAAGCCTCGTCCTCAATGTCGTTGGAAGATGACATAGCCCCACACCTTCAAAAATAAATCAGAAAAACGGTCCGAAACAAGAATATAGGAGAAACTTGCAACGCGGTGGTCAAAACAGATTGGGATATATATAATGCATTTTTCGAGGTCAGAATACGTGTTCATGAAGAAAACAGAGTCCGGGAGGTAGTCACGGTTTCTTGTATAATGGAACAATTAAAGAGAGTTGCCGGTAAAGAGATTGAACTAGGTATAGAGATACACACGATTAAATCTCGGGCAGGTAACATACGGATGGACAAAGGGAACTACATACAAGATTAGTTGAATCCTTGACATCGTTGGTTTGATCGATGTATATCTACATAGAATATGTAGGAGCCAATATGGGCATCCAGGTCCCACTATTGGTTATTCACCGTAGAGGTATCACGATCATGTTTGCATAGTTCTCGAACCCGCAGGGTCTGCACACTTAACGTTCGGCAACAATATAGACATAGTTGAGTTATTGTTGTCGGGCCCGTGGGACCGGGGATACCCAGGCCCATCATCCTACGGACTCAGGCGAAACACGTCATGCAGGCGTGAGTCGGCCCATCGGCAGGCCCCGCAAGCAAGACTCTCGCGGGGCCCTCGCTTTGCGAGGCAAGTGCGAGAGTATTGTCATCAAGGACCACGTGAGGCTGCTCGCTACAAGGACGCATTATGAGGCCTCCCGTGAGGCCCTTGTGGGGCAGACATATCAAGGGCAACCAGGCAGGGTCACCTGACCCTGCATCTTCTCATTGATGACGTGAGCCACTTAGGACGGCGCCAGGGTTGGTACTAGCAAGCATGGACAAAGAGGCTTTCCCCTTTGGTGCTAAGGGATAAGAGCCAACCCGCAGGTTCCCAAAGCAACCCCTAAAGGTTTCCTCCTTGGTAGAAGAGGACCAAGGTGGGTGCTCGGCAGGATGGAGGTCACCCCCAAGCCGACCAATGTTTCACGACGAAGAGCTTTAGCAGGCATAGACCACCTTTGCCAGGGTGGGCTTCGGTTGTGTCCCCTTTCAAAATGACCGTTAGGGCAAGCCTTACTACCGAGTGTTTTGGGGGGAAGAGGACTAGGGCCTGTATAAGAAAGGGGCCCGGCCTGTGTACAAGGGCATCAACTCTATTAGGGAAAGAACTCGCCTTGTATTCTCTCTCTCCCACAAGAAATCTAGACAAGCAGGAGTTGGGTTTTACACCACAAGGTGGCCCGAACCTAGGTAAACTGTGTATGTGTGTCGGTGCACTAAAGAACCGGGGTCCCTAGTGCCCCAGACTTGTGCACGGGCGCAAAGAGCCCCTTCTGACAGGGCATGGCAGGACACAAACAAGATACAACCCCCAAGATTACCAAAGCCTCGACAAGCTTGCCTTGCCGGGAAGATAACCAAGGCCACGCCCATTTGGTGGCGTGATGAACTCACCAAGTACAAGACCTTGGCAAGCCTCCCTTGCCGGGATGACGACCGAAGCCCCCGGCAAGCTCCCTTGCCGAGACGAGGACCCAAGGCCCCAACAAGCTCCCTTGCTGGGATGACGGGGCCATGCACAGGAGGGCGACCACCCTTGCCACAGTACTACCGCCCCAAGTTCCAACGCATTCCACATGCGCCAGCGCAGCATCCAGGTGTCTAAACACCTGGATACGTGTCTTCACCAGCACATCACTGACAAGGACAAGACATGTATTTAATGCACCTAACAGCGGTAGATGGATAAGCACAGCCCTAGGTTCACTGTAACTTCTCATGAACCTACCACCAAGCACTGTAGGTGACCCCTTTGCCTATAAACGGAGGTCGTAAGCTCATTCATAAGGGGTTAGACTCTTTGGACATTGGCCCAGAGGAAGGTTATCAACAGTCACTGTAACTATCAACAACAAAAAGCTTAATACAACCAGACAAGGAGGACGTAGGGTTTTACGAGTAAGCGGCCCGAACCTGGGTAAAAAGGCTTGCCGGGTGCTGATCGTTAGCTCTGCTCTTGATGTCACCTGACCCTGCATCTTCTCATTGATGACGTGAGCCACTCAGGACGGCGCCAGGGTTGGTACTAGCAAGCATGGACAAAGAGGCTTTCCCCTTTGGTGCTAAGGGATAAGAGCCAACCCGCAGGTTCCCAAAGCAACCCCTAAAGGTTTCCTACTTGGTAGAAGAGGACCAAGGCTGGGTGCTCGGCAGGATGGAGGTCACCCCCAAGCCGACCAATGTTTCACGACGAAGAGCTTTAGCAGGCATAGACCACCTTTGCCAGGGTGGGCTTCGGTTGTGTCCCCTTTCAAAATGACTGTTAGGGCAAGCCTTACTACCAAGTGTTTTGGGGGGAAGAGGACTAGGGCCTGTATAAGAAAGGGGCCCGGCCTGTGTACAAGGGCATCAACTCTATTAGGGAAAGAACTCGCCTTGTATTCTCTCTCTCCCACAAGAAATCTAGACAAGCAGGAGTTGGGTTTTACACCACAAGGTGGCCCGAGCCTAGGTAAACTGTGTATGTGTGTCGGTGCACTAAAGAACTGGGGTCCCTAGTGCCCCAGACTTGTGCACGGGCGCAAAGAGCCCCTTCCGACAGGGCATGGCAGGACACAAACAAGATACAACCCCCAAGATTACCAAAGCCTCGGCAAGCCTGCCTTGCCGGGAAGATAACCAAGGCCACGCCCATTTGGTGGCATGATGAACTCACCAAGTACAAGACCTTGGCAAGCCTCCCTTGCCGGGATGACGACCGAAGCCTCCGGCAAGCTCCCTTGCCGAGACGAGGACCCAAGGCCCCAACAAGCTCCCTTGCTGGGATGACGGGGCCATGCATAGGAGGGCGACCACCCTTGCCACAGTACTACCGCCCCCAAGTTCCAACGCATTCCACATGCGCCAGCGCAGCATCCAGGTGTCTAAACACCTGGATACGTGTCTTCACCAGCACATCACTGACAAGGACAAGACATGTATTTAATGCACCTCACAGCGGTAGATGGATAAGCACAGCCCTAGGTTCACTGTAACTTCTCATGAACCTACCACCAAGCACTGTAGGTGACCCCTTTGCCTATAAACGAAGGTCGTAAGCTCATTCATAAGGGGTTAGACTCTTTGGACATTGGCCCAGAGGAAGGTTATCAACAGTCACTGTAACTATCAACAACAAAAAGCTTAATACAACCAGACAAGCAGGACGTAGGGTTTTACGAGTAAGCGGCCCGAACCTGGGTAAAAAGGCTTGCCGGGTGCTGATCGTTAGCTCTGCTCTTGATGTCACCTGACCCTGCATCTTCTCATTGATGACGTGAGCCACTCAGGACGGCGCCAGGGTTGGTACTAGCAAGCATGGACAAAGAGGCTTTCCCCTTTGGTGCTAAGGGATAAGAGCCAACCCGCAGGTTCCCAAAGCAACCCCTAAAGGTTTCCTACTTGGTAGAAGAGGACCAAGGTTGGGTGCTCGGCAGGATGGAGGTCACCCCCAAGCCGACCAATGTTTCACGACGAAGAGCTTTAGCAGGCATAGACCACCTTTGCGAGGGTGGGCTTCGATTGTGTCCCCTTTCAAAATGACTGTTAGGGCAAGCCTTACTACCGAGTGTTTTGGGGGGAAGAGGACTAGGGCCTGTATAAGAAAGGGGCCCGGCCTGTGTACAAGGGCATCAACTCTATTAGGTAAAGAACTCGCCTTGTATTCTCTCTCTCCCACAAGAAATCTAGACAAGCAGGAGTTGGGTTTTACACCACAAGGTGGCCCGAACCTAGGTAAACTGTGTATGTGTGTCGGTGCACTAAAGAACTGGGGTCCCTAGTGCCCCAGACTTGTGCACGGGCGCAAAGAGCCCCTTCCGACAGGGCATGGCAGGACACAAACAAGATACAACCCCCAAGATTACCAAAGCCTCGGCAAGCCTGCCTTGCCGGGAAGATAACCAAGGCCACGCCCATTTGGTGGCGTGATGAACTCACCAAGTACAAGACCTTGGCAAGCCTCCCTTGCCGGGATGACGACCGAAGCCCCCGGCAAGCTCCCTTGCCGAGACGAGGACCCAAGGCCCCAACAAGCTCCCTTGCTGGGATGATGGGGCCATGCACAGGAGGGCGACCACCCTTGCCACAGTACTACCGCCCCCAAGTTCCAACGCATTCCACATGCGCCAGCGCAGCATCCAGGTGTCTAAACACCTGGATACGTGTCTTCACCAGCACATCACTGACAAGGACAAGACATGTATTTAATGCACCTCACAGCGGTAGATGGATAAGCACAGCCCTAGGTTCACTGTAACTTCTCATGAACCTACCACCAAGCACTGTAGGTGACCCCTTTGCCTATAAACGAAGGTCGTAAGCTCATTCATAAGGGGTTAGACTCTTTGGACATTGGCCCAGAGGAAGGTTATCAACAGTTACTGTAACTATCAACAACAAAAAGCTTAATACAACCAGACAAGCAGGACGTAGGGTTTTACGAGTAAGCGGCCCGAACCTGGGTAAAAAGGCTTGCCGGGTGCTGATCGTTAGCTCTGCTCTTGATGTCACCTGACCCTGCATCTTCTCATTGATGACGTGAGCCACTCAGGACGGCGCCAGGGTTGGTATTAACAAGCATGGACAAAGAGGCTTTCCCCTTTGGTGCTAAGGGATAAGAGCTAACCCGCAGGTTCCCAAAGCAACCCCTAAAGGTTTCCTACTTGGTAGAAGAGGACCAAGGCTGGGTGCTCGGCAGGATGGAGGTCACCCCCAAGCCGACCAATGTTTCACGACGAAGAGCTTTAGCAGGCATAGACCACCTTTGCCAGGGTGGGCTTCGGTTGTGTCCCCTTTCAAAATGACTGTTAGGGCAAGCCTTACTACCGAGTGTTTTGGGGGGAAGAGGACTAGGGCCTGTATAAGAAAGGGGCCCGGCCTGTGTACAAGGGCATCAACTCTATTAGGGAAAGAACTCGCCTTGTATTCTCTCTCTCCCACAAGAAATCTAGACAAGCAGGAGTTGGGTTTTACACCACAAGGTGGCCCGAGCCTAGGTAAACTGTGTATGTGTGTCGGTGCACTAAAGAACTAGGGTCCCTAGTGCCCCAGACTTGTGCACGGGCGCAAACAGCCCCTTCTGACAGGGCATGGCAGGACACAAACAAGATACAACCCCCAAGATTACCAAAGCCTCGGCAAGCCTGCCTTGCCGGGAAGATAACCAAGGCCACGCCCATTTGGTGGCATGATGAACTCACCAAGTACAAGACCTTGGCAAGCCTCCCTTGCCGGGATGACGACCGAAGCCCCCGGCAAGCTCCCTTGCCGAGACGAGGACCCAAGGCCCCAACAAGCTCCCTTGCTCGGATGACGGGGCCATGCACAGGAGGGCGACCACCCTTGCCACAGTACTACCGCCCCCAACTTCCAACGCATTCCACATGCGCCAGCGCAGCATCCAGGTGTCTAAACACCTGGATACGTGTCTTCACCAGCACATCACTGACAAGGACAAGACATGTATTTAATGCACCTCACAGCGGTAGATGGATAAGCACAGCCCTAGGTTCACTGTAACTTCTCATGAACCTACCACCAAGCACTGTAGGTGACCCCTTTGCCTATAAACGGAGGTCGTAAGCTCATTCATAAGGGGTTAGACTCTTTGGACATTGGCCCAGAGGAAGGTTATCAACAGTCACTGTAACTATCAACAACAAAAAGCTTAATACAACCAGACAAGCAGGACGTAGGGTTTTACGAGTAAGCGGCCCGAACCTGGGTAAAAAGGCTTGCCGGGTGCTGATCGTTAGCTCTGCTCTTGATGTCACCTGACCCTGCATCTTCTCATTGATGACGTGAGCCACTCAGGACGGCGCCAGGGTTGGTACTAGCAAGCATGGACAAAGAGGCTTTCCCCTTTGGTGCTAAGGGATAAGAGCCAACCCGCAGGTTCCCAAAGCAACCCCTAAAGGTTTCCTACTTGGTAGAAGAGGACCAAGGCTGGGTGCTCGGTAGGATGGAGGTCACCCCCAAGCCGACCAATGTTTCACGACGAAGAGCTTTAGCAGGCATAGACCACCTTTGCCAGGGTGGGCTTCGGTTGTGTCCCCTTTCAAAATGACTGTTAGGGCAAGCCTTACTACCGAGTGTTTTGGGGGGAAGAGGACTAGGGCCTGTATAAGAAAGGGGCCCGGCCTGTGTACAAGGGCATCAACTCTATTAGGGAAAGAACTCGCCTTGTATTCTCTCTCTCCCACAAGAAATCTAGACAAGCAGGAGTTGGGTTTTACACCACAAGGTGGCCCGAACCTAGGTAAACTGTGTATGTGTGTCGGTGCACTAAAGAACTGGGGTCCCTAGTGCCCCAGACTTGTGCACGGGCGCAAAGAGCCCCTTCCGACAGGGCATGGCAGGACACAAACAAGATACAACCCCCAAGATTACCAAAGCCTCGGCAAGCCTGCCTTGCCGGGAAGATAACCAAGGCCACGCCCATTTGGTGGCGTGATGAACTCACCAAGTACAAGACCTTGGCAAGCCTCCCTTGCCGGGATGACGACCGAAGCCCCCGGCAAGCTCCCTTGCCGTCACGAGGACCCAAGGCCCCAACAAGCTGCCTTGCTGGGATGACGGGGCCATGCACAGGAGGGCGACCACCCTTGCCACAGTACTACCGCCCCCAAGTTCCAACGCATTCCACATGCGCCAGCGCAACATCCAGGTGTCTAAACACCTGGATACGTGTCTTCACCAACACATCACTGACAAGGACAAGACATGTATTTAATGCACCTCACAGCGGTAGATGGATAAGCACAGTCCTAGGTTCACTGTAACTTCTCATGAACCTACCACCAAGCACTGTAGGTGACCCCTTTGCCTATAAACGGAGGTCGTAAGCTCATTCATAAGGGGTTAGACTCTTTGGACATTGGCCCAGAGGAAGGTTATCAACAGTCACTGTAACTATCAACAACAAAAAGCTTAATACAACCAGACAAGCAGGACGTAGGGTTTTACGAGTAAGCGGCCCGAACCTGGTAAAAAGGCTTGCCGGGTGCTGATCGTTAGCTCTGCTCTTGATGTCACCTTTCCTCGCCCTAGGATCACAAGGGTTTCACGTTGATTCCCATAGGTGTCGACCTAGCATCGCCAACATCTTTGGTGCGCCAGGTAGGGGGGGAGGTTGCGTTAAGCTGCCTAGCCATCAGCACACCACCTCTTCTTCATCGCCATGGCCGCCAACAGAAGGGGCGCTCTGGGGACTAACACTCCCGCACCCAGCTCTCCCGCCCCTGCGGGGGCAGGAGAAGGCATGGGCATAGGACAAGGAGGCGGAGGCCCCGAGCTTCCGCATCATTTTGGAGAACAAACCTAGGCGAGTGGAGTAGCCCGCGGCCTCGGGGATCATCCTCGCCCTGGTGCGTCGAAGGACGCAGCCGCGCGACCAATCGATGGCGCGGCCACGTCTAAAGACGTGTCATCCCCTTTAAAGGCGCCCACGCAAGCACACGTGTCACGGCCTTCTCAGGCCACACAAGACGGATCGCCCTAGGAGGGCGGCGATCCGCCCGCACCTAAGGGGACCCGTGGTCCCCGTTCTTGATTTACGCGAATCAGGCGTACCCGCTCTGTTACGGCACGGGCTAGCAAGCCACCGCGTGACCAACAAGGAGCTCCTTCTAACACGGTTTGCAGTAAGAGCCCCTCAAGGTCCTCGCACATCTCGCCACCACTCGCACGGGCAGAAGCACTGAAGCCAGCCCTGCTGCTCCTATATTTCCCTCCAACGGCGGACAAGAAAGAGGAGTGGAGAGCCAAAATCCAAAGCATCCTCGCAGTCGCCGATGGAGACCAACTGCAGCAGGCGGGGACGTCAAAACGACCCCCCAGCAAGCAATACTCGAGACCGTACTGAGATGGCTGGGGCTCCCACGGCTACCGTGCACTCTCCTCCACGGCGACGGCAACAAGTCATCATCTGTGACGACTCAACCGGGTTTTCCAACCCCCGCCTCCGCCATGACCAGCGGAACATTCTCCGTGAGCGACGCGGGGAACACGTCCGCACCTCATCGAGGACGACGTGTGATATGCGCGCTAGAACCGGTGCTGGCATGCTAGCTTCAGGGTACTCTGGCGAACTACCCTACGAGGGGGTTGTCCAGCGTTTAACCGTGAGTTACCGCGAGTCGAGTGGAAAGCTCCCGTACTTTCAAGCCGGAGATTCCAGAAAAGTACGATGGCAGGACCCACCTATCGGAGTTCCTCAGCATCTACACCATCACTGTGCAGGCTGCCGGGGGACGAGAAAAGAAGATAGTAGCCAACTACTTCTCGTTGGTGTTTAAGACCAACGTCAGGTCATGGTTGATGCACCTCCCCAAGAACTCAATTTACTCCTCGAAAGAATTGTTCCAGGACTTTGTTGGCGCCTTCACTGGCGGCCACCGACCTCCTGGTCAGGAAAGCGACTTGCACATCATCCCCCAAAAGGAGGGTGAATCCATGCGCAAGTACATCCAGAGGTTTAGCCGCATCCAACACATCATCCCGGACGTTCACCGAGTTGCCGTCATGCGAGGGTTCCACCAGAATGTGCGCAATCGAAAGATGCGCGAAGAGCTGGTGATGAACAAAGTCCATGATGTCGGTGAGCTTTACACTCTGGCGGACAGAAGCGCGCGTGCGGAAGAAGGAAGGAGGCTTCCCGGCGAGAACGTCGGAGTTGAATCCGATTCTGAAGACGAAGACGCCGACGTCCCCATCAAGAGGGGAAAGCGGCTTAATAAGATGCGGAATGGCAAGACCGTGTTTGCCGTCGAGGCGACTGGCGATGCCGACTGCGCCAAGAAGGGGAAAGCCGAGACCTCTGGCAAGGATGCTGCCGGGTGTGGCTCCTGCCAGGCCTTGGCGGCCGCTGACAAAGCGGGTGGCTCCGGCGCCCAGTACTGCAAGATCCACCACACCAAGGGACACGACCTCCAGCACAGTCGGCGGGTTGAACAGCTTGCCGAGAAGCAGAGAGCCGAGTACCAAATGCACGACAAGGAGAAGGCCCGACAAGGTGGCGAAGGGTCAGGCGGAAAGAAGGGCGCCCAAGGGGGCCGCCCCGGCATGTTCAAAGGCAAGAAAGCAAGGCCCGCACAACCGCGGGAGAAAATGGAGGAGGAGGATGATGAACACTGCCCCGATGACGACTCCAGTGACCACGAATTCCAGAGGGTAATGGACATGATGTGCCTTGAAGGAGGCGCCTCGCTACATTCTTCCCACCGCCAGCTCAAGAAGTGGGCGCGTGAAGTGATTGCAGCAAGGCCGTCCATCGGCATCCGCAAGCCCCTGAGATGTTCGCAGACACCGATCATTTTCGACTCTGAGGACCACTCAGACCGCGTCACTACGGTCGGGGGCTTGCCATTGTTGGTATCACCAACGATCTGCAACCTCAGGGTGACGGAAATGTTGGTAGACGGAGAGGCTGTCCTGTATCTCATTTTCCCTGATGTGATCCAAAAGCTACAGATCCCCGAATAATACCATGAGGACACAGGCGCGTTCCAAGGGATCAACCCTGGGAAGATCCACCCTAAGGGAAAGATCATGTTGCCGGTAACTTTCGGCAGCGATCGGAACTACCAAGCAGAAAAGGTCATCTTCGACGTCGTTGTTAACCCGTTCGCATACAATAGAATCCTGGGGCGCCCTGGGTTGGCCAAATTCATGGCATCCTCGCACTATGCCTACGGTACCTTGAAGATGCCTGGCCCGGTCGGCGTCATCGTCATCCGCACCGACAAGAAAGACGCCCTCCGGTGCATTGACCGCCTCTACCGGGAGGTCGTGGCGGCACCCGCCACCGAGGCCCCTTGCTGCACTAGGGAGATCTTGGGAGAGAAGAAGGCCGGCAAGAGGACCTCCCGCGTCGACCCCGGCAAGCAGACCTCGTCAGAGTGTAGTGCTGCTGGCAAGGACGTGCTTGAAAGATCCACCACACGGAGCAAAAAGTCTAGGGCTTCTCCACCTGAGATCAAGAAGGTGCCAGCAAGGGAAGACGGCTCGGATGGAACTTTCACCATCTGTTCCACCCTCGATGGCAAATAGGAAAGCACGCTCATCGCCTTCCTACGAGAAAATCTTGATATGTTTGCTTGGCAACCGTCAGATATACCCGGCGTTCCCAGGAAGGTGATTGAGAACCACCTTGCCATCTGTCCACACACGCGGCCGGTCAAGCAGAAGGCAAGGAAACAAGCCCTGGAGCGGCAAGAGTTTATTGCCGAGGAGATCAAGAACCTAGAAGCAGCAGGCCTAGTCAGAGGGGTCATCCAGCCCACATGGTTGGCCAATCCAGTTGTTGTGCGCAAGGCAAACGGGAAGTGGCGACTTTGTATTGACTTCACCGACGTCAATAAGGCATGTCCCAAGGATCCCTTCCCCTTGCCGTGCATCGACCTGATAGTTGACTCCACTTCCGGCTGTGACCTGCTATCCTTCCTCGACGCCTACTCCGGTTATCACCAGATCTACATGGCCGAGGAAGATGAAGAAAAGAACGTGTTCATCACCCCGTGTGGCACATACTGCTTTTTGTGAATGCCTTTCGGGTTAAAGAACGTCAGTTCGACTTTCACAAGGGTGATCCAAATTGGTTTTGAACCCCAACTCCATAGAAATCTGGAAGCCTATATGGACGACATAGTGGTCAAAACCAAGGACATGTCGACCCTTGTGCAAGACATGGAAGAAACGCTTGCCAACCTGCGCAAAGTCAAACTCGAGCTCAACCCCGAGAAATGTGTCTTCGGTGTCCCATCTAGCAAGCTTCTCGGGTTCTTCGTGTCTCAACATGGGATCGAAGCTAATCCCGACAAGATCAAGGCCATCGAACAGTTTGAGGCACCGAAAGGCGTCAAGGATGTGCGACGCCTAGCCGGCTATGTAGCTACCCTGAGCCAGTTCATCTCCAAGTCTGCTGAGCGCACCGTGCCCTTCTTTGAAATCCTGAAGAAGAAGGGGCCGATAAAGTGTACTCCTCAGGCGGAAGTGGCACTATAAGATTTGAAGAAGTACCTCTCCTTCGCACCCGTGCTGGTGGCCCCTAGACCCCAAGAGTCGTTGCTCTTGTATCTGGCAGCGACCAACCAGGTGGTCAGTGCTGCCTTGGTGGCACAGAGGGAGGAGGGCGATGAAGCCCCGGCAAAGGCGACGCCACTACTAGAAAAGGGCTATTAGTGGCACACCTACTTTGTCTATTAATGGCGCACTATAGGTGCGTCATTATTATCACGCCGCTACTAATAAATAGTAATGGCGCACCCCTCGTGCGCCACTGTTAATATACATAACAGTGGCGCACCACCTGGTGCGCCATTACTATTCCACACACTAATGGCGCACCACATGGTGCGCCATTACTATCCCAGATACTAATGGCACACCACCTGGTGTGCCACTAGAGTGCAATTTGGTGCGCCACTACTATGAATATTAGGATTTTTTTCTTTTTTGATATTTTTACAGGTTACAATATACATTATAACACAGAATATAAACATCACAACATATAAACAACAAATTTATCGAATACAATAGAAGATTAGTCTCCGAATACAATTCATCATATTAGTCTCTGAATTCAAAATAACGAACAAAGTTAGAACACTACAAGTCTCGAGACCACGAGTAGCGAGTTTGTCTTCACATTACAAGTCGATATCTAAAGTACCATCACATAGAAGAGGGTTGCGGTCACGATGAGGATCATCGCGATGAAACTGATCTTCATCCGGTTCCTCCTCCGCTCCCTCTATCCCGCTAGATAGCACGCGTATCTAGCTTCCGCCTCCGCCCTAGTGTTGTACCCTTTGTAACTGTTACCGCTGAAACGGTGAAACTGTCTCCGACACTCCTCCCAGTCGTCATAGACTCCGGGAACCTCACCCTTGTACACGACATACGAGGACATCTCTATGCACTAGGCAAACAAAAAGTTAGTAGCAATTCACACATAATATATAAGCAATATATAAGTATGCAACAAAAGGATCGAAGAGAAAAGCAACACATTAATAGCAGGATTCGTGGTCCTACTAATAAATAGCATCGACTACACATATAAGTTGAACGACTATCCAAACAAAAGAGACATACAAGTTCATTAAAGTTTAATTACAACATAGCATCAGTACTTTCGACTCGACTCAGGGACCGGAGCAAGGATGAAGACGCCGTCTTTCGTGATGGTCATGAATGTGCGGTAGTTGTCACCCTGCATTTGCAGCGTTGTGTCAATTTCACTGTTGGACGATGGATAGTTTAGGTAGAACTGCCCCGATCTACCAAGGACATCTTGATAGATGATTTCCGCCAACTGCGACTGGATGCAAAAGAAGTCTTGTCTGATGTCCTCGTCCTGGATTGCCGACAAGCATGCGGCCCATTCTTTGAGATCATTTGGTAGCATACGGTGATGCTGGTCCCGTACGATCGCCCGCATGTGATGGAGGGCATAGTAGGCATCCTTCTGACTGCGAGGCGGCTGCTTGACACTGGGGAACGTCGTTTCGTGGGTGAACACGTGCTTGTCATACCTAAGAATTGGCCTCCTGAAGGTGCCTCCAGATTTGGCGTAGCCAGGGAGGACATCATCATGAACTTTCTTGATATTTGTGTAGTCTTTCTTCGACTGACGGTCCGAGTAGAAATACGTGGCCATGGAATATTTCGGGCTTAAGAGGATGAGTGTGCAATGTGTGTCATTGCACAAAACACGGAGTGTTAGAAAAAAAAGAACGATGGAAATCTAAGAAATCATATGTTACGGGGCGATAAGGGGATGACTTACTCAGAAAACTAAGGCACGAGGAAGTTATCCTTATCTGCGTTCGCCAGAATGACGCCTTCGAGGTATGAACTCGCGACTTGTCGGTCCCCAGCGCCGTCCAAGAGCTTGGCACGCATGTAGAAGGGGTCGACTATCACGATCTCCGGGGTCTTGTCTCTAATCATCTGAATCTCCATACTAAGCGAAAATAGCCGAATGAAGGTGTAGTGCAGCGGATAAAGGTTAAGCATAGGAAAGATGTCATCAAACCGCAGGACGATCATACGCCCGATGGTGCTATCCACAAAGCCCTTGCCCTCTCGCACCTTGGCCACGAAAACCGGGTATGTCACATCATTCTCGACGAGACGCCGCTTCTCCATATAAAGAACAACGTCATGCAGACTCCGCATAGCACTGGTTGCAGCATTGAGCAGATTAGTCGGTAGCATCGGCCTACCCGCCACATGCACCCTCCTCTCAATATCCTTAGATATTGGTGGCCCGTCCTGAGCACGGATCGTACTCGGTGCCGGCTGGCTCGCACCCTTGTTAGTTTTTCTTTTATGTCCCTTCTGCTTCTTCTGTTGTAATGGGATCGAGTTCTGCTCAGAGACCACCTTCTTGAGTGTGTTGGGGCTGATAATATTTCGCACCTAGGCTATTTGAGTCTCGGTGAAGGCAGCAGCTAGAGATATCTCCTGAGAACTGAACAGTCGACGCCTGTTGAAATTGGGTTTCCCCGCGGTACCAGCTAGATCGCCATCGTCTTTTGCAGGGTTGGGTTCTTGAGAAGGAGGCCCGAACAAGTCGTCATCATCACCGTACCCAGGTTCATTGTTGTACTTATCGATGTTGGAAATTGTATCGTCGTCGTTGTCCGGATCCTGTGCCATATGCATGTCCGGATTAGGTGACGACAGTAGCGTTGTGGCGGTCTGGCCATGGCTTGGCGCCGGCACGACTGGCGGTGTTGTCTGTGGGGTGGTGTCCGCCACCCCCAAACAAATCTGGCTCTTCGGCCAAAGCATGGACCAGTTTAAGCACGCATTGAGGGTCATCACATCATCTTCGTCGACCCCAGCGGGTCGATATGGAGGTAACAAGTCGTCGGAGCCCCGCAGCACCCGAACCAGTTGAACCCTATACACGGTGGGTGGCATCGCATTACCGTGGAACACACGGTTGCCCGGTTCAACGATTTTGGCCTTGGTGACATCGATCAACTCGCCGTCCAAGAAGTGCAGGAGAGTGCATGGAACATTGGCGGCTCCCTGCAAAAACATGTAGGTCGTCAGGAATGCCCAGTCAAAAAGGCAAGGAGATGAAGTCATCCGCCGAGGCTTATAGTTACCGTGATGGCGTCGAGCTCGGCTAATGTCGAGGCACCGCCAACGGCGGGCGTGCAAGTGACGGAGGGGCCGCTTGATGCCGAGGTTCCGGCCGGCGTATTCTTCCCACACACAGGTGCATTAACCTCCAATACGGGCACCGACGCCGGAGGCACCTGCAATGCCGCCTCCGCCGGAGACACCGATGCCGGCGCGTTGTGCAAGTTGCTGCCCGTGAAGCTGGGAATCAGGGGCGGGCCCTCTTGGCCGCTCGCAATCCACCCCCATAGCCCCTCAAGCAAGGAAGGCATAATGGCGGTGATCGTCGCTCCAAGTTGGTCTCGCACTTGCTCTTGGACTATCTCTGGAATCCGCGCCACTTGTGCCTTGAGTTCTTTAACCTCACGCTCCTGGCTTTCCGAGATGGTCTTTCTGTCCTTTCGCCCCGCCTTATAGTATTCCGACCATTTTGTGGACAATCCTTTGCCGGCCACACGACCAGCTGACGACGGCTTACTGAGCTTATCCTTGTGTTTCGTTACGTTCAACGCCCTATTTAAAGTGTTGTCCCAAGGGGCAGACGGGGAGCTCGGAGACCCCGCGCTACTGCTTTCAGTTTCCTGCGGAAGGAACGTGAACCTTTTAGAAATTTGGCTTCATTAATTAGAATGCAACCATATGGAGATAATTACGAGGGGGTGTATTCCTTACCAGAACACACTGAAGCTCCTTCACCTTCGGATCCGTGGTAAGCTCCTTTGTTACCGGGTCCACCTTGTACCGGGCCCTGACATAGTTCGTGGTCTACTTTTTAGGGTATTTATTGAAGAGGGGAGGTAGGCCTTGCTCGGCACGCTCCACATCCTCGTTGTCCCATTTAGGTTCTGCCACTTTGTAACCACCGGGACCGAGTTTGTGGACCCCTAAAGTTCAAGTCCCACATATTTTGTCCCCACTGACTGGATTCCGCAGATGCGTTGCTCTCGCACTTGATCTTGAACTCCAGGTAGTCAGCTTCGCTGACCGAAGGATTTGTCTCCTTGATCTTCTCATAACTATCAACTCTTAGAATCCTTCTCTTCACCGAGGCTCTCCAAGTAGCCAAGGCCGTTCTCGTCTTTGTGAGGGCGGCACTGTTCACTTTATTCCCTGTGAGGCGTGTGTTTGTGACGTCACCGGGGAACTTGTATCATTCGTGCAGCTTCGTGAAGAGGAGGTTGCCTAAATTCGATCGACCTTGATGCCTTAGGTTCTAGGTGTTGATCGAGACGGTGCTCCAGAGAATGCACCCGAGTTGTCCCGCGTACCCACCGACTAATTCTTTGGGCGCTGTTGGATGCCCACTGGAGGACACTTCAATAAATTCCTCCCTGATGGTGCCGAGCACGTTTGGGCACCGGTCCTTCCGTTGCTTCTTTGGTTGGCTGCCATCTGTGCGTTCGCTGGCATCATCATCAGTGGTGGCATCCCCGGCGGCACCATCAGTGGTGGCATCCCCGGCGGCACCATCAGTGGTGTCATCACCGACGCCACTAGGGGTTGTGTAGTCGGGATCGGTGTCTTCTGAGGCGTCCTCATAGTGGTGAGGTTCTTCCTCCAGCTCCTAGGATAGCTCCGAGAATGGCTTGCGCGAACCGCCGACCTCATTGTTGTTGGCCATGTTCGCTCTAAATAGGAAAAAAGGCTACTAGAGTTATTGGATGAGATCAGGGTAGTATCTATTCTTCTCAGATTTAGAGTAGCTCCTTATTTCATGTATGGAGTATTAAGTAAGTACTTGCATCACATATATATAACCCCAATAAAATTAATCTATGTTCCCTGCACACATGAGCTATGGCTGACAGGGAAAAATCAAATAAAGGCTTATTAATTACTTTTTTATAGGCCACACATATTTGGTACTTCTTGTAAAAAATGGTATCTCCTATTTTTCTGCAACTTAATTACTTTCAATGAACATTTTTAATATTTCTCTATGGCCATTAAATTTATATCATTTTATACAACTCGATCATGACTGCTAGTGCTGGTAGTCCCCTCTTTTTTTTACCTCGTGTGCTCCTATAGCTAACTATCCTTTTAACTTACCCTCCATGTTGTATATATGCACACAATTAGATTGTGTGGCGACATGCACCCCGCACATGTTGTTGAATCGCTACACGAATCATGCACGGGGTTGAATTATGACCAACTATAATTCCCAGCATTTTTAGGGCCCTTTTGTTGAATTATCATGCTGAATTGCTACATGAATCAAGTAATAGCGAGTGTTTCATTTTTAGGGTCCTTTTACTAAAGCAAAAGAAATAAGCTCTGTTTTCAAGAAAGGATAATGATTTTGTTTCGGTTGAGAATCGGCACCTTCTAGGTCAAGAAAATTGGGCATGACCTTTGCTAATTTTCTTGACCTAGGAGTGCCCAATTCTCAACCGAAATGGAAATTAATCTACATTTCATGAGAAACGGGTAACAAATATGATTCAGCGGTTCCATCAAGCTCATATAGGATTCTAGTATGTAAATTCTAAAATATAATTGCGAGAGCAGAAAATATACAGTGCTAAGCTCATGTGGACCAACGACATTTATTTTGGGACGGAGGGAGTAATAGTTTCATGAAGGACCCCGTTATAACTAGTGATCTAAAGATCCTATATTAGTTTACAAAGAGAGTAACATTTCATCACAAGTTAATAAACAGGATGGTGATGGTGATATATTCTTTTAAAAAATGACTAAAATCTCTCTCTCACACACACACATGCACACGCCCGCACAAAGCAATCAGAAAACAACTCTAGTCGAGACTGATCACTAGCAATTCGGCATCTGAAATTCCCAAGCCCAACAAACACATTTTTTCCAACGCATGCGATGTCGCCGACAGGCAGGTCTTCTCCCAGCTCAACGCCCGCGGCAAGGGACGATGATCCACATCCATCCACCACTTCAATTGCACTCTCTTTGTAACATTGTAAGCATTGAAACAAATATATCAGGAACATTGTAAGCTTCCTAACTCCTCTTGAAAACCTTGTCTTTTGTGCTTTGTGATTTAAAATTGCACTCTCTTTGTACATTGATTAACTGATGCTATGTTTGTATACAGGATATTTGGCACCAGAACTTGTCGACGGGGGCGTAATTTCACGCAGTGCTCACTTGTATAGTCTCGGTGTTATTATCAATGAAATACTGACGAGACAGAAGGGTTATCAAGATATTGGGGATGTAGGAACAAATATGTAGTCTAAGATAATTGTTGCACTTTTACTTGGCATATGTTATCTGATATTATATATTTCTGGAATCACACCAAAATTTTGGTGCAAAAGAAGCAGCACTTGACATTACTTTTTAGAGGGTTTTCTTTATTAGTTTGATGCTTCATTTCTACATAGTGATAGATATGCCTTGAATAAAGAGACATATTTACTTTTTAGAACATTTTAGTTGTTAGTTTAATGCATGGATGTTTGTGGTAGGTATATGATATACGTACCTATTTAATTTTCCTCTATAGAAAGATGTTGATGATTCATTTTGTAGACCTTAACTCATTACTACGATTCTTAGGTACTTGAGAGTTGGAATGATAGGTTGGAGAGACCACAACAAGACACACTGTGCGAACAAATACGAGTATGCTACCAGATAGCTTTAGAGTGCATACACTTTAGTCCAAAAAAGAGACCGGCTAGTGCACGTAATATAATTGATAGGCTTCATCAAATGACAAGTGTCCCGGTATATACGTTGTTTGATTCTGATAGTTGCTAGAGACACCACTTGAATCCTTTGGAACAAGTGTCCACGTATATATGTTGTTTGACATCCATCCACCACTTCAAAGCATCAGTTCCAGGATTATCATCTACTCTTTTTGTTTCAATGAATTGCAGTCAACACAGGAGTACAGGTAAAATCACCTCAAGAAGAACTAGATTATTTTCAGCCTGAACTTAATATTATTATTCCAATGAAAAAGGAAATCGGCAGTTCATCACTTCGTCTAATGTGAAAGAAGAAAAATGTACAGGGGGAGGATGAGATAGCACTGTATACCCTTCTGTCGTCGATATCCGGCGAGACGGGCGGGCTATGGGAGAAGGAGTGCCGCCGTTCAGGGGGGCGTTGATGTGGGAGAAGAACTTGTGGACATTGGAAGGAGGAGGGAGTCCCCGGCGGCGCAGTCCCCGTGGAGGAGGAGGAGGGAGTCCCCAGTGGTGCAGTCCCCGTGGAGGAGGCGGAGGGAGTCCCCGGCGGAGCAGTCCCCGTGGAGGATGAGGAGGGAGTCACCGGCGGCACAGTCCCCATGGAGGAGGAGGAGGGAGTTCCAGCGAGATCGAGGAGAGGTGGGGGGAGAAACGACGTGCGCTGTGGGGAGAGTTAGGGGAGGTTGAATTAATTAGTCTAGTGGGGGAGGGTTAGCAATGGCGCACCATTTAGGGGTGCACCATAAGTAAGGTCATAGCAATGGAGCACCTTCTAGTGGTGCGCCATAAGTAAGGTGATAGCAACGGTGCACCTTCTAGTGGTGCGCCATAAGTAAGGTGATAGCAATGGCGCACGTTCCCCTAGTGCGCCATTACTAACTTTTTATTTTTATTTTTAGTTGCATGCATGTAATAATTTCGCCGCCTATCTAGTATACTTTGTATTTAGTTCATCTATTTTCTTGCTAAGAACTATGTACGACCAAGAACTATGTCCTTTGGGATATATTCTTCTATATATTTGTAGGTTTGGTCCACAGTCGAATGTTGATTGTATGGATTTGGTTGGATCTTTGAGGACTACAACCATGCATGATGACAAATAGAGGGTGTCTACTTAATGAAAAGAGCCAATCACTCATTTCCAC